>NC_143254.1:105072795-105697795 GCF_984573655.1 Nuphar pumila
AGAAAAAGGTCAAATGGGGGCTTTGATGCCCATTTTGGCCACTTATGTGTGAGGCGTGCACCTCAAACTTGAGGTACGCCTCAGGGCAAAAGTGCATCTCGAGGCTTATGAGGCTCATGCCTCACCCTATATTGCACTTTATGAGCAAAGAAGCCTATGCCTCACCTCGAGGCACGTTTTTAACAACACTGCTATGAAGCATGGGTGAAAATAATAATGTAATGCTTAAGAAGAATACCATATGTTTTTGAAAACTAATTTGGTTTCATGTCAAAGACAATAGGGGCTATTTCCTTGTCAACGAAACTTATGGAAAAGTTGAAACATAAAAAACATTTTTAGATATGGTCTCTATTTACATATGGAAAAGTTTAAACATAAAAACCCTCTACCCTCATGTGATGCTTTTAAACAAGCTTGCATTGACTGACTGTAAGTGATAACTTCAGCTGCAACATGCTGCTTGCCAAGAGATTTGATAACAATGTTCATAACCTGCAGTTCAGGAACAACATCATGTTGCACAGTTGCAAATAGGTTCACCCCGGTAAGAATGAAGTGAGCCATAAAATTTTAAATGGCATGTGGAACAAGACAGACTCTAATCCTCTCCCATGTAGCAAACTGAATCTGAAGATGTTCATCAGGTGGAGTTTTCCAAGGCTCTGGTAAATGGCCTTGCTGCATCGAGACAGTGAGTTATCTACATTGATCTTCCCATGTGTGTACTTTGTGGGGTCTGTTTGGAGAATACAGTATGGGTAGGTAAAACACACCCATCACTGTTATCTTTTGGCAAGTGAAAGCCATCATTACTGGGAGCACCAAAATTAGCAAATATAGGCTGTCTATTATTTTCTACAACTTTGCAGATTCTGCGATGGTTGTGGGGTCCTGATGATATGCGACCAACCAGGTGTTTCTTTTTCTTTTTGTTCTTTTTTTCTTCCCTTAAATCTGAATTTAGCTTTAAGGGTATTGTCCCTGTTATGAAAAGAAGGCTTCAAAAGTACAGGGAATGGATTTCGCTATCCACTACCTGACTATTGAACTAGGCAGTCTTTCTCATCCGGTCTTGCTAAAGCTGTAGAAGGAAAGGTTTCACCTCAGATTGGATGCTTTTAGAATGATAAACGTTTATGTATCTTGGTACCTCTTGGAAATCCTATAAATCTTTAGATTGTACATCGATATTTTTGGAGACTTGTCTCTCAGAGTGAGGTACTCAAGACATATAGTCTAATACTAGTCTAGTTGAATGACATTCAATTTCAAGTGCTCTTTGTACTTTTGGGAACATTCTTGTCAAAGTTTTGTGTTCCACACTTCTGGGAGAAAGAAGAAAGAAATTGTAAATGTCCTTTCTTTTCTTAATCACCTTCCTGTTTCTGATGGAAGTCACAGGCACCATCACTTCCAATACAAATTGCACCTTGTGGGTTAGAACTGTTAAATCATCATTATGCCTGAGCACTTGCATGTCATGGCTCTGGATCTTTCCCCTTACAATTGTCTTTTGGAGTGACTAAAAAAATTACTCAAGTTAGCTGATCTAATAGTCAGCTAGGTCCTATAATGGTGTGTGTGTGTGTGTGTGTGTGTGTGCTCACGCATGTGTGCATGCATGTTGCGTTGATTGAATTTGGTTATGCAGAAACCAAAGAAGTTAGACACCCTGCAGAGTGTGTGTACCTGTAGCTAGATTCAAGGTTCTTGTTATTTATGGTTGTCCATTGCAAGATCTCTACTTATTATGGAATTGTAACATTGCCGCCTTAAGAGATCATTTTAATCTCTTGGTGTATTACTATTAGATAATAGTTGCTTTTTTGAATTTCTCTACTTTGTTAACTTGTCTTCCTAGTCTTTTAGTTGTAGACATGTAAGTATGATGGTTTCATGTGGTTAAATGCCTGACGAGCATTCTATTTCAACTTATATGATGTTATGCACTGGATGTTTAATATATTGTTTGTATTCCTTTCCCTTGGTACTCACTTTTCTACATTGGTTGGATCTTTTGACACAATAACGCATTGTCATTGGGAATTAGACCCAAACTAATATATAGTAGCTGGATTGCAACTCTACAATCTGCAGTGCTATATGCTTTTTGATACCAATTCTTTAGCTAATATTAGGGCTGTCAACGGGTCGGATCAGGATCTGGTTGGGGTTGACCCTGATCCGCCCCTACAAGTGATAGCTGGATTCGGGTAGTTGTTGGGTCAGACGGAAGAACCCATATCTGACCAGATAACCTTTTTACATTCTCAAACCAGAACTTGGATGGCTTATCATCGGGTCAGATCAGGTTAGCCTATTCGAATCTACGTTGGATATAGTACAAATATGTTTATTTTTCCACATCGTATGAACGAAAGCTGTTGTGGTGTACTGGTTAGCAGTTGGTGTGGCAAGCGCGAGTAGGTTTGGGTTTTGAGTTACCGCGGTGGCAATTAATCTTTTTATAAGGAAATACATGTACATAATCTGGTCAGATACCTGATTTGCTGTTTCTTTCAACGGATTGGGTACCTGACCCATGCTTTAACAACAGAGCCTGTATCCAAACCTGAACCCAGTCCGGTTTTAAAAAGAACACCCAGACCCGGTAAAATTTAATATGGGTTCTTAGATTTTTGGCCAAACCGGTAACACAGAACTGGACCGGGTCGGGTATCCGAGACAAACCCAACCCATTGACAGCCCTAGCTAATATAGTTGGCCGGTTTTATCCTATTTCTTATGCAGAATGAATGCATCTCAAAATATATCTTTCATCATTTTTTATGAAGGTGCTGCACCTCTGATATGCTTGGCACTTTTTTAACATCAATCTGATCTTTCAGGTGGGAGGGATGAACACTGTGGTTTCTGAATTAGCTGATGTAGCTTCTCAAGAGCAAGTTTTTCTTGATGAATGCAGAGATCTTCTATCAACGGTAGTGGCCTTTCAAGTAAGTGTCTTTCCTTCAAATTCATTCTGCTTTGTTAAGTGAACTCTTATTTATGCCAATTCATTGATTAGGTGAAAGAGTGTAGTCTAAGAACGCATCTATTACAACTAAAACAAGTTCATGAAGCCTCACATAACATGACATGAGAAATTTTTGGGTCGATTCACGGAACGCTAACATCAATCTAAAGTTTCTTTTGATCCGAGGGAAGCAAAGGTTGAAATAAGGGGAGGTTTAGTCAATTTTTTTTGAGTAATTTATGCTGGTGTTTGGATTTGGTGTTTTCAGTTGTTCACCCTGCCTCCCTTGAAGGTTCTAACTCACGACCGTCCTCGGAGTCGTGTATTTTTTAGTCTATTTTTTTCCTTTTGGTGTATACACTTTCTCTGTAACAAAATTTGATGTAAATATGATAATTCCTCGTCTGTTTCTCGAGTTATAGTTTCCAGCAAGTCATGGTCCCATTTACAATTCAGCAGTTTAATCATGGTTAAGATAAAGCATTTCTCATATACAGTGCTATAAGAACTAGTAGCTCGACTGCAAAGCATGATCTAAATGACTGTTTGATATGCAATCAGATAATCACATCTTCATGAGTTGAATTCAAGGCAATCTGATTATGTGAAAACATAATGTTTACATTTAAATTATTTTTTTACATCAACCTAAAGTTTCTTGCATCAGTTAATGTTCTCTACTCCACATTTAAATTATTCTTTTACTATTTACATGATAAAACGATTAGTCACAAAACAATATTATATTTTTCATTGTGATATTTTCAAGCTAATACAATACAAAAAATGTGGCGATTTCAAAATATTACACTTTGATCAGATTTTAACGTGATAATAAAACAGTTTCCTGCTATTTTATGTTTTATATTATATATATGTTGATAATTTTCCGAGAAGGCTTTCTCTGTTTGAACTTTTTGTGAGAACACACATTCACAAGCTATTGTGATTTCATGTCACTGCAGTAGAATGTGAGTAAAATTCGTGGTAATAGCATAATGTCCTCTCTCTCGATTGAGATTGAGATTTTGTATTACCCACTTGTTCATCGTCTTTCCTACTGCGATTAATGGGTTTTGGATATGGTAGAACAGAATAAAATAGGTTTGCAAATTGAGCATTCAACCCAAGATTCTAGAATTAACTTAAACACAAATTTTCGGATCTAGTGCAACCTAAGTAATAAAAGAATTGCATGCTTATGTGCAAAAAAGCTTTCATTCCGTGAACCGGGGACTCAACATTGTGGGCATGAAATCAGCATGAGAATAGCATAGTACCAACAGCAAGATGAAAACCTCTCCCTCCTAAGTTCTTCACACGTCTGGCTAATTGGGTTGTCTTAATGCATTCAAGTTGAAGGATGTCAAGAGTTTGATATTTGAGTTGTGCATTCTTTGCCGCAATACTGAAACCAACAAGAAACTATTCTTGGTGGGTAGATTACACATGAAATTTTACATTGCAGACACCGAAACATGACCATGATCAACGTGCTCTCGCCCTGTAATCAGACGTCATAACCAACATAGTGGTTTCTTTCTCTCTGTGATAAAAAGAAAGAAAAAAAAATGCATCACTTTTATCTAATTCCCCATTTCCAATCCTCACCTGTTGGTGCCAGCCGACAAGATGCATAAAGCTAGCCACACAGATCTTGAACGCAGCTTTTCAGCCTCCCAGAAAACAACAATTGGGTGACAATTCCTCGTCTATTCAAGGTGTTGAATACTCCTAAAGGTCATTTCTTCTGACGTAAAAATCTTGCTTGGACTTCTTAATGCATTTTTCCTACTTGCTTGCACCCTTCACATTAGCGGAGAAATGCCAATCAAATCATTTGGCCGGTGTTTCTCATCCCATCCTTTCCAGACAAACATTGAAAAGTTGCTGACCTGCCCACCACAGCCACTCAAACTGCAACACATGTTCCCCTTTGCACCCTGCAATTTTTTGTTAACGACACTTTTTACAAAAAAAGTTTTTTAATTTTTGAATAATTACTTTCCTGTTTGAAGTTTTTTGTGTGTGTAACGATCACTATATAAATCAGTGATTTTTGAAAGAAAATAGCCGTTATGTTTAATATCGTAAAAAACTAGTTCTGTATAAAGATTTTTATCAGGTAGTATTTTGTCCAAATAAATACTGAACTGTTTAAGAAATTTTGTAAAAGACCGTTAAAAAACCATATGGGCAGTGTGATGGAGGTGCTTTATGCATGTTCAGAACTCATACTCTTTTTTTTTTTTAATTATACGGAAAAACCTGGTCACACTGTTTTGTTATGACAAGGATCCCTCGCGAGAACCAGGTCACTTAATAAGCCTGCCCCCTGTAAGGTAAACCCTCAGTGGGGTCACCGACACTCAAGCCCTTATAGAGCCCATCAGTTAGGCTTTGTTTGGGAGCTAATGTTGGAGAGGAGAGGAGTGAAGAAAAAAATAAGAGATGAGGCTGGAGTTGTCAATTTGTTTGTGAGGATGTAGTTGAAAATGACCTCTCTCTCTCTCTCTCTCTCATAGGCCACCGCCCACTTCATGTGAAGGGTTCTAGCCATCGCCGTTGGAGGCAGCCTCTGGTGCACCATGCATGCAGCTGCCGCTGCACGCACAAGACCATCTCTCTCTCTCTCTCTCTCTCTCTCTCTCTCGACATTCTATACTTTAGGCCTCCATCGTCGGTCCATTTGCCATCCAACGGCACTATCAGCAGTGCTGGTGTGCATGCTCCTGCCTTGAGGTCCTGTCTCTCTCTCCACTAAAGCTTTGTTGGATTCCGACCAGCCATCCACAACGACCTCTTTGTCACACGCACCTGGCCCTGGTGGCTGGTTCTCCTTCTTTTCAATTTTTTCTTTTTCAAAATGTTCGATAGGGTCTTGACTTTAAGGGTTTTGATTTTAGGGGTTTTACTTTTTTTTTTCTCAATTAGCATAATGTGGTTTTAGGTTTAAGTTTTTTATTTAGTTATTTTTAGAAAAAAATGAATGTTTAATTAGGATTTTATGGTTTTTGTGTATGTGTTTAATTAGCATTAGGCATGAATAATGAATGTTTGGTTTTTGGTTAGAATATTAGAGGTTTTAAGGTTTTTGATATGCTATTTTCTTTTTAATTATCATTAAGTGTGATTCCATTAATAAATGCTTGATTTTAGTTATCAAGCACCTAAATCTTTTAATTTTGTTAGAATTTATGTCTTTTATTTTGGTTTTTCAAATATTTAATTAGGGGTTTTGTTTTTTTCCAATTAGCATATCTATAATGTGATGTTTGTTAGGATATAAGCTTTTTATTTGGTTTTTTAGAATGACATAAATGTTTATGTTTATGGTTTTAAGGTGTGTGTGTGTTTAATTACCATTAGGTGTGAATCCATGAATTTTGTGTGATTTGATTTTAGATAGAATATTAAGAGTTTTTATTAATTAATCATAAATACATAATTTATAATGCTTTTAGGGTTTTGTTTTTTTTAAATGGCATAAATGTTTAGTTATGGTTTAAGGGTTTTTTTATGCTTTTCTTTTTCAATTATCATTACATATGAATATATGAATATTTCAAGATGTGATCATGGTTAGAATATTAGTGTTTTTTTATCACTTAGCATAAATTCATCATTTATGTTCTTTGTAGTAATTAAGGTTTTGATTTTTTTAGAATGATATAAATGTTTAGTATATAGTTTTAAGGTTTTTGGTGTTTTTTTTAATTACAGGTAGACATGAATCCATAAATATAGTGTGATTTGATGTCTGTTAGAATATTTGAGTTTTTTTTTTATCAACTAGCATAAATAAATAATTTATGATGTTTGTAAAAAACAAGGTTTTGATTTCTTTTTTTGAAACATATTGTTAGTAATTTGTTTTCTTTTTACTTTGTATTTGTGCTCACTCTAGTTTACAATCTTGGCTCCACCTTTGAGTGTAAGTTTGAGTGGGTTGTGGTGATACAACATATCTTATTTTTATTATATGGTAGAGTCTCATAAAGATGAGGTCTTCAAGACATATACATACTCATGGTACCAGCATGAAGAAATCACTTGAGGATTTGACATAGATCGTGGAGCATGCAACACATACGAGTGCAGTAGACCCAACATTTTCTCTCTACCGGTTAGGCAATTTGATATATAGGAGATACATAGTTCTGTTGAGAGACAATAGTTAATAACCATGCTCGTTAGTAGCCTTCAAAATAGAATTTACTATGTGAACTTTGGTCTTAGACAATCAACATATCATATATTGGAATTGTATATTTATGTACTAAGTGACCTAAACTTTTTTGATGCGACTTCTAGTATGTCTTTTGATATGGTCTCAATTAGTATATTAGTAAATATATATTGAGTGAAAGTCATGATTTATCAACAAATTTTTTTAAATCGTGTGTTTTCAGATATGTTTATAATTAATGTTGTTAAATTTTGTTTTGGTATCTTTAAAAACTCTACAAATTTTAAAGTTATTTTTTAATTAAAAATATTACCTAATAAGAGATGACCATTATCAATTAAGAAAGTATGGTTGAAGGTTGACATCAATTGTGACTCATTTTCTTAATGGGAGATTGGAGTTGTACTCTATAAGTAGAGGGTCTCACCTTAGGAAGGAGTAATAGAGAAATCCTTCTAGGTAGCCTTGTGTCATATAACTAAAAAGCAAGCCCAATTTTGTGAATACAAGCTTGAGCTCAATTCTCTTTTGATGGTGGTTCAAATTAAAGTAAGTTGATCTAGCTTTTTTTTCATTCTTTTTCAATAAACATAAATTTGAAAGTTTTGGTTGGTGAAATATACACTTTCTCTTTATCTCTTTATTGACGTTATTGTTGATTTGTATATATTATTTATTCAAATTCATACTTAGATCATGTATATATATTCACTCTCTTGACATAATCAGCTTGCAGAAACTATAACTTCACAACCGTATATTGGAATTTAGTAATTTTTGATGCATTTAAATAAGCCTGATTTTATCTAAAATCATATTAATGATTGTTGATTCTAATTATATTTTATTTTAAATTTTTACTATAAATTATATTTAAAATTTAATGCATTTATATATGCTTAGATATTTTAATTAATTATTTATAATCTTATATACTAATTTAGAACATTGATTTGGTCATAGAGATTTTATTTGCATAACATGTCATATAAATCATGTATAATAGTGTATACCTTTTCTCATTATTATAATTATTTCAAATAAATAAAAATAAAAAGAAGATGTAATTGTTTATTATAAAACAAAGTAATAAAATTCTATACTTAATTGAATCATATATTGGTATGTCATAATCCATTGATAATATTCTTTATAGTATTTGAATTTTATGAAGTTTATTGGTTATTTTTAGTACCTAACCTACCATATTTTTCTACATCTCTCTCTCTATCTACATGTGTGTGCATGTGGGTGACCACTAGATAAAGAGATACTAGATTGTAAATCAATATTTTTCATGAGTGTTTTTCTTATATCGACCGTATAGATAAATCTAAATATTTAGTTTTAAAGAGACCAGATCTTCAATAATCCAATTGTGATGCATAAGCATGATTTTTAAAGCATAAAAATCGATGTGATGTTTTTTTTTTTTAAATATTTAAGCATAAAAATCATCTTTTTTTTTGTCAAGAACCGTGATTCAATAGTCAATTCCTAAGAAATAAACCATTTTAAATACATCTGCATGGTTGGATTTGCAAAAATAGTATAAAAAGTGCCTAGTTCACACTCATTTCTCAAATTCTAGTGGCTATATATAGAGAAATGAAAACCTAAAAAATGGACATGATGCTAAATGAAACATGCTATTGAATTTTTGGTGTTTTTTCCAAATTCTAACTAGGGGGTTGGGCATTAGGCTGGCTTGGCCCAAGCCTATTTAAAGCTTGGCCCATCAGATTTTAAGTGTGGCCCGGCCCATTTACTAACGAGCCAGGTTTTGGCCTGTTTCTTAATGGGCTCAGGTTTGAAGTATAGTACATGGCCCGGCCAATGTTTAGTGGGTCAGTCCAGCATGACCCAAACCCATTTGTAGGTTATTTTTGAATGAAGTTTATAAATTAATTCTTAGAATACCAAGAAAATGAATTAAATAAGAAACATAAAATTCAATATTACACATTCTAATAATCTTCAAACTATTCAAATCAAAAGTTCATAGCAAAATATTTTGTCCACGACATAACATTTGAACTAGTAAATTGACATCAATATTTCAAAACAACATAAAGCACGATCTTGAATTCTATTCATCCTATGCAAACACAACATGGTTTCTTCAATCCATCCACTGATATGGTTTAACTCATTATTCAGCATAACTTAAATAAAACAAAGCAAAAATATTTAAAAATGATTACAGTTATTCTAATTAGAATTACAAACCATAACAAATTTACCATCTTTCACTAAAAGTCTGAATCAGTATCATCATCTAATTCTTTTGGTGCATCCATAACCAAACAAAAACAATAAACAAATAAATTAGTTCTTATATAAAATTAACAAAACACAATGTCTAAATGATTCAATTACCAAAAAATGAAAATTACCTTGCATAAAAAATGATTTACTGTGTAAACTATAAGGTTTAATAATGTATGAAACTATAAGGCCTGGAAAACCGTGTTGAATCCTAGCAAGGTGGTCACCAGGTTAGCCAATATTTGCTTGTGCTCAACTATGCTTGCAGCCATTTCTACTTAGTCCATCGGCTGTTGCTCTGGCCTGTTGGTTACCTGATGATGGAGGAGTTGCGGTTTTCACGATGAAGGTGATAAAGAGATGAAAAAAAATGCTAAAAAAACTAATTTTTAAATAAACCTGCAATCTCATAAAATTATCTTTATATTTTTCATAAAATTAGTTTAACTAATTAGGTAAATACTAATAATTAACAACTTTTCATGTACCCAACTAATGAATTTTCTAGTCTTCATAGAACTAATGTAACTAATTAAGTAAATAACAATAGTTATCAAGTTACCATGCAACTAGCATTTTTTTATTTTTTTATTACTAAAAAATTAATTAAATAGCTTAGGCCCATTGGGCCGGCCCGGTAGCTCGTGGGCCGACTTGAGCCCGCCCCTTGTATATAAAGGGCCAGATTTCGGTTCAGTAGCTAATGGGTCAGGGCCTAAAAACTTGATCCAAACCCGGCCCATGGCGGGCTGGGTTCGCTTGGCCCATTGGGCCACCCGGCTTGTTACCCATCCCTAATTCTAACCCGATCCATATGCTTGTTTTTATAGGAATCATTTCTTGGAGCATTGATGCATGGATAGGTTTATATATATATATATATATATATATATATATATATATATATATATATATATATATATATATATATATATATATATATATATATATATATATATATATGAGTTAATATTTGGTGCCATTGAAGGTACCAAATTGTATGAAACTATTGAGCTAAAAATAATAGGTTTAAGCCTTATCAACTCAATCTGACTACATAGATGTGTTCAGGAAGGTTTGTCTGCTAAGGATTAAGCCTTACATCATGTTATTTCGATCCAAAAATATGATTTTTGAGTCATAAAATTTTAGTGCATTGTAGACTGTTCATTTTTAATTCCTTAAAAAACCTAATTATGTGTCACAATCATATGATTCAAAACTCATTTTCCACTAAACAAACATTGTAGATCACATCCATAAGATTTAATTTACAAAAAAAACAAAACATAATTTTCAGCTTGATAGTTTCATACAATTTGGTGCCTTCAAAGGTACTAAATATTATATATATATATATATATATATATATATATATATATATAGTAATGGTGAAAGCCTTGCAAAACTTCCAATGGGCGGATGCAGAATTGTGTGGCGCACCTCCACCCAAAAGGCCTTTAGAGGTAGTCATGATCACTGCTAAAAGCCCTTTTTGCACAAAAAATAGCATGTCATTGATTGTGTGCAATCAATGGCTTGTGCTTGCACACACACACACACACACACATATATATATATATGAGAATGAAAACCTCCGCAATGGAAACCCTCTCAAACCTTACCAATGAAAATTTTTTGGTGTTTTTTTTTTTCAAAATTCTAAGCATACAGATGCGTTCAGCATGATTGATTTACTATAAATTGATATCATAAATTTTAGATATAAAAAATGGTATTTGGAGTCTAAAAAATTTATGAAAATTGTAAGTTGTTGATTTTGAAACTTATAAAAACCTATTCATACATCGGAATCAAATGCTCCAAGAACTGATAACTACAAAAACAAGCACATAGATCACATCTATATGGTCGGAATTTTGAAAAAGATTACAAAAATCCAATAAAATGTCCCTTCGGGAGGGTTTTTCATTGAAAAGGTTTTTATTTCCCTATATACATATAGAATCGAGAGTAACACCGAACGCCCCTGGCATCGAATGCGGCCAGGGGCGTCCGTGTGTTCTTTCTTTTCAAGCTTTTGGACTTTTAGCGACGGTCTTGGACCACTAAAGATCTGGGCAGAACCCATGCCTTTAGTGGCGGACCAAGACCGCCTCTAAAAGTGTCTTCAGCAGAAAAAAAGTGTCATTGATTGTCGAACGATCAATGGTGAGCATTCATTCGGTGTATCATGGAACACTTTGTGTGTTCGGTGATACACCCTACTCTCTCTCTCTCTCTCTCTCTCTATATATATATATATACATATATATATATATATATATATATATATATATATATATATATATATATATATATATATATATATATATATATATATATATATATATATATATATATGAGAAATATTGGCTGCTAATGATGGTAAACAACTAATGAGTAGAAATTACTCTTTTCTTCAAAAAAATTCAAATTTAAATTTTTTAGATCAAATGATTTGTTTAGTAGAAAACTTGTTTTGAATCATGTGATTATGGCACATAATTAGGTTTTTAAAGGGTTAAAAAATCAACAGTCCACAATGTAAAAAAAATTCATAACTCAAAGAATCTTATTTTAACATAAAAAATGCAAGATCCAAAGCTAGATCTTTAGCAAACAATCCATGCTAAACACATCTCCCTGGTTAGATTCAGTTGATACAATTTGCTCATATGATTTCTAGTTCATTAGACCCTACCTTCGTTAGTATCAAATATTTTCTCTCTCTCTCTCTCTCTCTCTCACACACACACACACACACACACATATATATATATATAAGAAAATAAAAGCCTATCCAATAGAAAACCTCTCAAACCTACTCAATAAGAAATATTTATCAGATTTTTTATGTTTTTTCGAAAGTCTGACCTTACAGATGTGTGAAAATTTATGAAATTGTAGGCCGTTGATTTTTGAAACCTTATAAAACATATCCATGCATCGAAATCAAATACAAGATCTGATTCCTATAAAAACAAGCGCATAGATCACATCTGTAAGGTCAAATTTTTGAGAAAACAGCAAAAATTCAATAAATATTTCCTATTAGGTTTGTTTAGGAGGTTTTCTATTGGCTAGTTTTTTGTTCTCCATATATATATATATATATATATATATATATATATATATATATATATATATATATATATATATATATATATATATATATATATATATATATATATATGTATGTGTGTGTGTGTGTGTGTGTGTGTGTGAAAGTGCCTATACAAATGCCATAGGTAAGAATTAGGCATGGACACTAAATGTGAAAAAAATAAACAAAAACTATCCTTATAGCGGCAGGATAACCGGTGCTGTGAATTGTTGTTCTTTTTGTTTCTTTTAGAGAGAGAGAGAGAGAGAGAGAGAGAGAGAGTAATTGGCTGGTGTGCACACTAGATGGTCTTAGTCTTCAATATTTTGTCGCATGTTTTGCAAATTAATCCTTACAAATGAGATCTCGTTGCTTTATTTAGTGAAAACCATATATTAAATTAGAGATTTTTTTTTACATGTTTATAAAATAATCTAAAATTAATAGTTCACGTTGCATCTAAAATGTACAATAAAAACTCAAGTTTTCTCGAAAAATTAATTTGATGAAAACTTAAAAATGTCCACTCTTCGCCCGCACCACAGATGAACAGCCCTTGTTGAAGCTTATCTCATTTTACATAATGAGCTTGTACCAAGTGAGCTAGCTGAATCGCCAGCGGCTTCGTTCATCTGCCAGCACTGTTTGGAGGAACAAAATATACAGTAAGGGATAAAATAAAGTTCCACAAGAAAGGAAGAAAAGGCGATCATATCCAAGCAAATCTCACTTTTTATCCTTTGGTCTAATCTATTCCACGATACCTGTTTTATGATGGATGGCACTGGAAGAAGGTTAATGCAACACTTCCTTAAAGTTACTTGGCTCTTGAAAGACATAACAAGAAAAGTATTTCACCTTGGACGCTAGTGGACTATGGTACAGACCAAGATAATCTTTTAAGGGATTGTACAACTCTTATTCAAGTAGGGTTTATGAAAATGAATGTGCATTCGTGTAATGAGGAACTCTTAAGTAGTTTTCTCTTCTAAACCGTCTTGAACGGGAAGCAGATCAGGTCATGCTGAACATGAGTTTTTTTGCTCATGCCAACATTCTGTTTGCATTTTGGATGAATGCCATGTAGCATATAACTGTTTCTTTGATTTTTTTTAACTTTCCAAAATACAAAACGGATGGCCACAATGTTGGCATGAGCAAAAAAAAAAAAAAAGCTCATGTTCAGCATGACCTGATCTGCTGCTTCTTGAACGGCTTGAAAGGACAACATTTTTTTTGTTTTTTGTGCAGTTGCAACTTTTTTATGAAGAAAACATTTCATTCATCTTAACCAGATAATGCAGTAGTTATAATCCAGACAACCTATGGCATTGAAGATTGCCATTTTGGCTTGTTGGATCTTGGTATTGGATCCAGTGTAGCTATAAGGTCTTGCCATACGGTTGCCAAAACCAAGGTTGTTAAATGCGATGAGGCGAAGCGAGGCATTGAGCATGTTATGAAGCGAGGCGTAAGCCTCGAGGCGTAAGCCTCGAGGCGTTGAAGCTTAAGCTTCATGATCAGAATAATAAAATATATAATATTAATAAAAATAATAGAAATTTTAAATAAGAACTACTAATTTGCTTTTATTTATTTTAGTACAAAATCATAAGAAAATAAAATAAAGATTCATCACCAATCTCTGCATCCGCCATTAACTAAACACACCATATCCAAATCTGACTTTTGTGTACAAGATCCCAACCCAAATCCATATCCAAAATTTGATAAAGGTAGAGTTTAATATGGATCCAGCAAGAGGATTTTGCATTGATAGCCAAACTAAGTGCACACCATAGTCACAAATACCGACCATTTTTTTAAATATCGTGATTTTATTGTGAGATTTTAAAAAACTGACACAATCTCGAGAAAAATGTGATATTTCAAAATATCGCCAATTTTGAAAATATCACATCTTTTATTACAATATTTTCTTGTTATAATGTGATCTTGGCATTTTTATATTTTTTGCCTATATTTTTCTACATAGTTTATCTAATATATATTAAAATTTTAAATATACCAATATTTTTTAAGATTTTCCTGAGGAAAATAAATTTTACAGATTATCAAGACATTTTCCTTTGTCAAGAAAATCGCTAATTAGATTTATGACTATGGAATACACATGCATCCAGACGGGTGCATGCTAGCATATCAGTAATCAAGTACACTTTGTTCTTTTTATTATATCTCAGGTGACGTCACATGGATACGTATACAATATACAAACATGGATGTGATATATGGATTCGAGACATGAGTACATTATATGATTTTTATGCAAGGTCAAACACAGTGATGATATATAATTATATATTTCTTAAATTTAATATATAACTTTTGATCTTTTTTATTATGAAAATCTACTAAAATATTATACATAGTATCTCTGTAGGCCTTGTCATGTCTTCGTCCTTGTGACATAGAATTCTCAAAGTATTAGGAGGTCATAAAAGTCATCTTATGAACAAATGAAACATAAAAAGGCTAAAAGAAATATCAACGCTTCAGGTACTGAGTGTGCGCGTCAGTACCTTGAGGGTGCGCCTCGCCTGTGAGGCGTACACTTCAAGTACTGAGGCGTACGCCTCTCACAACACTGGCCAAAACTCGTGAAGGTGACCGCGGAGGAAACATCAAAAGAAGAGGGAATTAAAAAAAATTAAAAGGGGGAAGAAGAATAGGGTTAAGGTTTGAGGGAAAATCGAGAACCCTTAATTTTCCTCTTATGATTTTTTTTAAAGTAGTTTTACTATTCTACCCCTACATTTTTTGTTAATTTCCATTATATCCTCATTTGGCAGAATTTCTTTACTACCCCAATTTTTTTGGATTATTCCTGTTGTGCCTTTTAGTTTTTCAAACAAGGGCTATGTTTTTTTGGAAAATTTCAGAATTAATCCTGTTTCTCTAGAAAATACCCGCAACAGGGTTATTATTTATGTTTTATTCAGAACAATTGTTGGATTTTTTGAAATTACAAAAAGCTACTTAAACCTTTCTGTTTAACTTTAAAAGTTTTGGATATTTTCTTTGTGTTTTGGTTTGTCATTTTTGCCCAAAATTGCCTTTTAAATTTTTTGTTTTTTGCAGAAAAGCATCTCTGGTTTACAAAATACCTCCCAATGCTTTATCAAGACATGTTTGGTTTTATTATTTGGATCATGAATTATTTTTATGAGTTCAATATTCAAATATGGTACTACCCATGGAATTTAGATATATTAAATTTTTGTGATCCAAATACTCATTGTTGATTTGGTTTTCTTGGATACAATTTATAATCTAGATTGGATTTCTACTAAGGTATGGGAAAAGTTGGGTTTTTATCATGCATTTATATTAAATCCTGAAATAATGTGTGTAATTGTAGATTATTTTTTATTGTTTCATGAGTTATTCATGTTTTTGGATCATATGAATATATGGATTCGATATGGCTTAGCATTGACTCAGGTTTTATGATAGATCTGGATAGTATCAAACCAGATACTTAGACCTAATAATATATTTTGCATGAGTCCTGATTTGATCTGGACAAATCCAGATAAGTATATTTCTAGATGTGGGGTATGAACCATTTGAATTTAAAATCTAAGGATATGGATTTGGACTATATTCAAATTTGAGTGATCTATGATTTTTTTAAAGCTTGCATGTAGATCCATTTTTTTTATGAATCATGTTGGACTTGATGATAACATCTCAAGCTGATTTTCAATATGGACTTATATAAATTCAATGGATTTAGATATAGATTTTTTTAGTGGTAAACTTATATACTAACATGTTTATTGTTTAACTGCCTATTATCATATCTGATAAAATTGAAGCCTTGGAATGAGCTTATCATGTTTGACATATTCAAATGGTAATGGAACAAATAATATGTCTCCTATTGATTATAAATCTTGTGTATATCTAAATTGGATATAGATATGATGACTTTTGCTATGCTTTACTTCTAATGCATATTACTTCTACTTTGTGATATTTAGAAAAATAAGAGTTGAGTTATAAGTTTACACAATGCATGTGGATATTTATTTACATATGATAATAAATAAGCATCATAAGTCATGCTCTTAAAGATATATTTTCATGCTTTAAAAGCTTATGTATGGTATGCAACATGATATTTTTAGTAATATTTATGATTATTTGGATCTAAATATATATTATTTCAAAATGATTAGGTGATGGTTAACCTGATTAAAATTTAAGCATATTGAATGTGATGATGATGCACATAGATAGTGAGAGTATTAACTATGGTGAAAGTTTTGAAAAACAAGAGTATTTGCTATGTTTGGCAAATTATATTTTTATTATAGATCCATGATTTGATAAAATTCATAGTACTCTACTAGTGTGTATGTGGACATGATGATGTTCTATGGTATGGTTAAGAAAGAGCTATAAAAACCCCATGACTAACTAAGAAAGTGAGACCCACAGTATGATATATTTATTTGAATATGATATTGCATATTAAGGTTATAATTTAGATTATGACACGATGAAAAAACTATATGATTTGAAATTAGTGCATACAAAGACATGTCATGACTAAACTCATACCATATGTGGAAAGAATCATGGCTCATATGATGATGAAAATATTAGCATGTATGAAAAACACAATACTTGAAAATGAAGAAAAATGCACATAGCTATGTAGGAAATAAGTCATAGCATATGTGAAAACCTTATATCTGAATACGAATATTGAAAAGATCCACATGATTATGTGAAAAATAATCCATAGCATGTGTGAAAACCTCATACTTGAAGATTGAATGATGAAAAAGTTTTCATGATTATGTATGAAATAGCCTATAACATATGAGAAAAATATCATATTTAAATATTGATATAACCCAAGAAATTGTGTAGGCTTATTTGGTGCATGTTTTGTCATGAAGTCATATATGAAATACATGATGCATCATTTATGATACAATGTGAGTGTTCGACCCATATAGGCAAGTGAGAGATGTTAGATATTATATTGGATCTAGTGTGTCCATAGGGTATCACATATGAAACCCATATCAAATACGTATTTTAAATTCAGATATTAGATCTAAAATAT
Source organism: Nuphar pumila (assembly GCF_984573655.1). Taxonomy (NCBI): domain Eukaryota; kingdom Viridiplantae; phylum Streptophyta; class Magnoliopsida; order Nymphaeales; family Nymphaeaceae; genus Nuphar; species Nuphar pumila. The sequence continues at coordinate 105,090,443 of NC_143254.1, forward strand.
GGATCTATGTATTTGATCCAAAGTTAGTCATTGGATCTCATAAGAGAATTCAATGACCCAGAGTAGTGTGCCAGAAATCCTATGTATTAAGCTCATAGATGATTTTGATAATTACAAAACTTTTCAAGGACTAATTATTGAATCTCAAGTGTGTAGGGATTAAAAATTTCCCTCATAAATGATAAAAGATCACTATGTTTCAATGAAGACTTTTTGAAAGAAAGACATATGCTTATAATGAAAATGAGACCCATGAATTGCTTAAGAATCTACAACTAAAGTCTCGTAATGAAGGCACGGAAGAGTCGACCCTTTAAACCAAAGAGTCAACCCTTAAAGAAATGTAAAAATCATGTTTCAATGAAAAGTGAGTCAACCCTCAAAAAGGAAGAGTCAACCCCCAGACAACCTCGACCCCCAAGCAACTAAATGCATAATGATTCACTATGCACTAAATGAGTCGACCCGCCAAATAAGGAGTTAACCCTCAGAGAAAAAGAGTCAACTCTCAAGAAGAAAGAGTTGACTCATGTGGTAAGCTTATGTTTTAAGAGTCGACCCACGGGGGAAAAGGAGTTGACCCTCAGAATGAAGAGTCGACTCTCAGGTAAAAAGAGTCAACCTTAGGGCGCAACTAGTGGATTTTAAGAGTCATATAGCTATTGTAAAAGCAGTGTTTCATCCCCAACAAATCTATTCCATCTCCTAGTATAAAATAAAGATGGAGGAGTGATTTCAGGTTGTTGCAATCACAGACACCATCAAGTTCATAAAAGATTCAAAGCATTCAAGCTCTTCAATGATCTCTAACAATGAACTATCTTAAATCTCTTTTATTGTGTTGAATATAACTCTTGTTTAACATTGTATACAAATCTTGTATTGTAAAAGAGAGGCTTGCTTTTAATTTCTCTTTTTTTTTTAAGATCTAGGGTTGAGCTATTGTGAATGGAAAAAGTTCATGTTGTTGTTTCACAAGAGGTGTAAAATGATTGTATTGGTTGCTAGAACCATTAAGCTAGTGAATTTAGTGAATTAAGCATGAGGCTAAGAGGACGTAGACCAAGAATAGTCAAACCTTTATATAATTTGTGTCTTTAATTGTTTTCTTCTCTCTGTCTCTAACCATTTTTTATTGTGTAGCAAAAGTTTTAAACACCCAATTCACACCCCTCTTTGGTGTTACACCATATTGGGAATGAACCACTTACGTAGTAGGATCTTGATATGTGAGTCATTGAAATATTAGTAGGCCTGCAACTCATTGGATTTTCAATATGTTTGGGAATTCAAAGGCAAAGTAAGTCTAAGTCTGAAAAACGGCTACCCAAGGGAGGTGGATATATACCCAGCCCCTACCTCTAGGGGAGATCATCGATAAAAGTATAAAGTTATCCCCCTCAATTAATTTCAAAATATCTCTTTGGAGCTCCCCCTCACTGCACAAACCTCGGTCCCCGAAACCACTTACAGTCAAGAAAAGATGTAGGGATGAAGCAGTGATACGTTGCAAGTGAGGGATGCCAACGGATTTGATACGGGTATGATCCCCCATTATCTGAATCCATATTTGAATTTAATGCAAAAAATCTCAATGAGATCCATGAGCTACTCATGGTTGGGCTGGTGCTTGTACTCATTCAAACTCATAAAATAAAAATATGACAAACCATGGTGTGTGTTCTGGTCATCTCGGCTAACACAAGCTCATTAAGTAGTAATAGATATATCTTAGATATATTTTATGTTACATGATGATAGGCTTTGCTTTTCACTTTGAAACAATGCATTTTTTTTAATAGATGAGCCAGCTTGAGCTTGGCTCAATAGGTCTAAAGCAATGTAGGCCTGTATCATTTTGGCCAACGATTCAGGTGAATGGACGGATACCGATACTCAAGTGAATTGTTCTGAATTGGCCAAAAAATAATATAAAATATTACATGTCAATATGTAAAAGCTATTAAAATAATATTAAAACTATTTTTAAATATTTATATTTATTAAAAAATAGCCGAATATGCACCAATACTGACAACTAAAATTCAAATCTTATTACTTCCATCCTTGAGACAACTCAAACTCGTCCGACTCTCTAATTCAGTTCCACTCTCTACAAAAAAAACAGTGGAGCTTGAGCACCTCTTTTTTTTTTTTTTGTTCAGCCTTGGCAAAGCCCTCTCCCACTCCAGAACTATTGATCACCACCCCAAAAAAAAGAGCGAACCTGTGACCCAGTGTTTTCTTCCGATTTCTCGTACGACATTATGAGATCCTTAAGGTTCGTAAGAATATCCTTGAAAGCCTTTGGTCTGGGATGAATCCATTTCCTTTTGATATATCTAAAACTACAGATGCCATTGATATTCTCCTTGACTTCTCCCTTCTTTTATAAGTTTTCTAAGATCTTTCTGTCTACGGGTTAGGTCACCCGGGTCTGGGACTGGGTCCAGAAGGACCTAGAGAGAAGTTGGGTTGTGGAATCCCCGGGGTGGTCAAGGGGGTCCCCAAGAGGGAGACTGGCAACCAGACTTGGGTTGGGAGAGAGGTAGTCTTGAGGGGGGAAAAGAAATCTGGTTGGGATTGGACAAGACATGAGAAAGTGGTTTCTTACCTATAAGTTGATCTTTTCAGGTGTCCAAGGGATAGCTGTTCTGCTTAGAATCAGATTTATTGCTTGTCATATTCGTCCTTTTCTCATGATGTGATTGTCGAGGTGGGAGGTCTTAGATGGACAGTTGTCCCCAGACACGAAGAGACATCTTGGCCGAGTCTAGTGTCCTTCGCTGAGAGTGTCATGCCCTTTGTTACATGGACATGGCCCTGCATTTCTGGGGTCTTCCCGAGCTCTTCTCTGGTTCTTTTTCGGGTTGGATCCTTCACTTGTAGGGCATGATCCTTCAATGGCATCACTCGTTTGTTTTGCTAGGATCTTCTTCTGATATTCCAACCTGGGAGGCGGATCCAAATGGGGGTTTTGGTTGCATTTTCGACCACATAGTCCTTAACGAGTCAAGCATGAATTTAGACTCTAATTTTGGTTGGCAGGCGGGTTGGCAGGTTGGGTTCGGGTAAACGGGTTGACCCGCCCACCTAACCCGTTTATTAAACGGGTTGGCATACCCATAACACAAACTCAACCCGTTTAATAAACGAGTTAGGTGGGTCGACCCGTTTAGGATACGAACCCGTTTAAGTCAAACCCGAACCCGGCTAAGAAGCGGGTTGGCGGGTCGTGTAGGATTTTGCCACCCCTACCCCTAGTGGGGTGAGAGTCTTGTGCATGTTGGTTAAAATGGATCGAGATGAGCTACTTACCGAAAGCAGACATGGATAATCCGGGCGAGGCTTTGGTTGAAGCCGGTGGTCGGCATTCTTCTCAACCAATTGATGCATTCAATGAGCTAAGGATGTTGAGAAGTGAGTAGGACTAGGGGTGGCAATCGGGTCGGGTTGGCGTGTCAGCATACCTCAACCCGAACCCGACCCGTTTATTAAATGGGTCGGCTGTGGCAAACACGAACCCGACCCGTTTAATAAACGGGTAACCCGACACGACCCGCCAACCCATTTAATAAATGGGTTGGGTCGGGTAAACGGGTTTTCAGGTTCGCGGGTCGGGTTGGCGGGTTGGTTGACGGGTCGGGCAGACGGGTTGGCGGGTTGACGGGTCGGGTTGGCGGGTTGACCCACCCGGCATACCCCCAACCCGAACCCGACCTGTTTAATATACGGGTTACACGGGTCGACCCGTTTATTAAACGGGTTGGCTTAAGCCCAACCCGAACCCGCCTAAGAGGCGGGTCGGGTTGGCGGGTCGTGTCAGAAATTGCCACCCCTAAGTAGGACCCTTAATCCCAAAAAACTGTAAGAGACCGATAACACTTTGGTAGTTTTCATCCTTACGAGTCTCCTGATTATAGGAAGATCTGGTGGAAGATCGATAATGAGTGTATAACTACCAAAATTCAAAAGACATGTATGTCTCTTGATGTGCCCATGTTAATATGGGTTACATCCAGGCTGGATCCGATTGGATCCAAAAACCAACACACCACTCTATGATTCTGCAGATGCATTTGGCCACCACCTAGGGGTGGTTCACCACCATCTTCTGCCGCTTTCCTACCGTGATTGAGGCTTCCGTTGTTCCCTTTCATCTTCAATTTGACAACTTTTATAAAATGAAACTCTAGACTTCTTTATAAGTCACCACGAAAATATTTAGGTGCATTTCTTAGAAAATTCTAAAATAATAAGTGGATAAAAGTTAGTTTCTGAAGAGTGATTGTTTCCTTCTAACGGTAAGAGGGTGTGGACAGTCTCAAATTTTCATTTTTTTCACATTTTTTCTCTCTAGAATTTGCCTTTATAGATGTGATCACATTGGTTAGTTTAGTAAGAATAGGCTTTTGAATCATCCAATTATGACATGTAAGCAGAATTTTATAAGGATTTAAAAATAAAAAATTTTCCAAGTTTGAAAGTGCAAAAAATCATATTTTTTCATTAAAAAAACATGATCCAAACAAATAATGATCAACACATCTGTGGGGTCAAAAATCAGGATTGTCAACACCGTATGGGTGGTTAAGAGGAACAAATGTCCCAGTTTTTTTTTTTTTATAATTTCCCCGTCCAATTTTAAGTAAATATATATGTTTTGCAAAATCTTTCAATTATGCAGCAGGTAGGGTTCGAGTTCTCATTTTCTTGACCCAACATAACTGGCTAATTGTTCTTTGGGCGGGTTTGGGTGCACCCAAATGGGTTGGATACTCAACCCATTGACATCTCTCAATGCATCCGACCAGATTTGGATATGGACTATCTGATGATATTAATTGGATCTGGGTTGGGAACCCAAGAGTTGCATTCCTATCATGTTTAATTCAGTTGGATCCACGTATGGCCCAAGCCTCAGGGTTTGCACTCTGGTTCTTGTTAGCGCAAAACTTGTTGAGAGATCCGGCTACCATTCAATCCCTAGAGGGACCGCTAAGGCTCTGTTTGGGAGCCAGTGTCGGTCGCAGTTGGTGCACGTACCCTTGTGTTGGGATGTTGCAAGTTCAAATCTCATTGGTATCGTTGTATAACTGGTAGGGGTCTGCCTAACCCCAGCTTACCTTTCAAAGAAAAAAAATCTCACAATAAAATTTAAAATATTGTTTTTGTGAAAATCTCAAAAAAATATAAAGAAAAAACAAAAATGTAGTTGCAAGCTTTTAAACCGTTAATTGCTTAGATGCATATTGATATTTTCCTCTAAAAAAATACTCATCACATACCTAGGTTTTGCAATAAAAGCATTATATGATTCTTATAACATTAAAAGTGTTAGAAAAGAAATTTGATTTCATATTGAAAAAACGAGCTTTTAATTTTTTTTTTTCTTTAGATGGCAGCAAAAAGCCATCTTACTCATCAAGTTCACTAGCCTCAAAAACTCAGGTCCCCGGTATCTGCCAGGAAGCAATGTTGTCAGTATCGGTATCAGCCCTGAATCAATCGTTCTGTATTCGTTTAAATAATAATAAAAAAATATTACATGTCAATCAGAAAGTGACACGTGTTAAAACCATTAAAAAAATATATATAAAAAAATAATTTTTAGTATTTTTTAATATTTATTAAAAAATAACCAATTCAGGGGTGGAATCTTATTTATTTTCTGGCGATAAGATACAGCTTCAACCTTCTGTCAGAGGATGTGCATTCATGAAGTTTGAATTTCGTGACGTGTCAGCAGCTTGGTAACATTGTTGGACCTTTGTTGCTCTCACCAAACAAGTACAAGTATAAGTAGAGCCCCTCTGGGCAGCAAAATTTTCAACCTTTCAAAAGCCAACGGTACTGCTGTAAATTGTGGCAAGTGTAAAAAGAAGTGAATGGGTTTTAAGTTAACCTTGAAAAGCAAGCTTCAAAAGTCATTAATGGCTTAGTCGACCAACATACCAAACTAGGCTATATCCAGACCTAGCTTTCTTCCAGAGCAGAATAAATGTTCATGTTTAATTCTCTATCCTGTTATACGAATGGCGGCAAATTACTCTTGTGAAATTTGAAATTTAATATAAAAAAAGCTCAACCAACTTGTCAAGTTGTTAAAAAATACCAGTAATTTATTTATCGATTACCTAGGGCTGGTTGGCAAACAAGCTGTTGATGTTCAGTTCGTGTAAAATAAGCTCGGCAAACTGACCACGAACAATAGGTATAAGCTGAATATGAACAATGGCAGACCCTCTTGAGCCTCATATCAAAGACACCAGAATGCCCTGATTTTTACTGTCTCCTACTCGCCATCTTCTTATACTGCCAACACTACAAAAAAATTGACCGTACCCATATCCTCAGTGAGATTCGCCAAGATTGGTAATGTGTAAGGCAGGTGGGCCACGTCCCATTTGCTTGCAATTAGACGGTGGCAAAGGCTGATCCAGTCATCCAATCTTCAATTGGCTGATGACAGAGACTGGAAGATTATAATAAACAGTAATCCCATTGCCAGGATTATACAATTGATTGATTCCATCAACATCCAATTAGAAAAAGGGATAAAAAAAAAGGAGCAGATGGATGGAACCACCCCCATCTTTTTTTCTTTATAAAAAGGCGAGTGGAGGTCATACGCCTGAAACGAAAACGCAAGATGCTCTCAACTTGACATCCATGAGTAGGCTACACATCATCCTCAACTATAGAAAAAAGAAAACACCCTCTCTCTCTCTCTCTCTCTCTATATATATATATATATATATATATATATATATATATATATATATATGCCAACCAAGAAGGCTGGATTTTGTATAGCATTAATAAATTCCAACACAGAGAGGCGGTGGAATCCGCGTCAGAAGCCTCCCGGTGCAATGCGCCGATGGTCACTTCTTTCCATACACTGCATTTGTCAACGCTCAGAAGCGGCATCCCATGTCTGTATACAGACATTAACTCTACGATTCAGATAGGCAGCCGAGCCATGGTTATGTGCATTTTATACATAACCAAACATAAAAACTAATAATCGACAAGTGATTTTTTGTGTGTAAACCACAAAATACAAAAAAACGATATGAACAAGCGTATGTGGTTAGAGCATCTTGTAAAGCCCGTGAACCCGATCATTAGATCGGCGGCCCCCGTCCTTGTTCTCAAGGTAGATTCCTTAGGGGCCCGCCACGCCGGTGTGGTTCAGTTAAGTATGCTTGACGGAGGCAGAGCACGAACACAGAATTTGTGATGGGGATCCGCGTGGGCGGTGGTGCTTTTTTTTTTTTTTGTATTCTAGGGAAAGGAAGGAGGCAAAGGACGTAGGTGAGAAAACTGGGGAATGCGGCGATCCTCGCAATCAAAACACCACTATCTGCGCGGGCCCCACCGTACCCTGCAGATCAGAATCCGCCAAGATTGACGCCGACACGCGCCGCACACTTTCATAGGGCCCACCGCCCACAGATTCCTCCTCATCCCATTCACTCTCTCTCTCATTTGTTACATGAACAGACATTTGCTTTTAAAAAGTAATGATAAATTGCCGCCCCCCACTCCAACCAGAGTTGTTCATCTATTGAAATGAAAGTCTAAACGTGCAAGAGAGCCTTTTTTTCCCCGATGGAAGAAGAGCACACTGCGCAGGCAGCGCGGAGCATTTTATTAGTATGCTCTTCACAAAATTGGCAAAGAAATAAGCCCATAAATAAATAAAACCATATAAAGGAAAAAAGAAGTAGGACGAAGCGCGTTCCTGGCTACTCAGTGCACTTTGGTACACAAAACCAACAAACGAAAATTACAATTAATTATTCTCTCGTAAAAGCACACCGGCCAAAAAAAAAACCTGCGGAATCATCTCTTGACCGATCGGAGATCCTCCGCCGGGGCGACGCTCGCCGGCAGCTCTAGACGACCAAAAAACTCGCCGGAATCTCAACAAGCGTGGAGAATCCGGCAGGTCAAGGAGAAGGAAGAGATTAAGAAGGAAGGAAGGAGAAATCGACGACATCTTAGACGAACAGGTTAAGAATTTTCCGGCCGGAGACCAGCAGCGGGTCGTCGCTATCCTGGCTGGTGATCGACCCCTCCGAGTTCAGCGACGAACTCACAGCTTGTCGCTTCTCCGGCCCAGGGATCGCTTGAGAGAAAGAATTCAAGCACAGATCGAGCCTTTCCCCGCGCCTCCAGAGCTCCTCCTCCAAGACGGTCGATGCCGCGAGGCGCCGCTTGATCGGCGAGATCGACGCGTCGTAGTCGTCATCTGCAGCGGCGTAGCTCTGCGGCTTCACCGGAAAGGCTAGCGGGATCTCAGGCAAGGGCTTCAGTGACCCTCCGCGGAGCACCGTCTCCACGGACGCCTGGCAGAGGTGCCAGTTCCCGCTCCACAGCAGCCCCACCGCTCCGTTCACCGGGTTCACCGTCCGTCCGGCTGCCTCGTACAGTAGCGACCGGAACAAAGCTGCAGAAAGCCGCCGGAAAAAAAAATAAAATTAGAACGGAAAGGAAAGAAGAAGAAAAAACCGCTTCTATAGTCTGGTTTCTTCTGTGCAAGCCCTACCGGGTCTCTGGATCTCCGGCACGGAGGAGATGAAGGACATGAGTCCGGCGCGGCCGAAGAACTTGGCGACGAAGACGGTGGCGTGGCCCTGGGCTTCCGGCGTCTCGATCCACTGGAGGCACGGCCGGAGTATGCAGGTGTCGCTGCAACCCTTTCGCAACACTCGGCACCCGTTGCAACTCATAGTTCGGGATTCCGGCGTCTTCTCGTCAGAAAAAGGTCTTACGACGATACACCTCACCCTTCTTCTTTCCGACTACAAACAGAAAGAGAGAGAGATGTCGCAGGCGAGTGTCCCCTCTTTTAAGTAGAGAGGGAGGGGTTCCTTTAACCAGGATTGGTGGGTCTCGTAACCAGGGTTAAGGTTCCCAACTCCTGGGGTGCGGCTCCGGGTCACCGCGGCTTTGGCTTTTTCTCCCCATCGTTGGAAGCCAGCGCAGCGCCCATGGGGACATTTCGTGTTCGGTAAGATAGGAGGGATAGGTACTCTACTGGAAAGGCGTAGGTATACGGGATACGGTTGGGAGAATACGTATGACCTACACTCCTTTTATGATAGCTTGACCTAGGGATGATAGTGGACTGGGGACCCGGAGATCCGTCTTAACACCCCCCCCCCCCCCCCCCCCCCCCAAAAAAAAAAAAAAATGGGGGCGAGGATAGAGAACACAAAATCAAGAATGGAGGTGAAAACAAAAAACTCTGGTCCACAAGATAGTTTTATAGTGCAAACACATTTTCATGGTTTCATCAATATTTTTTGCAAAAAAAATAAATATATTATCTTCTTCATCTGGACGAGACAAAGCGGATTCGCAGTATGAAATTCTCTAATTTTTCCCAAGAAGTGAGATATGGCTGCCTGACTGTTTGAGCATATATCTTTAAGAATACATACGTTCTAAGCATAATTGACTTTGTGAAATTCTTTTGTTTCACATTTCAAGTTAATACGATAATTTTACATAAAAAAAATACTTCTTATTTTTATTCAAAATTTTATGAAAAAATTAAAGATCTTATAGGCGAGGAAGGGAAAAGTGTAAGTTCATTCTCACATTCACATAAATATCTATAAAAATATTTTGTGGGTCCTGCATAAATATCTTGTAAAAATATCAAGTGGGCCTCACAGGAATATGAATGTTATTATATTACTTTGGCTTTAGGTTTGAATCTGGATTAGATTGGCTATATGAATCAGATCCAGTTTATACACATATTCAAGGTCCATGTTTTTTCTATAAATAGGAGGAAACCTTCCTTTAAAAAAAATATCCAACCCTCTCTCTCATCTATCCTCTCTCTTGGTTCTAGCCTAGACTAAGCCCACTTGAAGTGAGTTTGAACTTGCTTGGCCAAGCTTGAGCCCACATGAGTCAAGACCACTTGACCTACCAAGTTAGCCTTTCTCTCTCTTCCTTTGTTTTGCTCTTAGCCTAAGTCAAGCCCACTTGACCTACACTGAACATACTTAAGGTGAGCTTGGACTCACCTGACCTAGATTGAACCCAGTTGAGTCAAGACTCCTTGGCCCTTAGTGCTTGAACTCTTCTCCTTTTCCTTGACTAGGCCCAACCCATCTGACCTAGCCTAGCCCACTAAAGGTAAGCTCAAACCCAATTGAACCTAAATTATGTCCAATACGTTTTTGACCTATACCTCATCGTTTTGCCGCGTCGATAAGTTCTGTACGAAACGCTCTTGGTTGTGATCATACCAGATGTAAGGACATACCGACCATAACGTAAGAGTGCTTCAAAAGCTACGCTAAACCACCACCATCGAATCTTGGTAAGTTTGCACGTTGTTCTCTCTCTTTCAAGTTATTTGGTGAATTAACTATCGTGTACGGTGAGATTTTTCTTACCATACAACTTTTTAAAATAATATCTGGTCATAGTCCTTAGTTTACGTCATCTAGGATATCACAAGATTGCTTTGGTGTTCATGCACATACCCTTGCGACTGTCACTCAATATTTGCGGTGACCTAAGTGCCTAGGGTCTTAGTCCTTGGTTTATTCCCTTTATGGCATCACAAGCTTGATTTGGTGTCTATGCACATATCCTTGCAACTACTTTTCTATTTACTATATGCATGTAAAAATATACATATACTTTGCTTTACACAATTTAGTTAGCCCAATGCGTAAATTCATTTACCGATCCTTTATGCACTTTATTTTGTTATTGTGTTGTTATGCGCACATACTCCTACTTTACGCAATTTATTTAGCCTGATACATGGTTTCATTCATCAGGCCTTGCTTACGTATTTTACTTAGCCTGATGCATGATTTTATTCACTGAGTCTTGGTTTATACACTTTACTTTGTTGTTGCATTGTTATGTGCACAGACTCCTGCTTTTATTAAACATAACTACACTATAATAAATATATAAATGATGACTGATCCTTATTGCCAAAACGATTACAAATGCCTTGCCTCATTCAAAATATTGTTTGGTAAAGAAACCCCTACGGGAAAGGTTTCAAATTTATGAAAATTCACATTTACGTAAACATCTAAGTCACCAATATATAACTTAACTAAGACCTAGATTTTCAATAAACCATGAAAGATGCAAAGTACGCACAACAATGCACATCTATGCAAAAATGAACGTAAACATTTTTCTGTTAAACATGAGAGATGTTGCTAAAGTTTCTCACAAGATGATCTCCGAGCTAAAAGAAATGTCACATTTTTCCTGTTAAATAGTGAAGATGCGGCCAAAATTTTTGACAAGATGCTTTCTGAGCTACAAGGAATGTCATTCTTTTTCCGTTAAACAAAGGAGATGGTGTCAAAATTTTTGACAAAATACTCACCTAAGCTAGTATGAATGGTACAATAATGCCCCGTTGTTGGAACACTTCCTGAAAGGCTCATTCCATTTTTGCTTTTAAGGGTATTGTACTCCTAAGGGCTGATGCGCTAGAATAGCCTTTGTACCTTGTTAGGCCAATACTCGATGCTAAATAGCCCGAGCAATATATCCAAAGTGATATTTGTTGATGCATGCCCCTGTGAAACAATATACAACAATAACAATCATAAGTGTCATTGTGTCAAAGTTTGTTGTCCACCCGCAAGGGGTGAAGCATTCTTGAAAGTTGTAGATGTTCAGAGCGATGTTTGCATGCATATGAACAAAATATGAAGGTAGTTCCTAACCACACAAGAACTAGCCTGTGCTTTGAAAAACTGAGTGGGGTTGGGTTCATATTTTCTTCATGCAGAATGCACTGGATTGCCTATGTGACACTTGACGTCCTAATGAGAAAGATTTTACCATCTAACCCCTTCAAGACTTTACGCTCATTGAGGCAGATGATGATGATACCACCTCGAGTGACATATATGATATTATGAACCAAAGAGTTTAGGTGGTCTCATGTCACTCAAAGGTTAGAAGGTATGATTATCCTTAAGATCTAGGAATTAAACCCCACTACTATAGTAGAATGATGCATCCAAACGGCCTGGTGGGGTTTATCCTAGCATGAAAACTATTGCCCCACTATGGATTGGGTGACTCAGGCATCTAGACATACAAAAATACATAGTATAATACACACCTAGATGACTTTGTTTGATGCTGAAGTTAAGTTCTTCCATGTACCAGAGGTGAACTCATAATTATCAAAATAATGCATTAGCTATACGTACAATGATGAATAAATGAATGAATGTGTGTTAGTGTTACTCATGCTTCACCTTGAGTAAGGTATTGATCTCGATAGACTATTGGACCGATCAAGAAAATGACCCAAATTATATCTGCATGGCTAAGCTAAGTTCAAGGAGCTCTTGCTTCGATTCATGGGATACTGATACACTATGTCATGGAGACTTGAACTACAATGCTTTTAATTGTGGTCCTGAAGTAGCATTTCATATCCTCAAAATATTATACTTATTAGAATTAAAATATTTTTCTACCAGACCAAGAATGGTTCTGACCCCATTTTATGGAGGATACAGGTAATAAACCTGTGGTGTGATATGTGAAACATGGTGACATTAAGATCTAAGGTTTCTCTAGACTGTGTTGGACATTTCATTTATAAACTTAATTTTATCTTGTTTTGGGTTGCTTAAATAAAATACTTTAGTGGACAATGAGTGATTGGCCATATACGTGTGACTTGCCCAACATCTTCTAAAACTAATGACTAACTATCATCTATTTATGCTGCTAAAACCTTTTTCAAATTCGACTAGAAAGAAAAAAAATCTATGAAATTTGGACAAAGTTTTGTTTTGAAAATATGTGTATGCTCTAACTAAGAATTAGATTTTCAATAAACCATGAAAGATGCAAAGTACACACAACGGTGCACATCTATGCAAAAATGAACATAGCAATTTTCTCATTAAACAAGAAAGATGATGCCGCAGTTTCTAACAAGATGCTCTTCAAGCTAAAAGAAATGTCATGTTTTTTTTTGTTAAATAGTGGAGATGCTGCCAATTTTTTTGACAAGATTCTTTCTGAATTATAAGAAATGTCACACTTTTTTTGTTAAACAAGGGAGACGGTGTCGAAATTTCTTACAAAATATCCACCTAAGCCAGTATGAATGGCACGATGATTCCCCCGTTGTTGGAACCCTACTTGAAAGGCTCGTTCTATTTCAGCCTTTAAGGGCACCATACTCCTAAGGGCTGATGCACTAGAATAGCTTTTGTGCTTTGTTAGGCTAGTGCTCGATATGGCTAAATAGTTCGAGCAGTCAATCCAAAATGATCTTTGTCGATGCATGCCTCTGTGAAACATTGTACAATAATAACAATCGTAAGTGCCATTGTGCCGGAGTTGGTTGTCCATTCACAAGGGGTGAAGCGCTTGTGAAGGCCGTAGATGCTAAGAGCGATGTTTGCATGCATATGAACAAAATATAAAGGTAGTCCCTGACCACACAGGAACTGACATGTGCTTTAGAAAACTAAGTGGGGTTGGGTTCATATTTCCTTCTTGCAGAATGCACTGGATTGCCTATTTGGCACTCGACGTCCTAATAAAAAAAAAATTGTCATCAAACTCCATCAAGAATTTACGCTCATCGAATAAGATGATGATGATACCACCTCGAGTGACATACATGATATTATGAACCAAAGAGTTTAAGTGATCTCCTGCCACTCAGAGGTTAGGAGGTCGGGTTATCCTTAAAATCTAAGAATTGAACCCCACTACTGCAGTAGAAGGATGTATCTAAACTGACCTAGTGGGGTTTGTCTTGACATGAAAACTGTTACCCCACTATAGATTGGGTCACTCAGGCCTCTAGACATAAAAAAATATATAACATAATAAACACCCAGATGATTTCGTTTGATGCCAAAGTTAAGTTCTCCCATATACTAGTGGTGAACTCATAATTATTGAAACAATACATTAGTTATAGGTACAACGATAAATGAATGGATGAATGTGCATTAGTGTTACTCATGCATCACCTTGTGTAAGGTATTGATCTCAGTACACTCTTAGACCAATTGAGAAAATGACCCAAATTATATCTGCATGGCTAAGCTAAGCTTGAGGAGCTCTTGCTTCGATTTATGGGATATTGATATGCTAAGTCGTAGAGACTTGAGCGACAATCTTTTTAATTGCGGTCTTGAAGTGGATTTTCATGTCTTCAAAATATTATACTTGTTAGAATCGAAATACTTTTTTACCAGACTAACGATAGTTCTGACCTCATTTTATGGGAGATATAAGTACTGAACCTGCAATGTGATATTTAGAGTAGGGCAACATCAAGATCGAGGGTTTCTGCAAACTGTGTTGGACAATTCATTTATAAACCCAGTTTTATCTAGTATTACTTTACCAAGCAGTATTGTTTGTAATAAATAACTCATTTTGGTTTGCTTAAATAAAATATTTTGGTGGATAATGACTGATTGGCCACATACTTATGACTTGCCCAACATCTTCTAAAACTAACAACTAACTATCATATATTTTCGCTTCTAAAACCTTTTTTATTTTTTGTTGCCGAGAAAAATAAATAAATCTATAAAATTTGGATAGAGTTTTGTTTTGAAAATCCAGGGCGGTGCATCGTCTGTCCCTATTCTCGTTAGTAAATGACTAAAATGCTCTTAGTTATTTAATATATATATATATATATATATATATATATATATATATATATATATATATATTCTTAATACTAAATTTCCAACCCTAGAGCCTAAGACGACCATTTAGATTTCTTTCATTCTCATTCCTCTCCTTCTTTTGGTCATCGTGGTCAACCCGTTTAGCCTCCTTTCAAGGCTTCTCTTGCCGCTCCATGTGACAACTTGACCCTCTCGATGAATCAGCCTCTCCTTCTCCTTCTTCTAATGAACGCAACGGTAGGAGATAGGGACGGGGTAGGGATAGAGATGGGGACAATAAATTTGAGACGAGGTGGGACAAAGCTATAAAGCTAGATGACTGGGTCACTCAGACATCTAGACATACAAAAATACATAGTATAATAAACACCTAGATGACTTTGTTTGATGCCGAAGTTAAGTTCTCTCATGTACCAGGGGTGAACTCATAATTATCAAAATAATGCATTAGCTATAGGTACAATGATGGATGAATGAATGAATGAATGTGTGTTAGTGTTACTCATGCTTCACCTTGAGTAAGGTATTGATCTTGATACATTGTTGGACAGATCAAGGAAATGACCCAAATTATATCTGCATGGCTAAGCTAAGCTCAAGGAGCTCCTGCTTCGATTCATGGGATACTGATACACTATGTCATGGAGACTTGAACTACAATGCTTTTAATTGCGGTCCTGAAGTGGCATTTCATATCCTCAAAATATTATACTTGTTAGAATTAAAATATTTTTCTACCAAACCAAGAATGGTCCTGACCCCATATTATGGAGGATACATGTAATAAACCTGCAGTGTGATATGTGAAACATGGTGACATTAAGATCTAAGGTTTCTCTAGACTATGTTGGACATTTTATTTATAAACTTAGTTTTATCTTGTTTTGGTTTGCTTAAATAAAATACTTTAGCGAACAATGAGTGAATGGCCATATACGTGTGACTTGCCCAACATCTTCTAAAACTAATGACTAACTATCATTTATTTCTGCTGCTAAAACCTTTTTCAAATTCTACTAGAAAGAAAAAAAATCTATGAAATTTGGACAAAGTTTTGTTTTGAAAATATGTGTATGCTCTAACTAAGACTTAGATTTTCAATAAACCATGAAATATGCAAAGTATAGACAACAGTGCACATATATGCAAAAATAAACGTAGCGATTTTCTCATTAAACAAGAGAGATGATGCCGCAGTTTCTAACAAGATGCTCTTCAAGCTAAAAGAAATGTCATGTTTTTTTTTGTTAAATAGTGGAGATGCTGCCAAATTTTTTGACAAGATTCTTTCTGAACTACAAGAAATGTCACACTTTTTTTGTTAAACAAGGGAGATGGTGTCGAAATTTCTTACAAAATATCCACCTAAGCCAGTATGAATGGCACGATGATTCCCCTGTTGTTGGAACCCTACTTGAAAGGCTCGTTCTATTTCAGCCTTTAAGGGCACCATACTCCTAAGGGCTGATGCACTAGAATAGCCTTTGTGCTTTGTTAGGCTAGTGCTCGATATGGCTAAATAGTTCGAGCAGTCAATCCAAAATGATCTTTGTCGATGCATGCCTCTGTGAAACATTGTACAATAATAACAATCGTAAGTGCCATTGTGCCGGAGTTGGTTGTCCATTCACAAGGGGTGAAGCGCTTGTGAAGGCCGTAGATGCTAAGAGCGATGTTTGCATGCATATGAACAAAATATAAAGGTAGTCCCTGACCACACAGGAACTGGTCTGTGCTTTGGAAAACTAAGTGGGGTTGGGTTCATATTTCCTTCTTGTATAATGCATTGGATTGCTTATTTGGCACTTGACATCCTAATAAGAAAGATTTTTTCATCAAACCCCTTCAAGAATTTACGCTCATCGAGGAAGATGATGATGATACCACCTCAAGTGACATACATGATATTATGAACCAAAAAGTTTAAGTGATTTTCTGTCACTCAGAGGTTAGGAGATTGGGTTATCCTTAAAGTCTAGGAATTGAACCCCACTACTGCAGTAGAAGGATGCATCTAAATCGGCCTAGTAGTGTTTATCCTGGCATGAAAACTGTTACCCCACTATAGAATGGGTCACTCAGGCCTCTAGACATAAAAAAATGCATAGCATAATAAACACCCAGATGATTTCGTTTGATGTCGAAGTTAAGTTCTCCCATGTACCAGGGGTGAACTCATAACTGTTGAAACAATACATTAGCTATAGGTACAACGATAAATGAATGGATGAATGTGCATTAGTGTTACTCATGCATCACCTTGTGTAAGGTATTGATCTCAGTACACTCTTAGACCAATCAGGAAAATGACCCAAATTATATATGCATGGCTAAGCTAAGCTTGAGGAGCTCTTGCTTCGATTTATGAGATACTGATATGCTAAGTCATAGAGGCTTGAGCTACAATCTTTTTAATTGCGGCCCTGAAGTGGCTTTTTATGTCTTCAAAGTATTATACTTGTTAGAATTGAAATATTTTTTTACCAGACTAAAGATAGTTCTGACCTCATTTTATGGAGGATACAAGTACTGAACCTGCAGTGTGATATGTAAGTAGGGCAACATCAAGATCTAGGGTTTCTGCAAACTGTGTTGGACAATTCGTTTATAAACCCAGTTTTATCTAGTATTACTTTACCAAGCAGTATTGTTTGTAATAAATAACTCATTTTGGTTTGCTTAAATAAAATATTTTGGTGGATAATGACTGATTGGCCACATACTTATCACTTGCCCAATATCTTCTAAAACTAACAACTAACTATCATATATTTTCGCTTCTAAAACCTTTTTTAATTTTTGTTGTCGAGAAAAATAAATAAATCTATAAAATTTGGATAGAGTTTTGTTTTGAAAATCTAGGGCGGTGCATCATCCATCCCTATTCTCGTTAGTAAATGACTAAAATGCTCTTAGTTATTTAATATATATATATATATATTCTTAATACGAAATTTCTAACCCTAGAGCCTAAGACGACCATTTAGATTTCTTTCATTCTCATTCCTCTCCTTCTTTTGGTCATCACGTCAACTCTTTCAGCCTCCTTTCAAGGCTTCTCTTGCTGCTCCATGTGACAACTCGACCCTCTTGATGACTCAGCCTCTCCTTCTCCTTCTCCTTCTAATGAACGCAGCGGTAGGAGATAGGGACGGGTTAAGGATAGAGACAGAGACAATATATTTGAGACAAGGTGGGACAAAGCTATAAAGTCCCCCCCCCCCCCCCCTTGTCACGAGGATGGACTAGGTATGGCAATCACTATTTTGAGATGGGGGTAAGGATGGAGACCTTGTCCCTCGCACCCACCCTGATCCATTGCCATCCCTAGATTGATCCAACACATAAGGTTAGGGGTGGGGCATCAAGCTAGTCTGACTCATACGTTGCCCATTTAAAGATCAACCCATCTAGCCTTAAGTGTGGTCTGATTCCTAATGGGCTTGGGTTTGAAGAACAACCTATTGGCCCAATGTATAACGCCCCAAAATTTTAACAAAAAAATTTAGCTATTCTTTTTAATTGTCATTTAATGCAAAATCTTATCAATGGCATTGCCTTAACAGATTTAAGCTCTAAAGAGTTAATTTGTATGCAAGCGCTAGAATTTAATAGCCCCTTAGAACATATTCGAGAAAAGACGATAAAAGACAAGTCCGTAAGGCATTGGTTTGCATTACTAAGTTTTAGGTAGTCAGCTTGTGCACAAGTACTAACATTTAATAGCTCTAAAAAGAGACTACCCAATTAGAAAACATCAAATACAATAGAATAATTCTAATTGGCTTTTGGTTACAAATCTTGGGTAGATCACAATTATTTTTAACATCGTGGGACTGGATCCTAATTCTTTGGATGGGTCCATGTCCACTTTTGCAATTCGGTTCTACTAAAAAAAATCTGAATACAAAATATAACATATGATCCATAATCGGGATTTGAAACCATTAATATAAGTAAATGAGCTATCTAATTCAAATTAAAAATGTACTCGTCTTAATATATCAACTAAAAATAAACTATTTATAACTTAGGAAAAATCTAAGTGTTTCCTCGAGATCCTAAAGAAAGTGTGGTTCTTTGCGCCCCCATCACATCGCTTATACAACCACTACTTGTCACCTAAATAATTTGTATAGAGTCAGACTCATTAAGTCTGGTAAGAATAATAACAATGTAAGTTGCATAGAACTTAAGCATACATAACTCTCATTCATTCATGATACAAGTTAGCATAATACATCAGTTGCAATATCATGATATACAAATATCAATTACATGCTTTCAATATCCAAATTCAACATAAGCATAATACAATAGTTTTCACCAAAACTATTATATAATCTCACCAATGGCTATCTTACCTTGTCATCCTATATCATGCAACATCATACCAATATTCATAATTATGTATTACACAAATTAAACATATTTTTTTAATACAAGGTAATTATGATTAAAAGGTCTTTGTTTCTTTTGCTTAACACTCTCATTAGGTACTCGTGTTGGACTTCTGAGATAGAAGAGACCACAATGAGCATTTGTTATGCTATGTAGGTTTATTTTTGTGTGTTTATTTGCTCAGTATCCAAAACTGGCAATCCATGACCAAAAGGAATCTCTCAGTGGCTAACAACAATTAGGATGCACTCTGAACTTCTGCAGATGTTTGAATCTACCATCTAGGACACATTGGTTTTTGGTCTTTTATACACCCAAGGACTGGAGACCAACTAAGATGCCTCACTCTAACAAAACACAAAAAAAAGGTAGCATAGAAAGTTTTACCACCTACCCTCTCCAAGGTAAACCTAAAAATGATGAGTCTTTGGGTCTTGTTCATTACTAAGAGTCAAGTTATATTACATATGCCTTATCTTTTTAGGTAGTTCAAGACTTAAATAGCCTAGGTACCCCTCTAGGTTAATTTATTATTTATGTTCTTAGGTTTGGCTTGACCCCAATTCGTTCATGCATGCTCTGGCCTCTTCAGCCCATATGAGCATATCGCTTGTGAGGGTGATTATCAAATTATATGTGCATTATTTATTTTTTATAACTTGATGCATTTATCACACTCTATGAGTTCTTATCAACACTTTGCTCGTTCTAGAGTAAAACAACATATATGCATGCTTTTTCATGCCTTATAGTACGATAAAATCACATGCTACACATATATGTGCAAATCTGCACCACATTGGTTAGTTTGAACCTAAGCTTATTCAACAACATTATACATGCATGCATTTTCATGCATTACAGTACAATAATTATATGTTACACATACATATGTGCAATATTGCAACCCATTGGTTTCTTTGAACCCAAGCTTATTCATAAACATAACAAGTACATGCAAGTATTTCATACCTTATAACACTTACATAACACCATATTATATAACAATAAAATGTTGCATCTCAATATATCATGTGACACATAAACATCATGAATTATTATGATATCATGATAACATATAACAACATACTTAACATGTATTCATCACAAGTATGATATTTAAATGCATTCATTATGTACATAACATAGCATCAAGATATGCATATAAATCATACTTTGTATGTCTCTCAACATGAGACAAATCTCATAGCATTAAATATGATTTTTAGTGTACATAAGCATGATACAATTCACATATATCAAATTAGATTTTCTGTGCACATAATCATGACACAACATGCATACCTCAAATCTGATTTCTTGTGCCCATAATCATGGCACAATTTAGAAACATTCAATCAGAATTTTTGTGTACATACTCATTGCACAAAATACATATCATAATTCAAATTTTCTATACACATAAGCATGGCACAATCACATACTTAAAAATCTGATTTTTGGTGCACATACACATAGCACCAACATACTCACCAAATCTAGATTTTTTTTGTATATGAACACTACAACGATTCTGAAAATTTCTATGCACATTAGCACCTTATAAATCCAGAAATTTATATGCATACAAGCACTGTAATACCCATAATTTTAATATAAATTTTTGGGATTTATTATGTAAGATTTGCATAAGTTGCAGACTGGGTTGTGATCCAAATCGAGCGATCCAATATAAATTCAGAGGCAAAGCAATATGAGCTCCAAATTATCAAACCAAATTGGGTTTGGATCATCAAAAAACTTCTGAATAACCCGTTTAACGAAGCAAGCCAAGTTTGTAGCTGGTTGGATAAAGATACATGGACCCCAAAGCCCAAAGGGGCAAATATGAAGCAAAATTTGTGTGAAGTCACCAAGTGGTGACCCTCGCTCCATCATTTCTCTCTATTCTTTCTTTGCTCTATCTACTTTCTTTCTTCTCTCTCTACCTTATCTCTCTCTAACTTATTCTCTCTCTCCTCCCACCACTTTTCTTACTCTCTCTCTCTTTCCCATTTCATAAACCAACCTCTTTATCTTTAAATTCCTCCCTCTTTTCTCTCATTCTCTTACCCTCTCATATGAACCACCATTCCCACCACCCTAACATCATCCTTGGTTCGTAGGCTACCTCCCAGTCGATCAAGCTCCCTCTCTTAGTAGGTGGCCACACAACTCAGCCGGCCACCACCTTGATAAATCACAAAGTCATTTTTTTCATGGGTCACTTGTCAGATGTAGGCTACCCACCTCTGAGCTCTTTTGTTTTTGGTGAAACACTACCACTATGACCTCACCCCTTGTCCTTGGCCAGTCGAACACCCACCTTGGATGGGGTTTCAACCCAGCCAACCACAGTTCACTCGTTGTGGCAGACCACCATCTCTCCTTTTATGAGAGTTGTCAGATCTGCACCTGTCGGCCACTTACAATTGATCAGAGCCTTGCCACCTATCATCATGCAAAATTTTACTTTCGCAAGTCAAACTCACCTTTTGAAAAGATTTAAGAAAAATTCGCCTTCGTTTTGAAAATATGGGAAAATTCAGAGAGAATGGGACTCACCTATCGATACAAGGTTCAATCATTTCTGGCGCCATAACCAAGAGTAATCGAACCAAGGATCGAATATTGTGTCTTGCTTGCTTAACTGTCTGCAAATTTATTATAAGTCCTAGAATGCACAAAGAATCATTCATGTGCTATAATTTTGGAAAACATTGATTGAAAATATAATACATGCTTGGAATTATTGAAAAATCTTTTGAAAAGGAAGATATTATGAGAAAATCAATTTTATGAAAGGAGTCAGATGATTGGGTGTGTGGCCCTATGATGCAGTCTAAGCCTATATGATGCATGAATGCAATTTATAAAACTCTTTTGAAATTCTTTGAGAAAATCTTTTATAAATCCCCTTTGTTTCAGAAATGTATTTTATGCAAAAAAAAAGAAAGGGTTTTTTTGTGTCTTATATAATTTGAACAAAATAAATTTGCTACATATCCCTGACTATGGTCACGAATATGCTTTGAATATATCCCATTAAATCCTAAAATGATGGTTTTTGAAATAAAAAGTATTGAAAATATGCAATGATTTTTTAAGATAGCCTAAGAGTGTAGGTTGTTTGTAACTTAAAAGATGATGATAAATCTGAGTTTCATTCGTATTCTGACCATGGCCACAAATACAAACTCCACTAAGTTTATTAACTTCTTAGAAGAAGGTGCACGTGCCATTCATGTTGACCATTATAGGATTTGAAAATGCATATGATTCATCAACTATAGCAATTAATATTGAAAATAAACTATATGCAAATGTAACCCTAATTTATGAAAAAAAAGAAATTTTTACTATTTTTGGGTTTTTATTACAATTTATATTGAATAATTGAATAATAAAATAAAATAAAGAAAAAATAAAGAAAATACAATCTTGAGATTTCTTACAAAATTAATAAACATGTTAGTAGAAATATGTCAGTTTTTCTGGATTTATCCAGCAATATCTGAAAATTGAAGGATTTATCTAGATATAAGCTTTTTTCTCATGCATTAATAAAATAAAGATTCTAAATAAACTAAAAGATGGATGCATGATTTAATAAAATAAGAAACTAAATTAATTATAAAATAAAAAATTTAGATTTGATGGTAAAATAAACAAAATACCCTTGGAAATTGATATTAATTACAAAATAGGGTTAAAATTAGGGTTTTTCAAAAAAGATCTTTGAGATATGATTAATTTGAGAATCAAACATATTCAAAACAATGATTAACAGGGTGGAGAGAACCTTAACATAGTTAAGAACATGATCAAAATAAAAAATTATGAAAACAATGTATGAAAGTAATTAAAAATAAAAAAGATTAAATTTGCCTCTATTTCAACAAAACGGGACTTTGTGGGCATCCAGTTTTTGAGAAACAACTAAATAACATACCAAATTACCTTTAAAAAGTATGAAAATTGACAAGGACATTGCTAACAACCCTAAAAATAGCATACAATCAAAAAATAAATTTTTATGATTATTCAAGAAATAAATATTAAATAAAAAAAATATGCTACTAAACATGCTATTCTATATTTGTCACAGTGTTAGATCAGAATAAAATATCAAACAGAGATAAAAATTTATAAAATCTAATAAAGATAAACTATACATCTCAATGAAGACAGTCCTTTTTACAGATTGAAAAAAGCATATCTGGTTAGGGAGATACGATTCTGGCAAGATGCGTTTGATTTTGATCAATGCTTAACAATTCAAGAAAGACAGATTCTAGTTTCTGGTTAAAATAAAATAGAAAACTTCCTGCAAAAATTACAAAAAATGCGTAGAAAAAACTAGACATGTAAATAAAGAGATCACTTTTTACGGATCAAAAATATGATTTTTGGTTAGGGAGATATTGCTCCGGCAAGATGATCCAAGATCTGAACCATGTCTGACTATCCAAGAAGAACAAATCCCAATTTTGGATTTCAGAAAATAGTAAATGACTGTAAAAAATCATATAAATCACACCACAAAAATTAGACATGTAGATGGATTGATTATTTTTCATGGATCAGAAATACAATCTTTGGTTAGGGAGATATCACTCTGGCAATGTGAACCTGGATCTGAACCATGTCTATCAGTTCAAGAAGAACAAGTTATGATGTTGGATAAAAATAAAATAGTAAACGATCGTATAAAATCATAAAAATTACATAGAATAAACAAGACACATATACAAATATACTACTTTCTACGGATCTAAAATACAATATTCAGTGAGAGAGATATGACTCTGGCAAGTCGTTCTTATTTTTGCACAACGTTTTGATGGTGCAGAAAATAGGCTTCGGTTCTTGAATTTATAAATAGGCCATCTGATGCCTAAAAATCATAAAAATTTCACATATTTAAGAAAATATATGTATGTAACCCTCATAAAATTTTTAAATCAAAATAATAAAAAAATATAAATGAAATAACTCTACAAACATATGGCCAGAATCAAGATTTGCGCAGGGTTGTGAAACAATATTCAAGAACATGATCTAACATGCATAAACATAAAAGAAAAACCTAGATGCAATATTTTTTGATTTTTTTTATGGATGAAATAATGCAAAACTAAATCTAATATGCATATAAAATAAAAAAAATACAGAAAATGAGATTGCATGGGATTTTACTTTAATGTAGCCGTGAGAAAGAACGATTCAATCTATGAGAGATCGAATCTTGTTCTTTCATGTGGCTGAAATAAAATCAGTAAAAATATAAATAGAAAGCATTATAACAAGAGTTTACCTATAGCTGGATTGATTCATGGATGATCTCATATGAAAATCAAAAGAAAAAGAGGAAAAAGAGAAGAAAAGAAGGGGCGACAATGGAGGAAAGCAATAAAAAAAATTAAAAAAGAAAGAAACTATACCTTGGGGACTTGAGAAGGCTAAAGAGGAGAAAAAGGGAGTTGAGAGGGATGGAGAACATGGGCCGGACGTCCATCCCATGGCCCTATTCATAGAAAATTCAGGGGCTTTAGGGTGAAGAGTTCTGATTTGATTAGAACTCTTCTTAATTAAAGAAGATAAGGGAGAGGGGGGGTCGACCCCGTCTCTTGGAGAGTTCTATTTTTTTTTACTTTTCTAATTAAAACCCTAATGAAGACCTAAATATATTTAAAAACTTCCAAATGTGGCGCTACCTATGTGGGCCCCACATTTGATTTTAAAAATAAATAAAATAAAGGTTTTAAAAAGAAAAGTTTAAAAACAAAGATAAAATCAAAAGTCCTAAACCAACTAAAAACCTAACTAATTTGAGAGTTTCTCAAATGTCGCACCACCTATATGGGCCCCACAATTGGTTTTTAAAGCAAATGAAAGATTTAAAAAGATTTTAAAAACAAGTGAGAATAAAAGTAAAAGTTAAAAACAAAATAGAGCCTTAAACCAACTAAAAATCTAAAATAATAAAGAGGGCAAAATGGCAAAATGAATCCATAGGTGATGCCACCTATGTGGGTCCTTTCTGGAGTGAAATTGGATCTAAAATCCATTTTAAAATTCAAGTTGGATAAAAATCTAAATCAAAGCTCGATCATGGTTCAGATTTGACACATTTGAAAAAGATATTTTTCTAAAAAGCATTTCAAAATGCCAAATGTAAAGCACTGGTTTTTAGAAAAAGACCAGTTTTGAACCCTAGTTTGAAACCAAAAGAAAGTTTGAATTCGGATCTGGATCTGAAGTTTTAAAATGATAAATGGATCTGGATCTTGAACCATGAGTCTGACCCATGTTCAAAAATGCTAAAAGATCCTAAATGGAATCGAAAAATGAATCTTGGATCTTGATAAAACATATGAAGTGGTTCCCGAATTAGAGATGGACTTAAAAAAGTGGATCCTGGGTAAGAAATAAGGTGAAAATAGATCTTGGATATGAAAATGGATCTGAAATGACAAATGATTGGATCCTGGATATCTGATGAGACAATCCAGGTTTAGAAAATAAATTGGACACTATATATGGATAACAGAGTGAATTGAATAAAAGGATCTAGGTCTAAAATAAAGAATGGATATCAAATCTGGTATTGGATCTGATCAGATTGAAATGTGACTTGGATCTCGGATATGGATAAAATATCAAATAGCGAAATTGATCCGAGCTCAGATTGACAATTGTACCAACTTAAAAATTTGATAGAATTGATATACTGAATAAAATGATCTGAGAAATGATTTTTCCCCTCATGGCAAAGAATGACACTCGGCTAAACTTGTTTAAACTAGATTGGAGTGGATTGAACTGGGTCCTAGGGTTTTTGAATAAAGTAGATGAAATAGCTCCCAGATCAAAGATGGATTTAAAAAAGTGGATCTTGGGTCAGAAACAAGGTGATGGATATGAAAATGTATCTGAATTATAAATGATTGGATCCTGGATATCCAATGAGATAATCCAGGTTCAGAAAATAAATTAAACTCTGGATATGAATAACAGAGTGAATTGAATAAAAGGATCCAGGTCCAGAATAAAGAATGGATATCAAATCTGGTATTGGATCCGATCAGAATGAAATGTGACTTGGATCTTGGATATGGATAAAATATCAAATAGAGGAATTGATTTGAGCTCAGATTGGCAATTGTATCAACTTGAAATTTTGACAGAATCGATATACTAAATAAAATGATCTAAGAAATGATTTTGCCCCTACAGAGCAAAGAGTGACACTGAGTTGAACTTGTTTAAACTAGAATGGAGTAGATTGAACTGGGTCTGAGGGCTTCTGAACTCGAATGAGCTAAAAAGACACTGACTCAACTAAATTCCTAGACTGGATGATCGAGAAATGATACAATTCTCAGTGAAATGACGAGAGTTGAACATTGGAGTGAAGTGAATCACGAAAATATGTTGGGTTTGAGCTGAAATGAAACTCGAATATACTGAGGTAAACTAAATGTGGAGCTTAAACACTAACTAGACTGACGAAGATTAGCTCAATTTTAGCTAAAATGAACTCCAAGACTGTGAGAAACAAATTTGAACTAGAACCCGACTACTTGAACTCTTGGTGAGCTCAAGTTAAACACAGGGAAACAAGGTCGACTGGAGATAACTGACTCTGGGACAATTGGCTAGAATTTGAGCTAGAAATGAGCTCATTTCTCGAGAAATAAACCAATTTTATCTGAAATAAACTAACACTACTTATCGTGAGCTCAGAGGAGCTGGAAATGATTGACATTCTAACCTTTCTGAGACTAAAATGAGCTTAACTGGGTCTAACTAACAAGGGTCTAAGGTGACTTAGGGGTAAAATGGTAATTTTATTGACAAATGGGCAGCGAAATGACACATAAACTGGAACAAACCTGAAGGTTGGACTCCTACATCGTACTGCAGGGTTGTCATCTGTAAAAGGGGTGTCCGGAATGGACCTAAAAAATTTAGGGTGTTTACACTGCCCATTGCCACCTTTCATCGAAAGCTAACCCCCTCTGAATCCCCTCATCTATTGGCTAGAGTTCCCTATTGTTAGATGGCCCTATTTGCAGACAAGCTCATCCTTCAAGGTAGCCAGAAACCCCCAGTCTGCAGGGGTGCCTACTGGCCATCGTTGTGCTACCTGATTTCTACCCAACATCTGATGACTGTTACTGCTATCACCGACGACTGATCCGTCGGAGCCTCCCTTGCAGTTTCACCTTGTCTGCCACCACCAGATCGATCGACTAATACCAACAAATAAACTATGGGAGCCTCCCTTGCGGTTTATATATTTTAGTTACCCTCGATCAAGAGAAACTATAACATGTAAATTAGTATAAACTAAGATTTTCATAGGTTTGTTTTGTAAATCTAACCCTGCAAATACATTTAGCGTGGTCCATTGACTTGGAATCAACTATTGGATCATCATAATCAGATAAAAAATGTGAATTTTTATGCTTTTATTTACAAAAATTTTGAGTCATTGATTTTCAAGCCTTAAAAGATCCTTCTTATACATAGTAATCAAATGATCCAAGAGTCTATTTTTATAAAACCATGCATTCAGATCACATCCGTATGGTGAGAATTTAGAAAAGAAAACTATGAAAATCTCAATGCATACCAATTTACATATTTGACTGGTTTACATA
The DNA here is from genome assembly GCF_984573655.1 of Nuphar pumila. Lineage (NCBI taxonomy): Eukaryota > Viridiplantae > Streptophyta > Magnoliopsida > Nymphaeales > Nymphaeaceae > Nuphar > Nuphar pumila. The sequence goes on from NC_143254.1 coordinate 105,118,215, forward strand.
TTTTAGTTACCTAGATCAAGAGAAATTGTAACATGTAAATTGGTATCGACTAATATTTTTATAGGTTTTTTTTGTAAATCTAACCCTATAGATGCATTCAACGTGGTCCATTTGCTTGAAATCGACTATTAGATCATCATAATCGGATCAAGAAAAGTAATTTTTATGCTTATATTTACACAAATTATGAGCCATTGATTTTCAAGCCTTAAAAAATCCTTCTTATACATCATAATCAGGTTATGCAAAAGTCTGTTTCTATAAAACCATGCATCTAGATCATATTTATATGGTGAGATTTTATAAAAAAAAAAACCTATGAAAATCTTAGTGCATACCAGTTTACATATTTTAGTTACTCGGATAAAGAGAAACAGTAACATGTAAAATGGTATAAACTAAGATTTTTATAGTTTTTTTTGCAAATCTAACCCTGCAGATGCATTAAACATAGTTTATTTGCTTGGAATCGACTAATAGATGATCATAATTGGAACAAGAAATGTGATTTTTATGCTTATATTTATGAAAATTTTAAGCCATTGATTTTCAAGCCTTAAAAGATCATTCTTATATATCGTAATCACATGATCAAAGAGTCTATTTCTATAAAACCATGCATCTAGATCACATCTATAAGGGAAAAAGTTTAGAAAAAAAAACTATAAAAATCTTGGTGCATACCAGTTTATTGATGATGATAATTAGTAGATTATAAATAATCAGCATATTAATGATGATAATTATCATCGTCAACATATTACAAATAATCATTATATTGGTGATGTTAATTATTGTTGTCAACATGCTGATTATTTGTAATTTGTTAACGACAATAATTATCGTCATTAATAGTTACAAAATAATCAACATATTGATGACGATAATTATTATCATCACTATATTAAGCATTTTACAACTTATGGAAATTGATGATGATAATTATTGTCATCAATATGTTGATTAATTGTATTATTGACGATGATAATTATTATCATCAATATATTGATTATCGAAAATAATTATCGTTTGCTATATTAGTTTCAAAATTAAAAATAAAATAAAAATCAGACATAGCCGATAATAAAAATCATCAGCTATAGTTCTTACAACAATGATAAATTATCGTCAGCTATATTAGTTTCAAAAAAAAAATTAGACATAGCCAACGATAAAAATTATTGACGATATTTCTTATATCGATGACAATTTATCATCGACTATGTTAGTTTTAAAATAAAAAAACTAAAATTGGACATAGCTGATGACAAAAATCATTGGCTATATTTGTTATACTGTCGATAATTTATCGCCAGTTATAATAGTTTCAATATTAAAAAATACAAAAATTGGACATAGTCGATGATAAAAATCGTCAGCTATAATAGCTTCAAAATAAAAGAAACAAAAAATGGGCATAATCGACGATAAAAATCGTCGGCTATATTTCTTATACCGACAATAATTTATCGTCGGCTATATTTGTTTTAGAATTTAAAACAAAAAACAAAATTTGGGCATAGCTGACGATAAAAATCATCGACTATATTTCTTATACCAACAATAATTTATCATTGGCTATATTAGTTTAAAAAAAATAGACATAACCAACGATAAAAGTTGGTGATATTTCTTATACCGACGATAATTTATTGTCAACTATGTTAGCTTCAAAATAAACAAAAAACAAAAATTGGACATAGCTGATGATAAAAAAACGTCAGATATATTTCTTATAATGGATAATTTATCGTCAGTTATATGAGTTTTAAAACTAAAACTAAAAATAAAAATTGGACATAGTCGACAATAAAAATTGTGGGCTATAATTTCTTATATCGATGATAATTTATCATCGGTTATATTAGTTTCAAAATAAAAAACAAAAATTGGACATAGCCGATGATAAAAATTGTTGGCTATAATTTCTTATACTGCTGATAATTTATTGTTGGTTATATTAGTTTCAAAATAAAAAAATTAAAAAATGGTCATAGCCGATGATAAAAATCATCAGCTATATTTCTTATACCAACGATAATTTATCATCGGTTATGTTATATTCAAAATTTTAAAAAATAGACATAGACAATGATAAAAATCATTGGCTATGTGCCTTATACCGACGATAAATTATCGTCAGTTTCATTAGTCTAAAACTAATGATAAATATCATCGATAATATGATTTTAAGCCAACAATAATTATCGTCAGTTATTGATTAAAGTTGACAATAATTATCATCGTGTGATTATTGATGATGATTGATTATCATCGTAATTATAAACGAAATCTGGTGATGATTAATTATCATCGTAACTTAAACTCGACGATAATATTGTTGGCAATATCTCTTCCTGACCATCTTCTATGTCTTCTATTCATATTATAGACCAAATTAGAGCGACGATAAAATATCATCGACAATAGATGTTTTTACTATGACATGAAATATCATTGAGATTATATTATTATTAATGACGATAATTTATCATCGCTATTTTTTGGTTAGTAATGACATATCTTCTAGTAGTGGCATGTTGTCTTGGGAAGCACCCCACTATTGTCTATGCATGTATTGCTTCATAATCCATGCCATACTCTCCTTGTAATCGCCATTGATCGCTCGAATGGTCAAAATGGTGTGAGAGTTTATGCCGAGTTTGGGAAAATCTCTAAAGCAAAGGACATGACTAGAGAGGTACAATTCTTCAGTTCTTTGCCGCATTTGTAGGATAATCGCACAGAAATTAGGCAATCTCTGCGTTGACTTTTGGCAAGATATGTAAGCCCCGAACGATGCTTTTTTGGGTTCATAATATATATTTAGAATTTCTAAACTAATCGAAGTTGGGAAATTAGTGGACAAGAAATTTATAATTGGAGAACCGGGGTAATACAAAACTTTATGAAGTGTTTTATTTTGTAGGATGAATGCTAAATTTAATTAAAAGATAAAAATTAAATATAAATTTGCATGTTTTGTGAAAAAGAATACTAAAAGTGTATGTTGATGTGTGTATGCATGTGTATTAAGGAGAAGTACATACACACATATTTTTTATGATGATATGTGATATATACATATGAAATTGAGCATATATATGAATACTCGTGTAACAATGTGTACACATATACAATCGAGCATACTTGTAGACGTTTGTGTTTTTAATTATCACGAAGGATTGTTTGTTTGCTTGCATGTGCAATAGAGGCATATGCCTAGATTTTGTGGTGTGATGTTTGCGTATGTAACTCACATACGTAAGTATGAATGTAATGTGTTTGGGATGATGGATTTTATGAGATAGAATATATTATACGCATTAGAATTTAACTGCATAGAATGTATTTCTTGTATTAGAATTGAACTACATAGGATGTATTGCATGTATTAAAAGATAATTGTTATTTATGAATTGTGTAAAAATAGGTGGATGTATATTTATTAATGTATTGTGATGTATACTATGAATTCAAAGGTAAAAGGTATTGACCCCATGTGATCCCTGCGAAGGCGAAGTTTTGTCATTCATGTTTGACATTTGTGAATGTGGCAAATGGTGGATTATAAATAAGATATGTGTATGTTTATCTTCTTTCAATTGTTAAAGTGATAGGCATTGACCCATTGTTTTCTCGAATGTGAAGGTTTGCTGTTTGTATTTGATATTCACAAATTTGGCAAATTTCTTGTGATATGCATGTGATGCACAATTTGGTAGTATGATAAATTGTGGATATTGACTCTGGTGTAACTGTGAATATCGTATTTTTCACCTTGTGTGTTTCTTGTAAAATGACATAACTCAAAAAAATAGTTCCCGTGAGAAAGTGCAGTGCATTGAATTGTGGTAAGGTTAAAGTATTATTGTAGTTGTACTACCTACAACTGGGTAAAAGCCCAACAATAGTGCATTGAATTGTGATAAGGTTAGAGTCCTACTATAGTTGCAATAATGTCAATAAGGTAAAAGTCTTGTGGTAGTGCATTGAATTTTAGTTAAGTAAAGTCTTACTATAATTGCACTACCTACAATCAGGTAAGAGTCATGTCAAAGTACACAGAGTTTTGGTTAGGTTAAAGTCCTGCTCTAGTTGCACTATATACGATCACGTAAAGTCTTATCATAGTTGCAAAAAAGGCAGTCAAGTCATACCATAATTTCACACCATATTTGGGCAAAATTTCACTTTTATTTATGAATAATCATAAAAGATTCTTGAATTTTACACAATGGGCCAATGTGAAGCGGGTCAGGCTCGGCCCGACGCAAACCCAACTAATTAGGTAAATAATAAATAATTAACAAGTTCCCATGTACCCAACTAATTATCTTTCTAGCTTTCATTAAACTAATATAACTAATTAGGTAAATAATAGTTACAAAGTTACTATGCAATTAATTATTATTATTTCTAATTTTTATATTATTAATAATTAATAAATAGATTAGGCATGTTGGGCTGGCCCGGTAGCCCGCAAGCCGACTCGAACCCGATCCACGTATATAACGGGTTGAGTTTCAGCCTGGTAGCTAATGGGATTGGGCCTAAAACCTTGACCCAAATCCGACTCATGGTGGGCCGGGTCGGTTGGCCCATTAGGCCAACCAGCCAATTGCCCACCCCTACTAAGGTGGTGCCCAAGGTCGGATCAAATCAGAGTGATGAGTGGGTCGGGTCTGGCCAATCAGAATTTGTAAATTTTTGACTGACACCTAGGGCTCAAAATGGGTAAAGTCTGTGTCCAGTCCAACTATCCCTTATATTTTTTGCATATAAGATATTTATATTTCAGAAAATGACACTATTATATAGAAAAAATGATGTGTTTTAAAAAATGCCTCATAATTTACCAAATTCGCCAAATGGATAATTGTGTATGTTCCCAAATTTTTGTAGATGCTTTTACTCCTCGCAATTGTGAATTTCAGATATTTGTGAGTCACGACGCTAAAAGTTGATGAACCCATGAAACTCATCAACAAAATAACATATGAGGTTGCGATATTCCAAAAAAGGTTTGCGAAATTCTCAAAAGCACTTGCAAAACTTGTAATGAGTATCACAAGACACTTTGTACAAATCTTTTAAGTGTTGCGAAAGTTCATACCTTGCAAAATTTTGAAAGAGTATCGCATGAAGTATTGCAAAATTACTAAAAACTTGCGAAAGTCTGATATTGCAAAATTTCTTATTCGCATTGCACCAGTATTGTGAAATTTTGTCTTATATAAATAACACTTTGTTTCTCAACCCTTTTTGCATCTGGATGCCCTATTTTTGTAATCTTACATTTCTTATGGTCTTCAACCGATAGTCCTCAATCTTTTCGGTGACATTTTGATGACATTTAGGCAAATATTTTGACAGTCAACGGCTGCAAAAATCCCTCATCAACTGTAGTTCATTGACAACGGTTCACTGATGGTGGAAAACCTCAAATTTTGGTGAATCACCTATGAATATTCCAGTAAAACCATCAGCAACAACCTCATCGATGTCCCTGAACTAAGTTTTTTTTGGTAAGGTTATCAATGGCTAGTTTTTTCAGTGAATAGTGTTCCATAGTTGTTTTCCTGATAATGTTACGGTTTTATTTTTAAATTGGTTGTATGTGTTGGTTACGTCTCTCGATTGGCTTATTTTTTATGTCTATTTTACAATGTTATTGTTGTTTCTGTGTGCAACTTTTTTTTTCAATATAGAAAATGGTCTGTCTCTATCGCTTGTTTGAAATATGGTTGTACCACTCTTGTTATCATGGAAATTGAATTTTTTTATTACGTGATGACAACAAAAAAGAGAAATAACACATAATTTGCAATACTGGTGTGATTCGAATAAGAAATTTTGCAATATCGAAGTTTCACAAGTTTTTAGTAATTTCACAACACTTCATGTGATACTTTTTTCAGAATTTCACAATGTAAGAAATTTTATAATTAAAGGATTTTCGCAACATGCCTTGCAGTGCTCATCATGAGTTTTGCAAGTGTTTTGAAATTTCACAATCTTTTTTGAAAAATCCCAACCTCCGATGTGATGTTGTTGATGAGTTTCACGAGTTTACATAACCCACAAAAATAAAAAAAAATCCACAGTTGTGAGGGGTAAAAGCATTCAGAAAAAATTGAAAACCTGCATAATTGTCCATTTGATGAATTTGATAAATTGGAGGGTGTTTTTTAAAACACGTTATTTTTGTCATACAGTACGATCATTTTTCGGTTATATTTTTCAAAAATTGAGTAACTGAATGGTGGAACCGATATAGACCCATATAAGTGAAAGGCAAATCGGGTGCAATCACATTGCATACTTTAGCGTGCCGCTGTACCTGATCCGCCCTCCTTCTGTTGGGCCCCATATCTGACCGGCTGTATCCCAGAGATGAAGGGCGACCAGGTGCAGCAGCGAACTCAAGGTGTGCAATGTGAATATGTGATTGCACCTTATCCAAAGTGGATATTGGTTGAGTTAACTGCACTCAACCTGAGACCCAAATGCATCCATGTTTAGGTGATCACGTGCTCTAAAACCATGGTCAACAATATCAGCGATGTTTCCAAATTTTTTTTACAATATTTTCAAATGATAAATGAAAATATTGTGATACCATGATATCTTCTGACATTTGTATTTTATTAACTGAGTTTTCTTGTAAACGTCAAAAATATGACATTTCAAGTGATAATGAGAAACATGTTTCTTTGAGATGCAATAATTCCTCTATCTCCCGATGTGCCAGAGTGAGAGAGAGAGAGAGTTGGTTGACAATGACATTGCGATGCAAATACGAACAAGCTCTAAAATATGCAAACTGGAAACCAAATTCCAGCTATTTGAACAACAAAAAACATATGGTATATAACAACAACAACAATAATAAGAATAATAAGAATAATGTGCCATAAGAGATATCCCCAAGATTGCTGTGGGCCACAGGGGCTTGGATACAGCTGTCTGTAGCACGTTTGATGCATGTACATAGCGGTAGAGACGACAAAGATGTCGGTCCTACAAGTCAAAAGGGTCATCGACCCTCAAATACAGGAAGTGTCAAGACCAAGTCAGCAGGGTTCCCACCATATCCTCTCATGTGTTTGGATGCGTGAATCAGGAGGAACAGAGTTGAATATGATGATCCATGGAGTTTTTTTTGGTGGATTAAGGATTGATTGTGAAGATCTAGAAGAAAAGAGTCTCAGAAAGTTAGAATATTTAGCTTTGAGAGAAGACCTGGAATTTTTCTGATTCAAGGTTAGTGTGATCACTCCCAGTGGTGAAGATATTGAACATGCTTTGATTTTGATTCTTGAATCTCAATGAGGGTTTCTTCTCTGATCCAGAAATTTGTAGTGCTTAATCTTATAAGTATTCAAATTATAAAATTTCAAAAATTCAAAAATTTCAAAATTAAGGTTTAAGAAATTTGTAGTGCTTGATCTTATAAGTAGTGTTCAAATCAGTAATTTTTATTTTTATTATTAATAGATTTCAGAGCAAAGCCTCCAGCGTTTCATCTAAAAAAAATAAAGGGAGAGAGAGAGAGGGATGGCAGCTATTGGAGAATGATAGACATCTAGGTCAGGCAGCGCATCTATTTATGACAGTAGCCTCTTGGTAAATACCAGAAACAGTCTTTGTTAAATTATAAGTGTGTCCTTTTATATATATATATATATATTCTATTTTATGTACACTAAAATACTCATTTCATCAATCTTTAGGGACTGACCTGTCTTATTTTTTATTTTACTTTTGTATTTTCTTTTTTTATTATAGCTATTGGACTGGACCAGATCCTTTGAGTCCTCAAGTGCCTATTTAAAGGCATTCTCTCCTTGTGTTTCTTTAATGTTTTCTAAAGCATTTCTAAGTGAAAAGAATATGTTTTTTATGACTTGTGCTTGCCCATAGTGGCTCTGTTGTATTCTTTAATTGTGTTTCACTTGATTGTATTGTCCACAGGTGGATTAAGTACTTTACACACTTTTTTGTTTATTGTTTACCTTTATTGGGTTATCTATTTGTTAACAAAAATTTTTGAACGGGAAATAAGAGACTTACCCGGATTCGTTAAAATCCTATCTAGAAATATGGAGATGCCTATACGAGTCTTCATCGTCATTCAAGGTAAAGTCTAGACAAGTTTTTCAATCTCCGTAGCCAGAATTGCACCGTTGAAAAACTCAAATATGTAATGAAGATAAAAAGCGTGTAAGTATATGTTCTAAAACAATAAAAAATGAAATGAAAGAGTGAATCTAATTAAAAGACATGAAAATTACCTTTTTCGGACTCGAGGGTCTCTTCAACTTTTAGGTTCTACTTTAATCCGGACAACGCTCCTGCATAGGTACAAAGTTGATTGCAATAGCTCTTCCAGCACCTATGCGCAGGTATGATAGTTTGAGAGAGAGAGAGAGAGAGTTATGGAAAGGTTGAGACTCGTTCTCTCTAGGGTCAGCGCTTGCACATATAATTTCTATATGATCAGAGTCTAGGGGCAAGCCCCTATTTATAGTTTTTTTGAGTGGGATACAAGTTACCAGGCTTTTCAAATTCAAATCCAGTCCAAATGGATTTGAATCTATCTCAAATGGAGATAGAGCTCAATCCATAAGAGTTCTCCCCTCCAAAAAAATGTGTAGGGGGAGGGGTTTGAGATAAAGTCGGGTGAGAATAAGCCAAATGACTTAGCCTCTCACTCGAGTGGCGGAACAACAAAATAGGTCATGACCAAACAGAGAGTCGTCCTGAAGGCAGGGCGGCCAGACCAGACATCATCCCAAGATGGGGTGACCGAAGGAGTGCCCATCCCAAGGCACATCCCGGATAGGGATGGCTATGCATGGCACTGTCCCCAGGATGGGACGTCCACATGAAGGGTCATCCTTAATCAAGGACGGCCAGACATAGGAGCTATCCCACATAGGGATGGAGGCCCATAACTGGCACTCTCAATGCAAGGGTCTAGGATTTGGAAAAATTGGATGTCTACATATGCTCATCTTTTTCATTAATTGATGTGATTCAATTTGTGACAAAGAAGTAGACACATACCCAAAATTTTCAAAAAATTGAGTTGTCAGGATCATGCGTGGTCCCGTCGAACGAGATTTGGATGGTTTTGAAAACCACTGGGTTATGAAGATCGTTTGGGTCCTGCCGAATAAGGTCGGGCCAATGTTGAAAATCACTGTATTATGGAGACCATTTGGGTCCTTCCAAATGAGGTCAGGCTAGTGTTTTTAGGTAGAGAAGAAAACTAAATTATAAAGGCCGTGAGTGGTCTCACCGAACAAGGTCAGATGTGGGGACTGTTTAAGTCTCACCGAACAAGGTCAGATGTGGGGACTGTTTAAGTCTCATCGAACGAGGTCATGCTAATGTTTGGGAAGAAACATTGGGTTGTGCGACCGTTTGGGTCTCATCAAACAAGGTTGGGCCAGTTTAAAAATCACTAGGTTATAGGGACCATTTGGCTCCTACAGAACAAAGTCAGGCCAATGTATTAAAAAAAAACTGGATTGTTGAGACCGTGCTTGGTCTCGCCGAATAAGGTCGGGCTAGTTTAAAAACAACCAGAGGTTATGGGGACCACTTGGATCTCGTTGAATGAGGTCGAACCAGTGTTTTGAGAGAAAAACTGAGTTATCGATATCATAATTGGTCTCGCCACGGGACAATGTTTTTAGAGGAGTGTTGACTGACAGTGCTTTTTGAGTTATTTGTTGGCGAAGATGATCTTTCACTCCCGCGATGAACAAACCAAGAGTCTTCTTGCTGTCATTGCATGGATGGCTCAGAGGGGAGCACCACTTCTGGGTGGATGGCAATGCAGAAATGCCATCTTGGAGATGGACGACCAAGCCGTGGTGCCATCCGATGTTGGATGGCCAAGCGGGGGGTGCCATCCGATGTCGAACGGCCAAGCAAGGGGGGCCATCTGATATCGGACGAGAAAACATGGGGTGCCATCCCATGATGGACAACAAAGCCTAGATTGTTGTTTGAATGCGCCTTTTCCATTGCGGGATTTATGCAAGAATTTGATTCCTAGCCAAACTGAAATTCTTTTCTTATAAAAAATGCTTTGTGCGTCCGTTTTTGCTCTAAATCTTTGGCTTCTTGGTGAGCTTGATTTGTGCCCCGGTTCTTGCAATGGATTCGCCTGCCGTGGTAGTCACCCTCAAGAAGAACAACATCTTCCCTGTCAACCCTCGTCAAGTTTACACTTATCATAATATCTGTCATGGCAATTGGTAAGAACTTTTCTCTCTTTTATGCTTACCTCTCATTGTTATTCACCCCATGTGCCCCCTTTTGTAGATCAACCACGAATATGAAGGAGAGATTTCTGCCCCTGGCTGGTTCGATGAATGGTATACTGAATTTCAGACTGTTCATGATCAGTTTCTAAAAACTTATGAAATCTATTATATCTGCCATTTTTGCAGGATGTCGATCAATGGTGCTCTTCTCTCTGTCTTTGCATGAGTACCTTTTGACTTTCTTTTAGAGAGATGACCATTACTCTTGATAAGACAATTTATCTTATGAGGCTGGTTTAGTTTCACAGAATGCACCCTTTAGATGGATTCATGGTTAGCCGGGGCACTATGCTAAGCTTTTGTCTTCCTTTTTTGGTCATTCTCACTGGAATCAAATTCACCCTTCCTGGGCTACTCAAAATCATCATCCCCACAGTTTGCTTAAAGATTTCAAGTCTTTCTTCTAGCCTTTCACCCTTTCAGCCACCAGCTCTCGTCCAATGAAGCATCTACTATGGGACTTTTATTTTTGTGTTCTATGACTCTTGCTTTTTCCTGATGGAGATCATCTCATGGACCTCCACTACATGCGCATGCTGAAAAGTGGGTACGTCAACGGGCCAAGCTCATCTCTGGGCATGGCTGTTCTGGAGAAAACTTATAGGGGCATGAGCAAGTACTATGTTTTTGGGCACCCGAAGTTCCTTGGCTGCAAATTTCTCCTTCAGTTGTGGTTTTTTGAGCATTTTGGGGCTGAGCGACCTTCTGCTACCCTTCGTTCAGATCCAGTGGAGACTCGATATTGTGTGGTTCGAGATCATGATGGCTTTGATTCACTTTGCTTTTATTGAGGGCTGCTTATAGAGCGCTTGACCCTTGATTCAGTGACATGGGATATACTGGGTTGCCACCATTACACTATGTCTAGGGTGATCCACCATCCTCTAGTACTTCCTAGTCCCTTTTTCGAATAAGTTTGTTATCTAGGTCGCTGCCTTTGACAGTTTTCTACTTGCCAGGAGGTTCCATATAATGTTGTGACTGACCAACCTTTTATCGAGTTTTCCCTTAGCAGTTAGCGGGATTTTCCCATGAGGTTCATTAGCAACTCATGGGATGAGATGATGCCCCTTGTTCGCCAGTCCAATCATTTTACTACTGCAACATATGACGCTTGGTGGTCAAATATCTAACCTTCATTTATGTCGAAGAAGTTGTGAGAAGACCATGATCACCAATGCCCAAGAGTGAGAACACCAAGGGGCCATGTAATGAAATAAAGTCTGCACAAACACAATGCCACTAAAGGGTTACAAAAGTGTACAAACACAAAAGCCATTAATAGGCTAAATACAATAAGCCACAAAGGGCTAAGCAAACAAAACTCACAAGGAGCAAGAACACACATAAAAAATATATAATTCTTTTACAAAATGCTTAAGGAAAACATTAACAAGAGAGGGGCTGAAACCCCTCTAAATAGGCCACAAGGCAGCTTAATAGAGCTGTTGGGGATCTCCCAACAGTTATAATTATAGCTGTTGGAGAGCCCCAACAGCTCTATTGGCTGTTTACAAAAATGCCCTTTCACTAATGTGTAAGGGACACCAAACAGAATAATAATAATAAAAAAGATTATAATGCTGCCCCTAATGGAAAACTCCTATTATAGGGAGAAAATGATGAAAATGGCCCTGGTGGGCATTACTAATTTACAATCATAGGAACATAATATATATACATATAAATGTGTGTGTGTATATATATATATATATATATTAACAGATATGTCAGAAGGAATGTGAGGCCGTGAACAAGTTTAAAGAAGTACCGTATTAGAAATTTTTACAAAAACAGATACTATCATGCATACACCATTACTAAAAACATCACCTATCCATGGAAACCTACCTTGCACAAAGATACAGACATAACCTTAACAATCCTTAATTGGAAACAAAAAAAAAATGTTTTAGCAGCCAAACTAGTGGATAACCCAATTGATTCAAACTTGAGACCTTAATTAAGATTGTGCAACTTTAGAGCTCTTTAATTAAGATAGTGTAGTTTTGACAATCCAGCCATCTAAATTGGACAAAAAATACCAAAAAACGAATCCAGATATCAAAATGGACTCTAAATAACACTATCTTTGTTGATGGGAAATATACCACATGTATAGATCTAGTCATCATCTTCATGACAACTTGTTCCCAAATCTCATTGATAGTCCTATCATACTTTGAGACTGCAATTTCTCCACTTTTCTTGTAAATCGGACAATAAACATAACATAACCATGCTGAATTTGATCTAGTACATAATCATTTTATCAATGTTCATGTTTAATGTGTCACCGTCACTAACCATGATATGATCTCTTGAAGGTATCCATTTCTAAAAAGTTGTCTTGCAGTTATAAAGAGTGTCATAAGTTTTTTGTTCTTTATGCTGACAGAGTGGATTGTGTTTTATGTTCATTGTAGATGTGAAATTATACGGGATGGGATGAGAAAATACCTCACACCAACGGGTCCAACACCTCTTATTTGAGATTGGTCTGGTTGAACCAAAGATTCTCAGAATGGCTTGTATTTGAAGGTATAAGTGTGGATGAAAGTGGAAATCAGCACCGTCTCGATGCATCTGTTGCTTACAAGCGAGCTGTTCTTAATGCCATTGACTACCTCTCCAAAATTGGCTACTCCAAAGAGCAGGTTATTTGTAATTCATCGACCTCAAAAGACACAAATGTGAACCTAACATATATTCTGTTGAAAAGACCTTTTTACACAAATTGTCATAGTACCTTTCACACACAATTACAGATTAAAACAACAGGTACTTGAACAAGACAATGGATCTATAAAGTGTAAGCGGATATTAATACTCTTATTCTATATGCGAATTAGAGAATGCAAAATTTCAAAAATACCAATCCACTCGTGGATTTTTCAAAGGACTAGTTTACAAGCAGTCATCACAAAAACAGACGGCAATGAGCACATTCATTCCTCGACAGCATAGAAAGAAAAAAAGAGACGAATGAATAGAATGGATCATGAGGCAGTTGGAGAGTTCTGACAAGAAGTAAATTTTTATGACATTTACATAGTCCGGTAGTAGAACATTGATACAAGAAAGTACTAGCTAGAGCCAAGAGACAATAAATGCCACCAGCAAGACTGTTTTAAAAAGATAAACATCTTCCAAAGTCATAAAAGGAATGGAACCTCATCTACCCTAAAGGAAAGAAACAAAACCCACCCCACCCTCATTTTGTTTATGAAATATTGAGCAGAGGACCACAAAGACCCAAACAAACAAATTAACAACCTAATAGTGATTCAAGAAGATCTACTTTATATAGGAACATTTTTGCTTACTGACATACCTTAAATGCTGCCAGTGCTACCTTCTCTGTTGCTGTCCATCTGAATGCAGGATATCAGGGATAGTGGACACTCCAAATGCCATCGCTACACTCTTGATACCCACTTCTATATTTGACCAGGTAAACATTTCTTCTTCCGTACTAGTTTCTTTGCAGCTGATTAGGGATGCTTAAGCAATGTGCTTTGATGGATGCAACTGTGAAGGGAGAAAAGACTTGAAGCCAATGGATATTGTGGATTTGGTGCAGGATATTCGACCAAAGAAACAAGAAGTGCCAGTTGGCCTCAAGGTGATGAAGAGACCAGATGTACCCAAATGCACCTACGATGGAAGCCTTTCCATTACAAGAAACTTGGCCACAGAATGATACAGACAAGACTACCACTACAACAAATCAGTGGATTAGCGACGACTTAATTCCGTCGCTAAACCGTCACTAACCGGCTTAGCGACGGATTAGCGATGGATATCTTCTATCGCAAATTTTTTGACGCTAATAAGCGACGACATATATCCGTCGCCAGTTCCGTCGATAAGTTGCGACAGAATAACGAACGATAACTTCTGTCGCAAAGCCATCATTACTAAACGGCGACCTCAATTTGGCGACGGCTTTACAGTCGTCGCTAACTTATGCATCTAGCGACAGATATATCTGTCGCAAACAAGGAAAAAAATTAAAAAAAATTATTTGAAAATTAAATATCGAGAAAAAATTTCTCGCGCTACAATTTATATTTCCTGTGAATAAAAAACAAAGTACACATAAAGTTACATATAAAAGGAAACTAAAACAATTAATTGTTCCACTTTAAAATTCACAAGTTTTAATTATTTACAATTCAACAATTACATTTTCGAAAAAAAAAAAAAGTAGAACAAATTCAACACATTAATCTAATTATCGCCAAGATTTTGTGTGTCTTCTTGTTCATTGCCTTGATCTGTCCCTTCAGCTCCGCTACACTGATTATCGCCAGCAACCTACATAAGAAAAGAAAGGTCAATATTGATAAACAAAATATATTTAAATAAAAAAAACTCTATATGTGATTCTATCATGCTCATATGTGCTCTAAGGCAGACAAAAAACTCTATATGTGATTCTATCATGAATGATGTGTTCTAAGGCAGTCAAAAAACTGAATATGTGATTATAGCATGCTCATATGTGTTCTAAGGCTGTTAGAAAAACTCTATATGTGATTCTACCATGCTCATATATGATCTAAGGCAAGCAAAAAGTTGTATATGTGATTTTATCATGCTCATATGTGTTCTAAGGCAGTCAAAAAACTAAATATGTGATTATAGCATGCTCATATGTGTTCTAAGACAGTCAAAAAACTGAATATGTGATTATATCATGCTCATATGTATTCTAAGGCAGTCAAAAAAACTCTATATGTGATTCTACCATACTCATATGTGCTCTAAGGCAGGCAAAAAGTTGTATATGTGATTTTATCATGCTCATATGTGTTCTAAGGCAGTCAAAAAACTGAATATGTGATTATAGCATGCTTATATGTGTTCTAAGGCAGTCAAAAAACTGAATATGTGATTATAGCATGCTCATATGTGTTCTAAAGCAGTAAAAAAAACTCTATATGTGATTCTATCATGCGCATATGTGCTCTAAGGCAGGCAAAAAACTTTATATGTGATTCTATCATGCTCATATGTGTTCTAAGGCAGTCAGAAAACTCTATATGTGATTCTACCATGATTATATGTGTTCTAAGGTAGTCAGAAAAACTCTATATGTGATTCCATCATGCTCATATGTGTTCTAAGGCAGTCAAAAAACTGAATATGTGATTATAACATGCTCATATGTGCTCTAAGAC
The DNA here is from genome assembly GCF_984573655.1 of Nuphar pumila. Taxonomy (NCBI): domain Eukaryota; kingdom Viridiplantae; phylum Streptophyta; class Magnoliopsida; order Nymphaeales; family Nymphaeaceae; genus Nuphar; species Nuphar pumila. The sequence goes on from NC_143254.1 coordinate 105,133,744, forward strand.
AGTAAAAAAAATGTATATGTGATTCTATCATGCTCATATGTGCTCGAAGGTAGGCAAAAAACTCTATATGTGATTCTATCATGAATGATATGTGTTCTAAGGCAGGTAAAAAACTCTATATGTGATTCTATCATGAATGATATGTGTTCTAAGGCAGTAAAAAAACTTTATATGTGATTATATCATGCTCATATGTGTTCTAAGGCAGTCAGAAAAACTCTATATGTGATTCTACCATGCTCATATGTGTTCTAAGGCAGGCAAAAAACTGTATATGTGATTCTATCATGCTCATATGTGTTCTAAGGCAGTAAAAATATTATACTAAAATATTATATAAAAGGTCAGTACTGATAAACAAAATATACTGAAATAAATTATATCCAATGCACCTAAGTTAAGGCAATCAAAGTTACATGAAATCTAACGACATGCAATATATTGCATAAAACTTTCATACCTGAGAGGCACCTGCAATCGAAGTTCCCCTGTTCAACGAAAAATTATTGAACTCAGATCGGAGAACGTCGGCGATGGTTTCATGGAAGTAGTCATGCATTGTGTCCTTAACGATCTGGCGTATATCATTACCGGAAAAAATAGGATGCTGCTTGGAGCTTATGTCGACGAAAGAAGTCTATAAGCCGTGACTGGAGGAAGCAATGACAGGTGAGGTGTTCATATTACTCCCAAACCCGAACACACGACCCCTTTTGGGTTCTCCTGCTGTAGTCACCCATGCTGCAGGATCAAATGATGGATGCTGAGTAGAGTCATCGCCATATCGCTCTACCATCTGTTGCTCATATGCCTCCTACAAAATAATGTTTACAGTATGTATTAATAATTAAGAATTACAATGTTTATGATAACTTATATATTGCAATGATTATTAATAGAATAAATATATATCATTGTCGTTCTCGCCTTCTCTGATACGAAGTCTCCCGTGGTCTTCCGTTTATGTGTTTCAACAAACACATCCTTATATGGTACAATGTCTCCTTTTTCTGCTTTCTGCGAAGTTAAATGATAAAAGATTTAGTTAACAGGTTTGCAACAATACTTATAAAATTGATATTATATATTGATGAGTTACCATTTTCTTCAGGTGGCTCCCAAAAGTCTTAGATCCACCTGTGTGTAGATGGGCTTTGGGCGTTTTCGCTCGATTTTGTACAGCCTTTGCAGAGCGATTTCGAAATGCATACCTCGCCCACTTGTCGCGCATTCCCTCCAAATAATCTCTCCTGATAGTAATAGGGCCATGGCCCTTCCACTGTAGTGGATCATCTATTCTGCCATATATTTTTTTTGTTGCAGTCTTCATATTGTGCAGTATGTCTACAAATTGATTGACAGCCACCTTCTGCCATACCTTCCTTACATCATGTTCCTCCACCGTAGTCGCGAAGCAATTCGAAGCCTATATATATTTTCAAAAAGTTAATAGACATGACTATAAAAAAAATTTAAATATGAAACACATTAACTATGACAAACAACTTTATACCGTGAATGAGAACCACAATCTGTCTATCACCTCTTTTGTATACTCTTTCCATTGATCGACCGGTCCTAGTAGATGTTGAAGAAGTGAATTCTTAATCTCGCGTACTACTTCTTGTGGCTCAAACCTCGTGCTGCATATGAATTGATACACAATAAATATCAATATAAAATATTTATAAGATATGCAATAAGTGAAAACAAAATACTTACGGTCGATTATCGATATACACTATTTGAATGAGTCTTCTTGTGCCAGACTGAGAAGACCCTGCATCTTGTGTTGGCTCCTAACTTGTGTGATCAACTGGTGTAGGTGGGTCATGTACAGGCGAAACATCATCTGTAAAAAAATATGTTAGAAATTCTCAGAATGCGCATTTCAACTAATCAAGCATCCAATTAGTTAAATGATATACCTATCACAGGAGCCTGTGAAGATGAAGGTTGGGCCTGGCTACTACTAGATGAACGACCAATGTAAGCTCCACGAACCATATTTTAACAAATAAAAAATGACATATAATACATTCAAATAATTCGCAGACAATCATGCACAAACGGTCAAAACATGATTGACTCAAATTATACTCGGACTTCAAATTCATTAGTTGAAGAACTGCAGACAAGATAGTGTGACTCTCGCAACCGTTCCAAAGTGGCTCATCAGCATCTTTAAGTAAATCATAAAATCTACTAGCTGCATCGTTTGGTGATTCTTCATCTATTGCAGTTCTTACATCACTAGGACTCATAGCAGAACCCAGTTCTGTTTCTGCGGCATCAAATATCAAATACATATATGGATTATCGTGCACCACATTCACCCATGCATCAAAATTGTTTCTAAATTCTTCTTCATGAAACGTCCAATTCTGATAATCACTCACAAAACCCTTCCTGTATAGGTGATGTCTAACGTCATGAGGTTCTACAAATCGATTATTCTTACAAATCTTGCAGGGACACCTAATCCGACCTGTGGGATCCACTGTACTGACACTTGCCATTGCAAATTCAATAAACTTTCAACACCATCCATATATTCATGCTATAACTCATTGTCCACTATCCTACGATACATCCATTCATGATTTACAGTCATTTTGTCGTATGATGTTACGAATAGTATCCTAACCAATTAAAAAAGAACCATCAAAATGCTATGATGAAGAAAATATCAAATTTATCATGTAATATATGATGTCATACAATCACAAGAATTATGATGCATGTATTGATAACTTAATATTTTTATGTGCAAACTATTCATGACACGATACATTCATTTGAAGCATGCTTTCATTATACAATTTCACATGGAAGCCATAATCAAATTGAAAGTAACTACATGCAAGCATGGATATAATCACATCAAACATTGCAATACAATGAAATCATTCATATCAAACAAATGTCAAACATGTACATGCAACAAACACACTTCAATATCTCGCTAACTACTATCATGCCTAACATAGAATCCGTACTCCAAAAATAAGAACACTTCTATTCTCATACATTAAAATCATGCTCAGCATGATCTCTGAACTCCAATAAAACAGTCCTAGATATCAACAACTAAGTGAGTGTGTGAACAATAAAGTGTTGCATCCAATAAATTAAATAACATGTGATGCGCTTGCATCACTTACTCACCACAGGTATTTACCTGATTTGTATTGTTTTTGTCACTTACTTACCACGGGTGGCGGGGCACGAGTGAGTTTCGTTGAGAAATATGTAAAAAACACTGTGTTAAAATGAAGTCACCACCTGTCGAAAAAAAAACCCGAGGCAAATGAAAAAATCTTGCATAAGCCTTTTATCTAAAAAATGTGGCCCTTCCAGAAGTCGGGCTTTGGTGCACATATTAGCTCTAGCTTTACTAGAGTTATCCGAGTAGCAGGAACCATCAAACAAACTATAACTGATTTAATGAGTCATTCGCACTTTCACAGAACGATGCAATTTCACAGAACGCAGGGGGGCAGCCCCCTTATCGGAAATGCAAGGGGGGCAGCCCCCCTGTCGGAAATGCAAGGGGGGCGACCCCTCTGCCGGAAATGTAGGGGGGGTGACTCCCTGCCTGCCGGAAACGCATAGAGGGCGACCCCCTGGTAGGGGGTCGACCCCCTACCTGCCGGAAATGCAAACCCTGCGCCCTGCTGCCGGAAACACAGGGGGGCGACCCCTTGCTGCCGGAAACGCAGGGGGGGCGACCCCCTGTGCCCTGCTGCCGAAAACGCAGGGGGTCGACCCCCTACCGGAAACACAGGGGGGTCGACCCTCTGTCGACGAAAACATTTACCTGCACGTCGCCGAGCGGCGGCAGGAGGCTGACGGGGAGCGGCGGCCGACGAGCGGTGAACGGTGAGGGCCGGAGAGAGGCCGACGGGCGGCGGGAGGGAGAGGGTGGCGGGCGGGAGCAGTGGAAGAGGCAGTGAAACAGGAAAAGAGAAAGAGGGATGAGATTAGGGATTTACGCAACATTTAGCGACGGCTTAGCGACAGAATTATTTCGTCGCTACGCCGTCGTAAATCAAAATATGAAAATAGCGATGGAATCTATTTCATCGCCAAATCTGTCGCTAAATAGCGATGAAATAGATTATGTAGCAAAATACGTCGCTGAATGGCGTGACTATTACGACAAAACCTTTCGTCGCAAAATCCGTCGCTAATTAGCGACGACGTTTGCGACAAAATCTATTTCGTCGCTATTTTCGTAAATATTATTCATTTTAGCGACGGATTTGTTTCTCTCGTTAATCCGTCGCTAGTTAACGCTGGAATAATTCGATCGCTAATTCCATATTTTCTTGTAGTGTACATACATTTTGGTTAGTTACAGTGATTGGATTAGTCCTGTGGTTATTTTGTTAGATACATGCATATGTCTATTATGCAATAGCATTGAACTATTTCAAAGGTGGCAATGAGGAATGGCATTTCTTTGTGGGTGCCTACTTTCTGGATACCATATGCAATTAGAATAATATAAATAAGGTAGTGCTGGCCATTGGAGATCCATGGCAACATTCGATCTGATTTCACACCACACCTGCCTTAAACATAAGATTAAAACCTATTACGAGTGTGTGAAACCATTAAGCAATGCTACTCTTGCTTACATTACTAAAGCTGGTCTTGTCGCTAACATATGCTAATGGAACCCCAAAATATCTGCTGATAGTCATTTTGTAAGCAGACTATCTTTTAAACCATCTGTTTGCAAACTCTTTGGATGGCAGAACTCCATATGATATGCTAATTAAGAATGGTGCAGTGTGTGTGTGTGTGTGTGTGTGTGTGAGAGAGAGAGAGAGAGAGAGGCAACTGCACCCATTCATGACTTCCAAAGTCTGATTTCTTTACAAAAAAGCTGGTGTTCTTTGTTTCTACAAAGTTTTCCAAAGTACTGGCAGATGAAAAAAAGAAACCGAAAAAGCAATGCATACCAAAAGTTCTTACCAGCACAGCTAAAAAAGTTTACAAGGCAATGTGGGAGATCCACCGATGCAGACAATCCTTCAAAATGCCCAGCAATCTCCCCAATCCTGAAGGAGAATCTCCTCCTATCGGCTCAAAACCAGGCAGACCAGAAACTTGCAACATTCGGCCATAACCCAGCAAATTTCGCAAAATCTCGAAGAAAACAGTGTCATTCGACCCATTAAAACCAAGCCACACCCCAAAGCTCTATGAATGCTGCCCAGACCAGACTGAACTTCAAAGAGCTAATTCAATTCAGACGCCAAATGGGATGGGGAGGCGTTTTCAAATTTCAAGTGTTCTGAAAGGAACACCGACTGGGCAAGTCTTGCTAACGGCAGCTAGTCTACATGCTGGACAAATATCGCAATATCTTCCAAAAATCGATGAATATCTTGAAAATAACATGATATTTCCAAAATATCGATGAAAATCTTGAAAATAACATAATATTTCCAAAATATCGCATGTGCGGGAAAACATCGTGATATCATTGCTTACGTTTTCATACGCTTTTTAATGTTTGGTACATTTTGCATGCTTGCTTTGTCCGTCAATGCTGCCTCTGATACCGTTCATCCACAGGATGAACGGTCTCCCAGACACAAAGTTCTGATGGATTGTTTCCAGCCGTCAACTTTGTATGCTCTAGATGCCCTTCATCTAGAGCATCAATGGCTCTGAAAAAACATGGGGATCCATCTAAGATGAAAATAACACAGTCGCAGTGTTTTGGAGAGCGTTCATGGTGTGGATGGACCGTTTCAGAAGCAGCTCTGATGGATTACCGTCAGAATTGCCTCTGACAAGATACTCTCTTAAAAATGCGTCTGTACCAATGTGTTTTGCTAAGATTTCCTCAAAAGTTTTTGTTTTAATTCAGCACGAATTTGTCCTGCAACGGAGAATTTTCTTCTTTTTTTTTTTTGGCAATATCCAGATTTGTGACCTTGAATTGGAAGTAGGGGTGCAAACGGGTGGGACTTGGGCTTGATCTTGCCAAATCCGACATGAATCTGAAATGTCAATAATAGATCCCAACAAAAACTCGGAATCTGGATCTGAATCAGATCCAAGGAGGTAAGGTTGAATCTGATTCCAAAATACATGTCAGACTGATCCCGAAAAAATTGAACAAAGACAAGCTATTTACATGTAAAAAATTGTATTAGGGACAAATTTTGAAACACATCCTTGTGTGTTAGGTTGGGTCATTGGGATTGGGGTTTAGATCGCTGGATTCCAATGTGTATTTTCGTTAATGACAATAAACGCACCAAATTTGTTGACTTAAATAGTTGACTTGATTCTGATCGATTGACCATGCTGCCACATCTACAAGTTTGGATCAAGTGAAAACTCGCACAGTGAAATACTAGGTTTACCGGACTTATATATATATAGAAGGAGAGAGAGAGTAATGAGAAGGTGCTAAATGAAATATACTAAATGGGATTTTTAGTTTTATTTTTAAATTCTGACCTTACAGATGTGATTTGTGTACTTGATTTTATTTTATAGGGATCCGCTTTTTAAGTGTTTGATTCTAACACATGGGTGGGTTTTAATAAGGTTAAAAAAAATCAACGGTTCAAAATCTTTGTAAATTTTCAATACTACAATTATCATTTTTCCATCGAAAACACATGATCCAGGTGTGGATTCCTTGTAAATCGACCATGTCCAACACATTTATGGGGTCAGAACTGCAAAAAAACACCAGAAGAGCAAAAAAAACTATTTAGCATATATATATATATATATATATAGAGAGAGAGAGAGAGAGAGAGAAAGAGAAAATTTGGTAGTTGCTCACACGCTGGGTGCTAAATCAACATGCTAAATGGGTTTTTCAGCTTCTTCTGTGTTTTGTTTTTCACGTGGTTCTGACACTATAAATGTGTTGAGCATAGTAAATTTACTAAGAATCCACACCCGGGTCATGTGTTTTTGATGAAAAAAATGATGTTTGGAGCCTAGAAAATTTACAAAGATTTTGGACCATTCATTTTTCAAACCTTATAAAAACACACCTATGTGTTGGAATCAAATGCTTCAATAGCTGATCCTTATAAAATCAAGAACATAAATCACATCTGTACAGTCAGAATTTATAATTAAAATGAAAAAAGCTGAAAAACCCATTTAACATGCTCATTTAGCATATATATATATATATATATATATATATATATATATATATATATATATATGTATATATATATATCAAACAAAAAAGAGTATCATTGGATGCTGCATTGAACGGGCGTTAGCAGCAGTCACGACTGCCACTAAAGATTATTTTTGTCTTTGTAGATCACGCAGGCATCTGATTTGCATTGGATGAGAACGGTGTTAATTACCAACGGGGGCTCCGTGTGGATGGTAGGAGCTGTCAGTGCGTATCTCTGTAGTGAGATGTTGCAGGTTCAAAAGCCTAGTGGTACGATTGAATAATAACTGGTGGGGGTCTGCCTAACCCCAGCTTGCCTTTCAAAAAATAAGGTGTTCATTGTTACACTCTTCTCTATATATGTAGATCCTAATTTGAGTGTAGACTTGGAATGGACTACGATATTCCATTACATATTTTTGTAAATCAAACCCTACAAATGTAATTTTTTGTAGTTCATTTAGGGAACTTTTCTTCCTTTTTTTTTATAGGCAAGCTGGGGCTAACCCTATGGGATTCAAAACCAACAGCTACTCGGTTATGATAGTGCAAACCTCACTGTCCGGCTGTCCCATTCAACCTCTATTAGATGAACTTTTACGGGGTTTTAGAAGAATCTGAAATCAATGCTCCATATTGCATGAAAACTTTGTAATGAAAGTGACAATTTGATATAAAGCTAGTTTTTTTTGTGTGGATAATCCAAGGAAAAAAAAAACTCCAAACACCAAACCGCACATTGAGTGACCTCCAGTTGGGAAAACCCTTGAAAGTCCCTCCTGCCCACTGAAGAGAACACCCAGCTTCGACCTTGCAGCAAGGGACAACACCCATGGGTTTTGAGCTTGTAACGTCCGGTCAACTTGGTGACATTCACAAGTCGCCCCTACCAGATAAGCAAAATATATAGCTTGTCTTACAATATATATAAATGATAATAAATACATTTATAGCCTCATATTAATCAAATAACGCTTGCAGGTATGATTTTTGGAAGTTCATATTGTCACTCAAATTAGGAAGGACAGACGGATTACTCTCTCTCTCTCTCTCTCTCTCTCTCTCTCTCTCTCTTATATAATGAATTTAACTTTAAAACTGTATAGGATTTGGTGACTGAATGAGGTCCATCAAATCGGGCTGCAGTACGGCAGAAGTCCAACCTGACATCATCTCCTCAAGCCTCAGAATCCAGTGCTTGGCAAGACGCCAACAATAATGCTTATTTTCCATAGAGATGAAATCGTCTATCGGTTGCCCATTAGACAACCATACAGACGAAACCATCCAATTGGTTGGCATTCTGACAGGGGGACCACTAAGACAAGAATCAAACTCCAGAAAGAAATCAAACTTTCAATTTAGACTACACAAAACTATAGAACACCAAACCCTTCATTGGATGATCATGGCTCCTAATACCCCAAGGTTGGTAGTGCCCATAGACCCTAAGAAGAAGCCATGGGAACAGAAATTGCCACTCCATAACCGCTGGCACCCGATCATACCCCCTGTCGCAGATGTCATAACAGGAGAACTGTTCAGGGTTGAGATGGTGGACTGGACTGGAGGCAGCATTGGAGATAATGAATCTGCAATGGATGTCAAATTCATCGATCTGTCCACAGTAAGTATGCATAAACATTTCAATAGTTTCCTAAACGTAAGAGTTGCCAACAGCAAGAATTTACGACTATAAAAAAACAAGAATTTGCTAATACATCTCTTGGCTTGCCACTTACCGAAACTATCTTTCCAATTGGAAGATACACAAAGAACTACACTAGCTATTTCCACTATCCCTTCAGCATAGATTCCACAGGAACAGTTGGGTAGAGCATCTAGAACACTTTTTTAGACCATGACATGCTAAAACACAATCTATGCTCCTCTGAAGAGATGAATTTCCAGTTCACCAGGATGTCACACTCCCAGTGAATACCTAGATGATAAAAGTATACGCCACTTCTAGGAAGATAGAACTCAGAATCACACCACAGTTTTCAATTCCTGCTGCCCTCTAGAGGCTCAACATCACCAATGGGCAATCCGAGTAAAAGTTAGTGATTATGTGAAATAAATAGAAAGAGTATGCTGATGTTTCAGAATAAGCAGTCACATGATTATGCAAAGAGAAAATTATCAAGCAAATTACCAGCTAGACTGGACTTGCTTCCGGAGTAGAACAAAGTCAGCCACTGGATCAGTTGATGTACAATATAATGAAAAACATGAACACCAAAAGAACTACACATTGCAGAAATTATTTCTCCAAATAATATAATTAAAATCTCAAATATCTCTTGGTGCTACACATTTCACATTTGAGATAAACTACTGCAACCTCCATTTCTGAAAATAATTTCCCAAATGCAGCAACAGTACAGAAAATGAAATAGGTTCACGCTAGAAGCAAATAAAACTCACAATCTGGTCACAGTTCAACCTTGTTGAAGATATTTTGAAAAAACAAAAGGACAAGAAACCAACAGCAGCAATACAAAAACAAAAACTGAAAAAGCAAATTTTATGCAAACAACATGATATAGAAGCGACTGACCTCATGCCCTCAGAGGTCTTTGTGTTGGTTAATGCAATTGTAAGGATGCATACTTTGACATTATAACAGTATCAATTTACCAATCACATAGATACTAGATTTACCAAATGATGAATAAATTGACTTTCTTCTAATATGTTATGTACCTCCAAGCAATAGTCTTGGTATAGGTTTGGCCGCCTTGTGCAGGTTTGACTCCTTATCAACATCAATGAACAATTAATTGGCCCCTCTCAGAAATCCTTGCTCAATCACTGGGAGGGAATGAATTGATCGATATGCACGTTTCACTTGAGGTGGTAAACTACAAATTCTTAAGCTCAATCCATATTGCAGATTATACACGACTTTTGGTGGTGATTACAAGTTCTAAACTCCCACGAATATTTGAATACATCATGTGTACTGACCTCCTACTCTATAATAGAACCAACACAAGATCATAGCACAGATCTGGTGTCTAAACTCATGCAAGTCCCATATCTTCCCAGTCAACATTAAGAATATGAACCTAAGATTTTTTTTTAAGTATGTAATCATATTTCCTGCTGTTGAGGTTCTATTTTCTTTCACATTACACCAGGTGCATTATCTTAGTGGTCCATGTAGAGTTCTTGATGTGGACGGAGTACCTGCCAAGCCTGGAGACCTTGTTGTTGAAATCTGCAACTTGGGCCCTTTGCCTGGAGATGAATGGGGTTACACAGCCACATTTGATAGAGAAAATGGTGGAGGGTTCCTAACTGATCATTTCCACTGTGCGACCAAAGCTATTTGGTATTTTGAAGGAATTTATGCATACTCACGTCATATACCAGGTAAAATGAAGTAACAATCATTTTCTTCAGAAAATATATCAAATAGGTCAGTTTTGTTCTCTTCTGAAAACCATAGTTAAGCTACTTATAACCAAAAAAGGGGTAGGATTGATTGCTACATATTGAAATAACTTGTTCACACCTATGAGACTAATGATTCATATTGTGATAATATTTGCACACCAGGTGTTCGCTTTCCAGGTTTAACTCACCCTGGAATAATTGGAACAGCACCATCAAAGGAACTTCTTGACATATGGAATGAAAGGGAAAAGGAACTACAGGAAAACGGCTTGAATTCTTTGAAGTTATGTGATGTGTTTCACACACGACCTCTTGCTAATTTACCAACAGCCAAAGGTTGCCTACTAGGAATAGTAAGATTCCATCCATCATGTCAAAGCATTACCAGTTTTGCATGAAAACACTATAAATAAATAAATCTCTTATTTTTTACTATAAGACTGTAAAATTAGTTTAATATATAGTCACAGATATCGGCAATATTTTCAAAATATCACAATATTATTGCTGTAAAATCAAAAAATGATTTTACAGGAAAAATCTCGTGATATTTTGAAAATATTGGGAATTCCAATTTATTGCGATAATATTGGGAAAATCTCTAGAATTTATATTTATGTTTTATGGTCATGTTTCAATGCTTCTTTGGTTAACATATAACTTTTGTTATTTATATTTATATTCACGTTTTATTGCTTCTTTGCTTAACATGTATTTTTTTCTTTTTTTCCAACTTTTTTTAAAAAAAAATTTAGCTTCCAAGATTCTCCGGAGATGTTTCTGATATTTATCGAAAAATGATAATATCCTGAGATTTTTTCTCGCTGAAATATAGCTGAGACCGATATTTGTGGCTATGATCATATACATATAAAGAAAATATCTGTTTTGAAAATATCTAAGCAAAAATAGTTATTGATTGATCTTATAATAGCTAATAAGCAGTAAATAATAGCTGAAGTTTAGCATAACAAACTTATGAATTAGACAAGAGTACATAATATCACACATGGTCATATAATAAAAAATAAGGTCTTGAACATTATCGCCTTATTTTGTTAGATGAATAAAGTAGAGCACCTTTGAGTTTAATAATGATACAAAAAACATTTACATTTTAAGAAACTCTAGAAGATATATTTCCATTTAAGATTTATTCCTCGGTATAATTAAAATATGTCAACTATGGTATTGTTATTATAGCAATTACAACTCATTGATTATATAAATAATAATATACTGTTTTCTAAAAAAAGATCAGTTTTCATTTTGAAAATCTGATGTCAATGGAAGGATACTTTCCATGATAATGGAACCAAGTTTCCAAAGCACTTGGTTCAATTTCCAAAGCAGCTTCGGGGAAGTGGAGCTTCCCAAGATAGGCAAAAGATTCCAGTAACCATGGTGTATACACATATAACCACTTGTACCATGCCAGTCACTCCTATGTTATGCATAAACTCGTGTCATTTTTTATGTGACAACAGACTGACGGTGTGCTGCATGATTTAAAGAATCTACATAACATACACTGGATGGAAAACTAGCATAAAGATCCATGTATGGATGGTCATTTGAATAACTTAGACAAAGAAATCACGCATGAAATTTCCATCATCCCCAGAGAGTGCTCCTCATGTTCTTATCGTTCACGACACTATCCCTACCGTGTAACAGTATTAAGCTTGCATGATTAACCAGTTCACATGCAATATCGCAGCACTGTTTGTTACCATGTTCGCTATTAAAATGTATGCTATATTGATATTATATACATATATATCAAAATATATATATTTGTATATAGTTGTATATTTTCATAACCCTCTGGGGCATTTTTGTCTTTTTATCATATGTACTTAACATAGTCCACTAGGAACTTTTCTTTCTTTTTATTTTTTACTTTTTCCTTTTACCTTTTTTACTGTTTTGACCATGGACAAAACTGTCCATATTATAAGACTGTTGGGATCCTTCCCATCAGTCACAAATGTGACCGTTGGGGAGCTCCCAACAGCTCTGTTGAGCTCCCATTTGTTGTATAAATAAGGGACCTTCTCCCCTCTTATTTGCATTGTTTTTTAGAGCATTTTATCAATAAAATACATTATTTATTTTATGTTCTCTTGTGATCACTTGTATTATTGTGCCTAGGCATCCTGTGACTATGTATTTTGCCCATTATTGGCCTTGTGACTTTATGTATCTTGCCCATTAGTAGCTTGTTATTGCGTGTTAAGAGATATCACTTGTGATCCCTCATTTCATTACATGATATCAAAGCCCAATGAGTTCTCTTGATCTTGGAGGTCTTGCTTTTGGAGGAGTGAAGATCGTGACTAAGGTGTGTTATCTTCTCTTCCTCTTTACCTCTTTTTTTTCCGTCATGGAGTATGAACTGAAGCTCAACTTCAAACTAAATGGAAGAAACTACTTGATGTGGGCTTTGGCCATGAAAAATCATCTTCGAGGAAAGAAGCTTTAGGGCTTTGTAATGAGTACTACTCTTTAACCATCATTAAAGCTTACCAAAGTTGAAGGAGGTGTTGAGAAAGCTACTGTAGAAGATGATCGTGATAAAACTATCAAAGAACATCAAATAAAGGTAGAGAATTGGGAAAGAAACCATGCAAAAATTTTGGCATGATTTATGAACAATGTTGACATAAAAATATGTGTCAACATCACCAAATTTAGAAAAGCCAATGAAGCTTGGTTCTTTCTTAAGGGTATGTATACTCAAAAGGATCTTGCTAGATAATATTTTTGTCAAGACAAGATTAGATCTATTAAGCAAGATGACATGTATGTTCAAGATTATTTTAGTATTTTGTCTCCTCTTTAAGACGAATTAACACTGAATCCCAAAGATGTTGAGATTAGAAGAGAGCAAATTGAAAAGAAACACTTTTTTCAATTCCTTCGTGATCTAAAACTGGAATTTGAACAAGGTCTTCTCTTCTTCATAGAACTAAGGATATACCTCTTGAATATGCTCTTGTCAAGGAGTGTCAAGAGAAAACTTGCCTTGGCATGACAAATAAGAATGATGATATCTTAGCCATTACTAGGCCGTGTTCTAATGCAAGGGCCTATAAGTCCCCTCACTTTGTAAAACAAAATAACTATAATGGAGGGTCCAACTATAATAGTGGGTATAGGAAGGATGCTATTTGGCACTATTGTAATGAACCGAGACACATTAGACCGGTATGTCCAAAGCTTAAAGGCAAAGTCGCTCCTGGTGGAGAATTCACACGCAAAAAAGATGAGTCAAGCAAAAATGGTAGAGATATCAAAGACACACTTAGCCAAATATCGAAAGCACTTCAACTTCTCAAATCTTCTCCTATGTCGAGTTTCGTCATTGCATCTTCTTCATCTCCTCGAGGTATGTGGATTCTTGACTCTGGTGTTTCCTTTCATATGATCCCTCATGAGAATTCCCTCTCTGAAGTTCACACTAATTCCACTTCATCTTACGTTTCAACGGCCGATGAAACTTCCTTAAAAATAATTAGTATTAGAATTCTTAACTCAAAAAATTCTCAAAAATTTCTTGTTCCAAAAATAAGAGTTGTTCCAAAGTTAAATTTAAATATTTTTTTGTCTCTCAAATTTTTTATTATGGTTGCAAAATTTCTCTCATTTAAAGAGTGCATAGGATCTCCAGCCCGAAAAGCTGATTTGGCAAAGCCATATGAGAGGCGATCTTTACTTTGTGAATTTTTTGTCCCTTCCACCCAAGTCATTTTGTAATTATGTACAAGAAAAAAGTATTGACACTTGGCATAAGAGACTTGGTATTCTAGTTTTCTGAAGATGTATCTCTTTCCTTTCTTTAAAAATACTTGTAATGAAAAAGATATATCTTTTAAAGATTGCATTTTTTGGAAAAATGAAAGTTATTATCTTTTCTCATAGAAATTTTATTTCTACTTGACCTTTTGAATTAGTGCATTCAGATGTACAGGGCCCTTTATTGGTCATATCAAAAGGAGGTTACTCCTATTATGTTACTTTCGTTGATGATTTTACTGGATATACATGGATTTATTTTTTAAATCTTAAATCTAATGTGTTCTCTTTATTTAAGGAATTTCATTCAATGGTTAAAAATCAATTTTTTAGCAACATATCCATTCTTAGAAGAGATTTGGGAGGTGAGTACATGTCATGATTTTCAAAGCTACTTGAAACAAAATAGAATTTGTCATCAAAGATCTTGTCTAGAACTTCGCAACAAAATAGGTTAGCGAAAAGAAAGCATAGATATATAATAGAAACCACTAGGACTCTTTTGATTTCAAGGGACATTCTAAAAAAAATTTGGGACGAAGTCATTTTAACCTCAACCTACTTAATAAATAGAACTCATTCGTCTTCATTACAAAATGTCTCTCCATTTGAACAACTTTTTAAAATGACTCTCGATTTTAAAAGACTAAGAATCTTTGGTTGTAAATGTTATGTGCTTACCTATAAAAATGATAAACTATCTTCCAAAGCCATTTAATGTGTTTTCTTGGGCTATGATGAAAATAAAAAAAGGTATCAATGTTTTGATCCAATAAATAACAAGCTCTATGTTTCAAAAGATGTTACCTTTCTTGAAAATGAAAATGGGTTTAATAGCAAAGAACCTAAAGAAGAAATTAATTTCCATTTGATCTATTGCCAAGACATGAGTCTAACTCTATTTAAGTGTTTGATTCTTGGACAATGACTCTAGTATTGATCATCCGATTGTTGATGAAGTTAGTCATCAACATGAAAGTTTGAATGAAAATGCATCAAGTGATATACATGTATAGGGAAAGGTAATCACCCATGTACCCTTGACAAGTTCTCTCAAAACATATTATTAGGGAAATCCCAACTTAGGAGAACAAGTCAAATTTCTAGTACTTCAAATAGATTTGTCATATGACTCATTCTTTCCAAACTTTAGAGCATGTTTAATAACTCTTCACTCTTATTATGAGCCATATCATTATAATGGTGTCAAACAATACCCTCATTGAAATGAAGCAATGAAAATAGAACTTAATGTTCTTAGGAAAGCCAACACTGTTAAATTATGTAATCAACCATGTAATCTAATATATATATATATATATATATATATTGATATATATTGATATATATAAGGTAATACATATACATATATTAATATATATGTATATGTATCTACTTATTATATATATCAAATATATATTTTCGTATTGTAGGGGTAGTTTAGTCTTTTTACACATTCTTTTTGGAATATGTTTTGTAATTATTGTTTTTCTTTTTCTTTTTAATTTATTCTTTTATTTTATTTTGTAAAAGGTAAGATGTACCTTGGAGGGGCCCACTATCTAGTCGTTGGGCCCCTTCCAATGGTCACATTTGTGACCGTTGGAGGGGCTCCAACGACTAGAAGTGGAGCCCCTCCAAGGCCTCCACCTCATCTATTTAAAGGGGCTCTCCCCTTATGTATTCTCAAGGCTTTGGGATTATTTCCCAAGCTTATTTTCTTAATGCTTATGATTCTTGTGTATGCATTTGCGCATTTGTGAGTTTGTATTGTGCTTTTGTGCACAAGTGTCTCAAGAGTTCTTGTTGTGCTTATGTGCACGTATTTATTTCCAAGAATATTGTAATCTTGATCCTCGTATCTTGTTGGAGATACTTTTACAAACACATGGTAAATAGTTGATCCTCTTTTAGGCAAGAAACCTATAGGATGTAGATAGGTGTTTAAAGTCAAAACCAAAAGTGACGGATCATTAGAAAGATATAAAGCAAAATTAGTCGCTAAAGGGTATGCCCAAGAATATAGAATAGATTATGAAGAAACCATTGCTCTTGTCACAAGAATGACTAGCATTCAAACTCTCATTATCATTGCCTTTATTAAAAAATGACCCATTTTTCAATTAGATGTTAAAAATGTCTTTTTAAATGGAGAACTTAGTGACTAAGTTTACATGGACCCCCCCTCCAGTGATTAATTTAAATGAAAAAATTTTAAAACTCAAAAGGCCTTTTTATGGTCTTAAACAAGCTCTTAAGGCTTGGTATGATAAATTTAGTAATGTTTTGATTAATTTAAGATTTATATCTTGTTATACCGGCACTACTCTCGTGAAGAAAATAGAGACTACCATTGTGATTCTTCTATATGTTGATATGATCATCACATGAAATGACAAAGGAGTTATTAAAATTAAATCATTTTTAAAGAAAATTTTGATATGTCTGACTTGGGGTTTTTGAGATATTTTTAGGGATTGAGGTTGCCTACTCTCCTAGAGGATATATTCTCTCCTAGATGAAATTTGTTGTTGACATATGTGCTAGGTCAGATGAAAAGAAGGTGGAGACCCCAAAAGTTATAAATGCAAAATAAAGAATTAAAGATGGCGTATTGCTTGAAGATCCTACTCCATACCGTCAATTGATTGGACCTCTCACCTACCTCTCTATCACCCGACTTGATATCACTCATGGCGTTCATGCCGCAAGTCAATTTCAGCATGCCCCTACCACAGTTCACATGGTTGCGGTTATAAAAATTGTGCAATACATTAAAAACATTATCTCAAAAGGGATTTTCTTATTCTCTCTCCCATCTTTAGATTTAACTGCCTATACTGATGTTGATTGGGGTGGTAACCCAAATGATAGAATCTCAACTATTGTTTTTTGTATTTTTTTAGTTTTTATATTTTTTTAGTTTTTATATTTTTTTAGGAGATTCGTTGATCTCTTAGAGGTATAAGAAACAACATAAGGTCTCACTATCCTCAATTGAGGCAGATGAACGAGCAATGACAATGACAACAATGAAACTTATTTGGCTCAGGTCTCTTCTCCAAGACATGGGAGTTTTTATCTCTAAATCCTCGAAGATGTGTTGTGACAACAAAATTGCAATCTACATAGCAAGCAATCACACCTTCCATGAAAGAACCAAACACATTGAGATAGACTGCCACTATGTTCGTGATGAATATTTAAAAGAAATTATTGAGTTGCCGTATGTCACATCGGAGTACCAACTTGTGGATTTCTTCATCAAAGCCCTTCTCTCCTTTTATTTTTATACTTAAACTTTTGGTGATCTCGCCGTAAGTTTGAGGGGGGTGCTAAAATGTATGCTATTATATATATATAGTTGTATATTGTCATAACCCTCGGGGGAATTTTTGTCTTTTTATCATATGTACTTAGCACAGTCCACTAGGGACTTTTCTTTCTTTTTATTTTTTACTTTTTTCCTTTTACCTTTTTGACTATTTTTGTTAAAATGTAAAGTGTAAAGTAACATTTATATATATATATATATATAATATTATATTATATTATATTATTATACCTTTTTGACTATTTTTTGTTAAAATATAAAGTGTAAAGTAACATTTATATATATATATAATATTATATTATATTATAATATTTATATTTATATTTATATTTATATTTATATTTATATTTATATTTTTTATTTTCTTTTATTTTTTCTCTTTCTTTTCATATCTAGTTCGCGTTGAACTAGCTATGGAACTTAGTCAAGTTCTAGTTAGAACTTGACTAAGAGTCTAGTTATTGGACTCTAGTCCAACGGCTACATTAAGAGCTGTTGGACTAGAGTCCAACGACTGTTTTGGAGAGCTCAAAGTGAGCTCTCCCAACCCCATTCTCTTTGTATAAATAGGGGTGAACCCCTTCATTGTAATGCACTTTAAATGCCTCTTAAGCATTTTTATTATCAATAAATATTTATTTATTTATTGTTGTGTTCTTCCTTTTATACCCTTTTATGGGTTTGATTGAAGTATCTTTATGGACATTCTTCTGGTGGATTCAAGTGTATTTCTGAAAGACCACCATTTCATTATATGGTATCGAAGGTCGTGGAGATCTTGAAGAGCTTCCACCTCATTTTTCGTGCCTTCCTTGCAAAGATGTTTCATCACCTTTTTCTTGGCTCAAGAAGATTCATTGAAGAAAGAAGGCTATTGAAGAACCTCGTTTACTACAAAAATTTGTATTGCATCCTCTCTTATTCTCTTTTCTCTTCTTTTTCTCTTTCTCTTCTCTCATCTAATTTTTTTCTCACCCTTATAAAAGATAGATGACAATGATAAGATCACCATCATACCCATGAAGCTAAACGATACTAATTATGTAATGTGGGCTTCAATTATGAAGCATCACATTTGGAGAAAAGGGCAATGGGGTATAGTGGATGGTTCTGATTCGGAACCTAGACTATCTCTTACCAAAGTAGAGGGTGATAAAAAAGTTCCTCTAACAGAAGAGGAGAAGAGCAAAACGTTAGCCACTTATGAAAAGAAATGGAAAGAGTGAAGAATAGGGCATACAAAAATTATATCATGGCTAATTAATAGCGTAGACATTAAAAAATGCTCTAGTCTTGCTAAATTCGAACATGCTGACAAGGTTTGAGAATACCTTAAAAATATGTATTTCCTTAAAGATATTGCACATGTGTGCAATTTACAAGACAAAATTCAGACTATAACTCAAAAGGATAAAACCATTCGAGAATATTACAATGAGTTATCCAAACTTTAGGAAGAATTGGCTCTTTTAGAACCAAAACGACACTATCCCGAAGACATTGAGCTTCATCAAAAATAACTCGACATGGAGCATTTTTATCATTTTATAAACGGTTTAAGACCGGAATTTGAGCCAACTAAATCGGTTCTCCTTCATCGAGAAAAAGTTCCCTCTATCGTTGATACTATAGAGGAACTAACTATAGAGGAAAATAAAATTAAAAAGAATACTCCAAAATCAGAAGATGATTCCGTTCTGCTGTGTCTAGACCGGGTAACCATGTACACTCTTACAAGCCACCTCATTTTAATAGAAAAAATAGTGACTTTGACAAGCGAAAAGTCATTTGCCACCATTGTCATGAACCAAGGCATTATAGACCTCAGTGTCCTAAACTTAGAGAGCTAAGGGAAAAAACAGTTGTGACTATTGGATCGAAACCAAAAAATCAAGATGCACTGGTTTCTATGGCTCAATTAATGGAGATTCTTTAACCTCTTATCAAAAGGGCTTCCTTCTAATCTGAAGCCTCAACTGGAGTAGTTGTTTCATCATTTTCTGATCCAGGTAACTTTCCTTGAGTTCTTGACTCTAGTGCTTCTTTTCATATGACCCCAAATGACAATAGTCTATCTGAATGTTTCAAAAATAAGTCAAGTGTGTCAAAAGTTTTTACAGCTGTTTGAACCTCTCTTGAAATAGAAGGAATAGGAAATTTTGAAAAAATTCATAAAACTAAGAATTTTTTTATTCCAAAAGTGAGATATATTCCTAAACTAAATTTAAATCTTTTAGTTGTTTCTCAAATATCTGATTATAGATGTAATATCTCATTTTCTTATGGTTTTTTGGTACAATATCGCTAGTCAGGAAAGCCGATTGGGGAAGGCTATAGAGGAGGGCTCTATTACATGAATTTTTTGGAATTGCCTAAGAATGCTTTATGTTATAACATTAAGAAAATAGAGTTGGATTTGTAGCATAAAAGACTTGGTCATCCTCATATGGCCAAAATTCAACATTTTCCTGATCTTGAAAATTTTTATAATTCTGAAAATTTTACTTGTAAAGATTGTATTCTTGGCAAAATGAAAAGATTGTCATTTTGTGAGAGAACCTTTGTGTCTTCCAGAACACTTGAATTAGTACATTCGGATGTTTTGGGTCCTGCACCAATTATTTCGAAAGGTGGATTTGCATATTATGTCATTTTCGTTGATGATTTTTCTAGACATACTTGGATTTACTTTCTCAAACATAAATCAGAAGTTGTTTCATACTTTCAAACATTTCATAACATGGTTAAAAACAAATTTCAAAATGATATATCCATTTTTCACACAGATTCAGGGGGAGAATTTGTCTCAAGAATTCAAAAACTATCTAAATTTACATGGCATTACGCATCAAAGGTCTTGTCCATTCATACCACAGCAAAATAGACTGGCCGAACGTAAACATCGTGATATCATGGAAACAATTAGGACTTTATTAATAGCTAATCATGTTCCAAAGGAGTTGTGGGCAGAAGCGGACCTAACTGCTACCTATCTCATTAATCGAATGCCATCTTCTTCTTTGAAAAATATAACTTCAATTGAAAAACTAGTGCATCTTTCTTCGAATTACTCTAAATTGAGAGTGTTTGGATGCAAGTGCTTTATTTTCACTAACAAAAATAACAAATTCTCCTCCCGTGCGATTCCCTGTGCCTTTTTAGGATATGCTGATAATAAAAAAGACTATAGATGCTTTGATTTTCAAAATGAAAAACTACATGTATCAAGAAATGTATTGTTTCTTGAAAAGAAAAGCTTCTTTGATTTTGAAAAACCTAAGGAAGTCACTAAATATTCCTTCCTAATAGATTTGACCTCAAAACCTGCTAAATATGATATTGAATGTGACTTTGACAATGATCAAAGTACTATTGATCTCAAATACAATGGCAACAATGAAGAACAAGACTATAGGGATGTTAGTTTACAATATTCTAGACGAAGAGAGTCAAATCTTCCATGTGTACTAGAAAAATATTCTGAAGTATCCACCAGAAGGTCATCTCAAGTTTCGAGGCCTCCTGAAAAATTTGTGTCATACGAATCCTTTTCACCAACATATAAGGCAGTCATTGCATTAATACACTCATACGAGGAACCATCATCGTACTTTCAAGCCAAAAAATGTGTGAAATGGGTAGAAGCCATGAAAACTGAGTTAGATGCACTTGAAAAGGGTTCTACTTGGACTATTCAAGATCTTCCTCTAGGTAAGAAACCTATAGGTTGTCGATGGGTCTATAAAGTTAAAACCAAGAGTGATGGAACTCTTAAAAGATATAAAACCTAATTGGTGGCCAAAGGCTATGCCCAAGAATATGACATCGATTATGAAGAAACATTTGCACCAGTTGCTCATATGACCACTGTTAGAACCTTAATTGCCTTGACTTCCATTAGAAAATGGTTCATATTTCAGATGGATGTCAAAAATGCATTTCTAAATGGTATGTTAGTTGAAGAAGTGTACATGGAAGCCCCATCTGGAATTAGTAATCCCAAGGGTAAAGTTCTTTGTTTAGAAAAGGCTCTTTATGGTCTTAAACAAGACCCAAAAGCTTGGTATGACATGTTTAGTCAGGTTATGCTTAACATTGGTTTTCAATCATGTTTGACTGTCACTGCTTTATTTATTAAGAATTCAGATGCAAGAATTATAGTGCTTCTTCTCTATGTGGATGACATGATCATCACCGGAAGCGATAAACAGGGAGTTGAAAATATCAAAAAACTTCTTAAAACTCATTTTGAAATGACTAATTTAGGTTTATTAAGATATTTTTTGGGAATTGAAGTTGCTTATTCCCCTCGTGGGTATTTAATGTCCCAATCTAAGTTTGCTTTTGATATTGTTTTAAGGGCTGAAATTACTAAATGATAAGAAAGTGGACACTCCAAAAGTTGTTAACGTTAAGATGAAAAATGATGATGGAAAATCGCTGGAGGACCCTACTCCTTACAGACAGCTTATCGAAGCACTTTCTTATATTTCCATTACAAAACCAGACATAGCACATGTTGTACACACAACCAGCCAGTTCTAACATGCTCCCACCATAGTTCACATGGGAGTTGTTGAAAGAATATAGCAATCCCTAACAAGGATTTTTTCTTCAACACTCACAAAGAGGATTTACGAAACAAAGGCATTCACACAAAAGAGCTCACACTCATACACAATACCCAAAAAAGGGTATACATAAAATGAAGAACAAGATTTCATAAACTTGGGAGAGAACTCCCACAAGAACAAAGAACAAAAGAATGCCTTTACAAGGGGAAACAACCCCATATTTATAGAAGGGGAGAGGAGCCTCAAGGGAGTCATTGGACTCCCAACGGCTCTATTAGAGTTGTTGGGAGCCCAACAGCTCCCTTGGAGCTGCACCTTTTTGACTTGGTCAAAAAGGCCTTTTTGACTAGTCAAAAAGGTGAAGCCTAAAGGTGTCCTAAAATTGGGTTTTAAGTAAGTTCTAGTTGGGTTTAAACTAGAACTAAACTAACTAAAAGAAAGAAAAATATTACAAGAGATTACATGAGTTGTCTATGAGATTACATATGAGATATGAGTTGTCTATGAGATTACATATTTTAACACCCCCCCTTAAACTTACGGTTGGATAACCGAAAGTTTGCCTAAGAGAAAGTGAAATCTAGGAGCAACAAGAGGCTTGGTGAAGAAATTGGTCAGCTGATATTCTGAAGCAACATATGGAAGATTGATGGTGCCGCGCAAGAATTCCTCCCGAACATAATGACAATCCATTTCTGTATGCTTGGTACGTTCGTGGAACGTCTGATTGCTTGCAATGTAGATAGAGATCTTGTTGTCATAACACATGTCGGATGCTTCTGAACTTTCAACTCCCATATCGAAAAGCAGTCGTCGAAGCCAGACTACTTCCATAGTTGTAGTAACCATTGCTCTGTATTCAGCCTCTATTGATGAAAGGGATATTTTTTTTTGCTTCTTATATCTCCATGAGATCAACGATTCCCCCAAGAAGACACAAAAACCTGTCGTTGAATGATGATCATTCGGATCACCTCCCCAATTTGCATAAGTATAAGCAAGAAGCTTGAGATTAGAAGAAGCAGACAAAAATAGACCCCGAGATATAGAATTTTTAATGTATCTGATAATTCGCAAAATTGCTCATATAGACAGAGGTTGGAGCATGTTGAAATTGACTAGCTGTATGGACAACATGTGCAATGTTAGGTCTTGTAATGGAAATATATGACAAAGCCCCGACGAGTTGTCTATACGGAGTTGGGTTTTCAAGAGGTTCTCCATCATCACTCTTCATCTTGACATTTACAACTTCTGGAGTGTCCACATATCTTTCATCTGAAATGCCTGACCTGACAACAATATCCCAAACAAACTTAGATTGTGTTAGCAAATATCATCTAGAAGAATAAGCAACTTCTATACCAAGAAAGTACTATAAGAAACCCAAATCACTCATTTCAAAGTGAGTTTTGAGAAATTTTTTAATATTGCACACTCCTGTTTGTCACTTCCAGTGATGATCATGTCGTCGCCGTAGAGAAGGAGGATAATGATACCTGCATTAGAATTCTTAACAGACAAATCAGTGTCAGTAAGACAAGATTGAAAACCAAAATCAAGCATCACCTTGCTAAATTTATCATACAAAGCCTTCAGAGCTTGTTTAAGTCCATATAAGGCTTTATTTAGACGAAGAGTTTTTCCTTTAAGAACATCAATTCTTGGTGATGGATCCATGTATACTTCTTCAGTTAAACTACCATTTAGGAACACATTCTTAACATCCATTTGATATATGAACCATTGCTTTATAGAGGCAAGGGCAATTATGATTCTAACTGTGGTCATTCTAGCTACTGGAGCAAAGGTTTTCTCATAATCTATTCTATATTCTTGAGCGTAGCCTTTGGCAACTAATCTAGCCTTAAACCGCTCAAAACTGCCATCGCTTTTAGTCTTTACTTTATAAACCCATCGACAACCAATAGGTTTCTTGTTAGGCTAAGGTTCTTGTATAGTCCAAGTGTTTGCCTTTTCTAAGGCTTCTAATTCCACTTGCATGGCTTTTACCCATTCTGGTTGAGTTTTGGCTATAGCATAACTGGGAGGTTCTTCATAGGAGTGAATTAAGGCTATAAAGGCTTGAAATTTTGACGAAAAAGATTTATGACACAAATTTCTCAAGAATTTTTAAGATCCTAGTAGATTTTCTTATTGACATCTTGGGTTCTGATTCTACAGAGTATCTTTCAAGGGCACATGGTCTTTCTGAGTTTCCTCGTCTAGAATATTGAATGAACTCTTGGTTATCACTAATTGGTTCAATAGAAAAAATATCACTTTGATCATCTTGCTCAACGTTACATTCTTCATTCTTTGAGACTAAATCAAATAGAAAGGAATACTCATCTGTTTCTGCAGATGCTTTGGTTTCAAATGGACTTTCATTTTCTAAGGATACGTTTCTTGAGACATATAATTTGTTATCTCTAAAGTCAAAACATCTATAACCCTTTTGATGACTTGCATATCCTAAGAAGACACAAGGAATAGCTCGAGAGGAAAGCTTATCATTTTTATCTGAGAATACAAAACATTTGCACCCGAATACCCTTAACCTGGAGTAATCAGGAATTTGTTTAAGAAGCTTTTCGGTTGGAGAAATATTGTTTAACGATGAAGAGGGCATCCTCTTGATGAGATAAACAGCAGTTAAGGCTGCTTCAGCCTAGAAAATTTTTGGTACTTGATGTGATATGAGGAGGGTTCTTATTGTCTCAATAATGTGCCTATGCTTTCTTTCAACTAGGCCATTTTGTTGAGGAGTGTAGGGACATGACTTTTGATGTATAACTCCATATTGATTTAAATAATCTTTGAATTCCTTTGATAGGAATTCTCCCCCTGAATCAGTACGAAATACTGGAATGTCCTCTTTAAACTGATTTTTAACCATATTATGAAAGATTTTAAAATGTGAGAAGACTTCGGATTTATGTTTAAGAAAATAAATCCAAGTGTGTCGTGTAAAGTCATCTACAAAGATAACATAATAAACAAAGCCACCTTTTGATATAATTGGTGCAGGACCCCAGACATCAGAATGAATCAACTCAAGTGGTCGTGTAGAAACAAAAGTTCTTTCCGAAAAAGGTAATCTTTTCATTTTTCCAAGAATACAATTTTCACATGTAAAAGTTTCAAAATTATAAAAAAAATTCATGTTCAGAAAGTATTGAATCTTGGATATACAAGGATGTACAAATCTTTTGTGCAAAAGATCCAAATCCAACTTTTGAACATTGCAACAGAGTGTGTTCTTGGGAAAATCCAAAAAATCCATGTAGTACAAGCCTCTTTCTCTATGGCCTTCCCCAATCAGCTTCCCTGACTGGTGATCCTGTACTCGACAATCACGAGAGAAGAAGGAAATATTACACTCATGATCAGTTAACTGAGATACGAATAAAAGGTTTAAATTAAGTTTGGGTATATATCTAATTTTTGGAACACGAAATTTGTTTGAGTTTTCAGAAGAATTTTCAAAACATCCTCGATTCGTGTGTGTATAAGCCCTTTGTTGGCATTATATTTGTTCGCCCTTGTTTCATTTCACCAACAGCTCTATTGAGATCCCCTTTGTTGTGTAAATAGGGACCTTCTCCTCTCTTATTTGCATTGTTCTTTAGAGCATTTTATCAATAAAATACATTATTTATTTTATGTTCTCATGTGCTATTGTGCCTAGGCATCTTGTGACTCTATGTATTTTGCCCATTAGTGGCCTTGTGACTTTATGTATTTTGCCCATTAGTGGCTTGTTATTGCGTGTTTAGAGATATCACTTGTGATCCCTCATTTCATTACAGTCCACATGCAGATCTTGTATGTTATACTATGCTATGTAATACTACTACACTTGCATGATTGGAAAATTCACATGAAACATCTCTAGGCACTGTTTGTTCCAATATCTATGCATGAATCTTTTATGTTATTTAGCATATTATACTGTAGATTTTCACTATACTTGGATATGGTACCATGAAATGGGAGGATCACGATGTCCCCACAAATGTGCAGATCAAAGAAGGAACAGAGAAATGGGAAAAGGTTGCAGCTGATGCTGCAAGGACAATACCAGGGAGGGAGAATGGTGGAAACTGTGACAAAGAATCTCAGTAGGGGTTCAAAAGTATACTTACCAGTATTTGTGGATGGAGCAAACCTTAGCATGGGAGACATGCACTTCTCCCAAGGCGATGGTGAAGTTTCATTTTGTGGGGCAATTGAAATGAGTGGATTCCTAGAGCTAAAGTATTTCATCTCATCTTAAGAATAATCTTGAGTCATGTCATGGATGAAATGGTATTTTACAAAAATATACCTACTCCAATAGTTCAATTGCATTCCTATTCTTGCATTCTGAAAAGATATAGTTACTTTTCCATCATTAACAAATGAGGTACCCACAATGGATACCAATTTGTTTAATCATGGAAAAATAATGTTTCCTTGCCATTTTTGTGGACATGAATTTGATCATTATCATATTTTTCACTCTTCACCTAGCATTTCTACCATCATCATAGACATGTTATCTTTTGGAATGCCTCATTGAAAGCTGCCAAGTTCCATAAAACAAATATCAATGGAAACGGGGGCCTCCTAGTGCCACAAATCTTCATTCTCCTTCCAAATTTCCTCAAGTCCCTTGGTCCCGAGAAGTAAACACAAACAGTTAGCACACATGCTTGTTTTTTTGCAACTTTACAAGTACATTATAAAATTGAAGAAATGTGTCATACTTGATCACAAAAAGCTAGATTTCTTAAGTTTGATCTTGATATCAAAGTATCAAACACAAACTGTGCATGGACAACCCTTTGCAATGGTCTACAATATCATATCTGAACTCATTCCACTGTTCTGTTCACACCTTCTATGCGAAGACTGAATAATAAGATCAGAGAAAGATGGAAAAAATAATTTAATCACACCCACAAGATATGGTTATAGTGGTTCGGTTATACAACCTACGTTCACTTTTCCTATCTGTCTCATACATGCACCAGAGATAGGTTTCCACCATTTAAAAAATGGTGTTCAAGCCATGCTTTTACAATTACTAATTTGATTAGGATTCTTACTAATTGAATCCTCCTTTACTTGGGATACAAGTCTCACAATTTTAGTAAGATCTTCTTCCTTGATTTTAGAAGTCCACTGCTGAAGGTTTCCAAATTCTACATTGTTTCTAAAATCCTTCTGTGATTCCAACTCTTGAGATGAATCTGTACCATATGCTGAACCGGACCCTAGATTGGATAATGCTGAACCTGATCCTCGATTGGATATCTTAACACTGAAACCCAACCAACCCATTTGTACAAGAATCTATAGTTTTCGAAGTCGACAAAGATTAAGGTCATGGTTCATTGGCTTAGAACATAAATATTAGTTTAGATCACAAAAGAAGGAAATTGAACATGAAAGTCTCTAAAGGCCCATGCTTGAAGACACCCTATCTTATGGTATATTATGCAATGTTTTCTCCTCATATTCTATATGACGAACGACAGATGTCAGTGTTTTATATGTTTATAAAAAATGAATTAAATTCCAAAACTCTGCTTCAAGTAATACATCAGGTTTCAATTGTTGAGAAACTGCACGGAAATATTTATCAAAATAGGATTCTATACTTCACTAAGTAGAAACACCACCTCTGAAAACAAAACCTAAATATATTTTACAATTGATAGAGTTTCATATACAGAGAATATCTTCTCAGGACTAAAACCTAAATTTATTCTGACTTTAGTAACATTTTTTTATAGGAATATAATAGTAACATTCAAAAAGACCACAAAAATTTGAATCACATCAATCACATGATTGACTAGAGAAAAATGGTCAAAACAATTTCTTAACTATGCTTTGAATGACTCAATAGAACAAAGAGATGCAATATGAAGCCTTGTATTTTTTAAAATTAAACCTCTTAAAAGTTGTAAATTATATCTAGCAATAACTTTTGCATGCAAGAATGTGTGTGCTTCCAAAACGAACTTTAGTCAATGGGGAGAAACTGCTGCAAGTAGATGAGTAATAAAAAAAACATAAAAATCTGTTGATACAAAAGAAGGATGATGGGTTAGGAGGAATGAGGGGCTGTAAATAAGTTACAGAAATGCCTTATAAGAAATTGCATGTATTTGTTTCCTTAAAGCAATCAGATAACACACACACACACAGATAATCACTAGTTCAGGAAGGATAATGCACAGTGAGTATGAAAACAGATACTATTATGCATATACCATTAAACATCACCTACTTATGTAAATTACTAAATTTACCCTTCACAGATACAATGAGATGAACTTAACAATCCTACCAAAAAAATGCTTTTGATAACCAAATTAGGGGATAACCCAAGAGGATTCAAACTTGAGACCTCTTAATTGAGATGGTGTAACAAGCCTCTTAATTAAGATAGTTTGACTTTCACAATTCAGCCATCAAAATTGGTTAAGAAAAAAACAACCCAGCCATCATATTGGACTCTAGATAACCCTATTTTGTCAATGAAAATATGCCCTTCACCATCTTGAAGACTCACAAATCTCCTTGATAGTTCTTTCGCACTTTTAGACTGCAATATCTCCATTTTTCTTGTAAACAAGATGGTAAACTTTTAACATAAACCATACTGAATTTAGTACAAAATCTTTTTTATCAATGTTCATGTTTAATACTTCTCCATCACTAACCATGATATGATATCTTGAAGGAACCAAATTCAAAAGTTCTCTTGTTGTGCTAAAGCATGTCATATATTCTTTGTTCTTTGTGCTGACAGAAGGAATATGTGCATTGTAGATGTGAAATTATACGGGATGGGATGAGAAAATACCTCACACCAATGGGTCCAACAACTCTTCACGTAAATCCAATCTTTGAAATTGGTCCAGTCGAACCAAGATTCTCAGAATGGCTTGTATTTGAAGGTATAAGTGTGGATGAAAGTGGAAAGCAGCATTATCTTGATGCAACTGTTGCTTATAAGCGAGCAGTTCTCAATGCCGTTGACTACCTCTCCAAATTTGGCTACTCCAAAGAACAGGTTTGCTCTAATTCATCAGGCTCAAAAGCGATAAATGCTGACTGACATGTTCTGTTGAAACAGTTCTTTTTACACAAACTATCATGACATCTTTCATACGCAATACAGTCCAAAACAACAGGTAATTGAAGAAGCAAGATAAAGGGATTATAAAGTGAAGAATGCTACTAATAATTGATTCTATATATAAATCAGACAATGCACGATTTCACAAAAAGGATGACTAATGCAATCATGTATTTCTAGAAGTTCTGAACGGCCATCACAAAACAGAGGCTGATGAGCACCTTAACAGCATAGAAAGAAATGGAGAGGGAAAGAAATGGAATGGATCATGGCTGGGTAGAACAGAAAATAGAAGAGTTCTGACAAGGGGAACCATTTATTTATATTTCATAATCTGGTAGCAAAGCATTGATACTTACAAGAAAGTACAGCAGATAATAAATGTCACAAGTAGGACTTGGTTAAAAAAACGAGCATTCAGAGTCATAAAAGAAACTGAACGTCATTTAACCCAAAAGGCAAGAAACAAAAACCACCCGGCCCTCATTGTATTCATGCTCTAAATTCTCCATGGGTAAAGGAAAAACTACATGCAACTTTGGTAGTTTGGTTTGATTCAAACACACAAAAATCAACATGAGAACCAACAATTGCAAACATCAAAATGAGGATATCAAGCAGAGAACCACATCAAACTCAAAGAAACAAACAAATAGATGACCTAATAGTGATTCAAGATCTATTTTAGATATGAAAAAATTCTGTTTCAGAAATAATTTCATAT
Organism: Nuphar pumila; assembly: GCF_984573655.1. NCBI lineage: Eukaryota > Viridiplantae > Streptophyta > Magnoliopsida > Nymphaeales > Nymphaeaceae > Nuphar > Nuphar pumila. The sequence continues at coordinate 105,163,891 of NC_143254.1, forward strand.
TTACTGATGTACCTTCGAATGGTGCTAGTGCTACCTTCTCCTCTCTTGCTGCCCATGTGAAGGCAGGCTATCAGGGATAGTGGACACTCCAAATGCCATGGCTACACTTGCGATACCCACTGCTATATTTGACCAGGTACCAATTTCTCCTTCACACACTAGTATTCTCTTTAACAATAATTCTGTTGCAGCTGGCTAGTGATGCTTAAACCACGTACTCTGTGGATTAACTCTATAGGGAAAAAACCTTGAACCCAATGTCTTTGTGGGTTTGGTGCAGGATATATGTCCGAAGAAACAAGAAGTGCCAGTTGGCCCCAAGGTGGTGAAGAAACCAGATGTACTCAAATGCACCTATGATGGAAGCCTTCCTATTACAAGAAACCTGGCCATGGAGTGACATGAAGAAGACTGTATATGCTTTCGGTTGGTTACATTGCTTGGATTGGTCATGCATGATACTTTGTTAGAGATGTGAACGAGTCTAGATATGCAACAGCACTGTTTCAAAAGTGGCAACAAGGTGGATATTTCTTTGGGGGTGCCTACTTACTGGACACCTATGTCACATAGGTGCGGGTACGGGTGTGGATGCGGCGATGCGGCACTTTAAAAAAATTTGGGTGCGGGGGTGAGGGGAGGATATATACATATATATTATGTATGTATTTATATATATAATATAGATAAAAATGACTTTGATTAGGGTTAACTCAATCTACCTTTGGATAGAAATGGACCTTGGCGTGGTTGACTTTACCTAACACAAAGAAAGTTGTGCCCAAGTGTCGCACCCGCCTATGTGCGGGTGGGGTGCCCTGTTAGAAGAGTATGTGCGACATAGCTGGACACATATGTAGTTACAATAATATAAATATTGTAATGCTGGTCATTGGAGATCCATAGCAACACCTGACTTAAACATAAGATTGTAATTCACTATGTATTACTTTCACTGACCAACATACTCTCTTGCTATGAAATATCCCCAGATTTCGTATTTCTGTATGTTCCTGAAGGGTCTACTTTAGTGTTTCAATGACATTTCCTAAATGGTATCCCTAGAATTGAGTTTCCAGTATTTTCCAATGCTAATTTTAGAGCACCAATTTAGTGATAAAGTTGAAGGAAAGGTAGATGTCATCATTAGATGATTTTAATCAACCATTCCACTCCATTATTCACTTGGAATATGAAAGAATGTTTCATCCTTTAGGCCATTATTTTGACACATCACCCTCATTGATATTCATATGTATAAAGCCTTGAAAACACGGAAAACTTAAGGGAATATCCATTTATAAATCAAAGTGGTATAAATCAACACAGCTTGCATTACCCAACTGAATCCACAGTTGTCCTCTAAGCATATGGACCACCAACAGTTACCTTGAACATGGGTAGGGCCAGGTTGAATATGTGCAGGTCACAATGTGCAGCCCACCCCTATCGCAAACAGTAGTTACCAGATCCCAGTTAATATATAAAGAATTAAATTAAAATAAGAAAAGAAATTAAAAAGAAGAAAGGAAGAAAATGCCACATATATGTGGTTTGGCCAAAGGCCTACATCCACGAGAAAAAACTCACACTCCCGCTTTCTTTTTTATTTTATTCAATCTCTCAAGTCACATATTTATACAGGTTTATGATTTAAATGAGGAAATTTTTTGTATAGAAAAGTATGGAAATTAATCACAAACAATCAAAATAAGATAATGATGGATAAAATCTCATAATCCATCAAATCTTGGAAATATTATAACTGAAGATCTTTCTCCAGTTTTAGATAAATCACTTCTATATTGCCATAGATCTCAAGACAAGGTGAAGCTTATATACATTTAGGCCTCGTTTGTTTCATTCTCATGTAAAGGAAAGGCTTTACATGAGAATGGGCATGGATTTCTAAAAAAACTGCCAGCTCGGCTAATGTGAAAGTTTTTCATGTGAAAGCTTTCATATGGAGGAAGATATGAATGGATTTACACATAAAAAGTGGTAGGTGGTGGGAAAAACTGGGAACCACTTGTGCCAGCAGGACAATTTTGCACCATGATGATTTGATTTTTGTTTCATTCATGGTGGAAAAGGATTACATCAGCTCAACACTTTCTCATGTAAGTTGCATGAAACAATCGAGACCTTAGGGCACAAAGGCATATATGCATACCAAGAAGAGACGAAGAGGAGAGAACAACAAACTTTAATTAAGCAAAGAGAGAATGATACAACATAAAGGGGCGTCCCCTCTTGGCTGACATAAATGCCTGACTTGAGCCCCATAGCTAAAATACAAGAGTACCCCTCAAGAATAAACATATGTACATGGGATAAGAGGGTAGCACACAATAACTATAATACATGGATTTCATTTCACAATACTACCCCTCAAACTTGGAATGATGAAAACACAATCATTTCAAGTTTGAAGAAAAAATTGAAATGACTTTGAGGGCAAACTTTTGATAAAACAATTGGCAATCTGACTTGCTGTCCCAATATATGACAAAGAGATAGTTTCATCCAAGTAAGCTTTCCGAGTGAAATGGCAATCTATCTCAATGTGCTTGATTCTCTCGTGGAATTCAATATTTTTAGCTATGTGAATAGCACTATGATTATCACAATGCAAAGGTGTTGCATTCTCAATGACAATACCCATGCTCCTTAGCAGCCATCTTAGCCGCATCACGTCATGGCATGATATTTTGCCTCTATTGTGGAAAGTGCAACTCTTTGTTGTTTTTTACTCTTCCACAATATCAAAGAGTCCCCAAAAAATACACAAAACCAAGCGATGGAATGTCTGTCCTAGGATACTCCTCCAAAATCGGCATCATAATAAGCTCTCAACTCTAGCTGCGGGCAGTGAGTGCTGGGCAACAAGTAGGGGTTTTATAGAATGTACAGTGGATGCTATGGTGCTTGAGTGTTACAGCAAGTAGGTGGAGCTGTTGGTGATGACGAATGGAAGACTGGAGATGGTATTGTATGAAGGTGTTGATAGAATGTGCTGGGATGTTGCAGCAGGTAAAATTGATGTGGTTAATGCACTATTTATTTCTCCAAATAACATCCTATTGGAACCACCATAAGCATCCTGAATTAAGCAATTACTGGTTTTTTTTTTTGGGGGGGGGGGGGCAGCCAGACTATCTGAGTTTTTTTTTTTGCTGGCGGATGGCTCAACAGATATGTTTTCATCAGGTACGTATTCTACAGGATCAATGTACACACTTGATGACTCACCCACAAGCTGTGGTTTACAAGTGTGACACGCATCAACTAATTCAACATTTTGTAGGCACTGAACATCAGAAGGAATATCTGCAGGCATGTTGGGACATGTGTAAACCAAGCCTGAAGGATAAGATTGAGGAGAATCATTCAAGGGGTTCAATCCTGGTGATGTTTACAGGATCAACTTACTGACTGTGAAAGTCTGGTTTGGATGAAGGCCTGTGGGTGAAAATGCTGAATAAGATGGGGACCTAATTGAGATAACATCTTTAAAATTGTAGAATATAAAATCTGAAATGAAATGGGGATCTTCGAAACACGAGCTTTGATTAACAAGAGCAAGTGTCAAGAATGACACTAAAGCATAACCCTTAAAAAGGGTATAACTGGAAACAAAATAAAAATAAAAATGTATTCTTTATTGATATGAAAAACCAATTGCTTAAGAAGCATTGGAGTTAAAAAACAAGAGGGGCTGCACCCCTTTATATACACAGCTGAAAGAGGACTCAATAGAGCTGTTGGGCACATTCCAACAGCTCTATTTAGAGCTGTTGGAATGTGTCAGTCCAACAGCTCTATTAAGAGTTGTTGGACTGTGTCAGTCCAACAGCTCTATTGCTAGTCAAGTCTGGACAGGACTTGACTAGCAACAGTCATTCTAGTTCAAACTGAACTAGATGACATAAAGACAAAAAATAAAAATAAAGGAAAAAATACAGAAAAGAAAGAAATGAAAAATGTATTTATATATATATATATAATAATATAATATTATTATATATACATATATGTACAGTTTTACATTTTAACACTCCCCCTCAAACTTACGGTACAATGAGCGAAAGTTTGTCTAAGAGAAAGTGAAATCGGGGAGCAGCGAGAGGCTTTGTAAAGAAGTCTGCTAATTGATATTCTGAAGTGACATATGGCAGATCAATTATCCCATGTAGATATTCCTCTCTGACGTAGTGACAATCCATTTCGATGTGTTTGGTGCGTTTGTGGAATGTTCTGTTACTGGCAATGTAGATCGCACTTTTGTTGTCACAACACATTTGTGAAGCCTTTGTTGCTTCAACTCCCATGTCAGCAAGCAGTCGTCGGAGCCAAACTACTTCCATGGTCGTGGTTGCCATGGCTCTGTATTCAACTTCGGTGGATGAGAGAGATACCTTCTGCTGCTTTTTACACCTCCACGAGATTAATGATTCCCCTAAAAAGACACAAAAGCCAGTGGTTGAGTGTCTGTTATTGGGATCACCTCCCCAATCAGCATCAGTATATGCAATTAAATCAAGAGAAGAGGAGGAAGATAAGAAAAGTCCTCGTGAAAGAGAGGACTTGATGTATCTGATAATACGCATGACTGCTCCCATATGAACAGAAGTAGGAGCATGTTGAAATTGACTTGCTGTATGAACAACATGTGCTATATCTGGTCTGGTAATGGATAGATAGGAAAGTGCCCCGACAAGCTGTCTGTAAGGAGTAGGGTCTGCAAGAAGTTCTCCATCATCAATCTTCATTTTAACATTAACAACTTCTGGAGTGTCAACTTTCTTATCATCAGTAATACCAGACCTGAAAACAATATCAAAAGCAAATTTAGTCTGAGATAATAAATATCCTTTAGGAGAATAAGCAACTTCAATGCCTAAAAAATATCTCAACAAGCCCAAATCAGTCATTTCAAAATGAGATTTAAGAAGTGTTTTGATTGTTTCAACTCCCTGTTTATCGCTTCCGGTGATGATCATATCATCCACATAGAGAAGAAGCACAATGATCCCTGCATCAGAATTCTTAATAAACAAAGCAGTGTCAGTTAAACAGAATTGAAAACCAATATCAATCATAACACGACTAAACCTATCATACCAAGCTTTTGGTGCTTGTTTAAGTCCATAAAGAGCTTTTTCTAAGCGAAGGACTTTACCCTTAGGAATACTTAGACCAGGAGGGGGTTCCATATATACTTCTTCAACTAGCTTTCCATTTAAAAAAGCATTTTTGACATCCATTTGAAAAATAGACCATTTTTTGATAGAAGCTAAGGCAATTAAGGTTCGGACAGTAGTCATACGAGCCACCGGAGCAAAGGTTTCTTCATAATCAATCCCATATTCTTGGGCATAACCTTTGGCTACTAAACGGGCTTTATATCTTTCAAGAGTACCATCACTCTTGGTTTTAATTTTATAAACCCATCGACATCCTATAGTTTTCTTCCCTGGAGGAAGATCTTGAATATTCCATGTAGAAGCCTTTTCAAGTGCATCTAATTCAGCTTTCATGGCTTCCATCCATTTGATATCATTTTTTGCTTGAAAATATGTGGATGGTTCTTCATATGAGTGAATTAATGCAATAACTGCCCTATATGTGGGTGAGAAAGACTCGTATGATACAAACTTTCCTGGAGGCCTCGATATTCGGGATGATTGTCTAGTTGGAATGTTAGAATATTTCTCAAGTGCACATGGAGTATTAGACTCTTGTCGCCTGGAATATTGAATACTAGTATCTCTATGAACTTCTTCATTTTCAACATTAAGATCAATAATTCTTTGATCATCATCAAAGTTACAGTCAAGGTCATATTCATCAGATGTTGATGTTAGATCTAGCAAAAAGGAGTACTCAGTGACGTCTTTTAATTTTCTAAAATCAAAGAAGCTCTCCTTTTCAAGAAAGAAAACATTTCTAGACACATATAGTTTATTATTTTTGAAGTCAAAACATCTATAACCTTTCTGGTTTTCAGCATATCCTAAAAAGGCACAGGGAATCGCACGAGGGGAAAGTTTATCATTTTTGTCAGTAAATATGAAACATTTGCACCCAAATATTCTTAGTCTAGAGTAGTCTGGAGAAATGTTCATAAGTTTTTCAATGGGAGTGATATTTTGTAACGAAGAAGATGGCATCCTATTAATGAGATAGGTGGCAGTTAAGGCAGCTTCTGCCCAAAAGTCTTTAGGGACTTGATTTGCTATTAATAAAGTCCTAGTGGTTTCTATAATATGGCGATGTTTTCGTTCTGCCAGTCCATTTTGTTGAGGTGTATAAGGACAAGATCTTTGATGTGTGATGCCATGCAATTTAAGATAATTTTGAAAATCTGTGGATAAAAACTCTCCCCCTGAATCTGTGCGAAAAATAGTAATATCATTTTGAAACTTGTTTTTAACCATATTATGAAAAGTTTAAAAGTATGAAAATACTTCAGACTTATGTTTGAGAAAGTACATCCACGTATGTCGGGAGAAATCATCGACAAAAATAACATAGTAAACAAATCCTCCTTTAGAAATTACTGGTGCAGGACCCCAAACATCCGAGTGTATTAATTCAAGTGGTCTTGAAGAGAAAAAGGTTCTGTTCTGAAATGGTAATCTTTTCATTTTGCCGAGAATACAATCTTTACAATCAAATGATTCAGAGTTACAAAATTTCCCTAGATTTGGAAAATGTTGGATTTTGGCTATATGTGGGTGACCAAGTCTTTTATGCCACAGTTCCAACTCTATTTTTTGAATATTATAACAAAAAGCTTTTTTCGGCATTTCCAAAAAATCCATGTAATAGAGTCCTCCTTCTCTATGGCCTTCCCCAATCAGCTTGCCTGACTGGCGATCCTGTACCCAACAACCATGAGAAGAAAAAGAAATATTACACCCATAATCAGAAATTTGAGATACAGATAAAAGATTTAAATTTAATTTGGGAACATGTCTAATTTCTGGAATAAAAATTTTTTTTGTTTTATAAATTTTTTCAAAATTTCCTATTCCTTCTATTTCAAGAAGTCCCATCAGCAGTAAAGACCTTTGACACACTTGTTTTATTTTTAACACATTTGGATAGACTTTGATTATTTGGGGTCATATGAAAAGATGCACCAGAGTCAAGAAGCCAAGAAATTTTACCTAAATCAGAAAGAGATGAGGCTGTTGCGCCGGTTGAAGCTTCAGATGAGGAAGAGGCACCTTTGATGAGAGGCTGAAGAATCTCCATTAGTTGGGCCAGGGAAACTGGTGCATCTTGATCTTTAGGCTCCGATCCAGCAATTGCAGCTCTTTTTTCTCTCAGCTCCTTAAGTTTGGGACATTGTGGCCTGTAGTGTCCCGGTTCATGACAGTGATGACAAATAACTTTCTTCTTATCATAGTCACTATTTTGTCGATTAAAGTGAGGAGGCCTATATGATCGAACATGATTCCCTGGTCTAAACACGGCTAAAACAGAATCATCTTCAATTTTTAAAGAACCTTTCTGGAGACGATTTTTTTCCATTGTTAACTCTTCAATAGTTTCAACAATAGAAGGAATTTTTCCCCGGTGAAGTAGGGCCGATTTAGTGGTTTCAAATTCCGGCCTTAATCCAGTGATAAACTGGTAAAAATGTTCAGCATCGAGTTGTTTCTGACGAAGCTCGATGTCTTCGGCACAATGCCACTTTGGTTCTAAAAGGGAAAGTTCTTCCCAAAGTTCGGACAACCCATTGTAATATTCACGAATAGTTTTGTCTCCTTGTGTCATCATTCGAACTTTTTCTTGGAGGTTGCACACGTATGCAATATCTTTAAGGGAATACATATTCTTAAGGTATTCCCATGCCTTATCGGCATGATCAAATTTGGCAAGACTTGAGCATTTTTTAATGTCAACGCTATTGATAAGCCATGACATTATCTTCGCATGAGATATTCTCCATTCTTTCCATTTCTTCTCGTATGAGGCAATAGCCTTGATTTTCTCTTCTTCCGATAGAGGGACCTCTTTATCTCCCTCCTTTTTAGTAAGAGATAGCTTAGGTTCCGAATCGGAACCATCCACAATCCCCCATAAGCCTTTTCCCCATATATGGTGCTTCATGATTGAAGCCCATGTTACATAGTTCGTATCGCTTAGTTTCATAGCCATGATGGTGACTTTATCATTGTCATCCATCGATTACAAGGAGAGAAAGAATAGGGATAGAAAAGAAACAAGAAGGAAAATGAAAAAGAAAGAAAAAAAAAAACAATACAACAAGATGTGAAATCTTCTCCAATGAAGTGATAAAACACTTCTCTTCAAGTGGCGAACACTTTTGCAAACGGGCACGGAAACCGAGGCAGCTTTTCCTCAAGATTTAGTACTTCCGCGGCTCTGATACCATGAAATGAAATGGGGATCTTCGAAACACGAGCTTTGATTAACAAGAGCAAGTGTCAAGAATGACACTAAAGCATAACCCTTAAAAAGGGTATAACTGGAAACAAAATAAAAATAAAAATGTATTCTTTATTGATATGAAAAACCAAATGCTTAAGAAGCATTGGAGTTAAAAAGCAAGAGGGGCTGCACCCCTTTATATACACAGCTGAAAGAGGACTCAATAGAGCTGTTGGGCACATTCCAACAGCTCTATTTAGAGCTGTTGGAATGTGTCAGTCCAACAGCTCTATTAAGAGCTGTTGGACTGTGTCAGTCCAACAGCTCTATTGCTAGTCAAGTCTGGACAGGACTTGACTAGCAACAGTCATTCTAGTTCAAACTGAACTAGATGACATAAAGACAAAAAATAAAAATAAAGGAAAAAATACAGAAAAGAAAGAAATGAAAAATGTATTTATATATATATAATAATATAATATTATTATATATACATATATGTACAGTTTTACATTTTAACAAAATCAACAGAACAAAGGATATCTCCCCATCACAAGTTGTAGAAGCGTGATCTCAAGAAAGACAATTTGCAAAAATGAATTAGCAGATTCAAGTCGCCATTTGCAAGATTGCAACTCAGAAAACACAAATTGCTATAATGGATCAACGATCCCAGATTTCCAAATGTAGAAATGTAAGAAAGCCATGGGTAATAAAAAAAATTATCAGACACCATGAATATTCAATAAAACCAAATGCAGTAAAAATGATTAAAACATTGTCCAATACTATCAGCTGACTGATTAGAAGGTAATCGAAACCAGGAGATAAAAGGGAGTGTCGTGAATGAACTCCAATACATACTCACACGACACCATCGATAAAAAAAAGGAATCTGATGTGGATCGGGAATGCAAACACACTATGATGATCAAAATCCTCAGGCCATCAAAATAAAAAGCAGAAATCCAAAATTCAAGATACAATCAAGATAAAACAGGAATTCGCCATGAATTGGGAATCAGAGTGCACATGAGAAATCTAAAAGCATAAATGGGAAATCAGATAAGAAAATCGAGTATGAACATATTTGATCAAAGAACCAAAGAAAATTCAATAATTTAAAAGGGAGATGTCGGAACTGATGTTCTGTTGTTGTTGCACGTACACAGGTCGATCTTGTTATAACAGATCGATTCTGCACGGATGCCTTGATTAAAGGAAAAACAGAAAACAAGATGAAAGAAGAAAACCAAAAAGAGAAAAAGAAAACTGGAAGAAATTAACAGGAAATTCGGGGAAAGCAAAAGATGAAGAACGGTATTTACCGAAACTCTGCTATAGCAGCAAATTACAGATACGATTTCAAAAGAATAAATTTCAAAAAGGAGAAACGATTGTTGGAATTGGATATTCCCTTTTAATTTTGCACATATGTGGGCCGATCTTGCCATACACAAGTCGACCCTACATGGGCGCTTAGATGAGATAAATATAAATTAATCAGAAGAACAATGAAAATGATAGGAGAGTAAAGGTGCTTACCGGGGGTTAATCAAGATGGAATGAGATCTCCTCTGTGTGCCCTGTAGCCTTGCTGCAAAGATTGGTCGGCTTTCTTCAACTAGATGGAGGAAGGCCAGGGAAATCTGAAGAAGAAGAAGAAGAAGAGGGATTGAAGGAGATAGAAGGGTGTTGGGGTGAAGAGGCGGTCAATCAGAGAGAGAAAGGTGGAGAGGTGAAGAAGCAGTCGTGAGAGAAGAGTCGGGAGGATGACAGGAAGAAGGAAGGAAGAATCGAGAAGAAACTATGGTCGGGTGAAGGAGATCCAGAGGAAGCGGTAAATGGCAAGGTGAAGACGGATGAAAAGGAGAGGAGCCTTCGGCTCCTTCTTATAACGACGAGCCGTTACGATTTTTACAACAGGGATTCCCCTTTTTTCTGAAATTTTAAAAAGAGGTTTTCAGAAAAAGAGTTTTTAGCTAAAAGGGGATTTCATAAAGTGGATGAACTACTCTTTTTCTAAATTTTTGGAGGGAAGATCCGAAAATATAAGGGAAGCCTGAGGATTTTAGAATCCGAGACCCAAATGAGGTTTTTTGGAGTATTTTTGCAAAAATCTTTATTTTGAAATATAAGGAATTTTAAAATGAAGCTTTTGTGGAAAATCCATGATTTATTTCAGAAAACGAACTCCAAAATGGATCTGGATCCAGGATTTTTATAAAATATTGGGTTTGGATCTCGTATTGAGATCGGATCCAGATAAAGCATCCGAGAAAATCCAGAAAATTGATTTTTCTTGATTTTTTTGAAGAATAAGAGATCTGAGATCAGAATTGGATCCGGGTATCCGATTTGGATAAAAAATTGAGTCAGAAATGAAAATTGAGTCTGGATTTCAGTGAATCGAGAAATAAATGAAAATTTGATCAAAAATTGACCCAGTTTATTCAGTTGATGGAAGTTAGGGGCAAAAAGGAAATTTTTTGGATTTTTTTTTGAAAAATTTGGGTTGTTCACAGCAAGTCGGTCCAATTTCATGTAAAATCCGGACGGTCCAGAATGATAGGGTCCGAATCCCAATTTTTTTAGAGGGTCAAACAAACTCAGAATAATCTAATTCTTGGTAGAGCTCTAGAAAACATATGCATGAAAATACAATAAAAATTTTAGATAAAAATGATTTCAAATTATAGGTTAATTAATGGATTTAAAAATGATCCATAATTAAAAATATGGATTAAAGGTAATTGAACATGATCAAAGCAAATTACATGCATGAATGATATAATTTTAAAAAAGAAAACATCATCTAATGTAAAAAATAAATGAAACAAGGTATTAAATCGATTTGATATTGCCAATTAAAGGGAAATTTGATCTATGGAAGATCAAATTCTATCTTCTTGATCACTTAAAAAAAACATGAAAATTACAAAGTGTAAATCAAATCAAAGAAAGAAGAAGAAGATGAATACCTTGCACCAAATGAGGAAGAATGAGAGGAGAAGCTCCAAGGGTGGCACCAACTCCAAGGAGAGAGGCGGAGAAAGAGATAATTCCCAATTTTCAAGGAACTTCTCTCAATTTCTCAAGTTATGAAAATAGACCCCTCTAAGGGGCCTATTTATATGTTGAGTGAGGGGTAGTTTAGGTACTTAAAATTTAAGATATTTGGAGGCTTAGGGCTGAGGTGGCAAGGGAGCTCACATGGGAGGGGGGACTCCATGTGGGTTGATTTTCATTTTTTTTAAATGGGCAAAATTGTCACTTTGCCAAAATTTTGACACATGGCACCCCTTTGCAAGTGGGTGCCCATGTGGGTCTTTTCCAAGTTGTATAAATGGGCATTTGATTAAAACCTTGACACATGGCATCACTTTGTAAGTGATGCCCATGTGTGTTTTTAAAAGCAAAAGCGGGTTTTTAAAAGTAGATTTAAAAAAAATGAGTTTGATTTAATTTTGAAAATGCCAAGTGGTCCCTCCTTTAGAATTTTTTTTTTCTCTTTTTGATTTCAAAAGCTAAAAATGAAGGATAAAAGGGAAAAATGATACAAAATAAAGATGATTTGAAAATAATGGATCTTAATTGGATTTAAGATCCATTTTGATTTTTGAAATCCAAATTAAAACTGGATCCAGATTGAATTTTGAGAAATTTTATAAAAACACTGAATTTGGTTTTGAAATCCAAGAATTATTTTTGGATTTGGGATAAAAATTGGGTTTGATTTTGAATTTAAAATCTAAGAATGGATTTGGTATAAAAATTGGATTTTAAATTTGGATTTGGAACCAGTTTGACATTTAAAAATCCAAATCAAGGTTTTGAAATGAGTCCAGTTTTGAAATATTGATTTCTGAAATGAGGAAAATATTGGATTTTATTTTGAAATAAGAAGATTGGTTTTAGAAATTGGATTTTGAAAAGGATCTGGATCCGATGTTTGAAAAAGATTGGATCTGGATCTCAATTGAAAAATGAAGGAGAATTATTTGAATTGGTGTTCGAACCCCAGATACGAGATGAATTGAATATACAAAACCCAAGCTTATGATGATATTTGGATTTGGATATTGGGTCAATCCCAAAAATGAAATTGGATCTTGGATCTGGATTGAAATCCAAGAAATGAAATTAGGTCTCAGATATCATATAATGAAGTGGATCTGAGTCTGAGTTCAGAAATCAAAAATCAATTCAATTATCTTTCTAAACGGATCAGAAGGTGGATCTAGATGGAAATGGATCCAAAATGATTAATTGGATCCTGGATATCCGATGGGATATTTCAGATTCAATGAATAAGTTGGACTCTGGATATGGATTATAGAGTAAATCAGATGAAAAAGACAGATTCAGGATGAAAATTGTCCACTAGATCTAGCATTGGATCTACTATCCGAATTAAAATAGATTGGATCTCAGGTATTGATAAAATATCAGATGTGAGAATTGTTTCGAGTCTGAATTGAGACTTGTCTCAGTTTAGAAAATTGATAGAAACAGTGTCCTCAGTAAAATATTTTTTTTTTGTTTTTGCTCTGCAGGGGTAGAAACACGGTACTAGACTGGTTTGAACTAATTTGAACTGGACAAAATTGGAATGAACTGAATTGAAAGTTATTTATACTAAGATGAACTAAATTTAAAGCTAGAACACTAGCTTAACTGATTGGGACTAGCTCTATTTGGACTGAATTGAACTTAAGCGAGCTAAAATGAGCTTAAATGAGCTGAAACAAAGGTCTGAGTGTGTAAAAAGTGACTTTGAACTAGAACTGGGCCATTTAAACTTTTGGTGAGCTCAAATTCGACTCATGGGGATAGGATCTACCAGAATTGGTTGACTTGAGGTCAATTGGATGGAATTCGAGCTAAAAATGAGCTCATTTTTCCTGAAATAAATTAAATTTAGCCAGAATGAACTGCCACTACGCATCATGAGCTCAGAGGAGCTAGAAATGTCAGACATTCTAACTTTTCTGAACTTAAGTCTAACACTAGGGGTAAAATGGTAATTTTATTGACAAAATAGGGTAAAACTATCCTCTAGACTGAGGTGAACCTAAGGGTGAAACTCTACACTACCCTACAGAAGTTTGGCATCTGCGAAAAGGAATGTTCGGAATGGACCTAAAAAATTTGGGGTGTTTACAGATGCCCCTCTTTGCTGCTAAGTTAGTTGAAAGCCGAGCTTAGTAGTAAAGAAAAATACACCAAATTTCAAAAATAAAAATGCCCCAGTTAGAAAAGTCTGACTGAATATAAAAGAATTGATTGTGAAAATGATCCTTAAGAAGTGAGGTTGCAAAGGGTGAGAAAGATGAAATTTCCTAAAGCTTTGGAAAGAGAGATTGATAGAAGATAGGTCGCGTGATTAAGACAAAATAAGCTTTTGAAATGGTTTTTTGGCAGAAAGTTTAGGTTTAGCCCTTAACCTGGATGGGATGAAAATACCTCATTGGAATGAGGCTCAGGTTTAACCCTTACCCGAACGAAGAGAAAATACCTCTTGGAATGAGGCTCAGGTATAACCCTTACCTGAACGGGGACGAAAATACCTCATCGGAATGAGGCTCAGGTTTAATTCTTACCTGAATGGGGACAAAAATACCTCATCAGAATGAGGCTCAAGTATAACCCTTACCTGAATAGGGATGAAAATACCTCATCAGAATGAGGCTCAGGTTTAACCCTTCCTTGAACAGGGACGAAAATACCTCATCAAAATGAGGCTCAAGTTTAACTCTTACCTGAATAGGGACGAAAATACCTCATTGGAATGAGACTCAAGTATAACCCTTACCTGAATGGGGACAAAAATACCTCATCAGAATGAGGCTCAGATTTAAACCTTACCTGAATGGGGACAAAAATACCTCATCAGAATGAGGCTCAGATTTAACCCTTACCTGAACGGGGACAAAAAATACCTCATTGAAATGAGGCTCAAGTTTAACCCTTAGCCTGAACAGATATGAAGAACACCTCACGAGGTGAGGCTAAGGTACAATCCTTAACCTAAACGAATATGAAGAATATGAAGTCCTCGAATAAAGAAACCATGATGGGACTTCCAGATTTCGCACAAAGAATCCGAAAGGGGTTGCAAAAGGCAGGGAAAATGGGTGTCCCTAAAGCTTAAAAAGGGATTGGAATAGAGCGTCTCATGACTGAAACTAAAATGAGCTTTCAAAATGACCATTTGCAAAACCAAGCTCGATCTAGAACCTGAAAATAACTGTCTATGGTGGGATAGTGGGGAAAGCAGAAAAATGTGCGGATCTGAGAGCCTGGGCGCTTAGACCAAACAGAAGGGAAGGACCTTGAAAACTCCAGTTATCAAGTCTTAAAGAGGGATAAATGGGGGCATCGGGATATATCAAAAGGAAATCAAGTTCTTATTTTATGTTAGGAGAGTCAGGAAATATTACCAATAAGATAAAATTGTAGTTGATTCAAAATGCTTGAAATATGCACATCTGTGCAAAAAATATTCTCTTTTTTTACTTAGGGTATTACCTCTAATTGGGCTAATTCAAATTTGTTGCTATTGAGTTTCTTCAAGGAAGCTATCTGTTTTTTTGATATAAAAAGAGAGAAAATATTCTCAGTTTTATATAAGCAAGTTGATGAAAAAACATTGATGAAAGAATTTCACATAAGTAAAGATGATTTTTGATAATTTTGGTAGTTTGATATCTGGGGTTTTCTCATGATAAACTTTTTGCACTCTTTTTGAGACATAGAAAGTGAGCTCTCTTGGGGTTTGGCAGGAAGTTCGACTTATCAACCTTCAACTTAGAGATATTTCAAAGCTTCTCTTGAAGAGTACATCACATTCTCCTTCAACTCGAAGATGATCAATGCCTTGTCACTAGAGATTAATTTGATGATATTGTCTCTTTGATGGAAAATCTTTTGATGATAACATAAATCAAATATCTTTTAGGGTTTTTCGGGAGGTTCATCACGTCAACCTTCAACTTGGCTATGATCTAAACTTTCCTGGAAAGACTCATCACATGCTCCTTCAACTTGGAGATGATTCGAATTTTCTTTGTCCCCAGGGGTCTAACTCACCTATCAACCTTCATCTTGGTGATGATTGAGAGATCCCTTTTGCAGATAATCAATTATGTTTATATGATTGGGGAAATTGAGTGGATTCTTTTATCGTGCAGGATATTTCCACTGTCTATTTGCCAGAAGAATCGTCTTTAAGAATGTGCCATAGATATTATCAATGTCAATTCATTTTTGGCTTTTCAACATCATTGAATTTTTCCCTATCGGCCATATCGAGCATCTTTCTTTATCCTTTTGGTTGATCAACAGAAAAAAAGCTTGAATTTTTGTTCTTTTCTTGGAGATGCTTTGTCTTTTTAGGGAGAATTTTGAAGGTAGTTCAAGGTAATTCTTTTGCACAATGAAAATTTGAAATCAAATAACATTTTTGATAGAAAATTGGCAAAATGTCTCAGAATCCTTTGTGAAAGAATTACTTGATGTCAGATTGATGAATCTGTGACTAAGCATTAGACTTTGAAAAGATTGTTATTGACTCGAAAGCTGAGTTTTAAAAGTTTGACCAGTGCGAACACTAGATTTTGGAAGTTCAATCAGTGTGAAACAGGATTTAGAAAGTTTGACTAGTATAAAACTGGATTTGGGAAGTTCGACTAGTGTAAAACTGGATTTAGGAAGTTTGACCAGCATAACCTGGATTTAGGAAGTTCGACTAGTGTAAACTGGATTTAGGAAGTTCGACCAGTGTAAAACTGGATTTAGAAAGTTTGACCAGCGTAACCTGGATTTAGGAAGTTCAACAAGTGTAAACTCGATTTAGAAAGTTTGACCAACGTAAACTATATTTAGGAAGTTCGACCAATGTAAAACTAGATTTAAGAAGTTTGACTAGCATAACCTAGATTTATGAAGTTTGACCAATATAAAACTGGATTTGGGAAGTTCGACTAGCATAAACTGGATTTAGAAAGTTCGACCAATATAAAACTGGATTTAGGAATTTCGACCAGCATAACATGAATTTAGAAAGTTCGACTAATGTAAACTGGATTTAGGAAGTTTGACCAACGTAAACTGGATTTAGGAAGTTCGACCAGCGTAAACTGGATTTAGGAAGTTCGACCAGTGTAAAACTGGATTTAGAAAGTTCGACCAATGTAAAACAGGATTTAGGAAGTTCGACCAGCATAACCTGGATTTAGGAAGTTCGACTAGCGTAAAACTAGATTTAAGAAGTTTGACCAAAATAGACTAGATTTAGGAAGTTCAACCAATGTAAAACTCGATTTAGGAAGTTTGATCAGCGTAACCTGGATTTAGGAAGTTCGACCAGCGTAAATTGGATTTAGGAAGTTCGACCAGCGTAAACTGGATTTAGGAAGTTCGACCAGTGTAAAACTGGATTTAGAAAGTTCGACCAGCGTAACCTGGATTTAGGAAGTTTGACCAATGTAAAACTAGATTTAGGAAGTTTGACGAGTGTAACCTGGATTTAGAAAGTTCGACCAACGTAAAACTGGATTTGAGAAGTTCGACTAGCATAAACTGGATTTAGGAAGTTTGACCAGTGTAAAACTAGATTTAGAAAGTTTGACCAACGTAACATAGATTTAGGAAGTTTGACCAATGTAAAACTGGATTTAGGAAGTTCGACCAACATAACTTAGATTTAGGAAGTTCGACCAGCGTAAACTAGATTTAGGAAGTTCAACTAATGTAAAACTAGATTTAGGAAGTTCGACCAACGTAACCTGGATTTAGGAAGTTTGACCAACATATACTAGATTTAGGAAGTTCGACCATCGTAAATTGGATTTAGGAAGTTCGACCAGCATAAACTGGATTTAGGAAGTTCGACCAGTATAAAACTAGATTTAAAAGGTTTGACCAGCGTAACCTAGATTTAGAAAGTTTGACCAATGTAAAACTGGATTTAGGAAGTTCGACCAATGTAAAACTGGATTTGGGAAGTTCGATCAGCGTAAACTGAATTTAAAAAGTTTGACCAGTGTAAAACTAGATTTAGAAAGTTCAACCAGTATAACCTGGATTTAGGAAGTTCGACCAATGTAAAACTGGATTTATGAAGTTTGACCAGTGTAACCTGGATTTAGGAAGTTCGACCAGCGTAAAACTAGATTTGGGAAGTTCGACTAGTGTAAACTATATTTAGGAAGTTTGACTAGTGTAAAACTAGATTTAGAAAGTTTGACCAGCGTAATCTGAATTTAGGAAGTTCGACCAATGTAAAACTGCATTTAGGAATTTTGACCAGCGAAACCTAGATTTAGAAAGTTCGACCAGCATAAAACTAGATTTGGGAAGTTCAACCAGCGTAAACTGGATTTAGGAAGTTTGACCAATATAAAACTGGATTTAGAAAGTTTGACGAGCGTAACCTGGATTTAGGAAGTTCGACCACCGTAAACTGGATTTAAGTAGAAAGATTTAATCCGAAGGTTTGAAATTAATAAAATTGCAACCCAAAGGTTGAAAAATGATTGCCATTGATAAAATTGCAACCCAAAGGTTTGAAAACAATTGAAATTGATAAAATTGCAACCCGAAGGTTGGAAAATGATTGGAATTGATAGAATTGGTTGACCCGAAGGTCTGATTGTAAAAACATAGCATTAAGCACAAAATTGAATTTGGAAGTTTGACCAGCCTGGAAGCTGAATTTTACAGAAAGTCTGAGTCAGAACTTGGATCTTACAAGGAAAACTAGAAAGTTTGAGTTAGAACCCGAGTCTTCAAAGAAAACCTAGACCAACTCAAAAGTCAGATTTTTGAAAGAAAGTCCGAGTCAGAAATCAAATCTTTAAAGAAAAATTAAAAAGTTCGAGTCGAAACTTGAATCTTTAAAGGAAAATTTAGATTTTAAAAGAAAGTCTGAGTCGGAACTCCAGTTTTTGAAGGAAAACTAGACCAATCTTGAAAGTAGGATTTGAAGGAAAATTTGAGTCGAAACTCAAATTTTTGAAGAACAATCCAAGTCGAAACTCGGTTTTGAAAGAAAGTCTAAGTCAGAACTCGGGTTTGAAATAAAGTCTGAGTCAAAACTTGTTTTTGGAAGAAAGTCTGAGTTGGAACTCATTTTTGGAAGAAAATCTGAGTCGTAACTCATTTTTTGAAGAAAGTCTGAGTCATAACTCGTTTTCGAAGGAAAACTAGGCCAACTCGAAAGTTGGTTTTGAAAGAAAAGTATTCAATCTGAAAGTCAAAATTTTGAAAATATTCAGTGCGATGACTGAATTTTAGAGAAAGGGTTTGATCTAAGATTGAAAATTTTGAAAATGACCAGTGCTAGGACTGGGTTTAGAAAAAGATGGTTCGATCTAAGATCATTTTTTTTAAAAATGACTAGTTCGAGGACTGAATCTTAAAAATGTTCGATCTAAGATCATTTTTTTTTAAAATGATCAGTACGAGGACTGGATCTTGCAAATGGTTCCATCTAAGATAATTTTTTTTGAAAATGACCAGTTCGAGGTCTGGGTTTCAAAAATGGTTCGATCTAAGATCAAATTTTTTGAAAATGACCAGTTCGAGGACTGGGTTTTGAAAATGGTTAGATCTAAGATCGGAATTTTGAGGAGAATCGATAAAGATTGTGAACTGGATCTAGAGATTACTAATTAAGATAAGAAATTTATGAGAATTCTTGATCTAAGATAGTTTATGATCCGAACAAAGTTGTATTGTTCATGAGGCATGATCTCAGGATTATCCCTTATCCTGAATGGGAAGGAGGAGAAATTGATGAAAAATTGATGATGAAAGATTTTATTTGGATTCTGCCTGCATATAAAATCTTTGAAGTAAAATGAATTTTTGTAAGAGATCAACCCAAAAGTTGAATTTGACCGGTTTAAAAATGTAAGCTTGGAAAAAAGTTCAACCCCAAGGTTGAATTCGAAAGGACCGGTTTGAAAATATGATTTTGAAAAATGTTCAACCCTAAGGTTGAGTTCGAAAAGACTAGTTTGAAAATAAGATTTTGAAAATGTTCAACCCTAAGGTTGACTTCAAAAAGACTGGTTTGAAAATAGGATTTTAAAAAATGTTCAACCCTAAGGTTGAGTTAGAAATGACCGGTAAAAATCACTTTTTGAAAAGAGTATCAATCCAGGGACTGATTTTAAAGAAGACCGATAAAAACTAAATTTTGAAAAGGAGATCAACCCAGGGGTTGATTTTGAAAAATATCGATAAAAACTAAATTTTGAAAAGGAGATCAACCAAGGAATTGATTTTGAAAAAGACTAGTAAAAAATAAATTTTGAAAAGGATATCAACCCAGGGGTTGATTTTGAAAAAGACCAGTAAAAATTAAATTTTAAAAAGGAGATCAACCTAGGGGTTGATTTTGAAAAAGACTAGTAAAAATTAGATTTTGAAAAGGAGATCAACCCAGAGGCTGATTTTGAAAAAGATCAGTAAAAATTAAATTTTGAAAAAGACCGGTAAAAATTAGATTTTGAAAAGGAGATCAACCCAAGGGCTGATTTTGAAAAAGATCGGTAAAAATTAAATTTTGAAAAGGAGATCAACCCAGGGGCTGATTTTGGAAAAGACCAGTAAAAATTTAATTTTGAAAAGGAGATCAACCCAAGGGCGGATTTTGAAAAAGATCGGTAAAAATTAAATTTTTGAAAAGGAGATCAACCCAGGGCCTGATTTTGAAAAAGACTGGTAAAAAATAAATTTTGAAAAGGAGATCAACCCAAGGACTGATTTTAAAAAAGATCGGTAAAAATTAATTTTTGAAAAGGAGATCAACCCAGGGGGCTGATTTTGGAAAAGACCGGTTCAAAACCAATTTTGATAAACGGATGATCAACATGAGGGTTGATTTGAAAAGACCGGTTCAAAACCAGTTTTTAAAAAACAAGATTTGGTAAAAATTAAATTTTGATGAAAAGATCGTTGCTTTGAAAGCGCTCTGTGATCCTGATGGGGATTTTTGTAAGAAATAAATTTTTGAAAATACTCATGATTTAGAACAAACCCCTATAGGTAATCCTATCGCTCTTATGAATGATTTCATGATTGTCCATTATGGTAACAGATAGGAAATTGATAGAAATTGATAAAAATTGATGATGAAAGATTTTGATCCTGCTTGCATACAAGACATTCAAAGTGAAAGTAGAGTTTCAAAATAAAAGATGCCTCAGTATAGCAAAAGAAAAAAATTATTGGAAAAAGAAACATGAAGAAATTTGATACTTCATTGATGAAATGTTAACAGGTGATTAGGGATTGAAATGACACCCTAAGGAGGACCTAAAAAGGGGGCTGGGATTACATTGTCCCTTCAAAATGACAGAATCAAAATGAAAGAAATGTGGGAGCATTGGCATCATCAGCGTTTTGAGTGGCCAGGGAAGGTGTCGACAAGATGGCCGATTGACTCTCCTTCTCATCTTCTACAAAGAGCTGTCTGTCGATGCAATCTTGCACAATGTTCAGTATCGCGTCCCATTGCTCGGTGGAACTTGCAAAATCGATCTTTCTATTTGCCCTTGGCGACAAGGGGATCAACAACTTTTGAAAGTTTAACCATCCCCTTGACCAAAATATGTTCCAGGACCTTTTCGAGGGGCTGATCTAGAGGAATGAATTTATGATCGTAACCCCAACCATCGTGCTTTAGTTTCTTTAGAGTGCTTGCTTTCTGATGAGAGCTGGATTGGGAAGGCTTGGTCGGGATGGCCGGTTTGTCCTTTTCTTCATCTTTAACAAGAAGATTCCTTTCGATGTAGTATTGAATGATATTCTTGAGGATGAAGCAGTGCTCGGTGTCATGTCCCGTTGCCCGATGGAATTTGAAAAATTCCTCTTTAAATCTTTTCATGTTCATAGGGGAATCAACGACTCTTGGGAGCTTAACCATCCCTTTGATCAACATGTATTCAAGAATTTCTTCGCACGACCGACGTAGAGGAGTGAACTTGCGATCATTACCCCAATCGTCACGCTTTATCTTTTTTTTTTGCTAAGATTTCTGGTGAGATTTCGACTGGAATGGCTTGTGATCCTGCTTGAAGGTATTTTCCCTTTTGCCTTAATTATTGTTTTTGTCGAACTTGGAACTTCCCGTGCCGTTGTGTTTGTTTTTGCCAGTGGCGTTCATGGAGATGGTGACAGGTGCCTTCTTCTCAATGGGAATCTTTTTGGAACTTGCTTTAGCCTACTCGGATAACATCTTGGTCATCATTTTTTTGAACAACTGATATATGGAGGGATCGATGTCATCCTTGCTTGTTTGATCTTGTCCTTTGTTTGACCTCGAGGAATCCATTAAAGTTGAGATCTCGTCAGAACTATGTGACAATGCCAAGCTCTCTACAGAATAAAGGGGATGGTTTAGACTAAAAAAATTGAAAGAAAGAGAGATGATGAGAAAGGAGATATTTGAGAATTGGGTTGACAATTTGGAAAAGATATCCCATTACCAGGGATTGGGTCATCACAGAAGTCATGACAATTGCATTATTACTCCCATAAAGGAAGTAAAAACTAAAAATATGCCTTCTTACCCAGGCGAGGTCGTCAACCATGAAGAAAGAATGAGTAAAAAAATAGAAGATTTGGGCTGACAACTTCCCATTGCAACGATCGAGGGATTTACTGGAAAATATGAGAAAAATAAGGTGAAGATATTTGAAAATAGATAACAGGATTGAAATATAAGGATCAAAATCCAGGAGAAAAGGAAAGAAAAAAATACACGATTGTTGAGAAAAATAGTAGGCAAGACCAGAAAGATCGAGATCCAGAATGATGAGAAAGGAAAAAGGTATACACCTGGGTTTTTGAAAATGAGGAGAAATTTTGGAAAAGACTCCCAGGGTTTTTAGAAAATTGATCTGAAGAAATGAAGAAAGAGTAAAATATATACCTGGATTTTGAAAATATAGAGGAAATTTTTAAAATATCCAGGGTTTGAGAAAATTATTCTGAGAAATTATAGGAAATTACAGTCACAACAAAAAATCATATAAACAAGGATGCACAAACAACACTCCCTAAAAAAGTTGACTCTATCATGCAAAATTTTAAAAGGCTTATGGGACCTTAATCCTAACTCTAAGGTTTAGATCATCTGAGTCCAATCAAGATATGTCAATATATTCGAGTCAAAGCTCGAAGTACGTGGCATAAAAATATCTCCGGTTCTAAAGTAATGGTTTTCCAACATCCTTGAGTGTCTGTCGATGTACTTTGAACTATGGCTCTTAGTACGTGGCATGGGGGGTTTTAGCTCAAATAAGTGGCCCAGTTGTGAGGCTTTTTTCCTAACTATGGTTTATGGATAAAGCCCAACAACGTGAAGACCAGGACAATATAGGTAGGAGATGTTTTTAGAAATATGACCAACATGCAAGAAAATCATGTCTATAATGCAAAGTCCTAAAGAGATAGAATTTTGAAAATTTATAAGAAGCATACCATATTTGCATTCAATCCTTAGATTAAGGAGGGTTGTATTTAGGCCTAAGTCTAAGTGAACATGAATAAATCTTTTCAATTTGGTCCTACCAAACCATACTTAAGCCTATATGCATTATGTCAGTTGGGTCAGAGTCTAGACTCCTAAGTTTTGCATGAAAAACAAAGCTGACATTTGTAGAATAATAACTTAGAGAATTTTAAGCAAGGCAAAAGCATTAATTCGATCAGATGAAAATGAGTCCCATCACGGTCGCCAAACCAATGATCATTGCAAAAAATTTTCCTCTTTTTAGGGAAGAAAAGCTCTCACAAGATCCACTTGACCTTTTAAAAAAAAAATTGAAAATAACTCATCTCCATTTTTTAAAATGTGGGAAAACTGGAAGACAGGACTCGCTCATCGGTATGAGGTTCAACCGTTCTTGTCACCTTTACCAGAGGTAATTGAACCAAGGGTCGAATTTATGCCTTTGCTTTACCTAAATTTGTCTAAGAAATTACTCTAAGTCCTAAGTGCACATAGAATCATGTATGTGCTATGAATTTTGAAAATGTTAATATGATGCATACTTTTGGAAATTTGTTTTGATTTGAAAATACTTAGAAAATATTTTGAAATTGTGTTTCCAAGTGATTTCAAAATTGAGTTGAAAATATACTTTGGAAAATTGTTTGAAAATATCTGAAAATGCTTTCAGAATTAAATCAAAATTACTTTGAAAATTATTTTAAAATTATTTGAAAATTGAATTGAAATGATTTCAAAATGAATTCACAATTACTTTGAAAATTATTTGGAAATTGATTTAGAAAATATCCTAGAATGATTTTTAACCTAACTTTGAAAATATGTCAAAAATTATTTAGAAAATATTTTTAAATTGAAAGTGTTTTGGAAATTTTGAATTTTTGGAAAATACTTGGGAAATGCTGTGAAATTGAAACTCAAAATTATTTTGAAGTCAAAATTGAACTAGAAATTAAAATAAAAATTGAAATTGAAATGAAAATTGAGATTGAAGTTGAATTTGAAGTTTAAGATTTGAAATTGTAATTAGAATTTAAATTGAATTTGAAATTTAGAATTGAAATTGAAATCACAATTAGAACTTAAAACTGAATTTGAATCTAAAATTGAACTTTGAAAATTGAATTCAGAATTTGAAATTGAACTTCAAAATTGAAATTTAGATTTTGAAATTAAACTTTGAAATTGAAATTTGAAATTAGAATTTGAAATTGACTTTCAAAATTGAAATTAGAATTTGAAATTAAACTTTGAAATTCAAATTTGAATTGAAATTAAAATTTGACAATGAATTTAAAATGACTTTGAATTTAAAAATAAAATAGTTTTAAAAATAAAATGAAATAAACTTAAAAATATTTTGAAAATAAATTGGAATAAACTTGAAAATGATTTGAAATAAAATTGAAAAATGATTTGAAATAAACTTGAAATGTTTTGAAAATAAATTGGAATAAACTTGAAAATATTTTGAAAATCACTTGGAAAATATTTTGAAATTGAGAATATTTTCGATAATTTTGAAAATGGAAAATATTGAAATGATGCAATTCTATCCTAAATATTGAAAATTATTTAAAATTTATAAGAGAATTTTATGCATTTATAGAATTTAAACAAGATTAAGTTTTTTATATACTCATGACTATGGCCACAAATATACTTTGAATTAATCTTTATTTAAACTCTAATAAAAGAAGGAAATGAATAAATTTTGAAAATATCATATTTTTTGAAAATGACCAAAGAGTGTAGGTCAAATTTCATTTAATAAAGAATAATAATATTAAGTATTATTCATATTTTGACTATAGCCATAAATATGAAATTTACTTAGTTTTATTTATTCTTTATTAAAATGGTGCGCATGCCATTCATGTTTTACCATAGTAAATTTAAAATAAAAAATAAAAATAAAAAAATTCATCATAAAAAATTAAACTATATGCTCATTCATTCCAAACTAAGCATAAAGTAAAAATCTCATTAATTGATTTATTACAATTCTTAAATAATTAAAAAAGAAATAACAAATAAAAATTCCTGCAAAATAAGCAAACTTGTTAGAAATAAATGTAGTCTTTTATAGATTTTTCTTCAATTATTGGAAAATTGAAGAAAATAACCAAAATTAGCCTTTTATGCTATCAAAAATAAAGAAAAATTAAAAATAAATACAAATGATGCATGGCCTTTGTAAAAGCATTTTGAAAATATATTTTGGAGTTTGAAATTTTTAAAATTGGGATTTGAAATATCTAAATTCATTTTAATTTTTGAATTTAAAATGAATTTAACTTTGAAATTGAGGATTTTATGAAGATATATTGAAAATGATTGAAATAAAAAGCAAATAAACTCCAAAATTTGTTTAAAATGAAGCTAAGGCATTCTAATTTGATGAAAACTATTTTTAATTTATGAAATATAGGAATTATATTTAAAAATTAAATTTAAAAAGGTTAAAATGCCCAATTTAACTTCATTTTAACAAAAAAACAAGGTTTTCATAAAATCGATTTTTAAAAATGCAATGAATAAGAGGTCAAATGACCAAAAAAATTTATAAAAATTGATATGTTGACTCTTAACAACCTTAGGAATGCTTTAGAATTAAAAAATGCAAGAAAATATTGGAAAAAAACTTGAATTAGGGTCTTTTATCCAATTAAAACAGGAAATTACAAAACCAGGATTTATAAAGAAACTTGTTAGAGCATTCCGGGTGAATGAAGGCGTAAAACAACTCAAATTAAGCTAAAAATGAATACATGAATTTGTAACACATCAGATAAACATATCATTTATATAAAACTTCAAAATCATTTTTAAAACTTGAGATATGATTAAAACATTAGATAATTAATTTTAGAAACATGAAATTGGATTTTAACAGACAAGTTTTTGTGATTTTAGTGTTTCAGAGGCTAAACCGACTTAATTTCTCCAAAATTTATAGGAAAAGTTTTTCAATGCAACCAAGAAACAACTCTAATTTACATAAATGAAAAATCAATCCTGGTTTGGAAATGATGACTTCAAAAAGTCACTAATCTATCTCAGAAAATGGTCCTGTTATAGAACTTGAAGTTCTATAACTAGTCCCGGTTTTTAGCAAAATTAGAATATCAAATGAACATAAACGTTTATGAAATTCAACATGGATAAACTAAACACAAAATGAAAAAAAACCTTCTTTACAAATTTTGAAAATGATTTTTCATTAGAGAGAGCTAATCCAAACAAAATGAGATATGATTTAAGTAATGCTTAATGAAGCAAAATGACAGAGTTCTGATTTTTGATCGAAATCAAATATGCAATATCCATAGAAATTGATAAAAATTTACAGATTTAAACTAGACGTGCAAAGGAGAAAAATATTTTTTACAAATCGTAAAAATAATCTTCCATTGGGGAGATCCAATCCAATTAAGTTGGCCCAAAACCTGTGTAAAGCCTAACAAAGAAAAATGATAGGGTTCTGGTTTTTTATCTAAATGGTCAGTGAAAAAAAATAAAAATTTATGAAAATTGAAATGAATAAATGATCTCCCATTAAGAAGATATGATTGCAACAAATCGATCCTAGGTCTGAGCAATGTATGAGATTGCAAACAGATATGGTCTTGGTTTTAAATATAAAAAAATAGAAATCCACCATAGAAATTGCTGAAATTTTAAAGAGATGAATTATACATGCATATAAAGATGATCATTTTTATAGATCTCAAAAATGATCTCCCATTAGGAAGATCTAACTCTGACAAAACGAAGTAAAATCTAAGCCATTAAAATGATACAATGTGATAGGGTCATGGTTTATGACAAAAATAAAGCATGAAAACACATAGAAATTGCTGAAATTTGGCATGAACAAACTGGATTAAATGCCAAAGACACAACTTTTTACAGATTAGAGAGATCATCTCCAGTTAGGGAGAAATCACTCTGGCAAGTCGGTCCAATTTCAGGTAAAATCCGGATGGTCTAGAATGATAGGGTCTGAATTCTGATTTTTTAGAGGGTCAAACAAACTCAGAATGATCTGATTTTTTGTGGAGATTCTGAAAACATATGCATGAAGATACAATAAATTTTTTAGATAAAAATGACTTCGAATTATAGGTGAATTAATGGATCTAAAAATGGGCCAGAATTGAAGATATGGATTGAAGGTAATTGAACATGATCAAAGCAAATTACATGCATGGATGATATAGTTTCAAAAAAGAAAGCATCATCTAATGTAAAAATTAAATGAAACAAGGCATTACATCTATTTGATATTGCCAATTGAAGGGAAATTTGATCTATGGAAGATCAAATTCCATCTTCTTGGGGGCTTAAAAAAAAAAGAATAGAAATTACAAAGTGTAAATCAAGTCAAACAAAGAAAAAGAAGAGGATTGCCTTGCACCAAATGAGGAAGAAGGAGAGGAGAAGCTCCAAGGGTGGCGCCAACTCCAAGGAGAGAGGAGAAGGAGAAAGAGAGAATTCCCAATTTTTAAGGGATTTCTCTCAATTTCTCAAGTTATGGAAATAGACCCTCCTAAGGGGTCTACTTATAAGTTGAGTGAGGGGTAGTTTAGGTACTTAAAATTTAAGATGTTTTGGGGCTTAGGGCTGAGGTGGCAAGGGATCTCACATGGGAGGGGGGCAACCCCATTGTGGGTCATTTTCATTTTTTTAAATGGGCAAAATTGCCACTTTGCCAAATTTTTGACACATGGCACCCCTTTGCAAGTGGGTGCCCATGTGAGTCTTTTCCAAGTTTTATAAATGGGTAAAATGGGCATTCGATTAAAACCTTGGCACATGGCATCACTTTCCAAGTGATGCCCATGTGTATTTTTAAAAGCAAAAGCGGTTTTTTAAAAGTAGATTTAAAAAAAACGAGTTTGATTTAATTTTAAAATGCCAAGTGGTGCCCCCTTTAGAAAATTTATTTTTTTTCTCTTTTTGATTTCAAAAGCTAAGAATAAAGGATAAAAGGGAAAATGATGGAAAATAAAGAGGATTTGAAAATAATGGATCTTAATTGGATTTAAGATCCATTTTGATTTTTGAAATCCAAATTAAAACTGGATCCATATTGAATTTTGAGAAATTTTGTAAAAACACTAAATCTGGTTTTGAAATTCAAGAATTATTTTTGGATTTGGGATAAAAATTGGGTTTTGATTTTGATTTTGATTTTGAATTTGAATTTGAAATCTAAGAATTGATTTGGGATAAAAACTGGATTTTAAATTTGGATTTGGATCTAGTTTGACATTTAAAAATCTAAATCAAGGTTTTGAAATGAATCCAGTTTTGAAATATTGATTTCTAAAATGAGGAAAATATTGGATTTTATTTTGAAATAAGAGGATTGGTTTTAGAAATTGGATTTTGAAAAGGACCTGGATTCGATGTTTGAAAAAGATTGGATCTGGATCTCAATTGAAAAATGAA
Source organism: Nuphar pumila (assembly GCF_984573655.1). Classification (NCBI taxonomy): domain Eukaryota; kingdom Viridiplantae; phylum Streptophyta; class Magnoliopsida; order Nymphaeales; family Nymphaeaceae; genus Nuphar; species Nuphar pumila. The sequence goes on from NC_143254.1 coordinate 105,192,281, forward strand.
GGAGAATTGGTGTTCAAACCCCGGATACGAGATGAATTGAATATGCAAAACCCAAGCTTATGATGATATTTGGATATTGGGTGAAGCCCAAAACTGAAATTGGATCTTGGATCTGGATTGGAATCCAAAAAATGAAATCGGGTCTCATATATCATACAATGAAGTGGATTTGAGTATGAGTTCAAAAATCAGAAATCGATTCAATTATCTTTCTAAATGGATCAGAAGGTGGATCCAGATGGAAATGGATCCAAAATGATTAATTGGACCCTAGATATCTGATGGGATATTCCAGGTTCAATGAATAGGTTGGACTCTGGATATGGATTATAGAGTAAATCAGACGAAAAAGACAGGTCTGGGATGAAAATTGGATACCAAATCCAATATTGGATCTACTATCCGAATTGAAATGGATTGGATCTCGGGTATTGATAAAATATCAAATGCGGGAATTGATTCGAGTCCGAATTGGGACTTGTCCCAGTTTAGAAAATTGATAGAAATAGTGTCCTGAGTAAATTTTTATTTTTTTGTTTTTGCCCTGTAGGGGTAGAAACATGGTACTAGACTGGTTTGAACTAATTTAAACTAGACAGAACTGGAATGAACTAAATTGAAAGTTATTTATACTAAGGTGAACTAAATCCAGAGCTAGAACACTAGCTCAACCGACTGGGCTAGCTCCATTTGGACTGAATTGAGCTCAAGTGAGCTAAAATGAGCTCAATGAGCTAAAACAAAGGTCCGAGTTTGTAAAAAGTGACTTTAAACTAGAACTGGGCCATTCAAACTTCTGATGAGCTCAAATTAGACTTAAAAGATAGGATCTACCAGAATTGGCTGACTCGAGGACAATTGGATGAGATTCAAGCTAAAAATGAGCTCATTTTGCTTGAAATGAACTAAATTTAGCCAGGATGGACTGACACTGCTCATCGTGAGCTCAGGGGAGCTAGAAATATCAGACATTCTAACTTTTCTGAACTTAAGCTGAGCTTGGCTAAGTCTAACAGACAAAGGTTTAAGGGTGTCCTTGGGGTAAAATGATAATTTCATTGACAAAATGAGGGTAAAACTGACCTCTAAACCGGGGTGAACCTAAGGGTGAGACTCTATACTGCCCTGCAGAAGTTTGGCATTAGCGAAAAGGAATGTCCAGAACAGGCCTAAAAAATTTGGGGTGTTCATAGCATCTCCTTAGCTATGCATTTAATAATTGTTGACCTCTTATGAATGAGTGAGTAAACTCTGAATGATCCAATGAACATGCTAACTTCATATTAAATATCATCACATATGAGACTAATAGATGCACATCTCCTCAATGACATGCTTAATAATTACTGACCTCCTATGCACGAGTGAGTGAATTCAGAACAATCTAATAAATCCACTAACCTCTTATTAAATACCATCACATCTGAGACTAATAAATGCACATCTCCTCAGCTACAAGTCTAATAGTTGTTGACCTCCTATGAACAAGTGAGCGAATTTAGAATGATCTAATGACTCCTTTAACCTCCTATTAAATACCAACATCCAAGATTAATATATGTAGTTCTTCTCAAGTGTGTTGAAACAAGTTGTTAATCTCGTAGGGTAGATGCACACTAAAGATACGTTGGATTCCAAGCATCTGTTGGTATTCTTCATAAAAGTGTGAATCTACTGTGGGAAGGAGATTCGCAGCATCCTAGTGCGAATGTCACATGTCCATGCAAAACACCTACAAATGGTAAAATGGTCCAAGAAAAATTGAGAATCAACATTTTTTTATAGGCAAAGATTTTTGGTGAATTAATAGATATTTGCATGAACACACCAAATTTCATGGATAGAAAGGTCATTTTCTGAAATTAAAAAGCCCAATTGAGTGTCTTCACTATTAATCATCAAACCAAAAACCCAGAAAGAATAGCAAAGAACTCTATAGTTTCATTATGTCAAGTAAACCAAAAATTGATTTATCATTTAGACGACAAAATATTAAAAAGAAAATAGGCATTTGTGAAGAAAAGAGCCATGGAGAGAGAGAGAGAGAGAGAGAGAGAGGTGAAGACAAGAGATTTACATTATTCGGCACTAGGCCTACGTCTACGGCCAAAGGAGGAGAAAAAATCCACTAGTAAGATGTGAGAAAATACAAAGGTAAGATACAAAACTCTTAAAACCCTAATCCCCAATATATTTGAAATTCTCACGTTCCTCTTATAGGAAACCATTATATATATGATGAAGGACATAAAACCCTAGCTGGTACAAAAGAGAAAATTACAAAACTAGACAAGGCATACAACCCTAATGGCCCAATTCCTTCACTACCACCATAAACCCCCATTAAAAATTTTCCATACAAAGTCACCAAAATATTTAATCTGAGTATGGATCGAAGCGGGTCCAGGATTCAAGACACCCACAACAAAAGGCATTGAATTAGGTGTACATTTAAATTTATGTTATTTTCTTGTATACTTACGAAGGTGACTTACTAATAAAAGAATGACTATCCAATGTTTTTGTAGTTATCTAATTCATAAAAATGGTAAAAATTGGTGACAACCTTTCACCTTATGCACATATTGCACTCATGTTCTCCTTATGTTTCATACTCAAAAGCATAACATAGAACTCTCACAAGTAGTGTCTAAATTAAAAAAAGAAGAATAATACTTACAAGAAATATAAGTGAAAAATCATCCTAAAGGGTAGGGATGTCAATGGATCAGATTTTTATCTTATAGCCAACCAAATCCAACTTTGTTTAGTCAATATGAATCCATTTAGGCAACACCTGACTAGTTGGATCTGGCATTGACCACATCCAGTCCAAATCCAAACCGTTTACATCCCTGCTAAAGGAGAACATAAAAAATATTCAAAGCAAAATGCATGTCAAGGAAGAACGATCTTCAGCAACACATGACATGGGAAGAAAAACAAACACCCCTGGGAAACATTACCATAGAAAGAGGGGAATCCTCTTTATTTTTATGGCTCTATTTACTCGTGGAAAGAGATCCTGCATTGTCACACTGCAGTGGAGCTCGAAAAAATGCCTCATTGTTTGTGTGTTTCTGCAAAAAGCTCCAGCTTTACACGGCATGCAAATGCAACCTACAAAAATCAACAACAAACCTTGGTTTTTAACTTATTATGGCTTGTTTATTCTTGTTGAAATTACTATGCCTTACCTATTAAGTGGTGCAAATTGGTTTATGATCTACCTGCTATTGGTTATTGATGAAAGAAACCTGTTGAAAATACGTAATCTTTGGCTGAGTCAGGATTTGTTACTGCCAATTGTTGCTCCCAACTATTGCCTCTTTGTGTATGGATTCATATTTTTTTTTGCCATGATGGGTACATGCATAATATTCTGGTTGCTGTTATAATTGAAATCCTACCATCATTTGTGGGATTCCCTATTTGTAAAGCTTACTGCTTGGGAGAGGCACATCTACATGTACCCTATTACTCTTGCTGGTTGATAATAAAAAACTAAGAGACGGTGAGAGAGGCTCAGCCATTTTCGTGGATGTAGGTCTACATAAGACCAAACCACGTAAATACTTGGTGTTGTTTGTGACGTGTGCTTGTTTTATGAGTACTCTTGACCCATTTTCCAACATGGTATCAAAGCCAAGCTTCTAAAGGCATTGTGAGGTGTTCATTTAAACTATGGCAGATGCAACAAACAATGGTGGAAGTCAGACCGGGGGAGACTCCTCCAACAATACATAGAAAGTGGTGCTTCAGGAACATATTAGTCCAAACCTAAAAATCATGAGTGTGCCTTTGAATGGTTTCAATTATTTATAGTGGTTTAAAGCTGCTACTTTATTTCTTAGCAGCAGAATGAAGTTAGGTTCTGTGACTGGTAAAAAACCTAAATCAGACTTAAGTTCTCCGGCGTATGAAGAATGGGAATCAAACAACCATCTCGTAATGTCATGGTTGCTTAATTCTATGGATCCTAAGATCGCCAATGGTTTTTTATTTTTAAATAATGCTGAGAAAATATGGGAGGCTACTAAAGGGATATTCAGAGAGCAATATAATATAGCAAGAATGTTTCAGATAACTCAAGAATTGCGCAGTTTTAAGAAAAACAACCAGACCATTTTCAGTGAGTTCCATACAAAAATCAAAAGTTTGTGAGATGAGTTGGACTCATATACCACAGGTTTTAGTAATCCCTTAGATGCTCAAAAACAAAAGGAACAGAAACATATTTTTCAAATGTTAGCTTGTTTGGGGCCCGAATATGAGAATTTGATAAGCCAAATTCCCATGACTTAGTCTTTACCTTCATTAAATTTTGTTTGCTCATTAATTATGAGAAAAGAAGCTCAGAGGCGAGCAATAAATTCTGAAAATTTTGAAAAAAGCGCTTTTGTGACAAGTTTTTCAAGCAAGAGTGAACAAAGGCAACAAATTTCAAACAAAAATTGTGGGAAAGGAGTTAAATGTTCATATTGTAAAAAAGTTGGTCATATCCGTAAAAAATGCTGGTTTTTTATTGGAAAACCAAAAAATTTGAGAAACAAAAATAGAGATCGAGAGGCTTACCGGGTGTCGACTGAGAAATAGGATGCCAAAAATAAAAAAAATGATTCTGCAACTATGTGCAAAAAGAAAGAGTGCAGTGAGACACCTCTCACTATTGAGTGCCTGACACAGTTCTTACAAAGCTTTAGAAAAAACAACAACAATAGTATGACAACGTCTGCAACTATTGAAAATGTCTCGCATTCAACATTCTCAGGTATTGCTTCTAACTCTTATCAATGGATTATAGATTCTGGAGCTTCTCAACATATGGTAAATTGCAAAGAATGCTTACATGACAAAAATCTTATTAGTGATGGTTCTATTTTCTTAGCTGGTGGATCTAAAATTGAAATTAGTGGTTTCAGTCATAAATATTTTTTTGGTTTTAGTCCTAGCAAAGCTCTCATTATACCCACCTTGACATCCAATCTCTTGTTGGTTTCTCAAATTACTAAGGATGTCAATTGCAATGTAGTCTTTTCTCTTACTGACATTGTTTTTCAGGATCGATTGATCGGGAAGATGATTGGTAAGGAAAATGCATTAAGGGTCTCTATATTTTAAGTGAGAATCACAGAGCCTTGATGACTGCACAGAAGAATAATAGAGTGTTGTGGCATCACCGACTTGGTCATCCATTAGAAAGGGCGTTGAGATCTCTTATGCCTGAAATTGAATTTGATACTTATTTGTGTGATATCTGTCGGTATGCAAAGCTTAGTAGGTTGCCATTTCCTTTGACTGAAATTTTTTCTAGTAAACCTTTTCAGTTGGTTCATTCTGATGTTTGGGGACCAGACCCAATGGACTCTAATGGTGGTTTTAAATATTATATTACTTTTATCGATGATTTTTCAAAATGCACTTGGGTTTTTTTAATGAAGTCTAAAGATGAAAGCTTTGACTATCTTCAAAGAATTTTACAAATTTGTGGAAACACAGTTTGATTTTAGAATCAAAGCTCTTTATACTGATAATGGTAAAGAATACAAAAATTAGGCTTTTGATGACTTTGAAAAAGCTCATGGGATTGACCACCAAACTATATGTATAGAAACCCCTCAACAAAACAGAGTCGCTGAAAGAAAAATTGGCACCTTCTCGAAGTCACACGTGCTATTATGATTCTAAGTAATGTTCTGAAAATCTTTTGGAATGAAACTATTTTGACAACCTGCTACTTGATAAATAGGTTGCTCTCTAAAAATCTTCAAGGAAAGTATCTTTTGGAAATTTTAAAGGGAAGAAAAATCAAAATGGAACACTTGCGTATCTTTGGATGTGAAGTTTTTGTTTGGGTTCTTCCTCGCCATTGAGATAAACTTAGCCCTTGTGCTAAAAAATGTGTTTCTCAGCTACTCTTTGACTCAAAAAGGATATAAATGTTTTGATGTTGAAAATAAAAAAATGCTTGTTCCAAGGGACATCAGTTTTAATGAAAAAAAACCCTATTTTTCACAACAAAGTGGTGAAAATGAGATAGATAAAAGAAACCCGATTTTTCCCAACTGGGGAAATATGGATGATTTTGTTACTATACATAGGCCGTCTGAAGATTCTCTTGAGATTATTGAATCTAATGAAGAAGTTGATTCTTCCCCATTTCATGATGAACCTCCTCCTTGAAGGTCTGAACACACTTTAAGGCCTCCTACTCGCTTTCAAGACTTTGTTATATATTTTGTTGCCCATCCTTTGGAAAAACACATATCTTATGATAAGTTGTCGACTGAATATATTGCATACTTAAGTCAGATTGCTCAACGTGAGCCTACTTCATTTTAGGAAGCCAAAACTTAGAAAATTTGGGTTAGAGCTATGAAAGAAGAGCTAGATGCTCTTCATAAGAATCAAACTTGGGGGGTAATTTCATGACCCTCTGGACAAAAAATTTTAGGATGTCGATGGGTTTGTAAAATCAAATATAAGAGTGATGGGACTGTTGAAAGGTACAAAGCTTGTCTGGTTGCTAAAGGGTATACCCAAACTCTCGAGATCAACTATACCGAGACTTTTGCTTCTGTAGCAAAAAATAAATACTCTTAGAATTCTTATTTTTGTGGCTTGTAACTTTGGATGAAATATGTTTCAACTTGATGTTAAAAATCCTTTCCTTCAAGGAGAGCCTGAAGAAGAAGTATATATGCAATTACCTCCTGGTCATCTTGATAAAGGAAAACCCAATGTAGTGTGTAAGTTAAAAAAGGTTATCTATGACCTAAAATAGTCACCGCGGGCATGGTATTCAAAATTAAGTTATGCCCTTGAAAAAAGGGGGTTTTCTAGAAGTATCAATGACAACACTCTATTTATCAAAAGAGATGGATCAAATGTCATTGTGGTCTTGGTCTATGTAGATGACATAGTTATAATAGGAAATCATGGTGAGAAAATTACCACAATTAAAGAATATCTACACAAAGTTTTTTATATCAAAGACTTTGAAAGGTTAAAATATTTTCTTGGAATTGAATTTGCTTATTAAAAAAAGGGCATATTTTTATCCCAAATAAAATATACTCTGGATATTCTTGAAGAAACAGGCAAGCTTAAAGTCAAAGCTGCTGAAACTCCATGTGACACAGAAAACAAGGTAGAAAAGCTTAAGGGGAATCCCATAGAGGACAAGGACATATACCAATGTCTAGTGGGGAGGCTTATTTATCTCACTATGACTCGTCCTGACATAGCATATGCTATCAACCAGGCAAGTCAAGCTATGCACACTCCCACACTCCCACACATAGTGATTTAAAAGCTGTTAAAAGGATTTTGAAATATCTTAAAAGGTCTATTGGTCAAGGTTTATGGTATAAGAAAACTGGGCATTGTAATATTATTGGATACTCTGATGCAGATTGGGTAGGAGATGTTTAAGATAAAATATCCACTACAGGCATTTGTGTTTTTATAGAAGGAAATATGGTCTCCTAAAAAAGTAAAAAGCAAAATATGGTCTCACGGTCTAGTACAGATGCAAAATATTGGGCTATGGCGTCAACAAATGAAATCACATGGGCAAGAATAGTGTTAACTGATATGGGTATTTCAATTAAATCTTCAATTTCTATGTACTATGATAATCAAGTAGTTATTCACATAGATGCAAACCCAGTCTTCCACGAATGAACAAAACATATTGAGATTGATTGCCGTTATGTTCGTGAGAAGGTTCAGAACCATGAAATTCAAACTCCATTTATAGAAAGTTCGAATCAGCTAGCTGACGCATTAACAAAAAGTCTACCTCATGATCAGTTTTTGAGCATCATAAACAAGTGGGGATGCTATGATATCTTCGCCCCACTTGAGGGGGATTGTTGAAAATTTGTAATCTTTGGCCGAGTCAGGATCTGTTGCTGCCAAATGTTGCTCCCATCTGTTGCCTCTTTGTGTATGGATTCATATTTTTTGTTACCATGATGGGTACATGCATAATATTTTGGTTGTTGTTATAATTGATATCCTACCATCATTTGTGGGATTCCCTGTTTGTAAAGCTTATCGCCTGGGAGACGCACATCTATATGTACCTTGTTACTCTTACTGGTTGATAATAAGAAATTAAGAGAGGGTGAGAGAGGCTCAGCCATTTTCGTGGATGTAGGTCTACATGAGACCGAACCACATAAATACTTGGTGGTGTTTGTGATGTGTGCTTGTTTTTTGAGTACTCGTGAACCCATTTTCTAACAGAACCAAATGTTATTGGTTGTTGGTGAACCAAATTTTGTAAGCAAGATAGCAATTGCAGAGGAAGTTTTACTGTTGACTATCGCTTAGGGAATTGAAAACAAGGTAACTGGGGGGGGGGGGGGGGGGTGACAACCATACGAAAACAAGGATTTTACGCGTTTCGGTGAAAACTGCCTACTGAGCCTTCTTTTATTGATTGGGAAGGATGCCTCCTTAAATAGGAAGAATTTACAAATTTTACATAGTCTATAGAGTTTACTAGTGTTGTTGAAAATAACAAGGAGTTTGGTAAAATTACATAACTACTCTCCAAAAAAATTGCCTTTGATCTGCAAAAATTATGAATTTATATCCAAGTTAGAAACAGGCTCCACACTCTTCCAACAGGCCTGAAGGCAGGTTGGCGATGAGTCTTGGCTAGTCGGTGGTCAAGGTTCAATTCCTGTGGGCATCACCTCCTTGCACAAGTCAGCGCCCAGCATAAGCCCTGGAACGAGGGTCCTAGCCACAGAGTTTTCCTTTCCTGGGGTCTATTTATGATCTACCTGCTGTCAGGCATTGGGTTTCTTTTAACTAAAAAAAAACTAGGGGATGCATGCGGCACTTCAAGAAGGCCTGGTGCATCCAAGAATCTTTTTTTCCTTTGGTTGTTCATGTGCCTTTCCACCTTTTTAAAACTTTTTTTGTTCGTTTTTGTTTGTAGAATCAGCTTAACTCCGTACTTCCACATGCACATGTGTGTGGTTGTCTCTGTTCCCTTTGTTAACATGCTCCCTATTTCCTGATTTTAGAGTAATCCAAGACCTACGACACCCTGTTACATGTATTAATTATCGATGCTTTGTTCACACCATGTTTTCAAACCATGCCAAGTTCCTTCCTCTCTCATCTTGCCCAACCTTTACATGTCATTGAGCCAAAGGTCTGACAATCAATTCCCTTGTTGAATGACAAGTACTGTACATGCCAACCACCCCCCAACAGTCAATATATTAACAACTACACATATTTCCATTATGAGAAAGCATTCATAACAGCGCATGAATAATGTCAATTTTACTATTGCAATCATAGTTGGTAAAACCTGGCGAGTCTACTCAGAAATTGCCTGAGTAGACTCAGATCGGACCCCAAATGGGTCACCGATTCAGGTTGTTGATCCAAAAGCCTATTATAAACTTTTTATCATGCATTTTATGATTTTAATGCATAATTCTTATACAAAATCACTTGTTACGAAGAATCTAATATTGTTCAATGAAAAATGTGAATGATCATGTATAGTTATACGTTTCTGTAGCTTAACTGTTGACATATTATAACTTGAAGTTTAATTATTTTCATGTCTTATTCATGTGCTTGCACTATAAAATACAGAAATCTAACTCGTCCGATTCATCGAGTCAATCAGTTGATTCACGAGTCAAGAGTTGAGCTATCCCAGCTCTAGTCACTAGTTTGCCAACTATATGATTGCAATTATGTAGTAAGTTAATGGTGGAAGCATCTTGTTTCAGCAACCAAGATGAAAAGGTTAGACAGGAAAAAGGCATAGACAATTTTGATGGTCAGGGTGTGTCCACCATCTGAGTTGGTCTAAAGTAGAAATATTGGCAAGGCAGGCCTCCACGTGGTCTACAAGCCTTTTTCCACCACTGCATCTAACAGGACCATTTCCTAAACAAGATGAGTGATCAGGCCTTTACTTTTGGTCTTTGGGACAACCATTAGGTTTCCATTTTAGTGCTCCTATTAGCTCACAGTGCTGTCAACTTTTGAGCATGTTAACTTCACCTAATTGGTCTTTGAGTTGATTAGTGATAACTGAAATGTGACATAAATATCTGTTTCCCTTAACTGTTCAATAGTCTATGAAGTTCATACGTGTCACACACTCACATGCACACTTCCAATCCATTTCTCCTTTTCTCATAACTCATTTGATTGACCTGTAGACTGAAAATTTTCTTGTGAACATAAAAAGGTGAATTTTTATAGGTAAAAAAGTTTCAGAACGCATAAGCCCATGCTGTCCAGCCTTCTTTTTTCACATATGACACCTCTCTCTCTCTCTCTCTGATAATTGAAAAGTTTCAGAACGCATACACCGGCGTTTGATTGCACAGACAAAACTGTGTATAACAGGCCTGTCGGAATAGTACTGGCTGAGTGCGGAGGTGTCCTGAGCAACTCTAGTTTTTATTAGGGGTGTCAACGGGTTGGGTTTACCTGGACCAAACCATATAGGGTTCGGAGTATTGTGACAAATAAGAAGACCCGAGTCCGAATCTGATAAGGTCCGATTAATATACCTTTTTGAAAGGCAAGCTGGGGTTAGACAGACCCCTACCAGGTATACAACTATACCCTGGGGTTTGAACCTGCAAAGTCTCAACACAAGGTGATGTACACCAGCTGCTCCTACCAGACAAGCGGAGCCCCTATTGGTAGGTTATTAATACATGGACCTAGATTTAGTTTGTGAAATTTTATACCAGATTCAGGCCCAACCCAAGCTCCGATTAAGACCCATACATTTTCACTGTAAAAATGATAAAAAATATAATTATACCGGGTATGGTCCAAGTCTGGTAGTTCTTATCAGGTCGGTATGGTTTCTCTTAGTACATCCGATTAGACCCTGGTCCAGACCTGATACCATACCCAAAAAGTATGGTTCAAGTCTGTTTTCTCCTAGATCCGAACCAAACACGACCCGTTGACACCCTAATTTTTATCCTAGGTGTTTCAGCCTTTTTTTCAACTTTTTTAGTTCTTGTCTCCAATGTCCTGGACACCACTGCTCCAGAGGGATGGGTGGAATACCAAGGGACGCCTAAAAGGTGTTTCTCTGGAGCATGAGACATCGTGTTCTAGGTGTTCCAGCGCTGAGCAGCGACCCGCGGAATCAAACGCAAGTTCACTTGAACCTGATCCTGTATTGCTTAGGTATGTTTGGACGAACTGAACAATTCGGGTTGGCATATTTATGCCTACAACTAGAATTCAGATTAAGTATGCGACCTAATGATAGCCTTACCCACACACAGTTGTGATTGCTTCTTTATTATTTATAAGAACATATAGCATCACTTCAAACGTCTTTTCTAGCATAAAATGAAATGATCTTTAGCATCCCATTCTCAAATCATAGTTACCATAAGTGCCCCTATAGGAGAAGCATGCCTCCAAAGCGAGAAGCTCCACATTTTTCCAAAATCGCTTCTCATTATTGGAAGCATGCTTTTCATTCGAGAGAAAAGTGTTTCTCACTTGCTTCTTAAATAGCTTTTCTTTTGTTTTCCACTTGCTTTCACCTCATTTCACCCTTGCTTTCTTTGTTTTTTTTTTTTTTTTATGTTAATATTTATGTTTTTTTTGCTTTCCTCAATTTTCTCACTCATTTCTCCCTTGTTTCTTTTGCGTTTTCTTTTTTGCTTCTCACACGTTTCTATAATCGCTTCCAAAATGAATTTCGCTTTCTTCTCAACACTAGTTTTCCCCTCTTTCGTTTCACTCGTCGTATCCATTTCGCTTCGAGATAACTATAGTTCAAATCAAAGTGCTCTTCGTTTCATGTTTCCGAAGCGCATTTTGAGAAAGCGCTTCCCCATGCCTACGGGCACTTCCGGTAACCCTGGTTCAAATTCCAAACACCCTATTCCTTATCTTATAAGAGCACAAGTATCCAATTAAGCTGACACAGATCAACATGGCTTGGCATACATGCACATATGTATAATTGGATAATTGATTTGCCCTAACCAATTTGAAAATAAACAAAATTAATTAGGTTCAAAAGGGCATAACCACAACTCTTTTTTTCCTTAGTTCAAGCTTTTAAAAGTTATCATTACTTCTTTCCTTGCAAACTTACATTAGATTAAATTATTTTAATGGAAAAACTTTTTTTTCTCGGTAAGCCTTCGATGCTTGTTGATGTTTTATATGCAATATGTCTGAATACAATATTCCAATATAATATATGTACCTCACATAAGTAGCTTTGATTCACTTAATATAGGAATATACCATAAAACATAGAAAAGCTAGCTAAGCCATTCTATTCTAGTCCAATTCAGAGTTGTCAAAGAAACCGCCCACAGGATCAAAGACCTAGCTGCGCTGGCTCTGCCCACAGTATTTATGGTCGCTGTCCTGGCAGCATAAAACTCCATAAACACTTGCTCCCAATGTGTCATCATGCTTGGGCTTAAGCAAGGGTAACGTCCATAGGAATTGAACCTAGACTGCCTGCGTAGTGGCATAGGCCTCATCCCACTACGCTGCCCTTTTGGGGGGTGTGTGAGTTCGAAAATATAAAATAGCCTAACACTTGAAAAAGTGGTTAACAATAAAGTTAATCCTTTTATATTAATGTCAATAGCGTTCAAATGAATTAAATGACTAAAACGCCTTTAAAGGTAATGGTATTTTCAGAATCGAGAGTTAGATTTCAAGGTAAAAAGTTCATTTTTTAAATTAAAATTACAATAGTTTTTGTTACTCGTCAAAGATTGTGTTAGCATTTTCTTTTTCTATATATGGGCAAGGTTAGATTCGTGTAGAAGTGTAAAAACTAATAGAAATGCTTAGCTCGTACGGATATTGAATTGTATCAACACGAGTATAGCGTAGCTGCTTGATGAGTAGGTACCTATTTAATCAAGCGGACCACGCTTGATGGAAGGTCACACCAAAAACAAAAAAAAAACATCAAAAACGAGTTCCCCCTAAAAAATACCCTTTAGCGATGCTTTTTGAGCACCACTAAAGACTTAGGGATGCATGCGTTATTATAAAAATTATACTGATGTATGCAACTTTTTGGACACTTAGCGGCATTTTGAGTGCCGCTAAAGGTCTCAGTTCCTATGGAACCTTTATTGGCGCTTAATAAGCACGCCAATGCTTTTTTTAGCATGTTTTGACATGTTTTTTGGTGGGATTTTTTTTTTTTTGTTTTTGCACTGGCCATCCATCAAGCACATGATGGACCGCCAGCATGATCAAATGCTCAAGCACCTATTGATCAAGTAGCTACGCTCTACTCTATGAGAGGCCGTATTATCAAACACTCAATAAGTCCGACGCAAGATCAGACGAATTTGTGCCAGTGATCATGCACGCGATCAACAAGACAAATTTTTTTGTGAAAAGTTTTTAGTGGTGCTCTTGAGCGTGTCTAAAGACCTGGGTGGAAACCAGGACTTTAGTGGCAGCTCATGACTGCCACTAAAAACACTTTTTTTGAAAAAAAAAAAACTGATGCACAGCGTGCAGCTGCACATCCAACCTCGTTCGATGCCAAAGATCTGAAGATACGTTGTTTCGATATATATATATATATATATATATATATATATATATATATATATATATATATATATATATATATATATTAGGTGCTAAATGAGTTTTTCCAGTTTTCTTTTAATTTATTTATAAATTCTGACTGTACATATGTGATCTATGTACTTGATTTTATAAGGATCAGCTCTTGAAGCGTTCGATACATGGGTGGGTTTTTATAAAGTTTGAAAAATCAACAGTATAAAATCTTTGTAATTTTTGAGGCTCCAAATATCATTTTTTTCATTAGAAAACACATGATCAAGGTGTGAATTCCTCATAAATCATCAACCATGCCCATCACATTTATGGAGTCGGAACTGCAAAAGCTCATTTAGCACCTACCCTGTGGGCAACTGCTACTCTCTCTCTCTCTCTCTCTCTCTATATATATATATATATATATATATATATATATATAGGAAAATCAAAACCTTCATAATGAAAAACCCTCTCAAACCTCTTCAATGGACGTTTTATTAGATTTTTTGTATTTTTCTCAAAATTATAACCGTACATATGTGATTTATATGCTTTGTTTTTATAGGAATCAGTTCTTGAATCATTTGATTCTCATGTATGGATTGGTTTTTATAAGTTTTAAAATCAACTGCATACAATTTTCATAAATTTTTGAGGTTTCAAATATCATTTTTTTCTATCCAAAATTCATGATTCAAGTGTTGAATTATAATAAATAAATCATGTTGAACACATCGGTACAGTCAGAATTTAAAAAAAATACCAAAATATTTTCATTGAGGAGGTTTGAGAGGTTTTCATTTCCCTATATATATATATATATATATATATATATATATATATATATATATATATATATATATATATATATTAGGAAAATGAAAACATCCCTAATGGAAAACCCTCTCAAACCTCTCTAATGGACGTTTTATTGAATTTTTGGTGTTTTTTTTTTTAATTTTGACCGTACAAATGTGATCTATATGCTTATGTTTATAGGAATCAGTGCATTTGATTCCGGTGTACGGATAGATTTTTATAAGTTTTAAAATCAATGACATACAATTTTCACATATTCTTAAATCTCCAAATACTGTTTTTTTTTTCAAAATTCATGATCCAAGTGTCGGTTTATAGTAACTCAATCATGTTGAATACATATGTACAGTCAGCATTGTAAAAAAAAAAATAACAAAAAAATTCATTCGGGAGGATTGGGAGGGTTTCCACTGGGGAGGCTTTCATTATCATATATATATATAATGTGTGTGTGTATGTTTCAGACCATTTATGTCTTAGTTTGACCTCTTTAAAAAAAATCAGTTACATTTGTTTTTTGCTCAATTAAAACCTATATATGTGTTTATCATTACTTATTCACCAAGAATCATGCTTTAAATCAAATCAATTTTAAAAAAGAATTTTTTATTTTTATTTAATCAAGTTTTTGGTGATATAAATCATTGATTTTTTGTTGAGCTAAAAAAACACATCTAAACATAAAAATATTTAAATTAATACATGTTTTCCACTAAATAAAGCAAACCGATCACATTTATGAGTTTAGATTAAGTAAAAAGTACATGCAAATATATCTTTTTAAAAGAGCCTGGAACTGTCTAAAAGATAAAAGATATGGAACTTACATATTTCTCTCTCTCTCTCTCTCTCTCTCTCTATATATATATATATATATATATATATAGCCGGGTGTAACGTCGTTATGTCGAACACATGCATAATGTTGATTGCCCACGTGTTCATAACAATCAAGAGCTTTAGCTGCAGTCGTGACCGCCACTAAATCTCTTATTTTTGCCCAGATCTTTAGTGGCAGTTAAAGTACCACTAAAGATCTATTTAGAATACGCTTGTTTGCTTTGGGTTCATCCATTTTTTGTCCGAAGAAAGGGGGTTGGACGTTACTCCTTTTCGAATATATATAATAGCTGCCTACCATCCTACTGTGCTTTGAAAGAGTTTTTTTCATGTTTTCCTAAAATCTGATAGTACAGATCTGTTTTGCCACGCATCCACCTAAAAGGTATTTAGGGAAAAGGCTCTTTTGAAACAAAATCAGGGTGCACCGTTGATCGTGTGCATCTGACGGGGGCTTCCACCATTACCTCTCTCTCTCTCTCTCTCTCTCTCTCTCTCTATATATATATATATATATATATATATATATATATATATATATATATATATATATATATATATATATGACCCCACAGATTAATAAAGCTCTCAAAGGTGAATTAAGCACATTCAATAATCGCCGGTACCCATGGCCATGAGAGCTCAATCTAAACCCCACCTGTAGCCACTACAAGACAAAACCGTTCTTAACGCTTTTTATCATGTGACAAAACCGTGCTATGACAAGTCCCATTTATTAATATCAAACAGCCTTTTTGCGAAAAAGTTTTCTTCCACAAACATTATAACATTTCTATCTATATATTTTATCAAAGGCCGTATTGCCGTGCTAAAAAGGTTGCACATTACAAAACCTACTGCATGAAACATGATAGTGGATATTTTGTATTTTTTGAATTTCCAACCCCATAAATGTGTTTGACACTTTAATCATGCAGTTTGGATAAAAAAATAGTAGTTGGTGCTTCAAAAATTTATAAAAATTGTAGGCTGTTGATTTTTGAAACCTTAGAAGCCATGCATATAGAATACATTTGTACGATCATTATTTCAAAATAATACCAAAATTTATGAAAATCCACTATCATGTTTTATTTAGTAGGTTTTGTATTTTGTAGGTTTCCATTTCTCTCTCTCTTTATATAGTCATGCTAAATAAAACATACTAAATGAGTTTTTTGAGCTTTTTTTGTTTTATTTTTAAATTATGACCATACATTGTAATCTACTTGATTTTTTGGGGACCAGCTCTTAGAGAATTCAAGTCCGATACATGGGTGGGTTTTTATAAGTTTTGAAAAATCAACAGCTCAAAATCTTTATAAATTTTCAAAACTCCAAATGAAAACACATGATCCAGGTATCAATTTCTAGTAAATCAATTATATCGAACACATTTATGAGATCAAAATCGAGATTGAACACATTTATGGGATCAAAATCGAGAAAAAAATACCAAGAAAGCCAAAAGACCCATTTAACATGTTTGGTTTAACATATTTCATTTAGCATTATTGCATCACCCGTGTATTTGTGTGTCTATGTAGAGAGAGAGAGAGAGAGAGAGAGAGAGAGAGAGAAACATGTTGAATGTGTTGCGTCTGCTACCCGCACCTCCAGGATCTATGCCGTAATACATCTCAACAGTTTGAAGGGTACAAAAAAATATGGTCAAATGGCTAAATCGAATAGGTCAAAATTGGTTCCAGCACATAAATGAAAAATAATTTCGGTCTAGATCTGAAAAAACTCGGTCCAAGGTTTTTAGAAAGACTTAGGTATGTGTGTTGGGGTTTGATATAGGTGCTAGGGATCAAAGAGGTCAGGCTGGGTCATTGGGGAGGTTGATGAGTTCAAACCATCGAAACTATACATTATGTTGAATCCTTAAGGTGTAGTTTTGATATTTCGGGTCCCAGACGTGAGTAAGGTCTTTGCTATGAATGTGATTAGTTCTAGGGGTTGTGTAACAGATTTATGAAGGTCCTAAAAGGGTCTACACATTTAGGTGTGGTCAGAATATGTGCAGAATATTAGAAAAGGCAAAACATTTCACAGAATGGGACTGCACTCGTCCTTCGAGTGTGGTCTTGGTTTATACAACTTAGGTGGCTTTAGGAAATGTTAGAGACTAGTCCTAAGGCACTACAAGAAAAATGTCAATTAGTGGCGAAAATTGGTGGCAGAAATAATTCATCATAATTTTGCGACGAAAATAATCCATCATAATTTTGCGACGGATTAGCGAGAGAAAATGAGCGGTCCCTAAAATTGGAATTAGTTGCAAGATTAGTGACAGAATAATATTCGTCGTTAATCCATCGCTACTTAGCGACGGATATTATTTCATCGCAAAATATGTCGGAACTTAGCGAGGGATATTATTCCATCGCTAATTAGCGTCGATGTTGGCGACAGAATTGTTCCGTCATGAATTCGTCGCTAATTTTCGATGTAAAATTCTCTCTCTCTCTCTCTCTCTCTCTCTCTCTCTCTCATTCGCATTGCTCGCCCCGACCACCTCCCGCTCCCCGACGACCTCCCCGGCCACCACCCGCTCTCCGACGACCACCCCGGCCACCTCCCTTTCTTTGGCAACCGCCCTAGCCCTCTCTACACCCGCTATTCCATCGATTGCCCCTGTGTTGCTTGCCTTAGCCACCTACCACGCTCTGGCGACCGCCTTGGCCACCTCCTGCTCTTCGGCAACCACCCCGACCACCTTCTGCTATCCGGCGACTCCCCCGTCCACCTCCCGCTACCCGACGACCGCCCCGACAATCTCTGCACCTGCTTTTCCGCTGACCACCCTGTGCTGCTCTCTGGCGACCGCCCCAACCATCTCTGCCCCCGCTCTTTCGCCTTCCACACCCACTCTCCAGCGACCCACCGATAGAAAAGTATGTCGGTGAGCTCGCCTCCTGTACCCGTGCCTCCCCTCTGTCCTTCTTTCTAACTTGTCGGTAGGGGATCCCCCCCCCCCTGTAGCTAGTATTTTCCGGTAGGGGATCCCCCCTGCCACTGTTATTTTCCGGCAGGGGGACGGACCCCCCTTCCCTTGTTTAAGCAAGGGAGGCAGGGGATCCGCCCCCCTGCCGCTGTTATTTTTTGGCAGAGGGGTGGACCCCTCTGCCCTTGTTTAAGCAAGGCAGCAGGGGATACGCCCCCCCTGCCACCGTTATTTTTTGGCAGGGCGGCGGACCCCCTTGCCCTTGTTTAATAAAGAGCGGTAAGGGATCCGCCCTCCCTGCCGCTGGTATTTTCTGGCAGGGGGGGGGGGCTGCCCTTGTTTAAGCAAGGGCGGTAGGGGATCCCCCCCCTTGCCATTGGTATTTTTTGGCAGGGGACCGAGCCCCCTTGCCCTTGTTTAAGCAAGGGCGACAGGGGGATCTGCCCCCTGCCGTTCTGTTTGCTCCGCCGGCAGGGGCGGGAGCCCCCCTGTCACTGGTATTTTCCAACGGCAGGGGGATCTGCCTACACGGGGCAGAGCCCCCTACACTTGTTTAAGCAATAGCGGCAGAGGGATCCTCCCCCCTGCCGTTGTGTTTGCTCGGCTGGCAGGGGGGCCCGCACCCCTGCCACTGGTACTTTTCGGCAGGGGGTTCCTGCCTCGCTACCATTGTTTAAGTAACAACGACAGGGGGATCCGCCCTCTACCGTTGTGTTTTCTCTGTTGGGCTGGTACTTTCTTGTGTCTTTGTCTTTGACAGGCATGAGTAATGTGCATTGCAGGTGCGTAACAGAGTAAAATGCACGATGCTTAATGTAAAGCATCGCATGCGGCTTAAAATGCTATGCGAAAATAAATAAGAAAAATGCAAATCGGGTAAATGCCCGTGGTGAGTAAGTGATGTAAGTGCATCACATGTTATTTAATTTCTTGGATGCAATATTTTTCTGTTCATACACTCACTTAGTTGTGGATAACTAGGACTGCTTTGATGGAGTTTGGAGATCATGCTCAACATGATTTTAATGTATGAAAATAGAAGTGTTCTTATTTTGATGCTAGGCATGGTAGTGGTTAGCGGGATATTGAAGTGTGTTTGCTGCAGTTACATGTTTGACATTGTTTTCATATAAATGATTTGAATGTATTGCAATGTTTGATGTAATTGTATCCATGCTTGCATGTGAAATTGTGCAATGTATTGCAATGTTAATTTCCATTTGATTATGCCTTCCATGTGAAATTGTATCATGAAAACATGCTTCAAATGAATGTATCATTTTATGAAATGTGATTTCATATTTCTAAATATCCTTGTGATGTGTATAAATATGATTTGATAGTGTTACACACGAAAATATTGAATTATCAATGCATGCATAATAGTTCATGGAATTGCATTTTATGTTAAGCATGTTTGTGGTATAAAGAGAAAGAAAATTTACGCATTAACTGAAACAAAAAAATTACTCACAAACAATCGCCAAACAAGAATTAATAGATTAATTAGATATTTTTTCATCATAACATTATTATGATTCTCTTTTAACTGATGATGATAAAATCCATAACATTATAGGACAAAATGGCTGCGAACCGTGAATGAATGTACCATAGGATAGTTGATAATGAGGTATCGCACGAATATATGGATGGTGTTGACAGTTTTATTGAATTCACAACAACAAATGTCAATACAACATAAATGATTATAGATTCCATACAAAAGACTATGGTGTCAATAAGTCAATGATGAATAGTGGTGTGTGCATCAAGGGTAGCAACTACGGTGAAAATGAACATGACTACTACAATATTATAGAAAAAATAATGGAGTTAACTTAGGCACAAATAATAGTGTAACTTTATTCAAGCGTCATTGGTTTGATCTTACAGCAACAAGAGTCAACAAAGCCTTAGGCATTGTGGAGGTGGATCATAAATCAAGGTTTGGAACATTTGAACCATTCATATTAGCCTCTCAAGCTCAACAAGTTTACTATACTTCATATCCGAGTACAAGAAGTCAGATAGAAATGAATGGTTGGCAGTTTATAAAGTGAAATCTAAACTATACCCCGAGTATGATCAGTTACAGGAAGACAAGTTAACTGAAGAGAGTGATTACTATCAATCAGATGATATGTATGACTTCTCTTATGATTACGATGTCACACATGGTCTGCATGTCACATCTCTATTATCTGATGACACATGTATGGAAGAATGTGATCCAAATGATATACCAAGTGAATGGGCACCCAATGTAGAAAAAGACGAAGAGGACGAAGAGAAGAAGGAAGAAGAAGAATATGAAAGTGAAACAAGTGATAAAGAAGCATACTCGATCTAGTAAAATACATGCTTGAGTGCTATGAATGATTTGAATGTATTGCCATGTTTTATAAGGTAGTAGTTAGTGGAATGCAGGTACATGTTTGACATTGATATGCTATGAATGATTTGAATGTATTGCCACATTTGATGTGACTGTTATCCATGCTTGCATGAAGTTATTTTTTATTTGAATATGTATTCATAAAATTGCATATCATGTAACTGATCTAAATAACATTTTTATTTGTTATAATATGGTTTGTGAAGGTCATAGTGGTCGAGGACCAAGTGGAGGCCGTGGGACATCATTAGGTAAATGTCTTTGTGTTTTATTTAAATATAGGTATTCATTATGTTTTTATTTATATGTTGATATAAACATTGTTACTTGTTAATCGTCTTTATAGGATCCCAGCTTAGTGATAGGCAGACTCGGCCTTCGTCTTCACGCAATGCTTATGGCGCCCCTTTCTCTCATTGGTTCTGGCGTAGACATGTGTCAAGTTCTTCTTCCTTCTGGTATGAACACATGTCTCTTGACTTTTTCACATGTGAGGAGGACACATCAGTTGCCACATCACCTCCCTGGGTTCCACCTAGGCCTGGATGATCCTCACTGCCTACAGGGAAAGGTGTGTGGGTCCTGGAGCTCAGATCTATACCATCTTATGAAATTTGGATCGTAAGAGACCACCACGCTCCACACTACTTTTTCCCTAAAGTAGAGACTATGACCCTCTAATTTTCTATGCATCCATGATCAAACATGAGGTTTTGATCGTCTATATGCATTGGGACGATTTTGCGGTTGTTCGATCTCGGTTTCAAACCCATTGTTGAACTCTTAAACCAAACTGAGTCTCAGTGAAGGAGTTGGGGACATGGCTTGTGAGTGCATGCGTTGGTGAGGAGCATGCAGCTGAGCTCATAATGGCGACATGGTTGCACTTTTAGGGAGTTGTCAAGATGTTGCAGCTGCATGAAAATAACTACAACCAATTGGCAACATTTGCATCCTTCATGGTGACCCTACTGGTATGCCGCCTCAGGTGAGAACTCTTCCACCTGTTCGGCTGTATTGTTCACCAACTGCACTACATTATTGATTGTAGGTGTGAGTTGTATCTTGTTCCTGCTTGTCTCACTAGGTTGATGATGAACATGGACAAGGAGAGGCTCAACCTGTGCCTCAAAATCTACATAGCCCTCTGTGGGGCTTTTGTGGTCCTCTATTGTGCATTGGGTCATATCCCTACCGCGTTCAAAGATGCACTCGATCGTTAGAGAGCTTAGATCCTTTGCTATGCACAATAATGCTTCCTCAATGGACACAGGGCATCCTACTCCGTAGGCATGATACTTCAAGAATTTTGGATGTTGTCCTCAGGGTGGCAACCATGTGATGTGGGCAGGTGGAGCTGCCATCCTGGCTAGACCTGCACCTGGTCTATGGTGCGTTGTTGGGGCATTGATGATGATGACGCCAAAGAAAGAATCACCTGTTTTGCTGGTGGGACAATCGACTCCTGAACTTAGTGATGTAGGAATCAAGGACTCTAAAGGCTGTTGCAACAGGTGGCCTGCGACAGAGCTATGCGTGTAGGAATTATGGACACAATGTCTTTAGTACGCACTGCTCATATGTATATACCTAGTCGCTACATCAGTCAATTCCTGCAAGGGTATTGCGTTATATAAAGGAGTGTGAAGATATTTGATCACTCACCTCCATTCGGATTTGTATCATTTGAACACATGTAGATGCGCTTCAAAACTCATCTAGGGGATTTCTTCTCATAATTTTCACTGCAAGCATTCTAAGGATTGATGAATGTCAAGTACGTACCATTCATCGACAATGTTGGCTCCTACTGCATCAAAGTCTTTCGCACATCACAAGAATCTTGTTACAAGTGCTTCCAACTCTAAACACATCTTTAAATTTGGCCCACAGTTTGTTGTGTGTATCCAGTCCACAATTGCAGTTAGATTCATGTACAATTTTAATAGCACATCAACCATTGTATTCGGGGTTGCGACATGCTTTGGCGACACCCTTCTCTGATGCCACTTATTGCGTCTGCTACCTGCAATCCTACGATCTATGTCATGGTACATCTCACCAGTTTGGAAGCTACAAGGAAAATAAGGTCCAACGGCTAAATTGGGTAGGTCAAAACTAGGTCCGTTATGTGAATCAAGAAGGGATTGTGATTCAATCTAAAAGGACCTGCTCCATGGCTTCTAGAGGGACCTAGGGACGTGTGTTGGGGTCTGATATACATGCTAGGGATCAAAGAGGTTAGGTTGGGTCGTTGGGGAGGTTGATGAGATTAAACTGGTAAAATTGCATGTTCTGCGAAATTGTTATGGTGTAGTTTTGGTATTTCGAGTCCTAAACGTAGGTAGGGTCTTAGCTAAGATTGTGATCAGTTTGAGAAGTTATGTAGCAGGTCTAGGGAGGTCTTAAAAGGGTCTAAACATTCAGGTATGATAAGGGTATGTACAAAAAATTAGAAAAGGCAAAACAATTTGCAGAACAGGACCACTACTCTTTCAGGTGCAGTCTTAGTCTAGACAGCTTAGGTAGATTTAGGAATGGTTAGAAACAAGTCCTAAGGTATGATAGGGGTTCAGGGAGTGTATAAATACCTGAGACAAATATAACAGGATG
The DNA here is from genome assembly GCF_984573655.1 of Nuphar pumila. NCBI lineage: Eukaryota > Viridiplantae > Streptophyta > Magnoliopsida > Nymphaeales > Nymphaeaceae > Nuphar > Nuphar pumila. The sequence goes on from NC_143254.1 coordinate 105,215,488, forward strand.
ACTGATTAGTAGAACCACAACTGACGGGGCTCCAACATTAGCTTTCATAAGTAAGGAGACATTATGCTGCAAGACAAGGTACAAGAAAGACTTGGGCTCTTAGAAGGGGTGAAAGACCAGGCTAAGGAAGTCTGGTCTCAAGTGAATCACAAAGAGGAGAGGGAGAAACGTAAGGAGAGAGAAAGAATAAGAAGGGAAGAGTGAGATTAGAGAGAAGGAGAGAAAGAGAGGTTGTAAGAAAACTTTAATATTATTTCATTTTGTGTATAAAAATAAAACCCCAGACCTCTATTTATAGATGAAAGGTCTATGATAGAGTACATAATCTTACTGTGAAACAAAAATTAGACTAGTGAAAAGATTTTAGAATTCTGCCAATGTCATGACTTCTACTCTAATTAAAAGTCCTAATTAATTAAGAAAGAAGACCTAATTATAATCTACCTAATTAACTTGAGAAACATTTAGAGATGGGAAAACGTCCCACCATGGTCCTCTAATTAGACGCCCCCATGTGGGCCTTGCTGGGTGGCTCTCCTTGATTCTGACGCAGATGTGTCAGACTTTCCTTTTTTGTATGGACATGTGTTCCTTTACTAGGAATCAATGCCCCTGCCATGTGTTTTCAATGAAAACATGTGGAGCCTCTAAAATTTACTTACTATGGACTATTGATTTCTCGAACCTTATAAAAACCCACCCATGCTTTGAAATCGAATGCTCCAAGAGCTGATCCCTGTAAAATCGAGTACCTTAATCACATTTGTATTGTCAGAATTTAAAAATAAAATGAAAACAAACTTGACCCCATTTAGCCCCATTTAGCATGTTTCAATATATTTTTCCTCTCTCTCTCTTTATATATATATATATATATATATATATATATATATATATATATATATATATATATATATATATATATATATATATATATATATATATATATGCAATTCATATTCAAATGCATGCCTTCTTTTATAAGACTCATTGGAGAACAGACCATTCCATGACTTTTTCTTTACCCCTCAGTTAACCATATGAATCTGAACTATGAACTGACTTGAATCTGAAATACATCATATCAAATTATACTGAAATTGCATTTTCTTCTCATGATCGGTGGTTTCGAACAGCTACTTATCAGCCTGCAGCTCCTGCTCCTATTGCTCATGCTAATTTCTAGGAAAGGATCGGGAGGAGAGCAAAGCCTAGATTTGATCCGATATATGTCAAGGGTAGTCGAAAATTTAACAAATTAAGGTGAATTTATATATAGGTTTTGGTTTGTGCACACATTTTTTCCATTAATGATTGAACTTTATAGTTGGCAGCATAAAGCATGGCAACTTTTTTTTTTCAAACGAACTCTGATGTCAAGGCCATCATTTTTCATGAAACTGTAGCATTGTGCTATTAAAACAATGAAAAATGGCCGGATTTATTGAGCCACTATGTTTGAGAACTACTGAAAACCCCTGACTCACATTACAGCATGAAGGATTTTATGTGCAGTCAACCATATCACTTGTGCAACAAAAAATGGTCATTACATAAGCTTGATTTTTTTTGCTACCTACTTTATTCACAATCACCAACATCACTGAGCCAATGAAAAACTATCCCGGTGAGCAGCAGTTCGGTTTCACTCATTCCCTATGTCATCTCCCATCTTTATGCCCCTCTTAAATCTTATGACTCAAGTTGTTTTGATCAAAATCTGACCTTATTCATCATGGTCGTGTTAGTAAGAATAAACCTTTGGATTATACTTTTTTTAACAAAAAAATATGTTTTTTTAAATCACTAAATTTTGTGTTTTGTCAACCATTGATTTTTGAATCTCCAAAAAGTCCTGCACAACAGATTTTGGCAATTTAAATATTGATCTTCACTAAATGAATAATGTGGATCCCATCTATGGAGTCTGATTTAGGTCACGAAGATAGGGATGACACGGGGGGCGGGCGGAGTGGAACCAATTTGGGTCTGCAGGGGGAGTATTCGGATTCAGATTTCTAGGTCACCTCTTTCTGTTTGATAGTTCAACCGTGAAATTCTTTTGTTTTGGTATTTTCGAAATATGAGTGTGACTTGTTATACCTATTGATAATACAGAGAATAAGTCTGTCATCTTGTCAAAGGAGATGGTTCTAGCGATTGAGTCATCTTGTCAAAGGAGATGGTTCTAGCTATTGATTCCCTGAAACCTCTTATTAAGTGAAAAGGGAATGAAGTGTTTGTTGTTTCACTGCCAGAAAACAACTGTTTAGCAGCCCAATCTTTTTCTCCCCTCACTTCAGAACTGATTCACGCAGGTCCAAACCAGTGCCGGGTCAACTATAGCGCCTTTACTAAATCTTGGCTCTTCAGAATGGTTGGAGAGAGCTCTTCCCCCTCTTGTTAGGCGTTGGCGATAACGAAGATCATGAAAACGTCTCCCTTTAATTGGCGACTATCAAATAAATCAAAAAATGTTACTAGATTCATATTAACAGCATTCAGTATAAGTTCAAGACACATAAGTGCTCTAACCATGTTTGGACTTGGGATCAATCCATAAATACCAATAGAATTTAGTTTTACATCGAGGATGCCTAAACACAACCATGATCAATATGGTACCTCTTGGTTCATAATAGGATGTTTGCACTATAACAGTGGATTTCACCCCTATTTTTGTTTTTGAAAGGCAAGCTGGGGTTAGGCAGGCCCCCACCAGTTATTACGTCCCACCACAAGGAGACGTGCACTGACAGCCGGTTTCTCCTCAATTTATTAAAAAAAACACCAATATTTCTGCTCTCTCTAAAATGTTAAAAACATTTCAAAAGTGGCAAGATTCAACCTTCAATATTTTGGAATAGTTTGTTGGACATTTGCATTCGAGTCCAGCCCATTGGATGACCCAGTTTGACATTAAAAGATTAGTGGGATAGTGGGCATCATAGTGGAGGGCAGTTAATGCCATAAGGGAGGAGGTTACGTGAATGTGGAATGTTCACATTCACTGTATCTCCTCTCCCTCCTTCACTATATAAAGGGGTGGCTACCTGCAATGGATGATGAGACATTGCATAACTTTAGCCTAGCTCAAGTTAAGCTTAAACTGGGTTCAAGGTCTTGCTCACTGTCGATCTTTGGCCTGAGCTCATCGTGGGCGTCGACCGGCTAAGAAGAACACCGAGCACCCGCACACACACTCATTGGCGTCTTCAGGTACGCCTTTCAGTTTTGTTTTTGTTATGGCTGAAAATGCCAACATTTGGGTTATGGACCCACTTCCCACGCATTCTACTGCACGTGGGTGCATATAGGGCCTTTCAGCATTTTCTGGATTCAGGTCAGGCACCGGTAGCACTGACCGCATGTCGTCGTGGGGCGACATGGGTCATCGGTTTCCCGGCAGTCTGTCGCAAATAGCGACAGAAGATGATGACAATGGCAATGCCGAATTTCCAGCAGATTGTTGCTGTGGGGCGACAAAAAAAATCTTAACCTCTCTGTTTGTCGGGGATGTCATCGTGGCCATCGAGTGAAGGCGCCACCGCGATGTTTACTGGGAACAAGGCGGCCATTGGGTCGCCGCTTCACCAGCATCCTCGTCGGTGAAGTCCCTTGGCAGCAAGAGCATCGTCGGATTTGTCTGGTCATCCAAAGACCATCGTCGAAAAACCACTGTGTTTCTGTCTGTTTCTCAATCGCTGGGCTGTATCGAGGTGGTGGGTCATCGCCGGAGATCTAGGAGGGTGGATGCAGGTCTCCATCATCGACGTTTTTTCGACCGGAAGGTGCCTGCAACTGTATGTCACCATGGGGTGACATGCATTGTCGTCAGGCCGTGCTGATGTCGTTGCCATCAGAATCCTTAGGGGTCGCCATCGCCAGTGGCCTTCCGGCAGGCCGTCAGTGCCTGCGACTGCACGTCAATGTGGGGCAACATGCATCACCATGGGGAGACATGCATCATCGTCTAGCAACGAGGCTCAACAGTTTTTGAGAAAACCGAACGATTCAGTTTTCTCAGGAAACCGTCGGGCACCCTTTTTTAAAATTTTTAAATTTGGATAACCCAGGTCAGACCAGATATTCTGACCTGGTAGTAGGGCCCGATCCAAACCCTAAGTGGGTGGATCAGGTCTCCCGATTACTTTGGTTGGTCTTGATCCGGTGAACCAGACCCTTTTAAAATATCTGAATCCGGGCTTGACTTGGATCCGATTTGGATCAGGTCTGGCCCCAACCCTATTCGGATCAGACCTGGATCGTGATCCAAATCTGGTTGGATTGGTACTGAACCCAATTGAGTTCTGAGTCTGATCCGTTTATACTGAGTTATGGTCTGGACCCATTAGGGATTCGGGTCTAGGTCTGATCCGGATGACCCAGATCTTGTTTGGATCGGGTCAGATTCAGATCCTATTTAGATCGGGTCAGATTCAGATTCCATATGGATCAGAGCTGATCTAGATACTATTTTGACTGGATATGGATCTAGATTGGATCAAAATAGATCCAGAATAGTGTCCAGATATGGTTTACACCTCAAATGGATCAGGAACCGATACGACTCTTTTTGGGATCGGTTTGGAGCTATTTTTGATCGCTTCCTTCCAGTTTTTCACCGGTTCTGAGATGCTAAGACCCTATTTTCATAAATCTATGAAGATATAGGGATTTTGGCATTCAGTTATAGAGTTTTATGAACTTTTGTTCATAAATATATTTGTTCATTAGGTTTTGAACCGATTTGGATCCTAAGATGACTGGTTTTGCATCGTTTCAGACCGGTTCTGGGTATTTTTGGACCGGTTCTTGCATGAGAACCCTGGGTTTTACCCATATGAGCATGTTTTTGTTATTTTTCATGCCTTATAAGTATTCATTATTGAGAATGCATGACTTATGCATGTTAATTCATGTATTTTAATGTTGGTTAAGTTATGCATATTATTTTTAAAGCATGATTATGACTAAATTCATGACATTTTATCATTAAAATTTATTTATACATATAAAATGAAACATGGACATATATTTTGATGATATTGTGTATATTATGTCATGAATATACATGCATTAACTAGTGTGCATATACATGCTCCATAATACGACTAAAATTTTGGTATAAGATCTTGATTGACTGACTCATGCTATCACCAAAGTGATATAAGTTGTGTTGATTAAGGATTCTATTGACCGTATAAAGATTTGTTATTATGATTGTGTGTGACTTTATGAAACATCGATTCTACCCAAAGGTAGGTCATTGTGTTCCAAATTCACATAGAGTATAATAGTAGATGTATATTCCAGCCCATGAAGCATGTTCGTACCCAAAGGTATAGTACAGAATTGCCTCTGGTTATATAATCTACTAGTTTCACCAATTGAAGTCGATTCCTTGAGAATTGAAGAGACAAAGCAATTATGAGTATTCGAGTTTCTACCAAAGTAGAATGATAATGACTCAACTATGCTTGTCTTAGAGAAGGTAAAAATAAAAGGTCTCACTTTTACCTTTTCATCACAAGTCTTGTCTGAACAATAATAGTAATATCTTTTTATTTTCGTTCATTGTCTTATTAGGTTCCTTCCTTATCGACGGTTCTAGTAATATCCTCCTTTTAGACGGATTAAATTTTTTTGATTAGAAAGAAATTATGTTATTTGTTTTGGGATATATGGATCTAGATCTGGGGCCTTAAAATTAATGAACCTCCCGCTCTTATAGAGCAGAGCACAACCAATCAGAAGGCTGCCTCTGATAAATGAGAGTGCTCGAACATACTTAATTTGTTGCTTTTGCAATCTCGAGTGGCTAAAAATATTCGAGGCACAATTCCTCACTGTAAGATAGTAAAATTTTTTTTGGGAGCCATTGAGGCTCAATTCGTCACTTCTAATAAGGCAAGGGCCAGTACACTCATGTCTAAATTAGTGTCTATAAAATATACTGGTGATAGTCACATACGACAGCATATTTTGGAAATGAGAAATATTGCGACTCAACTGAATGACATGAAGTTCACCATCTCTGACTCCTTCTTGGTCCATTTGATATTAACCTTGTTACTTATCGAATATGGACCCTTCAAAATCTCCTACAATACACATAATGATGAATGGTCTTTTAATAACCTTTTGGCCAAGTGTGTTGAAGAAGATGAGAGACTAAAGGGTGAGAGGGTGGCAAGTGTACATATGACCTCTCATAAAGATAAACAGAGTCCGGGGCCAAAGAAAAACTCCTTTAAAAAGAAGAATAAGAAGAAAGCCTCTAGAGAGAGTTTTAACTCTTAGGTGAAAGTCAATTCCCAGTCATGAGGTTTTTCTATAAAGTGTTTTTTATGCAAGAAGAAGGGGCATAAGAAGATTGATTGTTTGAAGTATAAAAAGTGGCTCAAAAATAAAGGTAATGAGTCATTTGTTTCTCATGAGTGTAATTTAATTCATGTTCTATTGCATAGTTGGTGGATTGATTCTGGTGCCACGGTGCACATTGCCAACTCTTTACTAGCATTTTTGAACAAAAGGAAACCAATAGAGCATGAAAGAAGCATATTTTCAGGAAATAAGATGCGTTCGCATGTCAAGAATGTTGGACCTACAGAATTGTGTTGGAGTCAGAATTCATATTGGATTTGATCGATACATTCTATGTTTCATCTTATAGTTGGAACCTGATTTCAATTTTAAAACTTGATAAGTTTGGCTTTGTATTTAAATTTGAAAATTCTAAGCTTATTATTATGAAAAAATCAATAAATATAGGTTTTGCATACATGTGTAATGTTTTGTATCAATTAAGAACCAAATTCCAAATTCGGGAATCTCACTCCATTGAGAACACAATGATTGACATTAAACGTGACCTAAAGGATGATCAATCCTATCTGCTTTGGCATCGAAGGTTAGGACATATCTCGAAAAAGAGAGTCCAAAGACTTGTGAAAGAATGAATTCTTGGATCCCCTGATTTCACATATATAGAACTGTGTGTTGATTGCATAAAGGCTAAGCAGTCTAACATGTATAAGAAAGATGTCAAACACAATAATGGAAAGTTAAAAATAGTGCATACGGATGTTTGCAGCCCTTTTCACCGTGTTATACGGGTGAACAATATTTTGTCACCTTTATAGACCGATTACTCACAGTATATATATCTCGACTTATTATTTGAAAAATCAGAAGTCTTTCAAGTTTTTAAGGACCTCAAGAAGGAAGCAGAGAAACAAACCAGTGAAGTTGTTAAGGTTGTCAGGTCTGATAGAGGTGGCGAATATTATGGTCGTTTCACTGAGATGAGACAAAAGGAAGGGCCATTAGCATGATTTCTAAAAAGAAGAAGGCATTATACCTCAGTATACCATGTCTGGTAGTATTTACCAGAATGATATAGCTGAAAGAAGAAACCGTACGCTTAAAGAAATTGTTCAAACGATGTTGAATCACTCAAACCTTCCTTTGACTTTGTTGGGTGAAGCTCTTAGAACAACAATGCATATTTTGAATAAGGTTCCTATGAAGGTTGTTCAAAGAACTCCTTACGAGTTATGAATATGTAAAAAACCCTCTTTATCATATATGCACATATAGAGATATTCAGTAGAAGCTAAATTGTATAACCCACATATAAAAGTCTTTGATCCTAGAACGACTAGTGGACTTTTCATTCGTTATCCAGAAAGGTCAAAGAGCTTTAGGTTTTATTGTCCATCTCATACACCACAGATAGTGGAAACAGATAAAGCAAGATTTTTGAAAAATAGTTCTGTTGGGATAGATGCATCTCAAAATATTGATTTTAAGTAAATGCAGGATTCATGTTACATACTGCTAAGGATAAAAACCTGATTTTTTCTATCATTGTCCCTTGGGATAATGTAAGAGAAAGTTTGATCAATGAACATCAATCCCAAATAGAGTCAATTATTGATGATGATATACAACAATAACAGGATACAAAGGTTCATTTTGAACCACCTGTAGCACCTGTATGGAGGTCCACGAGGACCAGGAAATCTGCTATCCATCTAGACTATATGGTGTATTTGCAAGAGTCCAATAATTTCATAGATATTGAGGATAATTCCTTTACCTTTGTAAAAGCTATTGAAAATGAAAGATCAACACATTGGATCAATGTCATGAAAGAAGAGCTTGACTCTATAGTAAAGAACCAAGTGTGGGATCTTGTACCTCAACCTGTTTGTTGTAAGTGGGTCTATAAGACCAAAATAGACTCTAAAGGTCATGTGGAGAGGTATAAGGCTAGGCTTGTTGCAAAAAGTTTTACACAGATTAAGAGCAATGATTATAATGAGACTTTTTCTCCTATCTCAAATAAGAAATTATTGAGAATAATCATGGCCCTCGTAGTTCATTTTGATTTAGAGATGCATCAAATGGATGTAAAAATTGCCTTCCTAAATGGGGATCTGGATGAGAAGATATATATACAACAACCTCCTATTTCAGTGTAGATGATTCGAATCGTTTAGTTTACAAATTGAAGAAGTCAATTTATGGACTTAAACAGGCCTCCCGTCAGTGGTATAAGAAGTTCAATCAGGTAATTATGAATTTTGAATTCACTGAAAATATTGTTGATCAGTGTATTCATATCGAGACTAGTGGGAGTAAGTTCATAATTTTGGTTTTATATGTTGACGATATTCTTCTTGCAACTAATGATTTGAGTCTATTACATGAAACAAAATATTTTCTTTCCTCTTATTTCGATATAAAGGACATGGGTGAGGCCACATATGTTCTTGAAATTGAGATCCATCGTGATAGAACTAAGGGTGTCATTGGCCTCTCTCAGAAATCATATATCCTTAAGGTTCTTAAAATATATGAAATTGAGAATTGTCCTCCTGGTTCGGCACCCATAGTGAAAAGGGATAAATTGAGCTTAAAAGACTATCCTCAGGATGATATTGTGAAGGCTCATATGATTGTTGTCCCATATGCTTCGGTGGTTGGGAGTTTGCAGTATGCGTAGACCTGCACTCGACCTGATATAGCATTTGTTGTGAGAATGCTTGGTAGATATCAGTCAAATCCAAACATTGTGCACTGGTAGGCAGTGAAAAAGGTCATGTGTTATTTATAAGAAATGAAAGACTATATGTTGACCTACATGAAAGTTGACCACCTAGAGGTTGTTGGATACTCTGATGCGGACTTAGGAGAGTGTATTGACAGTAGAAAATCCACTACTGGATACATCCTACTAGCGGGTGGTGTTGTCTCATGGAGAAGTGCAAAGCAGTCTACCACTGCTGCTCATACTATGGAGGCAGAATTTATTGCTCTATACGAGACTTCATCATAGGCCATTTGGATAAAAAAACTTCATTATGGGTCTTGGTATAGTGGATTCTATTAAGAGACTATTAAAGATCTTTTGTGATAATGAAGCAACTGTGTCCTTTTCAAATAATAATAAGAGTTCAACCTCATGTCGACACATGAAGTTAAAATACTTTGTTGTTAAAGAAAGAACTGAGAATCATCTGGTATATATTGATACAATTGGGACAAAGAAAATGACTGTGGAACCTCTTACTAAAGAGCTAGCACCGATATTATATTCCCAACATGTGAAGGAGATGGGTCCTTTTTATTCCTTCTGATGTATGACAATATATTATGTGATCACATTTGTGAATTGATTCTCTATAGCTTTGTGTATTGTTGATTTTGCATACAATATCTCTCATATGGTTAGAGAGAATAGCAGAATAACAATATTAAAGGACCAATAGAATAGGTAAGAGACCAACATATTCATAAAGGTAATTTCAACATGCTAAAACACTGAAAGTGAACTGTAGTGTAGTATATGAAAATATGACATTTCATAAAAGCGTGTTCATCTCCATGACTCATATGATTCATTCTTGTGATAAAGGGTAGCATGTGAACCCACATAAAGAATTAAATCGAGATAACAGTATAAACCTCTATGTAGTATACTTTAAGTGTCAATGGGTCAAGTGAAAAAATGTTGGATATTTGGATCTGAGTCCAACCCATTGAGTGACCCGGTTTGACATTAAAAGATTAGTGGGCTAATGGGCATCATAGTGGAGGGCAGTTAATGCCATAAGGGAGGAGGTTACGTGAATGTGGAATGTCCACATTCACTGTACCAACTCTCCCTCCTCCACTATATAAAGGGGTGGTTGGCTGCAATGGATGATGAGAGACATTGCATAGCTTTAGCCTAGCTCATGTTAAGTTTAAACTGGGTTCAGGGTCCTGCTCACCGTCGATCTTAGGCATGGGATCATCGTGGGCATCGACCGGTTGAGGAGAACGTTGAGCACCTGCACGTGCACTCTATGGCGTCTTTAGGTACGCCTTTCAGTTTTGTTTTTGATATGGCTGAAAACATAACATAGTTAACTCACCCCTTTGTGTGCACGTACTCAAGAGTACACAAACACAAGGTACTCTCTAAATTCAATAAAAGAAAACATGCAGTCGACCAACCGAGAGAAAAATATTGCATCAGTGGGCACAAATAAAAAAGTAATCAACATTTGCACCGGACAAATGGCCAACAAAGTTGTCTCCATCCACATCATCTTGTTCAAGCTTCCATTGGAATCATTAGTTGGGTGCAGATTAAACTGGATTCCCAAAAAATTAATCCAGCAATTTTCATTCTCCCAAGTGGTGTTTTTGGGCCTCTGCAAACATGGTTTTAAGTTTAAAAATTCAAAAAGCTTTTACCATCCCTGTCTTTATGGGGTGGGTAAGAGTTACTAAGATTGTCTAATATTGACCAAGATCCTGATTTTAGTATTTTCAAGGAACTGCTAAGTTCATGATAAGACAGGATAAATAAAGTAGCTCATGATACAACAAGATGCAAATACTGTCACAAGGACAGAGACAAAGAGGACGATTTAATACAAGGACGCGCGAGACATGGATACATAATTCTTTTGAAAACTAGGGCATGGCACTGGTTTTTTATTATTTAATTTATAAAAAAGTACTTTAGATATTATTAAAATGCATCACATATATATTTATAAAACAATGTTCATATACGCCATGGTGTGTCCATGTGTTTGTGTCCTGTCGTGTCCTCCAGACAAGGGATCCTAAATGGTATTTTCCCCTGGCATAGTTTCCCTATTGAAATGTTAATCAACTTGGCCGTGTTTTACATGACAATGGCATAGCCAGCCGAGTTTTGGCAGGACGGGATTAACGGTTCCGGCTGCTGGGTGACATTGTTAATCACCCAATGTTTCATATGATCTGCCCTCAGACATATATATATATATATATATAGATGATTATACATATATTAATAAAAATTATGCAATAAACATATTATAAAAATATCATATAATACATATTATATACAATATATTAATAATATTTTATAAAATATAGATATAACAGCCACAGCCATGACCAAGTTGTTGATCTGCAACCATTTTCTCCACAGAAACTCTAAACTTCCGATTACAACTCATATACAGACATTTGAGTTGAAAAAAATATGCAGTTTCTGCAGCTCATGAATGTCAAAAGCATCCAACACTTTTGAGTCAAATCGGGTAAGTGTGTATTGGAAAAATATGGGATAAAAAGGAGATCACATCTGGATCTAATCCTGAAAAAAATATGGGATAAAAAAGGAGATCACATCTTTCGATCTAATCCTGATGATGATGAGGAATCCTTGGCGAAGCGAGAAAAACTCGGAGTGAGACCCCACGACCACCCTACTTTAGGTAGCCCACCTCTAAAAGCTAGAGACACACTCGTGCGTTAGTGGTGGGGTTTGAGACTTTGATCCGATATCTTCTTCACACCACCCTCCCCCCGGCTGGCCAGGTGGGCGACCCCGCGGCAAAGCATCCTGATTCCAAATGTTAATAAAGGTTAGACATTAGACAGGTGACTTCTCGACTGCAAGGTTTTGTCTTAAATAATGATCGATCAAAAGAATAAAAAAATAATTGATCAGCCAAAAGGGGTTGTCAACATGTATGGCAGGACACGCAAACTCTTGTGGATGGGAGTGAGAATGCCCTACGACTACCCTAACCAGGTGGCAAAAAATTAACCATCTTGGGACAAGCTCACTTGATTAGCATGTCAAATCACATACTTTGGTTCCTGTTAGATGTGAGAGGTGACCAAGTGGGGGGTTGCTTGAGTTGAACGCGCTGTTGGACCAGTATTTTTTTTTCTCGCTCACTGCAAAGCCAATACCAAATCACCTGTTTAAAAGGATCAGATGGTTTATTTTATTTACAAAGTCCCGGACAAAAGCACCTAAATTTAGCATTTCTTGCACTTTCTGATTTGGATTTCATGCTACTAGCCAGTAGGCAGATCAAGAAGCTAGTGCAGGAAGTTCGTTTTTTTTTCTTGGGTATCCATCCGCCAGCAATAGGCAAGGGTTTCTAGTTTTGATGGGAAATGTGCCCCCAAAGAATTACAAATGTAATGTAAGAACGCTCTTTAAAGAAATGGGAAAATATATGTAGGATGCGGATCTTGGGGGCAGAGTAGGATCAACTGAAGGACCAGTAAGTGTTCCATGCTTCAATCAATCAAATTCTTTGTTGAATTAAGATCATTTTCAAAATCATGGCCATGAGACAGAAGACTTTGATTTGCAAGGGAAAAAATTGGCAAGACTCTGGCCATTGTCAATACTACTTTGTCCAAGCTAAGAACACTGTAGTACCCAATGTCTTTGCTCTCTCTCTCTCTCTCTCTCTCTCTCTCTCATTCCATATGTACATTTCAGCTGCAGCTAGAGATGCAAAGAGTTCGGATCCAAAATATTTAAATGCATGAAGATTTGAATAAGAGTTGAATCTGAAACAGCCAAAAATTACAAAACCTTCCATCCCATTCTTATCCCTAGCTGCTGCAGCACGGAGAATCATGCTGGAATCACTTGCACAAACCAAAGATGAGAAACAAACACGCCAATTGTAGCACCAAATGTGTGAAACCTTGCGTTAGACCACTTCATTCATTCTTTAAACCTTACAAAATTATAAAAGCGACACGTGTGTATATATATATATGTATATCAACATATGCACTTTCCCCCTTTTCTCCATCATACAAAACCCTCGAAAAAAGGAGAAAAATCTAAAAAGAGCACCAGCAGGCCAAGCAGCAGCACCACCGGACCCAAACCCTAAAACCAAAAACCCCCCGTCCCGGACCCCATCACCACCATAAAAAAAGCATCAAACCTCCCTGGGGTCCACAAAGATGGAGCTCCCCGGGAGGGATTTGGTCCAGTCGCCGACCTCCCCGTCGGGGTAACCCTCCCCACCACCCAGCCTCTTGATGCACCACAGGTCTTCGAAAGACAGCCGGGCCCAGTGTGGGACGCCCTCCCTCAGCGGCTCGCAGCACCCCACCTCGGCCACCACCACCCCGGCCCCACATTCCCTCCCCAGGTTGTGGGCCCACCCGCAAAGCCCCCTCGTCAGCCCCACCGCATCGGGGCCCTCTCCGGCCAGACCGTACAGGAAGAGGCACCCAAACGGCCGGTGGATCTCCGGTACTGAGGGGATCCGGAGCCAGGGCAAGACCCGATCAAGGACCCGGCTGGCCCGCGCGACGGCGAGCTTGGCGCGCGGGAGGCCCTTCACCTGCAGCTTGAAGACGTCGCCGGAGTTCCAGACGGAGAGCGCCGCCCAGGACGGCGGAGGGTCGGCGGAGAAGGAGGCGAAGTCGACGGCGGCGGAGGAGGAGGGGACGGCGAGGAAAGTGCCGAGGGTGAGGCGGTTTGAGAGGACGGAGTCGATGTCACGGGGGAAGAACTCGACGGTGGAGAGGCGGAAGCGGTAGAGGGAGGCGGCCTCGGAGGGGCAGAGGCGGAGGACTCGGGCGCCGCGCGGAAGGCGGGCGCGGTGGGCGTGGACGGGCTGGACCAGCACCGCCGGGGTGCGGAACTTGGCGTAGTCGAGGCGGCGGATGAAGAGGCCGAGGGACGCCTCGTTGGCGCTGTCCGTGGCCATGTAGGCGTACTCGGCGCCGTTGTCGCGGAACCACGACTCGAGCTGCGTCACGAGCTTCAGGCCGATGCCCTTCCGTCTGAAAACCAACGGCCAACGGGGAAGGTGAGTGTGTGCCAGTATGCCTAAGAAAAAAAATATATACAGAAAAAGGAAGGTTTTTTTTCTCTCTTTTCTTTTTTTGGTGAAGATTATGACTTTTGAAGTGGGGTTTGATTGGTTTGATGTTTGGTGGTGAAAACAAATGGTTTGATTGTATCAAGAAACGGCGTTTTTTTCCTAAAATTTCATGTAAAACAGAGCAATGTGGGAAAATCAAGGAGTGGGTATGGATTATTGTTCTGTATTTGGGAAATAGAGACTTTTTGTTTCTACTATTTTGAAGCGGAGAAAATGAAGAGAAGAAAGGAAAGTTTAGTTTGGTCGTTTTCGTACTGAGAGAGAGAGAGAGAGAGAGAGAGAGAGAGAGAACTGAGTTTTTGCCTATTTGCAGGTGGTGGTAATTTATTGAAGGGGGAAATAATTGAGAACTTACCCAACAAAACATGACTGAACCATTTATAGATGTGGGAATCACTGGACCGGTGGGAAAGGGGTAGGAAATCAATAATAGTGCTTCTAACTAGCCAATCAGTAATGTGGGAATAATCGTTAGTCACTGAGCAAAATAACGGAGGTACTGAAACAGAGCAAAAGAGCATGGTAAGGCTTTTTAGTATACAGCCAGTTCAGAGACGCGGGTCAAAAGAAAACAGAGTATTCAAGAAAATGATCCACCATTTTATCTTCTCCCCATTGTGGGTCTAGTTTTGAAATCAACCCGTCTTCTCAATCTAAAAATAATTACATGTACCCAGACACTGGAGCACGTTAAGAAACATTAGAAAGAGACACTCAAAAAGTCTAGAAAAAAAAAAAGGATCAACTAGGCTGCCTTTTCTCTTTACCTAAAAAAAAGCAAGCAAACTTTGTTCTCTAGAGGAACACTGATAAGATACGCAGGGAAACTGTCTTATTAAAAACAAAGAAATCCAGACAGAAAGAAGCTGTTAATAAAACAGAACCACCACCATAAAAAATGAGTATTCTACAGTCAGAAAGCGGAGTAAGAAATCACTGCCTCAAGTTCCCTTCTTAAGAATGGCTTACAGAAAAAAAAATAAAAAATAAAAAATAAAAAAAGAAAGAAAATGGAACAGTTGTCAAAACTATTGAAGCAAAACCAAGTTTCAAAAAATGCAGAAAGAAATAACAGCATCTGGATTACATCCATAAAAAAAAACAGAAGCACCAATCTCTCATCTGTCAAGAGTGAACACACTAAAAGGTAGTGTAAAAGGGAGTATACTCTCGCCGGAAAACAACAAATATGCTCATTTTCCGGCTGGGGAGCGCCAAGAAAGACACTTGTTCACAAGAAAACAATGGAAAACGGCAGCACGCAACAAAAAGAAAGAGAAAGGCATCATCGGTTTCCATGAATGTTTCCTTTTACTCCGATAACAAGGAAACTTTCAAAGTAAAACTTTATAACACAACAAGAAGGTAAAAAAAGTAAAAAGGTGGAACGCATAAAAAAAAAGGAACACGAAGCGGCTTGTAAAAGAAAAAGATAAGAAAACCCCACATATCTGCTCGGTTTTTTACCTGTGAGAAGGTGAAACTCTTAGGCCGAGAATGTAAGCAGCTTTGGTAAAAACAGGACCCGGGTTGTTATCACTCTCTTCACATCCATTCCTACCATTTCGCGGGATTTTTTTACCGCAGGTAACCGCTTTTATGCATCCCCTAATCACCCCCACTATCTCTCCCTCCCCACTCACCTCTGCAACCTATTCAATTTCAAGGGCAGTAAATATAAGGAAAAATAAAGAAGACATCCAAATGAACAACAGAAAGCAAGAAAAAGAATCCAAGAAAACGGAAAGCATTGTGGAAAACGTCTTGAAACAAGATATACCAGCATGAGAGAAGCAGGAGACAGACGAATTCTGCACATGGGGTCACCCATTGAGTCGGTTAATAGGGAAGCCTTCCCACTAGGACTAACCTCACACCTTCTTTCAAACAACTCCACTCCCTCACGATCTCGCTCAGATTCATACTCTCTTATCTCTATCTCTTCTTCCATATCTTTCTCTCTCTCTCTCTCATACCCCCGTCTTGCTCTAAGCATCCTTATTTATAGCCCCAGAAATGAGATTGTTTTGCGGACAAAGGAAAACAAAGTAAAAAAAAATACCCAACGGTTAAAGCCCACAACTTTTTTCAGACTGCCTATCGCCTGAATCACGTGTCAAGCAAAGTAAGGTCATGCTAATGCTAATAGAGAGAGAGAGAGAGAGAGAGGGGTGGGGCTGGGCCGTTAGTTGTCTTCTCTAGTAGTAGTTTCTTTTTGTTTTATCGTTAGGAACTACTTCTAGAGAGAGAGAACTCGTTCTCAACTCCCCTTTCCTTGCTTTTTCTGGGTTCGAGTGGATCATCATTGGGGTTTGCATCGATTAAGTATCCCCTTCCCTCCTCTAGTCCTCTCCTCTCCCCAATTTCTCTCTCTAAAATGCCCCTCTTATCTCTTTCTCTAGGATAATTATCATCCGAAGGGCAATGGCGGCTGTGGCTGCTCATTCCCTCCGTTTTAAATTTCAATCATTAATTACTGTTCGGATTGGTAGCGTGCCATCATTCCCATACTCCCTGAAATCATCACCATCATTCATTCACACATCCCATCACCCAATCTCTCTATCTCTCTCACTATATATACCCAACCACGAGATCATTCACATTAGAGATGCAAACGAATAGGGTTTCGAATCCTAAAATATATTGGGAAGGCAGTTCAATTCAAGACAGTTAAATTCCTCTTTTTGAATCCAACCCCCTGCAAAACCCATTTTCACAACTGCATTATGGGTGATCGGTGATCCGACGTATAGCAAAAGCACTAGCATGTTCATGTGAGCAAGTAAGCATGAAGCATGTACTACATGGTTGGCATGGTGTGCATGCATGTAAGAGGGGATGCTCATGCATGATGCATCATGAGTGGTGCACGTGATGCATGATGGTCGTGCATGGTAGTGGGGGTAGATGGGGCCGACTTAAACTGCCGCCGCTAAGTGGCTGAGGAAGCGCCGTCCATCTACGGCGATTGTAGCCCTCCTGTTCTGGCCCAATCATATTCCACCACGTTCGAAAGAGAAGGGGAGGGTGGCTGCTGACACGTGGGAAGTGGACAACAAGCCGTGCGTCGTGGTGATGCGGCATTTGAGCTTCTCGGGGAGTGAAAAGGAAATTATGCGAGAAGTCAGGGGGGGGGGGCTTTGATGAAAATCCATCCTTTCGAGCCCTCTTTTATTCCTTTTCTTGGGAGTTGACAATCATATGATTTCCCGAGCAACGCAACAGCCGTTCCTGCAATCATTGGATTCATCAAATTGGGTAATGGTGGCCCATTTCAACACGCCCTCTTGCAACCGCGTGTTGAGTTTACCAGGATGGCAATACACTGGCATTTTCTAACTATATTACACCATCAGAATGGTTCTACCTGTTAGGGTTTGTTTGATGTCTAGTTCAAGATGACGAATAAAATGGACAGAACACAAAGTTCAATGTTCTGTAACAACTGTATACAAGTTAAACCGCACACAGAGGCTGTGTTTTTTATGTTCATTGTTTGATTTATGCAGTGTGGATAACTTGGACACAGATGAATATTGAACTAGATAACTTTGTTTTGGATGGTAGGACTCAATCCGTCAATCAATGTCCATGTTTTAACATATTTATTATGGATTTTAATCCTAGATATGATTTTTGAATTGTATCCAAATACCAAAGCAGTATAAAACTAAACTTGTGTAAATACAAATACACAATCATTTTTTTGATATCTCAATGTAATGATTTACAAAAACAAATATTAAAAATGTAAACCTCTTAACATATAAGTATATCCCAAACAAAAAATTGAATTTAGCATGAATTCATTCAAAAATTGCAAAAACAAAGGTTAAAATACAAAAACCCCAACATCTAAGCATATCCAAACAAAATAACCACCTTTAGAATACATTCACTAAAAAATGCAAAAACAGGATTTAAGATACAAAATCCTTAAAATCTAAGCATACTCAAAAGTACATTATTGGATTTACCATGCATTCACTCAATAGATTGCAAAAATAGAGTTTAAAATACAAAAGCTCTAATTAAGCATACTCAACAAAAAAATCACTCTCAATATCAAGAGAGATGGGAGTTCCAGGGTCAGGAGGCAGCGAGAGAGAGATGAAGAGAGTTCCAAGGTCAAGGGACAAAGGTAGCGATAGAGAAATGTCAGTGGATATGATGTTTCAATTTTTTTTTAAACTTATGGTTCCCCCATCATGTTCTTTTTTCGTAATAGGGTGGTGGAATGGTGAAATCCCATTCTTGAGATGCGATAGACATGCATTTTTCTTGACGAGCATGATTTGCATTGCGTCATCCCAACTCACGCTCGACATGCAACATCAAACGGACCCTTAGGCTCACATGTTATGACCCAATTTTTAGGAGACGCCCAAGATCCAAGCTCAAGGTCATTCGTGACCAAATGAGACCCAAGAAGCTAACGTCTCAGCCTTGCAGGCAAAGAGGGTCTTTCAGGCCCAAATGAGACTCAAGAAGTTGACGTGGCAACTAAGGTGTCATCTTCACATGTAGAAGTCAATGGATACATGTCCATACCAGAAGAAAAAAGAGCATGACACTTGTCCACCCCAAAAGCAGAGAGAGCAAGTCGACGAGACACACATGTGAGGGCATTAATTAAAAAGTCTAGAGTGAAAAGTCTCACTTCTTTAGCAGACTCTTTCACTTTTTATAAAAGTGATTAAGGAGAGTCTAATCAAGTCTTTTCAAGTTGATTTTAATTAAGTTTTTTTATTTAAGTATGAGTCATGACAGGAGTAGGACTCTAGATTCCTCTCTCTAGTGTGGTTCTTCTTTCATGATAGGATTTTTTAGTAGTATGAATTACTTTAATGCTATTGTTGTGTTAAAACATTATTACAAACCCTCATGCTATAAATAGAGGTCTAGAGAACCTCTTTAAATTATTGAATAAGATTGAATTAATTTCGTAAACCTATACCTCTCTCTAGACGTCTCTCTCCCTCCCCTTCTTTTCTCTCTCCTTCCATATGTTTCTCCCTCTTCTCTCTGTAATCCATGTAAAGTCAAGCCTACCTAGGCTAGTCCTTCATCTATTCCAAGGGCTCAAGCCTTTTTTGAGCTTGTATCTTCGTTGTCGAGTGATCCATACCTTGGAATATAATATAGGAGCTCTATCAATCATAGTTCTACTGATCAACCTTTCTTATGAATGTGTCACATGTATTTATATCACTCTCTAAACCTCTATCATATCGTAAGACCAATCTTTAACCTTTTTTAAAGTCGCCTAAGTCATTTAGACCAATACCACATTCGTAAAAGCGGTGAGTCCTATTTTATGGGTTGTTTTGCTTTCTTTGTCCCTCTATACCTTATTTGACCCTACCTGAACATGTAGACTCCTTTAAGACTTTCCTAAACCTGGTACACAATCACTAGAATTGATCTTAGGCTTAGCTAAGACACTACCCATGTTTGGGACATGAAACACCAAAATTGTACCTTGTTAAGCAAAATACCCTGTATATCCTATTTGATCTTACCAGCCTATCAGACGTCCTAGCATGAGTTCATAACACTCCAACACTTGTGTTAGACTTTATTAGACATCCCTAGATTGGCCTAGATGCTTGGCATCATATCCTTGCAGATATGTACCGAAAACCCTACTCGAACAACTTACTGAGTCTAGTTTTGACCTACCTGATTTAGTCATTGACCACATTTTTTTGTACCTCCCAAACCGCTAAGATGTTCTGCAGCATAGATCCTGGGGTTGTGGGCAGCGGCCACAACATCACACTAGCTAGAATGCATGAAGCCATCTTAATGGTTTTGGGCAAATATGATGTCAAAAGGTATAAGTCAAGGTGTGGATTGTTTCATCAGGTCATTCTGGGTTCAAAATTATCTCAACTATTGTAGCGAGGGCATTCACTTGAGTAAACATTTCATGACCAATTACGAATTGTGATATGATTGAATATGAGTAGAAGGCACACAATAGCCAAAAAATAAACAAGTATATATGGCTGCCTATACATGAGTATATAAAATTAGGCATATATATGTATAGTAAATATTGGCTACTAATGAAGGTAACGAAGTAATGAGTAGAAATCACTCTTTTTTAAAAAAAATTAAACTTTTGTAGGTCAAATGTTATGAATGTGATCTGCATTGTTTGTTTAGTAGGAAATTTATTTTGAATCATGTGATTATGATAAATAATTAAGTTTTTAAAATGGTCAAAAAAACAATGGCCCATAATGTGCCAACATTTTATAACTCAAAATATCACATTTTTACATAAAAAAACATGATCCAAGGCTTGATCCTCAACAAACAAACCATGTTGAACACATCTATGTGGTTAGATTGACAAGATACAACTTGCACTTATGATTTCTAACCCATTAGTTCCTTACCTTCATTGATAGTAAATACTTTCCCATATATATATATATATATATATATATATATATATATATATATATATATATATATATATATATATATATATATATATATATATATATAAAGGTTATTATTTGGTAATATTGAAGGTATAGAACTATTGAGTATAAGTCATCTTTTTTTTTTTTAGATATTTTTTTGGTAGATCGGACTTTATGGATGTCATCTACAAGGTTTGTTTAGTAAAAAATGAGGTTTGGGTAATGTGATTGTAACATGTAAACAAGTTTTTCAAGAGCTTCAAAAATCAATGGCACATAATTCTTTTTCAGATTTTTTTATTTTTTTGCAGATCAAACCTTATAGATGTGATCTACATGGTTCATTTAGTGGAGAATGAGTTTTTAACATATAAGCAGATTTTTCAAGTGCTTTGAAAATCAACAGCCCACAATGTACCAAACCTTGATTACTAAAAAAAACACATTTTTATTTAAAAGAAAACACGATCCAAAGTTCAATTCTTAGCAAACAAATCATGTTGAACACATCTATGTGGTTAGATTGAATCAGTACACCATGCACATATGATTTTCACTTGAATAATTTTGTACCTTTATTAGTACCAAATATATATATATATATATATATATATATATATATATATATATATATATATATATATATATATATATATATATATATATAAGTAATGATATGGTTCTCCCGGATCACCTACTCTCACCTAATAAAAATCACAGATGTACTCAACATAATTTATTTTATAGGAATCATGTTTTGGATGATGCTTTTTTGATATAAAAATATGGCAGCGATTTTTTATCTTAAAAAACCTACATGCATGCCATAATCACATGACCCAAATCTTGTTTTTATAACACCTTAATATTTTAATCCAAAAATACTTGAAAATATAATTTTTTTCTAAATAATTAGTGAAAATAATTTTAATTTTTGGTTCAAAACCTTAAGCGAGCTACAGATCGATCAATCACAACTACTGAATTGAAAGTGGATATCATTTCTCAAAAAGGTTCTATTCCATAATCCAAGTAGTTATAAAATGTTTTTTTTTACAAAATATCCATAATATGTATCCCCAAAATCCAGTTCTAGGAAGGAAAAATAATTGGCTCAGTGACGCCACCATTACATCCTTCCACTGCTTTGGTTGAGCTATTCAGTACATGTGGTTTTGTAGAGGGTCAAAACAACTCCCCAGTAGTAATACAATGACAAGTATATATGCATAAAAATAAGCAGATATGAACAAAATTCAAAATCATCTTACTTACGTATAAGCATATAATCTATGCATGACTTACCAAAGCAAGCGAAACATTCTTGTGTAACTTATAATTTTTTTCTTTATATTATAATTCCTTAGATGATGCATGTCATGCTTCACTATTTGCACAATACAATTATGTTCTTCTTTTATAATTTTTATGTGGGTACAACACAACTATAGGTGGTTGGATCCATCTAACGGATCTAGTTTTATGTTTAATAGGTTTCGAGCATTCCAAATTTTATTTAGAGTTTTAGTTCTGAATTATTCTGAACCCGAACCGGATCCACTAAATGGATTTGAGTCCTTGTTATACAGTTTTATAAGTTCAAATTCATACTAGATCCAAACATATTAAATTAAGAGAATTAGTGAATCTCACCAGTGTCAAATGTACCATTGAAACTAGGTTTTGTGGATGTTGATCCTATGTATCCCCTATCAAGATCAAGATCAAAGAATGAGTTTGATTAAGCTCCATACCTTTTTAACATCCAAAAGTTCATCGATCTATTTATGGTCGATAAATTTTTCATAACTGGCATCCTTGATTTTCCATTATGTATCCTCTACCCCTTATTGAGCGGTCACGGGTCCTACTCGCTCCTCCCCTTCTAGCCATTTCTCCATAAATTGCTTCAGGTTTGCCCTTTCTACATAGGCAAGCAAACTCATGCCTCAAATGACTGTCGTGTATGCCTCGATAGACTCATTGTCAAACATCTACTTAAGATAATATAAAATCCTTTAGTATTTCTAAGTCATAATAAGTTTCATGATGTTATTACAGGAATAATAACTTAGAAAAATAATGCATACTCAGTGCAATGTGGATGTCGGATGATCAAGATTTACAATATTCTTTATTGCTCTGATACCAAAGTTGTAACGCCCCAGAATCTCAAACTTGTAATTTTCAGTTAAATTTTAAATTTTTAATAACCAATCCTTTTATAGAGTTAAAAATGATAGTTCAGTGAAAACAATATTTAAAAAGAACAAATCAGTGAACCTTAGGAGGATTACATGCGAAATTTTCAACCAACAAATCGGGTCCTCAAATGTCTGGGATTTGGGTGAGAATTTTTATACATCCATTCAAAACCATAAAGATTTGAAACAAGGTTTTAGATAAAAATAATGTTATACAAAAGTTCTTATACAAAATTATAAAACATGCTCAGGAGCCAACAACAGAAAGATTGGATTCTTGTTATCATCGATTGCGTCATCGCGCCATCGTCTGTAGCATTTGTCTATTCATTACCTAAATCCCATAAAATCGGTCAAACTCATGAAATCCTGTTAGGTGCAATGACAACAAACTGATGAACAAGACTAACATATGCATTATCATATTTAACAACATTCGGTTTCAAAAGAAGAAAAGTGAACATCATAATCTTGTTTCAATAATTATCGACATGTGGGTACTTACATAACAAAATATAGAAACAACTGAGACCGTTTGAGGGTTTATTATTTTATGTAAATTTATAACTTGAATATTAGTCGAGTCTGCTCCAATGGGGACGATTTCAGAGATTGAGAGAGAATTCCTTAGAGATAGGAATAACCGGGGATGCATCCGAACTTCTACAGGAGTTTATACGATCTACCACCTAGGATAATAATTGGTAATTTTATCCCCTAACTTTGATGATCAGGATCATCAAGCCATTACCACTCGAGGAGCATAGTTGTTTACAACATCGTCCATCGAAGTTTATACTTCATATCCTCTCTCTTGACAGAACTAAAGGATGGATGGATGTGTCAGGTCTTCTTTTATCCAACAACCCATTTAATATGCTCTCGTCTTTTAAACCAAATCAAGCATCTTGCCTATGAAGGCAATCATGTATGTTTATATGATTTTCTCATAATACGATACATTACCGCATAACGAGGTTTGTCATAAACCTCAAACCATTCATCGACATACGAGCATATCTGATAGTACATCAATGATGAAAATAATATTGGTTTCTCAAAAAGAATACCAATCAGAACTTTAAAAAAATCATGATTTTCCATGCCTTAGGCCAAGGGCATATCCAGATATAGAAAGGAAGGATCTGACATAAGTACGACTGAATTCTACGTAGTTAAAGTCTTTGCATTTTATTGGTTCGAAGAGAAGACTCAGTTGTGAATGCCCGAGTCATGCCAATCTCAACTTATTTTAAAGTTCAAACCAAATTGGAATGGTACTTCAAAGAACACTCTAATGCTTGGAAAGTGTCCTTTTGAAATGGACGTAACAACTTTGATGCATGTGAGCATCATTTTCTTTGTAGGATAAGCAACACATATGTAGGCCGAATATCATGAACATGCAAATGTAAAACCCTTGTTTTATTTTATAAAATATTAGAGGTGTGCGAACTTGAAATCTCATATGAAAACTCTTTTGAAATTAAATTAAAGCAAGGGTGTGCAATACTTGCATAATTTAAAGTAAGAAGGAGTACACAAAACTGTGTACTCTAAATAAATGTATGTGTAATTAAAATTGAGCAAGAGTATGCAAAATTATGTACTTTGAACAATTATATAAGCATATATAATGCATGTATATTAAAGCAGTGTCCACCAAAAGGTCATCGTAAATAATATGAAAGTACATGAAACTGTGTACTTGAAATAAATCATAATTCAAATAAAACAATAATACATAAAATTGCATATTCTGAATAGTTATATACATATGTATTAAGCAGGAGACTGTGCACATAACAACGCGAAAACAAAGTAAATATCATAATTTGAATGAGACAAGAATGCACAAAACTGCATCCTTAAGTTATATATATATGTATATATTTAACATAAATACATATATATCAAAAATGTTTAGCTGCCATCATCGTATGTAGTTTTCCCCTATGTTAGAGATGATTTGAATCTCTAATGATTGTACATGTAGGTTTTTAAAATGTTTGTGCCTCGGTATGCATGTCGGAGGTATGAAGTCTCGTTCATTGCACCGATATGTTGTGCTCAAAAGGTTTTTATCGTACAATGTAAAAAATGAGGTTAATTTTTTAATTTTGCGACAGAGGCAACGATTGCATCGCAGTGGTTGAACCCGAACCTAGTTCAAGCCATTTGGACCGAACCAGGCACATTTGAAAATCATGACCCACTTGTGGCTTGTCCTAGATTTGGAACATACCGAGTCAGACTTGGTTTAACGGAGCCAAGCTTTGTGCCTTAAAAAGGGATCGAGCTGAGTTCGGCTAAGCCCAGTAAGAGGTAGCCCGAGGCTACCTCTTGACAGAGCTAAGCTTGAGCCAAGGGTGAATTGAGATGGGTTGGGTGCTAGTCGAGCTCAGCTTGACTACGCCTAACCAGACATGCCAAGGGAAGGGTTGTCCCCACATGGTCGAATCAGACAACCTACTAGCCGACTCGACTTGGTCTCCAGCAAACTGGGCAGAGCCTGGACTTAAAAAGCCCACCATGGCTCGGCTCATTTGGGCTGGCAAGCTCGACCTCGAGCTTGACCCAACTCACCCAAGCTGGGGCCAAACCAGACTGGTGGGATAGATAAGTGGAGCCCGACCAAGCCTTTCTGAGTCTCTGGGTTGGTTGAGCAGGTGGGGCTAGACCATGTCGAGCCCACACCTGCCTACTCGAACCCCAAAGGGTTATTCTGACAAAATCCTGCATAATTTTCTCAATTTGTTATATTTTTAAGTTTTGTTTTGTCAGGCACACGCGTTTCTTTTACATAGTTGCAATCACAGGGTTATACCAAAAACTTGTGTGATCTTATTGATTCATACTTGTTTACCAAAATGCACAACTTGATGTGATGAGTTATACTATATCTAAAAAACAAGGTTTTAAGCATTGTATCTTATACCTACTTGTTATCTTTCAGTTGTTCTATGGTGATGCTATAAAGGTGTTCTGCTGCCCTATTTTGGTCTGGTTGTTGCTATTGGTCTCCTAGTCTCGTGTTTTGCTCGCTTTGTGCCAATCTTTTGGAACATTCTTTGATGAAGTATCCTAAGTCTCCACAGTATAGGCAGGCGCCGGTGTCCCAGGGGTATGGGCCTGTGTGGAGTTTCTTGCACCTCGAGTATGTCTCTGTAGGTGGCTGTGGTCGAGCATTTCCATCCTATTAGAAATGAGGTTTCTTGACAGGCTGGGCACTGCTCTGACATGTAGTAGAGTTCTAAGGCCTCTTCCCATTGCCTTATGTCTTAGTCGACTGAGACTTCTTGGAGGAATCTCAATCTGCCTGCAATAACGTGGCCATTTTGATGGTCTGGTTTAGGTTCTGAGGTCTACTACGGAGAACTCTTGACCTCAACCCATCATGAAGCCCTTGTATATATTTTTGGGCACGTTCTTGATCTCTGACGTATATAAGAAAATATTTCTCATAATTTTTAAACCTAGATGTGAACTTTGCAACGGTATTGCTGCCTTGCTGGAGTTCCAGGAGCTCTTGCTTCTTCTAATCCTTCGCATGCTGAAGAAAATATGTGTTGAGTAACACCTCTGAAAATTGGGTCCATGTCAGGGCCTGCAGTAGTTTTGATGCGTAATGAACCTCACAGACCGTCTGCCACTAACTTTTTGCATGCTCTTTCAGTTGGTATGTGCTGAAGGCCACCTGCTAGTCATTAGACACTTGTAACACTTCAAATATCTTCCCGATCGGTCGGATCCACTCATTCGTTGCATCATGGTCTTCCTTTCTTGAGAATAATGAAGGATGCAAATTCATGAAGCGCTTGTAGCTGACTTCATGATTATCATTTTGGTTCCCGTGTCAATTACCTCCATTGCCATTGCCACTATAGTTAGCGAGGTTCTAGCAGGACTGCATCAAGGTATTGAGAGCTTATAGTAGGAAGGCTCTCTTTGTGACCCAACCCTTAGACTATCGTCCAACCATCTAATTCAATAGTGAATCCATATAAGTTCTAAGTCCTTCGACACTAATTATATATGATGTCCATAGTTTATCATTTAGGTTCTCATATCACATAGATACAAGTTTTAACAAAGCATAACTTACTAACCGAGAGACACCAGATTACTTAACTTTGTCAAGAGCCAATATTTTCTTTCCAGCTTTGATACCAATGTTGTAATGCCCCAAGATTTTAACCCAAAAATATAAAAAAAAAAGTTAAAAAAAAAAATAATTAGCAGAAATATTTTTAACTTTTGGTTTAAAACCTTAGATGGGTTACATATCGATTAATCACAACTATTGAATTGAAAGGAAATATCATTCTAAAAAAGGTTTTATTTCAAAATCAAAGTAGTTATAAAATGTTTTTTTTTTAAACATCCATAATATGTATTCCCAAAATTCAGTGTGAGGAATGAAAAACGATTGGCTCTGTGATGTCGCCATTGCATCTAGCCACCGCTTTGGTTGAGATATTCAATACCTATGGTTTTGTAGGGGATCAAAACAACTCCTAGAAAAAATATAATGACAAGTATGCATACATAGAAATAGACATATATGAACAAAATTCAGAATCATTTTATGTGTGAGCATCTAATCAATGCATGACTTACCAAAGCAAGAAAAGCATTCATGAGTAACTTATAATTCTTTTCTTTATATTATTTTTCCTTAGATGATGCATGCTACGCTTCACTATATGCACAATACAATTTTGTTTCTCTTTTATAACTTTTCTGTGAGTACGACACAACTATATGAATTTGAGGCTTCTATAATTTATTATCCTGATCTTATACATTCTCTCCGGTCTCTAGGGGAGGGACGATTCAGTCGAAAGAGAGATCCTAACACTTGTAACCTGATATATCAAAATTTACTTTTAACTAAAGTCCAATCTCACTACCACCCTATGGCATAAGTAGTAGTTATTCTCTATCTTCGTGACTGGGAAGCAACCTTTCATGCTTAACAAAACACCACAGAGCCAATTGTACTGCCTACTCTCTCATTGTAGGCCCAAGTGAATGAACATACATATCACTTATTATTCAAATTTTTTAACATGCATGCTTAAACAACAATTTCTCATTTATAATCTCAATAACACATGTGATTTTAGTTAACCAATCACAATTCACTTGACCATTCACATGGTGAGGAGCCACTCATCTGAGTTTGAGCATTCAAATAAATTTCATAATTCAAAATATGCGTATACGAAACATATAAACCTCGGGCATACATAAGCTCAAAATATACAAAAAAGCTGATGAACATATGTGAAAGCTCATCAATATTTGTGAAAGCTCGTAACCATATGCAAAAGCTTATAAATATTTGTGAAAACTCGTAACCACATGGAAAAGCTTATAAATATTTGTGAAAGCTTGTAATAATTATATCTCACAAAAACAGAAACTTAGGCCCTGTAACCGCATGCAAAAGCTCATAAATACTTGTGAAAACTCGTAACAACATGAAAAAGCTTGCAAATATTTATGAAAGCTCTTAACTTCATGAAAAAGCTCATAAATATTTATGAAAGCTCGTAACTACATGCAAAAGCTCATAAATATTTGTGAAAGCCCGTAACTGCATGAAAAAACTCATAAATATTCCTGAAAGCTTGCAAATATTTGTGAAAGCATGTAACTGCATGCAAAAGCATGTAGATATTTGTTAAATCTCATAATCACATAAAAAAACTCATAAATATTTATGAAAGCTCATAACTACATGCAAAAGCTTGTAAATATTTATGAAAGCTTATAACTGCATAGCTCACAAAAGTTTATAAATATTTGTAAAAATAAAAGATAACTTCTAGCATGAATAGCGCATCATTCATAAAATCTAAATATGCACATATACGCTAAGTCAAAGTACCTACCTTGTAATATATGTGAATACCTGAAGATAAGTGAAAAATTCATAAAATATCGGGATGAATTTTTATCCAAACATGCAGCGTAGATTATGCTTTTAGGCAACTATCTGAATGCGGTCGAGGCCTAGCTCAAACCGGTTGAAAGAGAGTTGACTTATGTGAATCAAGTAGAAGGGCAAAACTGGTTAGAAGAGTAGAATCGGGTAGGCTAGGAGAACCGAACTAGGTGGCCATGGGGGTGGCAACTACCAAGAATGGTGGTGCAAAAAGGGGAGAAGGGAGAGAGGAAGGAGGAGGGTTGAATGAGGCTAAAGGCGGGGGAGGGGAGAGGAGGCCCCCCTTTTATAGTAGAGGAGAGGCCAAAGGGACTAGCTAAGTGTATGCTTGAGTCTTACACTTGGCAAGCCCCATGCAAACCATGGCTTAAAAAAGTGTGGGCATGGATCTGGGTCTTGGGGTGAGACCTAAATCTGATCCACTATAGGCATCCAACCAGACTTAATTCTGGTTTGGTCCAACACCTAGTTGAGAACTAGTTTTTACAAACTAGGTCCTTATATTTTACTTATTTTTTATTAAATCCAAAGCAACAATAAAAATGATATTTTCTAAAAGTTTTGAGTATACATAAATGTGTCTATATAGTTGATTGAGCTTGGTCAACAAGGGTATGGACAACCATGACCCTAAGGTTACTACTACCCCCAAAATCTTTTGAAATTATTATTTTGCCCTTGAAACTTATCAGGCACTTTTCAAACACATTTTAACTTCATTTTTTGACAAAATAAAGACCGTTCTTTTCAAAATTTTAATACGAATGCAACCATGTACTTGAAAACCATAAAATATGCCATAAAATTTTTATTATCCAGATATAAAAATACCAAAAACTTGATGAAATCTCGCTGATAAATAACCCACAAAAAATCTATTAATAATGGCTAACTAGTTAAGATAATTGTAAAAATTCTTCTTTTGTCTATTTAAAATCTTCAAAAAAATTATGAGTATCATAGTTTTCTACTATATAATGATTGTAGATCATATCTATAGGATCTGATCAACAAAAAATTTTGAGAATTTTGAAAATTTTGAAGCTTCTGTTAGGTGGGAGGAGGTGTTCTGGGAACACCCCTATATATATACTGTATCATCAAACAACAAAAATCTGATCGTGCATGTGACAACAGTGCTGATTATGTGTGTGACAGTGGTGCAAATCTTTTGCAGATACACAGTTTTTAGCGGCGGTCAAGAACCACTACTGAAGGGTCTTTTTTTTGGTTTGTGACGCAAATTTGACACTTGTTTGATGAAAACCCATTTGATTATATATATATATATATAATGTGTGTATGTACAAAGGGCCTTGCACACATTTATGCTTTTTTTTTTAAATATGCTTATTTAGATGTGTTCTATACAGTTGATTTAGTGAGAAATATCTTTTATCTTTTGGATCCTTTGATTTTCACATATAAGTAGGTTTTTTAAGGTTTAAAAAATCAACAGTTTACAATTTTTAAACTTTTCATACAAATATGATCCAAGAACTGGTTCCTTTTTTTTTTGTTTTTTGAGAGAAAAATAATCCACAACTGGTTTCTGTTAAATGTGTTGGATCAAATTTCAGATCAAATCATTTCACAATCAACATCATGATAGAATTCAAAATATGTATCAACACGATAATCATGATTAACTGTTGATCAAAACATAAACAGGGAGCAAACATGTCGATTTCCACATTATACCAAAATCTAGACAAAAGTAAATGACCAAACAGATGCATAGAACATAATATAAGCAACAATAACATGTTACTATTATGTAAAAGGCTAAGGCGTATGAAAGTACTCTCCTTAGAGAAGATTTTCTCCCACATACGGTGCAAATAGGGTTCAACGTCCTTCCTCCAGGATACAATAGCCTTAGCGATCAGTATCGGTGCACTTCGATAGTCTATCGCTCTTTGAAAACAACCTCTGGGAACTATTGTTGTATAACTCCTTTTACAGGAAAGCAAGAGAAAGAGAGAGAGAAGGTGAGGGAACTGCAGAGTCATCTGTCTTTTGTTGAACCCCTCTAACCACATTTTATAGAAACTGAAAGGACGTGAAAGAGATACGTTCAAAGAGACATAACTCTAGATGAGATGCTCCTTTCGAATAGACATGAGTTGTTCGTTCTGAATAGACATGTCTTTGTAATGGGACTCATCTGAGTCACCCATTTTGAACAAATGTGTCTCTATAATGGAACGGTTCCCCTCGATTTAATCCAAAAAAAAGAATAATGCAGGACAAAAAGATCATTGGATTTAGAATGGATATGTCCCTAAAGAGACAATTACCCGAACCTGAACCCAAACCCGAACCGGCCCAGCTCGGCTCGGCTTGGCACGACATGGCAGGCGGGCACGTGTGCGCATGCGCGTGTGTGTGGTAGTCATCCCACTCCCTTGTTCTTTGGAACAAGTGTTAGAATTTTCAGGTAGGTTATAAAGCCCATAACTTTCTTGAGATTCTTCAATATGGGACTATTCTGCATCATCAAAGTCCAAACACACTCCATAAATGAGTGGTCCCCAATGTTTTCTTTATTTGAATTCCCTCCTCTCCTCTTCCTATATCCAACATTCTCACACAAATTCAAAGAATGAAAACAGGAGGAAACAAAAATGCAACATGGAGTAATCTGCAGCAGGACATATCATGCTTTCAGTAATGGTATCTTCCGGTTTGAACCACTACCTTAGTTGACTAACTTTACCTCCATAGGAACGAAGTGAACTAAAGTCTTGAACTTGAACTTGAACCTTTGGTGTACGAGTGTCCATTAGCAACAACATGATAAAGGTTCTAGCTGTAATCTTTAGGGGCGGTACGTTAATGGCCATGCGCCTGAATCATGTTTCATGAGTGACTTTAGGAATAACCCAATTCTTTAAACCGCGGCCACACAATCACACTCACATAGGTGGGCTTCTCCAGAAATGCACTGCTAATATCTCGCCAAGAAGACTTTGAACTCATTCAGAATTTTAACTCTTCCTTAACTTGCAGCTACAACACCTTTCCAGAGTAATCAGGTGAACAGACACAGATACATAATATCACATTAAGAAGGTGTTATCCAGATCACTCTATAATTTGTTATTACCACATTGAACTTTGTGGGATCTCCACTCAGATAGGTTGGGTTGACACTGTAGATGAACTACTGATGGTTTTCAGTCTCATCCCCTCTCTGAATTTCAGGACTAATGACTTATCTAGTCCTTTCATTAATGGATCAGTTGTGTTCTCTTTGGATCCAATATAGTCCACAACAACCACTAACTGAGACATCCTTACAGATTTTATTCTGACTTGAATGTGTCTTCTCTGCTTTTTATTATATTTTGTACTTTTGATTTTTGCAATTGTGGCCATATTGTCATAATGCACAGATATTGCAGGAATTGGTTTGATCATTAAATGAAGTTCCTCAAGAAGTCCCTTTAACCACTCAGCTTCCATTCCTGTGATATCTAAAACACAAAGCTCAACCTCAAAAGTAGACTGTGACAAGATGGTCTATTTTACTGATCTCCAGGTGACTGCGCCGCCACCCAAGGTAAATACATATCTTGTTACAGCATAACTCTCAGAGTTCATGGCTATCCAGCTCGCATCACTATATCCCCTCAAGAACGACAGAGAATCTCTTATAATGCAAACTCAAGGAACTGGTTTCTTTCAGGTATCTAAGTACCTTGTCCAATGCCTTCCAATGAGTGTGGTTTGAACAACTTGTGTATCTACTTAATTTTGTCACGGAGAACGAAATATTCGGTCTCGTGCTATTTGTAAGATATATCAAACTTCTAATAATCTAGGAATATCTTAATTAAGATACAGGGACACTAGTCGTATTCTTATAGAGAGGAGTAGAAGGGTCATATGGAGTTGCTATAAATCTCCCTTGGTTATAGCCAAATTTTTCAAGTACTTTCTCAACATAATGAAATTGGAAAATAGTTATACCATCAGCTGAATGAGTCAGCTTTAAGCCTAAGATCACATTTGCAACACTCATATCATTCATATCAAATTTACTACTAAGAAACGACTTCATCTTATTCACAATTCTCATATTGGAACTAAATAATAGAATATCATCTACATACAGACATAAAATAATACATGCATCATTTTTAACTTTGCAATAAACACATTTTTCAAATTCATTGACAACAAAGCTAAATGATAAATTAATATTATCAAACTTCTCATGTCATTGTTTAGAGGCTTGTTTTAGTTCATATAATAATGACTTAACAAGTCTATAAACTTTATTTTCATTACCAGGAGTCACATAACCCTCAGGTTGATCCATATAGATCTCTTCTTCAAGATCATCATGTAAAAAGGCAGTCTTCACGTCCATTTAATGGACCAAGAGATCATAAATGGAAGTCAGTGCAATAAACACCCTAATTGTTGTCATCCGGGTAACCGGAGAATAGGTGTCAAAATAATCTATTCTCTTCTTTTGTTTGAACCCCTTGGCAACCAGTCTCGTCTTGTATTTATCAACAGATCCATCTGGTTTCAACTTCTTCTTAAAGATCCATTTACACCCAATGGTGAAACTACCACGGGGGAGGTCAACCAGTTCCCAAGTGTCATTAGAGACAACGGAGTCCATTTCACTCTTTATGGCTTTTTTCTAATGCCTTGCTTCAGGTGAAGCCATAACATCTCAGAAAGTTGGGGGATCATCCTCGATAAGGTAAGTGATATAATCACTTCCTAAATCCTTGATAATCCGAGGTCTCTTGCTCCTTCTTGGTTCAACCACTTCCTCTGACTCAATTGGTCTAGGATGAAAATAAAATGGCTCAACCCACACATCTGTCATCCATTCCACATATTCGAGAATGAAACCAGAAGTTGAAGGTATATCTAAAGAAGAAAGATCCTGAGGTACACCAACTTTCATGGAAAATACATCCTCAAAGAATGTAGTTTCTCAAAGCTCAACAATAGAGTTTACATCTATGCCAGATATCTCAGACTTAATTATTAAGAACTTGTGGGCATAGTTATTCTCTACATAACCCAAAAAGACAACATTTACGATTTTAGGACCCAGCTTTTTCCTGTTGTGCTCTGGGACAAGTACCTTTGCAAGGCACCCCCACACTTTAAGGTATTTCAAGCTAGCTTTCCTATTTCTCCATAGTTTAAAAGGGTTATTGTCCTTATGCTTCTGAGGAACTCTATTCAGAATATGGCAAGCCGTATTTAGAGCATCCCCTCGCATATAGGTAGGTAATCCAAAACTCTCAAGTAGAGCATTTATCATGTCAGTTAGGGTTCTATTCTTCTTTTCTATAATCCCATTAGATTGAGGAGAATATAGAACAGTAAACTCATAAACTATGCCAACAGATTTGCAATATTTATCAAGTTTGTTAGAGGTATATTATCCCCCTCTATCAGACCTCAATCTTTTGAGTTTTCTACCAGTTTGTATTTCTGCTTCATTCTTAAAAATAAAAAAACTTATCAAAAGCTTCATTTTTTTATTTTAGCAGATACACATAACAGTATTTAGTGTCATCATCTATAAAAGTGATAAAGTACTTTTTATGATTTCTGGTTAACATTCCATTAAACTCACAGATATCTGTGTACACCAGATCCAATATTTCAGAATCTCTAACAATTGTATGAAATGGTTTTCTACATTGTTTTGCTTGCACACAAATTTCATATTTTTTGGTTTTATCTATGGAATGCTCAGGAATCATCTTTAAGTTCATCATGCATTTTACATAATTAAAATTCACATGACCCAATCTATTATGCCACAAATCAGATGATTCTATATTATAAACAACATTAGACAATGAATCAAAAGAAACATTATTATCTAATTTATTACTGCAAACATGTTCAACACGAAGTTTAAACAAACCATCATCTAAATATTGCTTGCCAACAAAGGTTTCAGAATGTAAAATAACAACTTTCTTACATTTAAAATTAAATTCATAACCCTCTCTAACTAGACATGAACCACTTAAAATGTTCTTTCTAACTACAGGCACATAGTGCACTCTATCTAGAGATAGAACTCGTCCTGAAGAAAACTTCATATTCATGCGTCCAATCCCTAATACCTTTGCAGCCATTGAGTTGTCCATAGTCACGGATCTGCCTACAACAGTCTGGTATGAGACAAAGACAAACTTATCAGCACAAATGTGCATATTAGCCCCAGTGTCAATCAGCCACTCAGTCGGCTTATAAACTTGATAGATTTGCGGGTTAACAGAAACTTACTCAGTACTAGTCCCAACAACCACAGTCTCCATATTGACTTGAGGCATTTCATATGTGGTCCCATGAGCTTTGACTTTCTTGGAAGGACATTCCTTGGCCCAATGCCCAACTTGTCCACAGTTCAAGCACGGTTTGCTCTTTGTCTTTTTCTGGATTTTGGCCTTAGGTTTAAATTGGTTTTTCATTGCAGGTTTTGGTTTTTGTCCTTTGTCTTTAAAAGATCCGGTCATCATATTCACTTTAGGTTGTTCAGTTGGCATCACAACTTGTTTCTGACTCATATGCTCTTTCTCGATGGCTATGGCTACCATAAGATCATCTAGGGAGATCTTTCCTCTACGGTGCTTGAGAGACATACCAAAGTCTATCCAAGACTTAGAAAATTTTTCCACGATGGTCATAACTTGAAACTTCTCCGAAAGTTTCATATCAGCCTCAGCCAAACTGTGAAGCAACAACAAAAATTCGTGTGTCTGTTCAGTGACCGACTTGTCCTCTACCATCTGATATTTCAAAAACTTGGTAACCAAGTACTTTTCAAGACCATGGTCTTCGATATTATACTTTTTGTCAAGTTGATCCCATAAGGCTTTAGCAGTGGTAGATGAGGAACAGTATACATCGAACAAGGTGTTGGATAGAACCAACAGAATGCAACCATGCCATATACTGTCCTTCTCTTTCCACTCTACAACCGCATTAACCACAACAGGATCAGGGTCAGTCTTAGAAACCAAAGGACATTCGAGTTCTAGAACAGATAACAGACCTATAGTCATGAATCAGATTTTCATGCATTGTTGTCAACACTTGAAATTCTGACCGACAGAATTTTTAAGCACACCGGATATGTTCACTTTTGGTACAAAACTAGATGAAGTCGACATGCTTAGAATCTTCTTTAAGATTGTTGGATCAAATTTCAGATCAAATCATTTCACAATCAACATCATGATAGAATTCAGAATAGGTATCAACACGATAATCATGATTAACAGTCGATCGAAACATAAACAGGGAGCAAACATGTTGATTTTCATATTATACCAAAATCCAGACAAAAGCAAATGACCAAACCATGCATAGAACATAATATAAACAACATTAACATGTTAGTATTATATAACAAGCTAAGGCGTATGAAAGTACTCCTCTTAGAGAAAATTTTCCCCCACATATGGTGCAAATAGGGTCTGACATCCTTCCTCCAGGATACAATAGCCTCAACGATCGGTATCGGTGCACTCCGATAGTCTGTCACTCTTTGAAAACAACCTCTGGAAACTATTGTTGTATAACTCCTTTTACAAGAAAGCAAGAGAGAGAGAGAGAGAGAGAGAAGGTTAGGGAACTGCAGAGTCGTCTGTCTCTGGTTGAACCCCTCTAACCACGTTTTATAGAAACTGAAAGGACGTGGAAGAGATCTGTTCAAAGAGACATGACTCTAGATGAGATGCCCATTCCGAGTAGACATGAGTTGTTCATTCTGAATAGACATGTCCCTGTAACGGGACTCATCTGAGTCACCCATTTTGAACAGATGTGTCTCTATAACATAACGGTTCCCCTCGATTTAATCCAAAAAAAAGAATAATGCGGGACAAAAAGATCATTGAACTTAGAATGGATATGGCCCTAAAGGGTCAATTACCCGAACCCGAACTCGAACCTAAACCGAACCGAACTAGCCCGACTCAGCTCGACACGGCATGACGGGCTGACGTGCGGGTGTGTGTAGTAGTCATTTCACTCTCTTGTTCTTTGGAACAAGTGTTAAAATCTTCATGTAGGTTATAAAGCCCACAACTTTTTTGAGATTTTTCAATATGTGACTATTCCACATCATCAAAGTCCAAACACACTTTATAAAGGAGTGGTCCCCAATGTTTTCTTTATTTGAATTCCCTCCTCTCCTCTTCCTACATCCAACATTCCCCCACAAATTCAAAGAATGGAAACAGGAGGAAACAAAGATGCAAGATGAAGTAATCTGCAGCAGAACATATCATGCTTTCAGTAATGGTACCTTCTGGTTTGAATCACTACCTTAGTTGACTAACTTTACCCCCACAGGAACGAAGTGAACTGAAGTCATGAACTTAAACCTTTGTTGTAGGAGTGTCCATTAGCAACAATACGATAAAGGTTCTGGCTGTAATTTTTAGGGGAGATACGTTAATGGCCATGCGCCCGAATCATGTTTCATGAGTGACTTCAGAAATAACCCAATTCCTTAAACCGCGGCCACACAGTCACACTCACATAGGTGGGCTTCTCCAGAAATGTACTGCTAACATCTCGCCAAGAAGGCTTTGAACACATTTAGAGTTTTAATTCTTCCTTAACTTGCAACTACAACACCTTTCCAGAGTAATCAGGGAAACAGACACATATACAAAGTATCACATTAAGAAGGTGCTATCTAGTTTACCCTACAATTGGTTACCACATTGAACTTACTTTGTGGGATCTCCACTCAGATAGATTGGGTTGACACTGTAGATGAACTACTGATGGTTTTCAGTCTCACCCCCCTCTCTGGATTTTAGGACTAATGACTTATCTAGTCCTTTCATTTATGAATCAGTTGTGTTCTCTTTGGATCCAATATAGTCCACAACAACCACTAACTGAGACATCAGTTCCCTTACAGATTTTATTCTGACTTGGATGTGTCTTCTCTGTTTTTTATTATATTTTGTGCTTTTGATTTTTGCAATTATGGTCATATTGTCACAATGCACAGATATTGCAGGAATTGGTTTGCTCATTAAAGAAAGTTCCTCAAGAAGTCCCTTTAACCACTCAGCTTTCATTCTTGTGATATCTAAAGCACAGAGCTCAGTCTCAAAAGTAAACCGTGACAAGATGCTCTGCTTTACTGATCTCTAGGTGGTTGTGCCGCCACCCAAGGTAAATATATACCCTATTACGCCATAACTCTTAGAGCTTATGACTATCCAGCTCGCATCACTATATCCCTCAAGAACAGCCAATGTAAAAGGTTGGTGAAAGGAGCACAATCAACCAAATAGAAGGTGTTCAAGCTCTGAAAAAACTGAGTCAGTCTCGAGTTCATGGTGAGTCCAAGTTAAACGAGCCAAGTTCAAGCTGGTTCGTTAATTAATAAAAAGTATATACACTTTTAAATTAAAAATAATAGAAATTGGGCTATAAAAAGCTATTAAGCCAAGCTCAATCTTGCTTATTTATGTATATAAAATAAGCATACTATTTCAAAGGTGTAAGAAATAAGATTTGAACTCTTAAACTTATTTGCAAACCAAACACTTCAACCATCAATGATATAACTATATCTAAAATATAATTATTAATTAATGAGCTTATGCAAGTTAAGGAAAGCCGAGCACGGACAACTTGATGCTGAGCTTTGTTTTGATATATATATTTGAAAGGAAAACTGGGTTATACAATTATATCATTGAGTTTTGAACCTGCAACGTTCCAACACAAAGTGACGTGCCTATCAGACAAGCAGAAACCCAGTTGGTAGCTTTTTTTTTTATACTTACACGGACCTAGCCGTGCTGGCACATCTTGATTCCCAGCACTGCTAATATATAACATGCCTTTGAATCAGTACTCTCCACTTTTCCCATCAATGATTGCCAAAAAGTTAAGAAACACAGAATGAGTAAGCATTATGGCACATGGCATGTCCCTCTTCCTTAATAATGTGAATAGTGCATGATGATGGTGATGTTGTTGATGATGATGAGGACGAACTGGCCAAATCTTCCGTTGACTCCATGGATGTCCCTGACTTTTGCAGTGTCAAAATGTGCAACGAATCACTTTGCACACTCTTATTGTTTCCATGAGTAACGAGTATGCAACTATGCATATAGTGTTTAATCTCGAAATAGAAATGTCTAAAAAAATTTATTGGAACAAAGATACTCTAGTAGTAGTCAGGTCTCTCTCTCTCTCTCTCTCTCTCTCTCTATATATATATATATATATATATATATATATATATATATATATATATATATATATATATATATATATATATATATATATATATATATATGGGTACCACCTGGCACGTGACACAAATTTGAACAGCGAGTTTGGAAATTTTTTGAAAATTAGGAAGCGAGGATGAGAATTAAAAGCATGTATTAAGAAAAATACTCTTCAATATTTTAATATATAAGTATTATTTATATTAAAAGTTATACCTTTTTTATCCAATCGTATAAAAAAGGACACGACACGAAGCCAAAATGACGTTTTCCTGCAACGTAGCACGCACAAACTCTCTCTCTCTCTCTTAGTTATGGTAAAAAGAGATGTGACTACGAAATTGAGTGAAAGAGTGGATAATTAGTCCAAGAATGCCAAAGGACAAAGAAACCATTTGGATTCCAGTGAATTTTCAGCCATAACAGAAAGGAGGACCCTTCCACTAATTTGAGAAAGGGACAATGAGATGTGCATGTCTCTTTATGAGACTGACAAAAATAAAGATATGCATGTCTTTCTTCATCCCACCTTAACCTCTACCTAATCAGCTATTTTTGTCACCTTGCAAACTTATTTTAATGACTAGAAAAGGAATTTTACATTTGAAAAATATCTAGGTCTTCTGGCTAACTGAGCATGAAAATTACCTTAAAACCCTCCAAAAATAGAGGTCGTTGGCCGATGATGATGTTTATGACAAGTATGCAATGAAGATAAAATATCTTTAAATACTTAATATATATTCATATTGTTTGATGTGAGACATCAAAAATGGGATTTGATCAAACATAAATAAATGAATGTATATGACAAGGATGGTGACTATGGTCATCAAAATGATAGCATCCAGTAGTGATTAAAAGCTAAGGAAGATAATCGTGACATGAATTGCCATCAACATCACGGTCTTAGAAAAGATTCTAATGTGCCGGCTCCACTTTGGCATCGAGCAAATATAATATGGGCCAAAAGGTATTTGAGTCTGGTGGAATGATTGCTTTCCAGGGGTTATAGATAACTGAAGCCTCTTCGGAAGGTTCGAAGTCATCCTCTCTCTCTCTCTCTCTCTCTCTCTATATATATATATATATATATATACTAAAGAAGTATCATCAGACCCCCTTTGGTCGGTCGAAATCAAATGTGCGCTAGTTGAGCGCATCTTTATTTTCGCTTTTGGACCCTTCGGTGGTCGTGGACCGTCGCTAAAAGTGCTAAAATGCAAAAAAAAGAACATTGTCTTTGATTGCATGTGCAATCAATGGGGGCACTTTGCTCGACGTATCATCATTGTTGTAAAATAGAACGATTTAAAAAATGCCTTGCAATTTGCAAAAATCCTTCTCATGTCTAAAATTTTGATTCTCAAATTCTTTAAGATATTTTTACCCTTCGCACAAACGAACTTGCTAATGTTCACGTGATAGAGACCTACATTGTCCGAAAGTCACATCTCAATGAAAAAGAAATTCACACTCATAAAGTACTTGCAAACATGCTAACCTGAATCCCAACACCAGATATTTGCATATAAAATGCATGGACCTTCTAATATTCGCAAGCCCAATGCGAACCTTCTATAATTTAAAAGTTTGAGCTTGACAGGTTCACTCCATACATTTGCAGCAATCCTGACATTTACGTAGATATCTTATGAACCTCCACTAACTAAAAACTTGCTTAAAGTTAGGATGTATGTCTGCAAATATATAATAAACCTTCACAATTGTCTATTGTAAATGTTTTTACCTTCACGTGTTTCTAATTCATGCTTGGCAAGTTCATGTCACACATTTACAGATGTCACGACCTTCGTGCAGATACCATGCAAACCGCTTTTAACTAAAAACTTACATACAGTTTGGACGTACGCAAGTCTACAAATATGTGTTTGACATTCACAAACATGTGTTGTGAATGTCCTTATATTCACATATTTTCTAATTGCAAGTTTGCATCATATATTTATGAATGTCACAACCTTCACACAGATTTCATGCGAACCTCC
Source organism: Nuphar pumila (assembly GCF_984573655.1). Lineage (NCBI taxonomy): Eukaryota > Viridiplantae > Streptophyta > Magnoliopsida > Nymphaeales > Nymphaeaceae > Nuphar > Nuphar pumila. The sequence continues at coordinate 105,256,575 of NC_143254.1, forward strand.
TCTAATTAAAACTTGCATAAAGTATGAACGTACGTCTATAAAAGTTAGACATTCGCAAATGTCCTTACCTTCACATGTTTTTTGTTTCTGATCGCACCATACATTTATGGACATCTTCCTGACATTTGCATAGATGACTCACAAACATCCTCCGTGCATGTGAAACTTCTGACCTCAATTGCAGACATATTGAATTTTTGCATAATCAACATGAGATTCGCAAATATTTTATATGGTTTTTGTGAATCTCCTGAATCTTGTGGTAACGTTTGTAAACCTTTGTATATGCATTAAATGTGACTCTCCACATGTATAAAAGCTTTATTTCCCATTTAAGGATCATTTTTGCATAACATTAAAGTTTCTTAGCAAGGATTTTATGGTCCCCAACCTTTATTCCTTGACAAGTTTTTCGGTGAGGTGGGGTTGATCTTGTCTGATCTCCAAATCGTGGTAGCACATCATTAGCGGCAAGATTTTTTGGTAAGCACAAGTTTTTTTTTTCTTTTAACGATTGAATGAGTTATTTCTAAAACAATTGTATGAAACTATTATTTTGTGAAATAGTGGCATGAATCAATTATTTTGAAACAATGGTATGAATTAGTTATTTTTGTATATTAATAGTTTAATATTTTTGTTTAATTTAATTTTATGTGAGTCTCCTTTGCTTACTTTTTTTCCTTAATTGTGTATGCCTCTATCTTCGAATTTGGTTATTTATCTTGTATTATAAAGATGATGAGGGAACAATTGCATGATTCTCAAATTGTTTTTGCATTTTAATAGCTTATTCTACTTGTTTACCACTATCCTCAAATTTGGTTGTGTAAAAAATTGTTCATCTTGTATTATCAATATGACGAGTGAAAAAAGTGTCATAGAGGCACCAACACCTACTAGTTCATCACGAAAATAGGTATGATATGTACATGTTATAAGTAGGTTAATTAAAATTGCTCTCTACCATAAACCTTGTGCAATATACAAAAGTTGCTTTCTTTTAAATACTATTTTTTTAAGAAATAATACCCACAGGTTGATGGTTCATACTATGATGTACGAGAGTAGCTTAATAAGTTTATAGATAGGAAACCTGCTATGTGGCCAAGAACATAGGTTTTCAATGTAATTTACAAGAAATACATCAGTAAGATGAAGCCAAGATTGAAAAAGGAGGCTTCTGTAAGAAAAATTCTTGCAAAAATAGGTTAATGTTTTGGTATCCACATTCATGTTTCTCATTTAGGCAACATTTAAAGAAGGAGAGGGGGATGTGAGTGTCAGTAGATAAGAAGTGTAAGAAGATAATGAATTTTTATTTCCTAACCATTGCTAACTTGCATGCCCAATTGGAGGAAGTATGAGATATAGCCACTTGTAGTGGCGATAATGAGATGGATAAAAAGAGGGCGAACATTGTGATAGTGGAAAGGGCGGAAGAGGACCCTCAGCAAAGAAACGAGGCCAAGGCTGAGGTAGAGGAGAGGGTAAAGAAGAAAGAAGATCCACCTCAAGTAAATAAAGAGGCCAATGTTGAGGTGGAGAGTGAGAGTATGAGTTGTAAGAGGACAAAGGAGAAACCTCAACAAAGGGAAGGTCAAAAGTGTGAGTGTAGGTGGTGAGAAGGCAAATGAGGATGACAATGATAAGAGGGTAGACAGGGGGGAAGATCATCCTATAGAGGAGAAACTACATGCTCCTATGAAAAGGTCATGGTGGATCACAAGGCCCAATGCTCGTAGATAAGTACTTTATAAATTTATTGATGTATATGCAATAATGGATCAATTATTTATTGATATATGTATTTATAACTAATAAACTAAAATAAATCACTTTTAAAGTTATATTCAATGATTAAATGATATGTGAGTGTCTCTGAAGCATGTTTATAAGATAATCAATAATATATTGCAATTCATTATCATGTATTCAATGATTGATGTGTATACAATAGTGAATCGATTATTTGTTGATGTATGAAGTTGTAACTAGTAAATTAAAATGAATAAATTTTAATAATATATTCAATGATTAAATTATGATATGTGAGTGTGTTTGAAGCATGTTTATAAGAAAACCATTTATATATTACAATTCATTATCATGTATTTAATTATTGATGCATATGTAACATTGGATCACTTATTTGTTAATGTGTGCAGTTGTAACTAATAAACTAAAATGAATCATTTTTAATGTTATATTCAATGATAAAATTGTGACATGTGACTGATTTCATGTAAAATTTATTATCATTACAGGATCCGCAACCAGAAATAGTTGATGAACAATTGTGTTTGACACATTGGTTCCATTGGTTCCATTGGTTCCAAGCACACGAATGATTTGTAGTACTATTGGACAAGAAAAAGGATTTACTTGATCAAATATACTTTCAACAATTCCTGAAGGTTGCACCATGAACTATTGGTTAAAGTCTTATAGATTTCATAATGTAGTTTTGGAATCTCACTACGAACACTTTTTAGTTCTTCAAATTTGAGTTAACCATCAGTTTGAAAGACATGACATGCATAATAGGATTAAAGTGTCACGAGGAGCCAGTAAATGCACCAAGCTTTGAAAACTTCAAGTATCAATTTGAAGTTTTATTGAGGGCAATCGATTGTGAATTTGAAGGTAATAGACTGAAGCTGTCATGATTGAAAATGACATATGATAGCAGCAAAGCGATGAGATTGAAGGAAAAGTTGCCTTATGTGGGAGGGAAGAGAGCTCACAAACTAGACAAGCAATTGAGGGCATTTATACATTCAAACATGAAATTACATGTAAATAATAAGTTTTTTATATTATGTTTGAATGTATGGATGTATTGGTAAGATTTAACTGAGTGAATGTCTTCGTAAGGTTTGAATGAATGAATGAGATTTTATATAAATAACAAGTTTTATATACTATCTTTGAATGATCATTTTCGCATATCAGAGTGTGTGAACATCAGAACAATCGTGCAATAACTTAACCTTCAAATTGAGTGATGTTTGTATATATCAATGTGTGAATATTAAGACATTCATGCAATAACTTAACCTTCTAATTTAGTGATGTTCACATATCTTAGTGTGTGAATGTTAGGACATTCATGTTGTAACTTAACCTCCTAATTTAGTGATATTTACATATCTTAGTGTGTGAACGTCAAGACATTCACATAATAACTTAACTCTCAATTCAGTGATGTTCGTATATGTCATGATGTTCACATATCAAAGTGTGTGAATGTCAAGACACTTGCATAATAACTTAACCTCTCAATTCAGTGATGCTCTCATATGTCCAAATGTTTGCATATCAGAGTATGGGAACATCAGGACATTCACATAGTAACTTAATCTCTCAATTCAGTGATATTTATCTATCTCAATGTGCAAACATCAGAACATTCATGCAGTAACTTAATTTCTCAATTCAGTGATATTCGCATACTGAGGTATGTGAACATCACCGAATCGAGAGATTAAGTTACTGCGTGAATGCCTTAACATTCACACATTTTGATTTGCAAACATCATAACATATATGAATATCACCAAGGTGGAAGGTTAAGTTACTGCGTGAATGTTCTGATATTTGCACACTTTGATATGGAAACATCATTGAATTGGAAGGTTAATCAATTGCATGAATGCCATAATGTTCACACACTTTGATATGCAAACATTTTTCGAATTGGGAGGTTAAGTTACTGTATGAATATTTTGATATTCATGCACTCTGATATGTGAACATCATATTCAAACATAGTATAAAAAACTTATTATTTTACATAAAATCTTATTTTTTGTAAAAAAATATATATTTTAAAAAATGTCAATAATTTATTCCTTCAAATCCTCTTAATACATTCATTCATTCAAACATTGTCAATACATTCACTCGTTCAAACTTTGTCAATACATTCACTCATTCAAACCATGTCAATACATTCACTCATTCAAACCATGTCAATATATGCATACATACAAACACAACATAAAAAACATGTTATCTACATGTAATCTCATGCTTATATCAAAATACATTAAAAATCTTAACAACACATTTATACATATCAAATACAATATAAAAAATGTATGTTATTTACAAAACATTTCATGTTTTTTTATAAATTAAAGCACACAATAGTTCATTTCAAAATGTTAAAGATTTCTTAAAGAACAACTTCATCACAAGCCTCCGGCTCTACCAGACTAGTTGGAGTCATGTCATGGTTGCCTCCGACTTTTTTTTTTTGGCATCTGGAGTCTGTCATGGTTGCCTTTGCTTTATTTTTTGCCTTTGCTTGCATTACTTTTTTTTTCTTCTTCTTCTTCAGTTTCTCATAGTATCTGACCATCAACATCCTTACATATTTTATGTCCTCCTGCAAAGGTAATCAACAAATAATTAATTAGATTATATTTTAAACACCCAACAAAACCATATATGACAATGTACCTAGTAAAACTGAGTTCTATCTCTTTGCCCAAGTACTTCATGGACATTAGCACAAATATATCACAAGCATTCATGTAACAATTGCATTGTCAAAAACATGTACATGTACATATCAAGTTAACAATTATATATGGAAATATTACTCATTATTTTGTTGAAGAACCCCTTGCATAGGATAAACTTGACATTCAATGTAAATGTTGTAGCCAAATTGCTCTACAAAATAATATACCTAAAACCTAATATTAATCATACCTAATATGAAAGTAAATTAAAGACATTATTGAATAAGTTAATAAGTCATACTAGATCTACAATATTCTTGTCTTTATTTGCTGTGGTTCTAATGAAATTGTATAACCTAAACTCCTTGGTATTCATTTCTATTTTCCAAAGAACCTAGTGTTGATTGCCCCAATTGGGAGGAATTAAATTTGCAACATAAATCAGGTTGAAGATATAAGCATGCATTATATATAGTGCAAATGTAAGTATGGACTATAACAAAGAACCAATACACTATGATAGATACAACGTCACGTTCCGTAAAATGATACTGTAACGCCCCAACTTTTTATTGTAAAAATTTTGGAGTATTTTTTTTAATAGCGAAAGTGTGAAAACAAGAGTTGGGTGCATTACAGGGTAAAAACAGAGAAGTACTAAAAGCATACCATTCATTAATTATAGCATTAATGTCATTAATTATATCTCATAACAGAAATATAAATCTACTAATCAGAGTTCAAACATAAAATACTGAATTAAATGAGATCTCTTGGCTATTATCCTGAAACCATTGGATTTTACCATTGGGTCTCATGAATCGGGTCGGATTATCGGATCTTGCCAAGATTCGAATCCAAATACTAATTTTGACAGTTTGTTACCGGTTTCGTTCTAGAAACCTCAAGTCATCAAAATTGTACTGCATAGCATAAAATCTTACTATTTCACATAAATGCTCCACTTTTATTCATTTAGAATTTCATAAATTTTACAGGTTTTACATCCTTCCCCTCTAAAAAGAAATTTCATCCGCGAAATTTGTAATACATATCAATCAAACAATTAAGGGTACTTGTCCTTCATTGTTGCTTTCAGTTCCCATGTGCATTCTTCTAAGCCATGATGTCTCCATCTCACTTTGACTAATGGGATGATCTTGTTTCGCATCACCTGCTCACTACGATCTACGATTTCGATCGGTCTCTCTTCTATGGTCAGATCTTCTTACACACTGATGTCCTCAAACTGTATCACGTGTGATGGATCTTGAATGTATTTTCTCAACATCGATACGTGAAATACATTATGGATCTTGGCAAGTTGAGATGGTAGCTCAACTCGATAAGCAGTTTTGCCGATCCTCTCTAATATCGGGAAAGGTTCGATGTATCTAGGACTCAACTTCCCCTTCTTTCCGAATCTGAAAACGCTCTTGGTCGGCGATACCTTGACAAACATTGCATCTCCCACTTCGAAACTAAGCTCTCTATGTCGTTGATCCGCATAACTTTTATGTCGACTCTGCGCTGCTCTATGTCAATCTTGTATCTTCTGTATTTGTTGAGTGTAATGTTCAAATACCATTGGTGACTCAACTGTTCTTTCGCCAACTTCATCCCAATATACTGGTGACCTACACGGCCGCCCATACAGTGCTTCGAAGGGCGCCATGCCAATACTCGCATGGTAGCTATTATTGTAGGTGAATTCTGCTAGTACCACGTGAGTGTCCCATTCGCCTTTCCAATCCAGCATACAGGCACGAAGCATGTCCTCCAGTGTTCGTATGGTCCTTTCTGATTGTCCGTCAGTTTATGGATGAAAGGCAGTACTGAACTTCAACTTAGTTCCCAATGCCTTTTGTAACTACCCTCATAGTCGTGAGGTAAACTGAGGGTCTCTGTTGGATATGATAGAGATTGGCACCCCATGTAGTCGTATTATCTCTTGGATATATAGGTTGGTCAAGCTCTCAAGTGACTGATTCTTCCTCATTGGTAGAAAATGTGCTGACTTAATTTATCGGTCGACCACTACCCAAATAGAGTCATGGTTCTTTTGGGTTCATGGTAACCCCATCACGAAATCCATTGTGATATGCTCCCATTTCCATTGAGGAATTTTCATCAGCTGCATCGTTCCTCCTGGCCTTTGATGCTCAATCTTGATTTGTTGACATGTCAAACACTTCGCGACATATCTTGCAACATCGCACTTCATACCATTCCACCAGTACCTATATTGTAGATCTTTAAACATCTTGGTACTACCCAGATGAATGGTATACTTGCTCTTATATGCCTCTGCCAATAACTCTTCTCTGGTCTCTAGATCGCTCAGCACCCATAATTGATCCTTAAACCATGTACTTTCGTCCTCTTTACATTGGAAAGCGGTGTCTTCTTGCAATGCTAATGCCTCCATCTTCCCGTACTACGAATCTTCCTTTTTGCTTAATCATGATTCGCTCTCGCAGTTTTGATCATATTGTCAGGCTAGACAGCCTAAGTATGCCTTGATCGTCGGAGAAAGGTCTCCATTCTGTGAACTCAAAAATCATCTTCCATCCAAGACTTACCAAGCTAGACAAATTTCCCTCAGCCTTGCGACTAAGGGCATCAGCAACTACATTTGCTTTCCCGGGATGGTAAGAGATTGTAAACTCGTAGTCCTTGATGAACTCGATCCACTTTCTTTGTCGCATATTGAGTTCCTTCTGAGAAAACAGGCACTTCAAGCTCTTGTGATCAATGAAGACTTTGAATTGTTTCCCATATAGATAATGTCTCCAAACCTTCAAAGCAAAAACCACGGCTGCCAACTCCAGGTCGTGAGTGGGGTAATTCCTCTCATGAATCTTCAGTTGTCGTGATGCATATGCAATGACCTTGCCATGCAGCATCAGTACACACCTCAGCCCAGTACCAGAAGCATTTGTGTACACCACGAATCCTCCGCTTTCAGACGGTAAGGCAACACCGGAGATGTGGTAAGTTTAGCTTTAAGAGTTTGAAAACTTTCTTCACTCTTCTCATTCCATTCGAACTTTATCCCTTTTCGTAAAAGCTTTGTCATTGGCATAGCGATTCGAGAGAAGTCTTGAATGAATCACCTATAGTAACCAGCTAACCCTAGGAAGCTTCGAATTTCGCTGACATTCTTTGGTTGTGACCAATTCATCATAGCTTCAACCTTGGCAGGATCCACTGAGACTCCATCCTTCGAGATCACATGCCCAAAGAACATGATTTCCTCAAGCCAAAATTCGTATTTCGAGAACTTGACATATAACTAATGTGTACGGAGGGTTTTCAAAACAATTTTCAAATGTTTTTTGTGTTCCTTCGCATTTTTCGAGTATATCAGTATGTCATCAATAAAGATGATGACAAAAGAGTCCAAGTATGGCCTGAATACTCAATTCATCAGGTCCATGAACGCTGTTGGGGCATTAGTGAGTCCAAATGGCATCACCACAAACTCAAAATGCCTATATCTGGTTTGAAACGCTGATTTTGGGATATCTTCATCTTTTATTCTCAACTGGTGATAATCTGACCTCAAATCAATCTTAAAAAAGACTTTTGCTCTTTTCAGTTGATCAAATAGGTCCTCAATACGGGTAGAGGATATTTGTTCTTCACAGTTGCTTGGTTCAACATTCTATAGTCTATGCATAGTCTCATAGACTCGTCCTTCTTTTTCATAAACAAGACCGGTGCTCCCCATGGAGACGTGCTCGGTTGTACAAAATCATGCTCCATCAGCTCTTGCAACTGCTTCTTTAATTCTTCCAACTCTATTGGTGTCATCCGATAGGGTGCTCTTGATATTGGCTTCGTACCTGGCATCAGTTCTATCCCGAACTTGACTTCCCGCTGAGGAGGAAGTTCCTCTGAAAATACGTCGACAAAATCGCAGACAATTTCCAAATCCTCAAGTAGAGTTAGTTTTGTTTCACCTCCAATCATACTAACCAAGAAAGCCATGTCTCCCCGACGAAAATACTTCTGGGCCTTGAGGGTCGAAACAACCCTTTTTTTAATACCTGATCTTGCCAGACGAAATACAACCTCTGGCATACTTGGTCGAGATAGAATAACCTTTCCTTCTCTATAGAGGATCCTGACGTAATGTTTAAACAGCCAGTTCATGCCTAATATGATGTCATACTTGGTCATATTGAGTAATACTAAATTAGCAGGCAGGTTGTGTTTCCCTAATATGATCTCTACTTCTGGCATATAGTTCACAAAGATTTCATTGAGCCCTATGGGGTTGTATACTACTAATTCATGGTTCAGTGAATCTGTGGGATTACTAAGTTGTTTTGCAAAATTAACAGATATGAAGGAATGTGAAGCTCCACAATCAAATAAGACAAGGGCAGCTTGGCCCGAAACAAGCATGGCACCTTGCACAAGGTCCTCCTTCTCCAGTTGGTCAGGTGTAGTGGCATACACATGCCCCGCTACACGTTGTGGGGCCACCTGTGGCTGTGGTGACGGTGCACGGTGCTGCTGAGGCTGCTGTCTTCCAGTGTTATGCCGTGCATCATCGGCCTGCTTCTTTTGACACTCTTTGATATAATGTCCCATTTTTTTGCAATAGAGACACCCTCTTGTCTCACGGGGACATTGTTGTCCAGGGTGAAAGCGGTTGCACTTCTGACACCTTTGATTTTGTCCTGGCTTAGGTTTGGTGTCATTCTCGTGTCGTGGCTTCTTATTCTAAGGGTGGAATCGCCTTCCACCAAACTTCTTCTTGAATTCGGGTTTTTGAACCCCGATTTTGTTCTTCTGTGACTTTTCACTACAAGAAAATTGTTAATTAGCGACGGAAATTAGGGACGGATTTTTCCCGTCGCTACTTAGCGACAGATTAGCTAGAGATAGAATCTGTCGCTAATTAGCGAGGAAACAACTTTTATCGCTAATCTGTCGCTACTTAGCGACGGATTAGCGACTGCATGTTTTTGTCGCTACTTTTTATTACAAGAACACCATTTTAGCGACGGATTTAGAGAGGGAACTCTGTCGTCGCTAATCCGTAGCTAATTAGCGACGGAGTAGTGACAGAATATATTCCGTCGCTTTTTTGGTATTTTGGTTTCGCGACGGCTTAGCGACGGAAAAATTCCGTCGCTAAATGTCGCGTAAATCCCTAATCCCATCCCTCTTTCTCTTTTCCCTGTTTCGCTGTATTGCTCCCTCCCGCCGCCCGTCGGCTCTCGCCACCGTCCGGCCGCCGCCGCTCGCCAGCCGCCGCTCCCCGTCCACCGCTCGCCAGCTGCCGCTACCCGTCAACCTCCCGCCACCGTCCGGCGACGCGCAGGTAATATTCTTCTTCTTCTTCTTCTTCTTCTTCTTCTTCTTCTTCTTCTTCTTCTTCTTCTTCTTCTTCTAAACGCAGGGGGTACGCCCCTTCCCTGTCGGAAATGCAGGGGGTTTAACCCCCTGCCGTGCTTTCCGGCAGGGGGGGTCGACCCCCTGCGTTTCCGGCAGGGGGGGTCGACCCCCTGCCGGAAAGGCATGGGGGGTCGACCCCCTGCCGGAAACGCAGGGGGTCGACCCCCCTGCCGTAAAGGCATGGCAGGGGGGGTCGACCCCCTGCCGGAAAGGCATGGGGGGTCGACCCCCTGCCGGAAACGCAGGGGGTCGACCCCCCTGCCGTAAAGGCACGGCAGGGGGTCAACCCCCCATGCCGGAACTGCCTTTCCGGCAGGGGGTTTAACCCCCTTCCCTGCCGAAAAGGCAGGGGATTTAACCCCCTGCCGTGCTTTCCGGCAGGGGGGGGTCGACCCCCTGCGTTATGCTGCCTAAGTGACTTGTCAAAAAAAAAATCTGTTTTTGAATGCCTATGCTGCCTATATGAATCGTTTGAAAAATAAAATCTGTAGTAGGAATAAACATGCTGCTGATGTGTATTGCTTTTAAAAAAAACAATCTGTTATGAGATATATTATGTTGTCTATGTGAATTGGTTTCAAAAAAATCTGTTTTTTAATGCATATGCTGCCTATGTAAATCAGTTTGAAAAAAAAAATCTTTAGTAGGAATACTATGTTGCCTATGTGTTTGTTTGAAGAAAAAAAATTTGTTATGAGATACCTACGTTGCCTATGTGATCTGTTTTGAAAAGAATTTTCGTTATGGATACCTATGCTGCCCATGTGATCACTTTTTAAAAAAAAAAAAAGTTATTATGTGATCCCTATGTTGTCCATGTGATTAGCTTGAAAAAAAGTTTGTAATATGTGTATATAAGATGTCCATATGGTTTTAAGTGTAGTTTGCATATATGTTGTCCATATGGATTTTAAGTTGAAATTTTTTTTGTAATGTATATATACAAGTTGTCCATGTTGTTCAATTTGTTAGTTTGTTAATGTCTACTGGTAGTTAGTTTTACTTCAATTTGTTTTCTTGAAATCTGGTTAGTTAGAGTATTTCAATCTATTAGTCTTTTATAATTATATTTTTCTTAGATAGATTGGTATTTAATGTTCTCACAATCAGTTAGTTAGATTAGAGCTATTTGAATTCTTTATGATAGTGGTGGTTAAACGGAGTTCACATCTTTTCTAGTAAACTAATTGATTGATTTACTATTCCTTTGCTAAGTAGTTCAGATTAGAAATTGTCTATGACTTTATGTTAGTCGACTGGTTCAACATGTTATAGCTGGTTTGTTAAATTAGCATCTTCTAGTTAGATTTGGCTTAACATATATACTATTTTTCTTTTCTCTTCTTTCAATTAGTTAGAGTTGTTTTAATTTGTTTTAATTTTTTTAGTTAGTGTTTCATCTTGTTTCATGATTAGTTAGTTTGTTACTTAATTTGTTTTGTTTTTGTACAGATTTTTCAACGGAACCAACTCGTGCTCGGCCACCTGTGGTAAGTAAATGACAAAAACAATGCAAATCGGGTAAATACCCGTGGTGAGTAAGTGATGCAAACGTATCACATGTTATTTAATTTATTGAATGCAGCACTTTATTGTTCACACACTCACTTAGTTGTTGATATCTAGGACTGCTTTGTTGGAGTTCGGAGATCATGCTGAGCATGATTTTAATGTAGAAATATGGAAGTGTTCTTATTTTTGGAGTACGGAGTCCATGCTAAGCATGGTAGTAGTTAGTGAGATATTGAAGTGTGTTTGCTGCAGGTACGTGTTTGCCATTTATTTGATATGAATGATTATGATGTATTGCAATGTTTGATGTAATTGTATTCATGCTTGCATGTAGTTACTTTCAATTTGATTTTGACTTCCATGTGAAATTTTATAATAAAAGCATGCTTCAAATGATTGTATCATGTCATTAATAGTTTGCACATGAAAATATTAAGTTATCAATGCATGCATCAAAATTCTTGTTATTGTTTGACATAGTATATTGCATGATAAATTTGATATTTTCTTCATCGTAGCATTCTGATTGTTTTTTTCTTAATTCGTTAGGATACTATTCGTAACATCATACGACAGAATGACTGCAAACCGTGAATGAATGTACCGTAGGATAGTGGACAATGAGTTATCGCATGAATATATGGATGGTGTCGATAGTTTTATTGAATTTGCAACGGCGAGTGTCAGTACGGTAGATCCCACAGGTCAGATTAGGTGTCCCTGCAAGATTTGTAAGAATAATCGATTTGTAGAACCTCATGGCGTTAGACATCACCTATACAGGAAGGGTTTTGTGAGTGATTATCAGAACTGGACGTTTCATGGAGAAGAATTTAGAAACGATTTTGATGCACGGGTGAATGTGGTGCACGATAATCCATATACGAATTTGATATTTGATGCTGCAGGAACAGAACTGGGTTCTGCTATGAGTTCCAGTGATGTAAGAACTGCCGTAGATGAAGAATCACCAAACGATGCAGCTAGTAGATTTTATGATTTACTTAAAGATGCTGATGAGCCACTTTGGAACGGTTGTGAGAGTCACACTATCTTGTCTGCAGTTCTTCAACTAATGAATTTGAAGTCCGAGTATAATTTGAGTCAATCATGTTTTGACCGTTTGTGCATGATTGTGAAGAGTATGTTGCCTAAAGATGAGAAATTACCACAAAATTTCTATCGTGCGAAAGTTATGGTCAACGCTCTAGGTATGGGTTACAAAAAGATTGATGCTTGTCCAAATCACTGCATGTTGTATTTCAAGAAGCAGGAAAATGACATATCATGCCCGTCATGTGGGCATCCTCGGTTCAAGCCAAAGACAAGAGGCAATGGTAGCACGAGATCAAAGGAAGTTTCATACAAGTCGCTCCGCTACTTTCCTATCACTCCTAGATTGCAGCGATTGTATATGTCTTCAAAGACAGCTAAACACATGAGATGACATGCAAATAAAGTTCGACACGATGAAAACAAGATCACGCATCCTGTTGACGCTGAAGCTTGGAAGCACTTTGATCGTACTCATCAGAACTTCGCAATGGAAGTGCAAAATGTTAGACTCGGTCTATGTACAGATGGATTTAATCCATTTGGGGGTAGATCAACTCCATACTCATGCTGACCAGTATTTGTAACTCCATACAACCTTCCACCAAGCTTGTGTATGAAACGTCCAAATCTTTTCTTGTCTCTGTTGATCCCTGGTCCGACCTCACCTGGCCAAAATCTTGATGTATATCTAAGGCCATTGATTGATGAATTAAAAGTACTGTGGGATGACGGTGTTACCACGTATGATGCCCACAAAAAACAAAATTTCAACATGAAGGCCGTTGTTCTATGGACAATCAGTGACTTCCCTGCATATGGTATGTTATCTGGTTGGAGCACACATGGGAGGTTGGCTTGTCTGTACTGCATGGAGGATTCCAAAGCTTTTAGATTGAGGCATGGAAGGAAGCCTTGCTGGTTTGATTGCCATCGCCGATTTCTACCCAGCGATCATCCGTTCCGACGTCAAAAGAATGCATTTACAGCAGGCACAACTGAAATGGAAGGTCCATCCTCAAGATTGTCTGGCATAGAGATTTTAAGAAGATTGCGATACTTTCCAGATGTATTAACAGATGCCCGCAGTCCTACACCCTTCCGTGGATTTGGGAAGGAACACAATTGGACGAAAAAATCTATTTTTTGGGAACTACCATATTGGCCGACCCTATTGATACGACATAATTTGGATGTGATGCATGTAGAGAAAAATGTGTTTGATAATGTGTTCAATACAGTAATGAATATTAAACGAAAAACGAAGGATAATCCGAAGGCCCGTATGGATTTAAAATTAATATGTAAAAGACCAGAATTGGAACTCAAAGAGTATAATGGCAAAGTACTGAAACCAAAGGCGAAGTACGTGCTCGGATCTGATCAAATAAAACATGTATGTCAATGGTTGAGACAACTGAGATTTCCAGATGGATATGTCTCTAACATTGCTCGGGCTGTGAAGATTGACGATGGACAGTTATATGGGTTGAAGAGCCATGATTGTCATATCTTTATGCAACGATTGATACCCCTAGCATTCCATGATATGTTAGACAAACCTATATGGGGGGTATTGTCTGAGTTGAGCGGATTTTTCAGAACATTGTGCGCATCGGAGGTCATTGTATCAGATGTAAAGAATCTCGAGGACTCTGTCATCACCACTGTTTGTCTGTTAGAAAAGATATTTACGCCAGCATTTTTCGATGTTATGGAACATTTGATCATACATTTGCCATATGAACTAAGGGTTGGTGGCCCTGTGCAATATCGATGGATGTACCCATTTGAAAGGTATATGTTTTTTTATATTTGTCTCTTTAATGACAGATATTTAAAATTTGAAATGTATATTCTTGTCAGATGCATGTTCGACCTAAAAAAAAAGGTTCGTAATAAAGCAAGAGTAGAAGGCTCTATTTGTGAGGCGTACACTTTAGAAGAGATTTCAAATTTCTCATCTATGTACTTCGAACCTCATATTTCAACACGTTACACATGCCCGCCCCGTAACGATGATGGAGAACAAGTAACTGTAGCTGACAAGCTGTCGATATTTCAACCACTTGGGCATGCATTTGGTAGTTGCCGATCAAGGCTATTGACAGATTGAGAGCAAGATGCAGCACACATCTATATTCTTTTTAATTGCTCAGCGATCGACCCATACATCGAGTAAGTATATGTATATGCAACTCAATTATAAATCCTTTTATGTTCTATATGTGGATACATGACTCGGTAATATAAGTATTTGTGGTTTGCAGACGATTTGATCTAGAGTTGCGAAACGAAGTTTCACATCTCACTGATGCAGAAGTACAAAAAAAACGTGAAACTAAGTTTGTGGAGTGGTTGAAACAGTTGGTAAAGAAGCTAACATAAATTTTGTACTTATAAACAACACTAAGTTACTTAATTGATCGTGATCACAATCATTGTTTATGTTTGTGCGTAGGTTCGCAATGGTGATGTTAAAGATCAAGGAATATGTGATTTAGAAAATGGTCCGACCAAAGTTGTGCAATGCTACAACGGGTATATCGTAAATGGTTATCGATTCCATACAAAAGACTACGGTATAAACAAATCAACGATAAATAGTGGCGTGTGTGTCAAGGGTAGCAGCTACGGTGAAAATGAACATGATTACTACGGTGTTATAGAGGAAATAATGGAGTTGACTTACTTAGGCATGAATAACAGGGTTACGGTATTCAAGTGTCATTGGTTTGATCCAACTGCAACAAGACTCGACAAATCTTCAGGCATTGTGGAGGTGAATCATAAATCCAGGTTTGGAACATATGAACCATTCATATTAGCCTCGCAAGCTCAACAAGTTTATTATACTTCATATCCGAATATAAAAAAGTCAGATAGAAATGAATGGTGGGCAGTTTGCAAGGTGAAATCCAAACTATACCCCGAGTATGATCTGTTACAGGAAGATGAGTTAGCTGAAGACAGTGATTACTATCAATCAGATGATGTCTGTGACTTTGCTTATGGTCACGATGTTGCGCATGATATGCATGTCATATCTCCATTGGCTGATGAAACATTCATAGAGGAATGTGATCCAAATGATGTACCAAGTGGATGGGCAAACAATGAAGAAGAAGAAAGTCAAACTAGTGACGAGAAAGAATTCTCAAGCTAGTGAGCAAAATCTTATACTACAAATCTCTATTTAAATGCATTGTAATACTTGATGTGAGTTGTATTGCAATACTTGGTGTGAATGATTAAAAATTTTATTTCAATGTATTGTAATACTTGATACGAATGATTCGAATGCATTGTAATACTTGATGTGAATGATTTCAATTATCTGAATGTATTATAATTTATGCAATTAACGAATGATTTGAATTAGTGCAATACTTGATGTCAATGATTTGAATTATTTGAATGCATTGCAATGCTTGATGTGAATGACTTGAATGCATTGTAATACTTGATGTGAATTATTTGAATGTATTGTATGACATATGTTATTTGTTAGAATATGGTTCGTGGAGGTTATAGTGGTCGCTCATCCAGTAGTAGCCAGGCTCAACCTTCATCTTCACGGGCTCCTGTGATAGGTATATCATATAACTAATTAGATGCTTGATTAGTTCAGATGCACATTCTGAGAATTTCTAATGTATTTTTTTACAGATGATGTTGCGCCTGTACACGACCCACCTACACCAGTTGATCGCACAAGTCAACAGCCAACACAGGAAACAGGGTCTTCTCAGGCTGGCACAAGAAGACTCATTCGAATAGTGTATATCGATAATCGACCGTAAGTATTTTGTTTTCAATTATTGCATATCTTTTAAATATTTTATATTGATATTTACTGTGTAACAATTCATGTGCAGCACGAGGTTTGAGCCACAAGAAGTAGTACGGGAGATTAGGAATTCACTTCTTCAACATCTACCAGGACCAGTTGCTCAATGGAAAGAGTACCCAAAGGAGGTGTTAGACAGATTGTGGTCCTCATTCATGGTATACAGTTGTTCCTCATAGTTAATGTGTTTCATATTTAATTTATTTAAGCAATGTCTACTAACTTTCTGAAAATATTTGTAGGCTTCGAATCGCTTTGCAACTACGGTGGAAGAAAATGATGCAAGGAAGGTGTGGCAGAAGGTGGTTGCCAATCGATTTGCAGACATGCTGCACACTATGAAGACTGCAGCAAAAAAAGCATATGGCGTAGTAGATGATCCATCTGCTGTATCGAATCGCTTCTGCAAGGAAGGTGTGGCAGAAGGTGGTCGCCGTTTAGTACCGGCGGATTGGCGACGGAATATAGCGCTCGTTATTCCGTCGCAATTAGCGACGGACTTGGCGACGGAATTATTCCGTCGCCAGTTAGCGTCGAAATATTCGCGACGTAAGCATACTGTCGCCGCGTTGTCGCTAATCCGTCGCTAACATGGTTAGCGACGGATTAGCGACGGAATGTGGTTGTCGCTAATCTACTGCTTTGTTGTAGTGTTTGTCCCTCCTTCCAGTCATCATCAAGGAGAGTTTCCACCTGTGTGTCCAGGACGGACAGAAACAATCCATTAAATTTAATGGTTAACGGTACCTTATAAAATTTTATGCAACTTATACTACGAAAAGAAAATGATCTTTTACCTGAATAGCCTCCTCAAGGTTCTTGGGCCCTCGAGTGTATAGACGGTTCTTCAGGCCCGTCTTCAAGCCTCGAGCAAACTTCATGGCTCGATCCTTGTCTGATGTGAACACGTTCGGACAATATCATTCCAAACTGTGGAACTTAGTGATATAATCGGCGAGGGGCATCTCGCCTTGTTGCAGATCCAAGAATTCTTGCATCTTCTTTGCCCACTCGTACTTTGAAAAGTAGGCAGCGTTGAAGACCTCTACAAACTCCGTCCAAGATACAGGACCATCCTAGAACTTGACTGCCCTGGTGGTTTTCCACCATTTTTTGATGTGGTCCTTAAGACGATATGTCCCAAAGTCTACCCGACGCTTCTCAGGTACCTCCAGTACACGAAAGATACGTTCAATCTCCCGTATCCAACTCTCAGCGGCCTTTGGATCCGTCTTTCCAGAGAAAGCAGGAGGATCCATGTCCATGAATTTCTTGTAGGACATAGTCCCACCGTTTGTACTCTTCTCATGGGCCACCTGGTGTAGATTGTCGCCCATCTGCTGCATCGTCGTAGCTTGTTGGCCTACTACCTCAGCCAGGTTATGTAGTGTCTCCATAATGTCATTGCAGCGGTTTGCCCCCAAGCCATCTATTTGAGCAATTAAAATCCATTATAACCTTAGCTATAATTTTGTGAAAGGATCGTATATACTTATGTGGTTTTTATCTCTATATTACAAAAACAGCATTCTTACATACTTACAGAGTCATCGCGGTCGTTGGAAGAGCCAAGATCTCATGTTTTTCAGTCCCGCTCTGATACCAAAGTTGTAATGTCTAAACTTTTTATTGTAAAAATTTTGGAGTAAATTTTTTTTTTTAATAGCAAAAGTGTGAAAACAAGAGTTGGGTGGATTACAGGGTAAAAACAGAGAAGTACTAAAAGCATATCATTCATTAATTAAAGCATTAATGTCATTAATTACATCTTATAACAGAAATGTAAATCTACTAATCAGAGTTCAAACATAAAATACTGAATTAAATGAGATCTCTTGGCTATTATCCCAAAACCATTGGATTTTACCATTGGGTCCCGTGAACCGGGTCAGATTATCGAATCTTGCCAATATCCGGATCCAAATACCAATTTTGAGGGTTTGTTACCGGTTTCGTTCTAGAAACCTCAAGTCATCAAAATTGTACTACATAGCATAAAATCTTACTATTTCACATAAATGCTCCACTTTTATTCATTTAGAATTTCATAAATTTCACAGGTTTTACAGATACCGCTGATTATAGTTCTCCAAGAAAGCACGAACCTCAAATCGCCCATCGAGTTTGACAATCATTTACTGTGAACAATAATGTTAAGTAGTTAGTTCCTATGAGTTGGGAGAAAAATAGGACTATTGCTTTCAGGACTCACCGAAAACCATAAGTTAAGGTAAATGATCTTTACTAATTTATTTTCTGTTTATTGGTCCTGTATATTGATGCATTCAAATTTGGTTATGAATATTTATAGATGTTACATAATCAACATTTTTGGTACATTCATGTTAGATTTAAATCAATATATATATATATAAAGAAACATGAAAACCTAACACTTACATCACTGGTCAATAATGTTCCTATGCCAAAGTCATATTCGTGCTCCACTTCCTCTAGCTATTGATTTGACTGATTTTTATTCACTTATTTTCATGCTTAATTGTAATTAAATATAAACACTATATGTACTGTAAATAAATATATGAATACACAACGTATTTTCTTATACATCTTACTACAATTGGTTGTGTTTCTACATGTAGTTATTTTATTGTAACCTTTTTTCTATCATGTTTTCTTTTAGGTGTTTTATTTATATCGCAAAAGACCTAAAATATACATAGAAGATATATGAGCATTAAATTCATCATCTCTCAATATTAGAGCAATTCATTAAAAAAACTTGAAAAATACATAAAAGAAATTCATTCAACAATTCTTAATAAATACACACATATTTAGCAACAAGTACTCAAACATAATATTATACGTGTGTCCGCCTCTCTGGTGGATGATTGAAATAAATGTGCTATATACAAAAGGCATGCAATTGGAAAATATGAGAATATATGATATGTAGTTATATACAAATCAACTTTGACTTATTTGCTGCAATAATTTTTGGGTAGTTTGCCCTCATACAAAAGGTATGTAATTGCGTGTTCACATGAAAATTCACTCACCTATCACCCATTACAAGTGTCCCATTATCATGTGTATATGTCAATCATGATAAGTTCATTCATTTTTCAATATTATCAAATATGATAATATGCAATCAAATAATAATCATGTGAACATACAAGTTCAGATCTATTACCGGATAAAAAAAAACTATATCCAAATCCATTGAATTTATACTAGTTCATTTCTGAAATTGGTTTCAAATGTTATCACCAAGTCCAACATGATTCATAGTAAAAATAGATCTCATGCAAGCTTAAATAGCTTTAAAAAAACCATGGATCACATAAGATTTATCTGTAGTCCAAATCTTTATCCGTAGGATACATACCCCATATCCAACATTATACTTTTTTTATCTATCTCTGGATTCATTCTAACATGGTCACATGCATTAAAAGATTTCAGGTTTATACTTCAAGCATATGCATGATGTGTGTTGCTTTTTCTTGCTTTGCACACAATATAAACTACGACTTTGGCAAAAAAAAGTAATACATATAGTTTTATTCACACACACATGTTTTGGGCATAAGTATATGGATATGTGTCATGTTGTGAAACATAAGAGAGGTGTGCAAGAATGTTTGTGCACACCAAGTGTTTGCTAAAATGCCTCAATGAGTTTGCAAAAACACAAACAAAAAAATACTTGGATGTTGTGATCCGAGTGATCAACACAATCTGACGACCCTAGTGTCCACAAGAAAAGGGATTGTCAACATAAATCTGATACCAACGTAGGAACATGATGGTTCCAAAATTGGGTATGGATGGAGTCGCTAAATCGAATGGGGCATGTGCCAAAAGGACTTAAACATTCATCTTCATGAAGACACGTGCTCTATTGGTTGAGCTATTTTAGCTCATCTTTAAGTATGGAATCTCTTTCAATCCTTCAAATGAGCTCACAGATTGCTCTCTGCATAATCTGTCGACATTCCCTGCCATGACCATAGTCTTATGTTGAGATCCATGAATGATTGAATTAATCCACTACTAACTTAGAGATAGTGTTCCATAAAACCCAATAACCCCCTCCATAACCCATATTCATTAGGTTACATGCAGCCCATAAAACATATTAAATTATCTTAATGAGCTCATCATTCTTGTGACTCTTGGGGTTTTATTTATGAGACCCTATGGCCATACTAGTTCTAACACTTCACTTGTAAGCTCATTGGTGTAAAAACATTGTCTCCTTTGCCCACTAGAAAATATACTCAGCTCGGCCTTACAACAAGGGATGTGTACCCATCTGTTTCAAACTTGTGACATCCTTTCAATTTGTTGGGTTCATGAGGAATCTCCGAGTGAGCAAGAAGTTTTATGATTTAAAAAAAGGGGAAAATGTAGATAATGTTTTAGGGCAGTTATAAGTGCCATTATTATGTGAGTTGGAAACACATCTTAGAATATTGGGCTTAGACAAATATGCCCAAAAAAGGCAGTTGCATTATGTGGTTGGCAACTTGTGTCAATGTTAACCAGAAGGATCACAATAGACTATCATGTGATTATTATCTGATTTTCAACATTTATTTTGACGAATCCACAAGCAGTGGTGGAGCCAGTGGTGGGCAATCGCCCACCCTAGAATTAGAAACCGAGTCAAAAAAAATTTGACACATGTCGGGCACGTGTCGAGGGTGCTCCCTTAAGTCAGACCCGGATCAGATCCAAGCCAGACCCAGACCCGGGCCCGACTCGGGCTCTCGATCATTCAAGAGCCTACATCTTTAAAAGACTCAAGCCAAAAGAGGTGAGGGGTAAAACCCTCGCCACTTTCCCTCTCTCCTCTGCTCCGCCCCTCCGTTCCCCATCTATCACCGGTGACCACATTCGCCAGTGCTCTGCCCCCGTGCTCTGCAGCCACCGATGACTGCATCGTCGGCCTCCCTTCGGTGAATCCACGGTGGCCCCCTTCGAGCTTCTCCCACTCTGCAGTAAGCTCCGGCGATGCGAGCTGTCGGTGTCAGACCTTCCTCCTCCTTCGTCATCTTTCTTTCGCTGGCGACCATCGCCAGCCGTCGGCCGTCGCAGGAAACCTCCTCACCCCCCTCTCTCTTGTTTTTCTAATCGATCGACAGGGGCTGAAGCCCTGCCTGTCACTCCGTTTTCCGGCAGGGACTGGCCTACCAGTGGGTGTGGTCGACAGGGGCTTTGGGAGCCCCTGCCTCTTGATGTTGTTCGATAGGGGGCTTCACTTCCCCCTGCCTTGTGTTGTTTCTCGACAGGGGGCTCTTCCCTCTGTCCCCTTGTTTCCCGACGGGGGGTGAGGCCCCCCCTTCCCTCTTATGTTTTTCGATAGGGGGCTTTGCCTCCTACCTTCTTGATGTTTTTTCAGCAAGGGGGCGAAGCCTCTCCTGCCCTCTTTTTGGTTCCCGGCAGAGTGTGACCCCCCCACCCCCTTCTGTTGTTTCCCAACAAGGGGGGGGGGGGGGGGGGGGGCTGCCTCTGCTGGTATTTCCAGCACGAGGCTTCACCCCCCTTGTCTCTGCGAGCCCTTCCCGACAGGGGGCTTTGCCCCCCTATCCCTCGATTGTCGGCAGGGGCTTTGCCCCCTATCTCTCGATTGTTGACAGGGGATCTGCTTCCCCTGCCTCCTCTGATTGTCGGCAGGGGGCTTCGCCCCCTTGCCTTGTTCTTGTTGTCGACAGGGGTGGAGCCCCTGCCTTTCTCCTTTCCAGCGGAGGGGGGGGGGAGTCCCTTCTTCCTCCCTTGTCTTCCTTGTCCTGGCAAACAAGGAGCCCTTTCTCCCTGCCTCTGCTTCTCTTTCCTAGGTAGGGGTGAGGCCCCTGCCCCTGGCACCCTTGCAGGCAGAGTGTAGTGTCTCTGCCCCTACAGCTTGCAGGCAGAGAGCCTCTACTACCTGCAAGCGAAGAACTGAGTCCATTCGTATGATCATACGATGATGGGTTAAGGCTCGGCTTATGCTTGTGCATTTATTTTTTTAGCGACATATTATTAACGTTTTAAGCATATCGGCATATTACTAGCCTCATAGAAGATTGTCATTTTCATTTTGCTCGATCTTTTTTTGCAATGAGATTTGGCTCATAGAACATTGTCTTATTTTTTTTTGTTGCATAGAAATGAATAAGTTTATAATGAAAAGGCCAATCTTTGATAAATCTTTTGTAACTCGAGAAGGAGAACCAAGTCAAAAAATAAGCAAAACAAAAATTGATGAATGAGAGTTACCTGCAGACCCTGCACTTTGTCCTTCTATTTCTAGTTATCATCCTAATATCCAAGATAATGTTCATAGAGCATATATGATCTGAGGTCCTTGTCAACCTCAAGATTGTATGTTTCAACTAAACCACCAAAAACAAAGGTTCATTCCAGCTTGGTATGATGAGTATAAGGATTGATTGGAGTATAGTAGAAGTAAGCATAAAGCATATTGTTTGCAGTATTATCTTTTTAGGCTAAGAAGCATAGAGAATATTAGTGCAAAGGCATTCGTATCTGAAGGATTTGATAACTGGAAAGACAAGAAGAGGTTTGATAAACGTGTTAGAAGCTCTAGCAGTTTTCACAATTCAGCACGAATCAAGTGTCAAAATTTGATGCAACAAAAACAACATATTGATGCTATACTTTATAAACAAAGTGTTCGATAGAAAGATGAATATAGACTTTGCCTTTGGGCAACTGTTAATGTAATCAGATACTTGTTAAGTCAAGGATTGGCATTTTGAGGGCATGATGAAGCTGAAGAATCTCTTAATAGAGGAAATTTTATTGAGTTGTTGAAGATATTTGCAAAGATCAATATTGACATAAATAAAGTTGTATTGAAAAGTGCTCCAGAAAATAACAAATTGATATCACCTGATATACAAAAGGATATTGTCAAGGCTGCTTCTATACAAACCAAAAATGCTATTATCATGGAACTTGGAGATACTTTTTTTTTCTATTTTACTTGATGATTCTCGTGATGTATCAACTAAAGAACAAATGGCTATTGTTTTACGGTTTGTTAATGAAAAAGGTCTAGTGGTTGAACGATTTCTTACTCCTGTGCATGTTCTTAAAACAAGTTTTACGTCACTCAAACAAGCAGTTGAAGAAGTATTACATGAAAATGCATCTGCATATTATATTCATTGTTTTGCATATCAACTTCAATTGACATTAGTTGGTGTTGCTAAAAAAAATCCATTGCTTGATGTGTTTTTCAATATATTAGGCAGGTTGTCAACTTTTTTCTCCACTCTATGCAAGAGATTTGAGCTTATTCAAGAAGCAGAATTTATGTGAATTGCTGAAGCACTTGCACTGGGTGAACTTGAAACAGGACGGGGATTAAATTAAGAAATGAGTTTCAAATGACCTAGTGATACTCGGTGGGGTTCTCATTACGATGCTTTGGTTAATGTACCCAGTATGTATTCTTTTGTTATTCAAGTGTTAGATTTCATTGCAGAAGATACATATTCAGGGAAAAGTTCAGATGCAATTATTTTATATCATCAGTTGCAAGATTTTGAATTTGTTTTTTGCTTGCATTTGATGTGTAAAGTTTTGAGAATAACTGATGACCTTTCACAAGCACTTCAGCGAAAAGATCAAGACATTGTGAATGCTATGAGTTTAGTCACTACATCAAAACAGTGCCTTCAAGGTCTGAGAGACAATGGATGGGACTCTCTCATAAACAAAGTGTCCATATTTTGTAAGAGAATTGATATTCTGATTCCTGATCTAGGGGACTCATATACACCTCAAGGACGACCAAGACGTAAGGTTGAAAAGATCACCACATTGCATCATTATCGTATTGATGTGTTTTATGTTATTATTGATTTGCAACTTCAAGAGTTGAATGATCGTTTCACTGAAGCAAATATAAAGCTCCTCCTTTCAATGACATGCTTGAGTCCAAAGAATTCTTTTTCTGCTTTTGATAAAGATAAGTTGATTCATCTTGCTGAGCTTTACCCTAAGGACTTTTCTAGAGTAAATATAATTAGACTTGAAAATCAATTGGATATATATATATATATATATATATATATATATTACAGAAATGTGAAACAGTGATCAATTTTCAAGTTTAAATCTTTAGCAGAGCTAGCAGAGGTGATGGTAGCAACTCAAAAGCACATTGTATTTTCTCATGTGTATCTATTGATTAAGTTGGCATTAACTTTGTCAGTAGCAATAGCAAGTGTTGAAAGAGCATTTTCAGCTATGAACAATATCAAAAATCATCCACGTAATAGAATGGGAGATGAATGAATCAATGATGTTTTGGTTACTTACATAGAGAAGGAGACATTTGATACCATCAATGATGATGCAATTATGAATTGTTTTCAAAATATGAAAAATAGAAGATGCCAATTGTAAAAATTTTATGAATTTAGTTGTTTGTATTTCTTAAGTAAACAATCTTTATTTTAGTTTAAAAGTATAATTTAAGGTTTTATCTTATTATGTTCATAAATTTAGTTGTTTGTATTTTTAACAATTGTTATTCTAATTCAAAGGCTTATTTAAGTTTTATCTCTCTACGAACGACTGTTTTTTCAACAAAAAATTTTTGGCTCTGCCACTGGTCCGAATAAATGGATCGTCCTTCAAGACCATAGCATTGTCCCCGAGACCTGAAGTCTGCCCATCCAACAAAAAACTTCTGGCTCCGCCACTGTCCAGAGGCTTTTCTATCTATAGTGCCTTAAGATATGGAAGACTTATTTTTAGATGCATCAGTTTTCAAATATTTAAGACAAAACACTTACACTTTTAAGAACTTCCTCAACATGACTAGGGCTGCACAATGGGCCGGGTGGCCCGCCGGCTTCTTATATATATATGGTCAAATATGATTCAAAAATTAAATTTATATCGAATTCTACTTAATTTTTTTGTATTTTTCATTTTTTTTTTTACTAAAACACGTGTATTGAAAGAAATGGATGCAGAATATCATGAATATAGATCATTTGTAACCTGGCCCGGCTCAGCCATGTTCCCAATGGGTGGGCGGTGGACTTTGTATTAGACCCAAGCCTAGGCCTGACCTGATTAGTCAACTGGTCGGGCTTGACCAGATCCAGCCCATCAACCGCCTAGTCAATTAACTGGGTCGGGCCAGCCCCCCATGCCCATTGTCCAGCCCTAAGCATGACTGCCTGAATTACTGTTTACCAAACCCTAATGACACTTTTAACCTTTTTTTAATGTCACTTTTATAACTCCTCATTTTTGTAGTTACAGTCAAGGGTAAGCACATATTTATAAAAGGTAAAAAGTAACATCAATAGTCAACTGATCAAGTTCTTAAAACAAGTCAGCATTTTATCTTAAATATTAAAAAACCAATCCGCTGAATGAGACTTTACCAAACATTAGGTGCCTAGATGTAAATTACCCTCAATAATATAATAACCGACAATCTGATGATGCTAGCCCTTTACTAACGAGGAGAAACCACTGTTATGGTTCAAACTTCTAATTAAAAATCGTGACAGGGAGGTGACACGTTACCGTGTCCCTGTTTCAGTATCTGCAGTATAAAATTCTACGAGTACTCTCATGGCCCTAGAGATAGTTTTCCATTTGCTTCCACCTTGTGGCTAGGGGTGGCAAAACCTGACACGACCCGCCAACCCGCCTCTTAGGCGGGTTTGGGTTGGGCTTAAGCCAACCCATTTAATAAACGGGTCGACCCGCCTAACCCGTTTATTAAACGGTTCGGGTTCGGGTTGGGGGTATGCCAACCCGGCTGACCCGTTTAATAAACGGGTTAGTCGGGCAGGTCGACCCGTCAACCCGACCCACCAACCTGACCCGCGAACCTGAGAACCCGTTTACCCGACCCAACCCATTTATTAAATGGGTTGGCGGGTCGTGTCGGGTTACCCGTTTATTAAACGGGCCGGGTTCGTGTTTGCCACAGCCGACCCGTTTAATAAACGGGTCGGGTTCGGGTTGAGGTATGCTGACCCGCCAACCCGTCGGGTCGACCCGCCAACCCGACTACTTGTGGCAAGGATGCTAACTCTAGATTTTTTTTTTTTTGAGAGGAACTCTAAATATCAAAATGCCTTAAGCAAACCCACCTACCTAACCAGGTGCGCTATGGCAGTGTTAACGCTTAATATAGAATGTGAGCAGTTTGTGGAGTTGTCTGGCAGGAGCAGTTAGTGCAGGTCACTTTGTGTTGGGACGTTGCAAGTTCGAATCCCAATGGTATGGTTGTATAACTGGTAGGGGTCTGCCTAACCATAGCTTTATCTGTCCAACAAAATATAGGCCGACCCCCACCAGTTATTATTCAAGCGTACCACTTGGGTTTGAACCTGCAACGTTCCACCACAAGGAGACGTGCACTGACAGCTCCTACCAACCACGTGGAGCCCCCCCTGGTAACGACATAATGTTCTGCCCTGTGAACCTTAATCAATGCATATTACAGCCAATAATGTAGGGTTAGCGTGGAACAAAAGAAGCGTGAAGGTTTCTTCGCCATGACCCAGGTGTGTGCCTCATATGGCCATTAAAATACTCAAAGAAGAAACAATCATCCCAAAATTTAGTTACTACTAAATTCCTCACCAATTGATGGATGCTAAGCAATCATTTCTTGAGTAAAGAATGGGGGTAGGAGGCAAGTTGTGGCTATGAGATCTTCAATTATGAGTGTGCAAATGTGGGAGTTGATGAAGAGAAGAAGTTGACTCAAATGCTTAGAAAAGTGTGAGTGGGAGATTGGCTCGATGCAAGTTTGGTACAAACCTAAGATTTTGCCTTTCTCTTCTCATTTGTCCGAGTATTCTTAAATTTTTATTATTTCTTTATTAGTTTCTGTTAGCTTAAGTGTCGACCAAGTTACTCTCATGAGCATTACTTAAATCAATGAATTTGATTTTTTTATTCACTAAAAGTTAATTGATTTTGTCTGCATATTTTATAATCCCTTTTGTCTGGCAAGTTGGAATGAAAGCGAAAGCAAAAAAGAAAACGTTTGGTAACGTTATTATCGATGGCATAAATAAGTGGTGCTAAACTTGGGGATTAAGGAAAGGAATGGGCTCGACAAACAACATCAACAACTAGGGTTTGTTATCCAGACTTGGGAATTTCACTGTCAACTAGATTAGGTCAAAAGTTGAAGGACAATTTTTTTTTTTAGTAAACAAAAAAAAGTGTAAGAGAAAGTAGCAAGAAAGAGAAGAAGTTGAAACCAGAGTTTGACTCATCGTATTAGACACTAATCGAGTTCAAACATACCTAAATCGATCTTGACTAATTAAATAGCACACAGTTTGTTTTTTGAGTCAGTCAACGACACCATGAGCCAAACCCACCTTGGTAGTTTTCGGTTTGACTCGAATGGCTCGGTAGGTTTGGAGATCTCCCAATATGTCAAAGAGGTGTTGAACTTGGCAAGCCAAGATGTGCACGTAGAGGCTCGGTAACGTCTTGATCGAATCACCATGCCCAACTAGGCCTTCCTGATGTCCGGTAAATGTCTCACCGAGCCAATGAACTGCATCATTGACAATGAAGACCAATTTGTACCTAACAAAGCTATATGACCATTATTCATGCTACTTGGCTCGATCACTGGCCATGCAACTCAGCTAATTTAGTGGTAGTAATCAACTTATCCAAAGACGCACACAAGGGCTCCACACACCTGGCTAGGTGGGTCAGCTTAAGGCATTTATTAAGTTAAATTATGTCGTGAGTTTGATACTCAGATTGTGCATCGCATGTTGCAAGTCACAAAATGTCATGCATAAAAAATATATATAATATTACACCCATTAAATGTAAAAAAATTATAAACCATATTTACTGCATTAGTAACGATAAAAATGAGATAAATTCAAAAAATAGGTCATATTTTGAGAATATCATGATTTTTTTTTTTTGGATATCATACCCGCTTCTTATTTCAATAAAACAAATTTTTGTTACATAGAATGGCATAAGACATGAACAAATTAAGCACTCCCTTCTAAGAAGATGATCAACAATAATCCAAAATGTTTTAAGTTAAGCAAAATATCCTCAATAAATTGGAGCGGCAGACATACATGGTCAGACGTGACAGCAATTGGGGATGGGAATGGATAGGGATTGCTAGGTCCCATGCAGGTCTGATTGGAGCTGTTCCTCGTTGGCACTGTGGGACGGTCAGTAGGTGCAGTATGGAGGCACCTTTGCTTCTGCATGCAGACGACCACTCTTTTGCTTTTTGTTTTGTTTCTACTATCCTGATTCATGGAACTCCAGTTTGGTCTTGTAGTTTTCTCAATGCATAATGCATAGGGGGAGCTTCCAACTTCCATGACCTATTCCTTTTGTACTCTTGCATGCCTGCTTTTTGATACAATGTGACAAAACACTGTAGGTAAGGGCTGGGATTTGTGATGAAGTTCAACTGATCCAGACTGGTAAAGGACAAGGCCACTAAGCGTGATCACTATCGTCATATCCTCAACATTAATGACCATTGTCCTCAACTGTGATTATGTCATTACGAAATTACAGATAGGCAACATTAGCTAGTAAAAAACCATCATGATCATCTTGGTTATTGTTTCAACTTCATTATGGCCATCAACATCATCATGAATCCATAGTGCATCATGTTATATGAATGCAAGAATTGTTGAAAGTATGTGGTTGTGCCAAGCCACTCTCTGCACCCTTGAGTGACGGTCTGAATTTGACTTTCCTTATTAGGCCTTTTTTTTTCTGTCTCAACCTATCGTAATACAATATCTGTTCATGTGATGCAAATAGGATCTTCGATGTGCAGAAAAAAAAACTCTACATTGTGCTACTCTTACATACGAGAACTAAAGGAAAGCGGGAAAATTATGAAAAGTGCAAGAAAGGAACTAAACAACAAGAAAAATATTAAATTCAATATCCCAAATCAACTCTAATGTCAATGTAGGGCTCTTATCTTTTTTATAGACCAGGACTCTTAAATCTCAATTCAAGTAAACTAGTTAATCTGATAAACTCCTAAAAACATAAAACACTTCTTAATTATCCTAATCTAATTAAATCTGAATATTGGATTCAAGATCTATTACAAAGGATTCAAATGCTAAAAAAATCTAAAACATCAAAGTGGATCCAAACAGATTCTTATAGACCCGGGTCCTCTGCTTCGCTTCTGCATCATTCTTTTCTTTTCAGGTTAGAGAAGACTTGCCCTCAAGTCTGAATCTCGCTTGCGCTTCTTCCAGTTGAGCTCTATTTGTAAGAAATAATGAACCATTGGGACCTCTGAATGGTATAAATTATTTAGCTCTAGTGTGATCTGATCCGGAGATTGTTTAGGCAAATACAGAATGAAGAATTGATCATCTATAATGGCTAGTGTAGCATGTAACCAAATGAATCTTCACGTAGAACATCAATCAAACTAGAAAGATCCATCTTAAGATGCACCTATGTATAAATAGAATCCAAATGAATCTTCACGTAGAACATCAATCAAACTAGAAAGATCCATCTTAAGATGCACTTGTGTATAAATAGAATCAACTGGATCAAATGGATAGGTTAGGTCAAGCTTAACTGGATCTGATATGCTTTGAAATGGGTAAGATTTTAAAAATGGCTCGTATTGACCCGTGTTTCATCCCAAACCCACCAGGCTGGATTCAAGATTCAAAATTTGACCCCATTTTTTACTCTAATCCATCCTAAAAGCCTATTATATTCAATTCAGCTTGACCTAACTTATCCATTTGACCCTGGACCTATCATCATCCACTTAGATCCAATTGATTCTATTTGGACCCAAGTGCATCTTAAGATTGATCTTTCTAGTTTGATTGATTTTCTATGTAAAGATCCATTTGATTACATGCTACACTAGCAATTAGACAATCAATTCTTTATTATGCATTTGCTTGAACAATCTCTGAATTGATCGCACCAGAGCTAACAAATATATGTTGTTCAGAGGTCTCAATGGTTCATTATTTTCTCCAAATACAGCGCAATTGGAAGAAGCGCAAGCGAGATTCGGACTTTGAGGGAAAGTCTTCTCCAACCCATAGAGAATAGTGCAAAAGCATAGTCGAAGACCCAGGCCCATAAAGATCCCTTTGTATCCACTTTGATGATTTGGATTTTTTATCATTTGGATCATTTTGTAATAGATCTTAGATCCAATATTCTGATTTAATTAGATTAGGATAATTAAGAAGAGTTTCATTTTTTTAAGAGTTTATCAGATTAGGTAGTTTACTTAAATTGGGATTTAAGAGATGAGAACCCTACGTAAAGATTAGAGTTGGTTTGTGGGCTATGGGCGAGTCTTTGAATAAATCAAGTAGCATCACTAGAACATAATCTTATTAGACTTGATGAATGTCGGGTAACTGAACAATAGAACTAAAATTTGCTGCTTAACCTCATCTCTTTGACTAATAACCACTCATCAAACAAAGAATCTCTACTAACCTGAGTTTCGTTATTTTCCTTTTTAAAAAAATAAAGAATCTCAGAAATTCATAGAGATTTGTGATAGCAGGATCCGCAATCCTATGATCTCAAATCCTCAATGATCTTTAATCGTGCATCCAAATGTGTCCAAATACATAAAAGCTATTAATGTTACTAGTAATGTGCTTAATGTGTTGTACCAAGATTGTGCACTATTGCACAAAAAAACAAATGGTTATTAAAAATTGCAAAACAAGAGAGTGTAGATTAAATAAATATTTAAAAGTATAAAAGGCAAGTCAAGAAGCTATGTTTAAACTTGTCAAGAATCGATTTCGGTAAAATCAAGCATCTAGAACACATTTTACGATTAGATTCAAGAAAAACATGGAAAAAGCCTACCAAAAGTCTGTTTAGCTGGCTGTTAGCTAAAAAAATGGTTAGCAGTTACACCTCTCTCTCTCTCTCTCTCTCTCTCTCTCTCTCTCTCTCTCTCTCTCTCTATATATATATATATATATATATATATATATAGAGAGAGAGAGAGAGAGAGAGATGTCATCATCAGCTCAATGGAGAGTCTGTCATCATCAGCTCAATGGAGAGTCTGGTGGTGTCCGAAAACAAAGGGTTGACACTTTCTTTACATCAACTTAGTTTAGGCTCACAAAAGTCAACCAGCCACTCAGGCCCTTCCACCTCTCATTCTGAAAAAGACTAGCGTGCTCAAAGAAAAAGGATGTCCCATATGGATTGTCATCCCACGGCCTTCAAAACTTGAATTCTATAAAATAATCTTTTGAAAAAATAAAAATAAAACCAAAAAACCAAAATCCCCAAAAAAATCAAAAAGTTTTAAAAATCTAAAAAAAATAAAATATTTCAAAAATCCAAAAAAGAATGAAAAACTAAGAAAACCCAAAAAGATTTTATGGGGTCTGAGTTATCCTCTTCGTTGCAAGAGTATGCTATTCTTGTTGACAAGCTCAAAAAAACTTTTGCCAAACCCCATGTTTTTGTTTTCCTCCAACCTATCTAGTGATGCATTTTTGTCAAAATCATGTGGGAGCATGTCAAAGGAGTCTGAACATATGCAAAACCTAGGGACATGGCATCTTCAAGGTCTAAATGTCTTAGGCAAGAAGGAACCTCTAGCAGCCAAGCATACAAATCCTAAACTGGCTCGACCTCATTCGACGAGACCTAAGTGGTCTTGAAAGCTTGGTTTACCTCTATACACTGGATCGGCCTCGTTCAACAGGACCCACAATGGTTTCCACATCCAAGTTGTCCCGGACATTGGCCCGATCTCATTCAGCGAGACTACAAAATGGTTTCAATTGTCCTTGAATTGGTCTGACCTCGTTGGACAAGATTCAAAATGGTCTTGACAATCTTTCTCACCTTGACTCCAACAGTCATAGAAGGAGGTTAGAGCTTTATCATAATGTTATCCATATCATTAAAAGATCATTAAAGGTCAGGAATCTTTTTTCAAAACATGATCCAACTCTCTTTAAAATGGTTATTTATTTAAGTAGGTCCTTGTACCCGCGAATCTATCGCATAGGACATTCAAGTCTTAAAGTGAGATAAGAAAGTGACACGGTGAGGCTAAAGTACCTTAATTCAATAGTTCTAGCTTATAAGTCTATAAAGATGGATTATAGGGGCATGAGATCATTATCAATGCATAAGTTTAGAGCTTGTGAAACCCACCTAGGCAGCCAACTTTCTAGAAAAAGAGTTAGTTGTTGGATACCTTCGGTGCAAATATGTTTTATAGGTTGTCCCACCGTGGAGTCTTTTTCTTTATCTCGATAGGGATGACATTGAAAAAGTATGAAAAAAAGGAAGAAAACATAAAAAAGTAAGAAAGAAAAAGCAAAGCACAAAAAAGAGCAGTGCATTTAGGTTAATATCTACTCCGAGTCTATGGCGATGTGGCAGGCGCCGATCATGAGATTGCCTTAGAGGTAGAGGTTAGAATAGAAAAGCATGAGCTAGGAGAAAGTCAATACTTACCTCTAGATCTATGATAAGGTGGTAGACTTTGATTATATGGTCTTTGGAGGCAGAGGTTGGATAGTTAGGGGCATCCCTCCTGGACCGAAAAGTCATGATACTCATAGTTGTCAAGCCTCAGGTTAAAGGATGGTAAAAGTGAGGAATAAAGCCCCTCTGAGCTAACGACAAAGACTCCAGTGAATTCACCTGAGAGTAAGAGGTGCACTTGAATGCATTCTCATTAAGCTCTAGTCCTTCAGAGTTTAAGCTTTAGTAAAGACCATCAGACTTAACAGGAATGCCTTGAAACTTAATCTCATTTCCCTACAACTAGTCACTTAAAAAATAAGGTAGAATTAGAGAAAAAAATATTAATGAAGCCAACCTGAGAGATAGAAAGTCTAAAGTGTAAAAATCTCAAGTATATGAATCAACTTGTTAGGAATGTTCTAATTTGGAGAAGGGAGAAATGAACAAAAATCTCTGACCTTGTATAATCAATCATTCATGGTTGTCATAGGCTACCAACTCTACTACACTGCATATCATAAAATTTCATTGCATGCATCAAAGAGTCTAGACATAGAGATCCTAAGTGTGAGGAGTACATAAAAAAATTTGTCCTCTCTTCGGTGCTACCTAATTGAAGTATGCCTAACTCTCCTTATTGGGATAGGAAGTCTTACGTCTAAATTGATTATCTTAGGAAGGGTAACTCTATCCTAAGGCCTTATTGGAGCAACTCTATCCTATTTATGAACCCACAAGAGGTATAGGATTCCTAGTGCTCGCCCCTCACAAATTCTAAAAAAAATCATCAAAAGATATCAAAAATCAAAATGGGCCTAAAAATCATGAAAGTAAGTCACATTTCTCTTATGTTACCCCTACCTAAAGCCTAACATTTTCTCTCTCTAATACAAATAAAGTAAAACTGCTGACATCGTTCGGTGAGACCCATAATGGTCTCCATATCCCAGTTCCTTATCCTTTCGACACTGGCACTGACCTTGTTCAGCAAGACTACCAAATAGTCTTATCAATCTATTTGTCTTCAGATAGATCGAACCTCGCTCAGTGGGACTACCAAAATGGTCTTGGCAATCCAGTCATCCAAAAACCAAACTGGCCTTTCCCGGCGAGACCACAGATGGTCTTAAAAACCTGATTCACCTCCTGACACTAGCCTAACCTTGCTTTGCGAGATCATAAACGGTTTAGAAAACCCAATTGTCCTAGCACTCGACTGACCTTGATCGATGAGACCATCAAGAAATTCACGACAATCCAGTAGCACCAAAAAATGGTCAGTTTCTATAGGTGTCTACTTCTTTGTCATAAATCAAACAACATTCAATTAATACCAAAGAGGTGCATCTGTAAACACTTTAATTTAGACCAGGCTATTATAAAGTTATGCTAATTTAAACTTTTGAACTCCATAATGACATCCTCTAAACTTTTATTTAAAATATTAATTAAACTAGTGGGCCTTAGTTTTCAACAAGCTAAAAATTAATTCAATATGATATCGGAATAGGAAGTTATGATAAAAATAATATAACTTCTTTAATAAAAATCTTGTTTTTAGGTAGAGACCACTTTGAGAGCATGTTTTACCACCAAAACAATTGAATTTGATGCACTTAATAGATGAATTAAATTTGGGAATGCTAGCTTTTTAATGCATCAAACGGTGCCTTAATCTGACATCTAAATAGAAAGTTATGGCCAAAATAAGTTACCTTGTCATAACAGTTCTGAAGTACAACCTGGTTTAAGAGTAGAGATCTAAAATTTCATTATTCAATCCTTAGGAAACCTCTAGAAATCCCATCCACACATGTTCTTTGGATAGAAACTACTCAAAAGTCTATTATTGTCTTCCTAGGGCCCAAAAAAATAGAATATTGTCCTACCTGAAGTCCTATCACAAGCAGAAATCTTTTTGGATGAGACTTATTTTTCCATAAAGGATAAGAACATATCCATTTGGTTTGGATTCAAAATAAAAAATTATTAGATCTATATCCCATGCAGAATTCTATAAATATGGGCTCACCCCTATAGTCTAGTCATCTAGAAATTTCATACCTAAGTGTTGGTCTTGGAGAAGAAGTCTACTCAAGTCCTACCTGCACTCTGTCCCGACGTCATTAAAGGACACTCATACCTACGTGGAAGTGTTAATGGACAAAAAGAAGCTTGAACGATAAAATGGACCCTCGAGTTCGAAAAGAGTATTTTGTATATCCTTAATCTGCTTATTTCAATTTCATATAATCTTTTAATTGGGTTCTTATACACATTTTGTATTTGTTTGCATACTTGAATCTACGGTGATGCAATTCGAACTACGGAAATCGAAAAACTTGTTTTGACTTTACCTTTTCTTCAGGCAAAGTACGGTCAAAGCTTGCAAACGACATCCACACATTTTAAAAAAAAAATTGTGTAATCCAAGTAAGTCAGATCTTTCTCAAACTTCCATTTTTTTTATCAACATGCTTGCACATAAGACAACTATATCATTAATTGGTTGGAGCAACTGCACGCCCTCTACGTGCATGTTACGAACATCCATGTTGCTAACTATTTTGGAGAGTTGGATGTTCACCACATGATTGCCCTCAACAAATATTATATGCAATAAATGCATATTCTTTATAAGTTTCTCATCATCGTTTGAAGCATTGCTTTTTGAGTGGCTATTTCAATCATCAACTATTTCTTGAAAATCACTTTAAAGTTCTTCTTGTCTAACTTTATCATGTAGTACAATGAAAACAATTAAATAAACATCACTACTATATAATATATAGTCTACATCATCATCATCTAGAACAAGTATTAATCTTTTATGGCTTTCTATGTCTGTAGAATAACTAAACTGGAAGCTTAGATACACTTCAGCATATCCGATTTTATGGGACATCAATGAGATAAATTCTTTTAAGCTATTATTTTTGACAACATTATAGATCTCCAATAAGAATAATTAATAAGATGGTAGTGTACTTTAACCCTTTCTGATGACATTGTTAATTATCAACACTAACCATACAACATATCATGCATCAAATGAACATATCATGTAACAAAAGGCTTTTCATATAGCCTCCATACATTCAATTGACATAACTACCTACATCAACCATGGTTGTTGTCTCATACTAAAAACCAGTCATTTCAACCCTAACTTCATTGCCTCAATTGAATGCTTGTGCACAATCAACCATAACTCTATTATTCCAAAACAAAATAATGATAAATAGTCTTGTGTCAAATATTAATAAAATACAAGCAACTAAATACAAATACTACAAGGCCAACAAAATATATATATCTATAAGAAAACCTTAATCTAACAAAAATATATACAAATCTCCCTTTTTGTCTTATGTTTTTTTAGGCTGAAAGATGAGAAAGGTTGACTAAAAAGTTATCGCAACCTCGTCGAAATGCTACAAGATGAAATACCTATGAATCGCCACAACGAGAGAGGAAAAGTGGTTAGGGTTCTAATGAGAAACAAAAAAAAAAGAATCGTCAAGAACTTTATATATGAATCAAAAAGCATGTGAAGGTAAGAACATTCATACTTTAAAATAGATTGGCATTGCATTAACAAGAAATTCACAAAACATATTTGCGAATGTTAGCAGCATATTTGTGGGATTCAAGTTAGCCATGTTCGCAAATACTTTTTGTGAATTTCATCAAGTCCATGAAATGTTCATGTGAATCTTTTTTTTATTAAGATGTTGTGACCTTCGGAGGGAATATGAACATCATAAAGTTCGCTTGTGCAAAGTGTAGAAATTCTAAAAAAGTTGGGAATCAAAATTTTGGGCTTAGGGAGGATTTCAGCAAATTGTGTGGCATTTCCAAAATCATGCCATTTTGTAAGGACAGTATGATCATTTTTGTTATATTTTTTTTATCGTTGGATGAGAGAGAGAGAGAGAGAGATTTCTTGCTTTATATGATTATATCCCATCTTTTTTTGTACATAATTTAAAATTCACCTATTCATTTGAAATTTTTAAAAGAGGTGAGCATGGCTAGATCTACAACTAATGGTTCACCCATCTTCATGTTTTAGACAGTTGGTTCTTGGCCCAGAAAAATTTTGCCACTCGAAAAAATGGTGCCTGGTTTGAAAATGGTGGCTTTTTCGGCATGTTGGCTGGTTTGGAATAAACGGAATGCCAGAATATTTAGGGATGAGAAAGGAATTCTATTACAGATCTCTCATGCTATTCAAGGTGATATCTATCTCGTAGACCATTCGGTTTGACCAAGTGTATTTCACAACTGGCTGGGTCCTTCTTGGTTGGGTCAATATTTTGTAACTAGGTCTATAAAATTGTTACACTATTATATGGAGTTGAATGTTGGACAATAAAAAAAAGACAAGAAGATATAATACACGTTGCAGAGTTGTGTATGTTAAGATGGATGTCCAAAGTTACAATAAAGAATAAAATTAGAAATGAATATATTAAATTGTGCTTAGGAGTCAGATCAATAAAAGATAAAATAAGCAAATATCGTTTAAGATGGTTTGGAAATGTTGCACGAATACCTCTCTTAGTACAAGGGTTGACCAATGAAGACTTTGAAAGAGGCAATTAGAGGTAACATGAAAGATAGTACAGTAACCAAAATTTTAATTCTAGATATAAAAAATGAAAAACAAGACTCGTAAAGCTGACCCCATATAGTTGGGATAAGGCTTGATGATGATGATGATGATTTCTGTAAGTGGGTGCCTCTTCGTCATCCTACAGTTACTCTTTCATAACAAATATTTAATAAAGTTTTTCTTTCTCAAAAAATCATTTTGTAGGTTAAAAACAAACTTTTGAAAAATAACTACGTGCAGATGACCTATCTTGTGTAAGAAGATATTACCCTTTTACCCTCCAACTGTTTGCATATATTCTTGATCTTATATGTCAAACTAAGTTTGTAAGGCTTATGAATTAGGTGGGTTTGGATTTGATACCTATCTCCAACAATTTTCATATAAATACATAAATATATAAAGATGAGAAAATTATGTGCTAAAAAATATTAAATAATGGTAAATTTTAAAATGCATAAATGTAAAAACTTGTATTAAAAAATTAAGAAAGAACACTTGAAGAAATAACAAATGCATCTACTGCTTTTTACTTTTTAGTACTGTTGATGTGAAAGGACTACGAAATTATCTCATGGAGCCAGGGTAAATGCTTCTGCACGGGGGCCAACAACAACAATATCACAACGTATCTTTTCCTACGAAAATGGCGGACCCACGAGGGTTCCACGTGGAAAACTAGTGGGAAGTGGCTCATTTTCATAACCACTAGCTAGTTTGAATGCCAAACAATACAGGTCTTACGTCTTGAGTTGGCGTTTCACAATAATGTCGTGCCTTTTTTTTATTCACTCGTGTGGGAAGCGACAGTTGGGTTGGGGATACGTTTTTTAGAAAAGTGGACAAAAAAAATTGATTAAAAGTTTTGTTTGCCCTACCAGAAACCAAATGACGTGATTTGGAATCATGTGATTAGGAATCATAAGGGGCTCCAAATAGTGAGCTCGTGGCTTTGGTTCTTAACTCAGACTTTGGGTTTTGTTCTCTCCTCCTCCCCTTAGATTTAGGAGCAATGACTCTAAGCAAGTTTAATAAATAGGCTCTCTTTTTTTTCTTTTCTATTTGGACGAAGAAACCGCCCCCAGGAACAGAGACCTAGCTGTGCTGGCTCTGCCTGCCATGCTTATGGTCACTGTCCTGGTAGCTTAAATCTCCATGGGTTTACCCCTTGCCCCCAAGGAGTCACCATGCTTCGGCTTGCACAAGGAGTGACGCCCATGAGATTTGAACCTAGGCTGCCTGCCTAGCGGCTAGGTTTAATCCCACTATGCCAAACCCCTTTGGCGCTGATAACTAGGATCGCTTGAAGACTGGTTTATAGGATGGGCATAGCTCATCAACCTGTGAGAGATCCACTTATCTTATTTGGATCAGTTTTGGGCTCTAAATAACACAAGTCAGACGGTTATTATAGCATGGGAACAATCAACAATATAAATCAGATGGTTTTTTATAGCACGGGAACAATCAAATGGGAACTGGATCTGGATAATGGATATGCTATTCACATTCAAAACAGAGGCACCTGTTGGCCACGTAAACGAGTTCAAGGAGACTGTAAGATCAACAATTTTCTTATGGTTATGATTCGCATTCCCATTCCTTTTATAGGGTCCTTATACAAATATCACAATCTTAATTTTCTTGTACACAGTAGCAGATCTTAGTGGAAGCTCAATTGGAATCGGATAGGCATTGAGAATTTATAAACCATACCTGGGTCCATATACTACTTGGATCCTCTGGGTCAGACCAATTAACTGATCAGACCTATTACATTAAACCCGCACCCACTGCCTATCAGGATCGATTCTGTGTTGGTCATACCCAACAAGTCGATAGCCTTATTAGGTGCGCAATTGCAAATTACAATAAGATACCCAGTTTACATCCAGACTTTCTGTTTCTAAATTCTAAGAGGTTGTAGTTGTAAGGGGGATACCTCTTAGTGACGATGATGGATGCTAAGATTGGATACCTAGAAAAGTCTGGTTTGGATAATGGGTCCTGGAATAAAAAAATTCCTAGGTCCTTTAGCATTTGATATCACTTAATTAATTGAGCCATTGATTGTATTGTTACATATAAAATTCAACATGAATAATTTTTTGCAAGTGGTTTGAATATGAAGAATCAGATGACAAATCTTCATGAACCATCAGCCCCTTGAAACTAATATCAATTGTCTACTAAGATCCAAAAAGCCTATCTACAATGATAAGAAAAAAAATAACACTACTCAGGTATCTCAACAGCTAGATCTAACGCTGGGTGAACAGATCTATTGACATTCCAAGGCAAATACACATTGTGCTTAGGTACCTTCACAGTTTATAGTTGGGTAAAGTAGCATATACCTATGCACCCATCTCCTATGTGGGAGATCAATTTAGTCATCTGCATCTGTACATGATACAGTCCCTTGTACAAGAACGTAACTTTGTGTGTGCTTGTGAATGTGTGCACAAGCGTGCACTCACACGTGTTTAACAGATCTCTAGCTATGTAAAGGCAGCTTCAGAATGCCCACCTGTTGGGGAAACTTGCTATTCTCAGAACTGTTGTCCTTGACACACGAGCATGTTGAGGGTTTGCACATGGAGATTTGCAAGGCCAAAACTCAAGCATTGTGATGCCGATCATCTTTGATGATGTCCATCGCAACAACCAGATTGTGCAGGTCATGGAGAATACAGCTTTCTGATGCCGGACACACTCAGATCATAACCCCAACCATTGAATCTAATTTATTTATCTCAAGAAGTTAAACATAGTACACACCATAGACAACATTGTGGAACAAATGAACATGCAAACATGAAAAGAGTTGGTACAAGTAATACAAGAACTGCACTAACGAAGCTTAATGCCATGAATCATGGTCACAAATCTCATTCTCAGGAAAATATCAGGGAGAGAAAACAGCACATTTTTTTTTAAAACAAGTTTTTCTTAGAAAAAACAAAGTATCAGTAAATAACAACACAACAACAACGCCTTCATCCCAAACAATTGGGGTCGGCGATATGAACCAAAAAGAAAATCATATAAAATATATAAATAAAAATGAAAGTATGAAAAGATAGGCAAAAAAGTGTTTTATTGCATTAATATTAGATTAAAAACGTGATAATTTCAAAATAAACTACATTTTGAAAATATCATTTCTTTTGGGTATAATATCCTCTAAAATATTGTGATAAAATTGCAATATTTTCCTAATATCAGCAATATCTATGACTATGCTATGAAAGCACCAGTAACTCTCCGCCATAGAAGACTTTAAGCTAGCTAAGCTCATACAGGACTACTTCGCCCCAAAATGCAATATTTGGTAGTCCTATATAAACCATAGATGGTAAAGTTGTGCAGACAACAGTCGGAGTTTATCTTCCTGAACAAGTTCAATAAAAGCAACCAAATTGCTTCTATGAGCCAAGTAGAATTGCTTCTAGTGTCAATCTGGAGAGCACGTTCTTCATCACCAGTTCAACCAAGCAATTCTAGTCTAATTCACATGTTGAAATAGAACACTTCGTTAAACTGATTTATAAGATTTTAACACGGTTCTGAGCTCAGAAGTTGCATCATTCCCTTCAATTAAATGAGCGCAAACTGAGAATACAAGTGAAATGGACTGATATCTAAATAAAGTAATCGCACATCTGGGATCAATGCAGAAGAAATAGAGAAAACATTAGTGAACAAACCCTCTTAAGTCTTAAGGGAAGGAAACATACATTAAGACATCCCAAAAGAAAAGAGGAAGCATGTTACTGATTGCTCGCTTACACTTTTCTCCCTTTGTCGCCTACTGGGTACGAGTTCTGCTGGCTTCTGCATTTCTGGCTGGATAAAAATAAGGATGAGCCTACAACAAAACCCACAAGATAAGTGAGGACATCATCCAAGATCAGATAAAAGGAGTAACATGGGATAACCGATGGATACCATGGCTTCTTTTGCTGTTAGTCGCTCCTGGTGATCATATCGAAGCAACCTGTCTAGGAAATCGATAGCCTGTACACCTCTAAAGTCAGGAAAGGCAAAATGCAATTAAAATAAATGTAAGCAACAAAAGATCCACCTCAGGAACAGCCAAGTGTTGATTATCTGAATTAATGAACTTTGTCCACGACTTCCTAGTATGCCTGCAGCAAACATTTGCAAGAATGCCAAGCAAAACATAAGCTTGGAAAACCATAAATCATAGGCCTGACCAAAGCCCATTCACCAGCACAAAATCAGGACTAATTCACAAACATTAGGTTGCTGGATTCCACTAGGTAGCCTGAATCTTTTTGACTAAACTAGGACACACTAAATGAAAGTCAAGCGACCTGATCTAAGGCAAGGTAAACAGGCTATTATATGTTTCTTTGCAATAATGAAATCTAATACGTAGCATAGAAAAAAAGTGTTATCTACCTTCCAACAAGTGCCTGAAGATGGGGGTCAAGTTCCAAGCGATACTTGCTAAGATAAGCATTTAATTCATCTGTTCCAAGCACCTGAAAACTAGGAGAAATAAATTAGATGTATTGCGTAAACAGCTGGATGGATTATATTGCTAACTAATTGATGGAGCCAAAATAACACCAAGAGAAGCAGAACGACAGACGGTATATTTTTTTCTAGTTTGTCAGAGGATTCCACTAAATATTTGAAGAACAATTACCAAGTAAATAGAACATGAAGCAACAAAACAAAAAATCAACACTCCCTGAATTCAGTCACAGAATTATCGTCAAACATGCACTTTTTTATGTTTGTGGCGGCAGTCTCTTTCTATACGTCCATCCGCACCAAGCACTAAGGCCAGTTGCCAGCCCTCTCTAGAACTGTGCTTGGAATTTGACAAGGCAAAGTCATTAATGGTTTCTCCATGGGTTTTTTCAGTGAATTTGAATACCCACAACAGGCAAGCAAAACTCTGGCCCAGGAACACTGATAGAGAGAGAAAAAATGGGCCAGTGCGGCAGAAACTAGACAAGAAGTTAGTAAAAAATCATGGTTCCATGTACATTTCTAAGGAACTGGATTATTAGCGCTAGTTCATGGTGAACAAAATTTTCAAGCTATTTTTGAGCAAACAGTGGAAGTAATGTGATCCATAGATCAATGCCACATACAAAGCTGTAGTGGGACATGAACTATCAAAATCAATCAAACGATTATCATCACAATACAACAAGGGGAAGGCACTCAGATTCATCAGAAAAGAATGTCATGGATCAATGAATCTGCTCTAGGTATCAAAAACTATGGATGGTTCAAGTAACTTTCCAGGATTCAAGAAAATCTCTAAGTTTGGCAACAGATTACCGAGACAAAATTGCAAATACAGCTTTCAATTTACATAAGAAATGTAATTATTCTTACTCACATGGAAAACAATTCAAAGTAGTGGTTTGAGCTCCGAATAAATGATTTCAGTGAAACAGGTTTGTTCAATACAATTCTTTCCCTCCGATGATTTCATCTATGGCATAAAAGATCACTATTTCTCAGGAACTCGTGATTTTTGCAAGACTAAAATTTAACATGCAAGTTGCCCAAAAATTTGTGTTAGGTGCAACTCACTTCTTCGCTAGCAAGCTGTTACCTGTAGGGTGAATATACCTACTCTTCTAATGGCAGGAAAAAGGTGCCAAAATTCAAGGATTGGAAAGGTAAAACCAGCAATCAATTGTAGATCATCCCAGTTCTTGCTCAAATGAGAAAATAAATTATCGGTTATGAAAATATTAACCATATCATAATTTAGGAGAGGGTGGGAATTTATTCCTGAGATGGCAAAAAAGATATTCAATGGTTGCCAACGCAGGAAACAAATTTGGGAAACAGTACAAAAGCATATAGGAGAAATATCACAACAAAAGATAAATGTAATAGAAAAGAAAGTGATCAGGAAAAGTGCCATGATTGAATTCAAGCAAGCTTTGAAGCTATTAAAAAAGGTTCCCGTGTTTAACATGAGAAATGAGTAATGATTCCATGAAGAAAACCACAAGCAGAATTCTGATGAATGAGAAGTCAGCAATAGAAATCGGTGGAAATCTAATATCGAGCAAGAAAAACTTGAACTAATCAGTCAACTAGTTCTGATTTAACAGGGAACCTCTTGTAGATGTTACCCAACTTTGGAGGCAATGTTTTCCCATCCCTCACTTAGGATAGACAAGTGTGATGCTTATGTGCCACAGATAGTTAACTGTAAACCCATTTTAGTATAAGTAAAGCAATGCGGAGGTGTCAAAAGATGTGGGAATCTCCAACAACCTACTTCTGACTCCTGATAGACCACTTTATGAAGGTCTTGAGTCAAAGCTATCTGCAGGAGCACTCACAGCCACACCATCATTAAATCGACCAGTACAAATGAGATTATTCCTAGACAATCTTCTTAGGAATGATTTCAAGGCTCACAATGGAAGTCTATCTCCCAGAGCATCACATTTGCTTCCTTTCATGTCGTCTGTGGACTAAAACTGAACTGGATCTGTTAGAAAAACATTTCCTATTGGTCCCTTCAGAGAAAGAGCTCCCTTAGAGCTTGATCAAGTATAACAAAAGAGGTCGCCATGAAGGCTAGAACTATTTTTAATTGATATGATGGGTTTCCACTAACGAAGCACTGGAAATATGACTCATGGAGTGTCATCAATGTGTACATGTATGTTAATCTATTAATTTTGGGAAAACCATGTGTACGCTAAAGAATTGGCTGCTTGCTAATTTCATATACAATTGAAATTAAAGTAGTGAAATCATTAATTCATATTGGTGTAGTGACAGCCAGGAATTGATCAACCTGACAAAGCTAAATTAAAAAGACAAAAAAAAGTTGCCAAAAAAGGTGAAGTTAATACAGAGTATCTACA
The DNA here is from genome assembly GCF_984573655.1 of Nuphar pumila. NCBI lineage: Eukaryota > Viridiplantae > Streptophyta > Magnoliopsida > Nymphaeales > Nymphaeaceae > Nuphar > Nuphar pumila. The sequence goes on from NC_143254.1 coordinate 105,300,879, forward strand.
CCTTGGCTATTTTCACCAGTTGATCATAATTATCATGTCCATAGAAGAAAGGCTCCTTACGAAATATCTGCAAATGAATTGCATCAAGATGTCTAGAAGAAAAAAATAAAAAAGACAGAGGGGGTTGTCAAGTGTTGAGAATTACTTACCATCCCTGCAAACATACAACCCAAACTCCACAAATCCAAGGAATAATCATAATCTTGCAAATCCACAAGGAGTTCAGGGCCTTTGAAGTATCTGTTACAATTTCAAAAATCATTTTCGAAATGACAGATACAATGTCATCATTGTGATGAAAACCCAAATACAAGAACAATCACAATGGTCGTAAAAGCAAAAAATGTAGGGGAAAAGCACAAAGCCACAAATGCAAAACACAAGCCCCTAATGGGCAAATACAAGGGCACACTTCACAATAGCTCACAAAAGTACACGAGAGCACTCAAAATATAAAAAATAATATTTTATTCACTTAGAAATGCTTAAGAGAAGCATTTCTTCAATATGGGAAATATCCCACTTATATACAACAAAGGAGAGGCAACAGGGCTAGTCTAACAAGCTGTTGGGCTAATCCCAACAGCTAGATAAAATATAAAAAAAGAAAAAATAGATAAGATAAAAATACAAAACTGCCCTTAATGGGCAGGGCCTATTACACAGTAAAATGACAAAAATGCCCCTAGAGGGCATGACCTATTACATGAATATTAAAATATAAAAATACATACACATATTAATATTAATACATATACACATCACGTATATATATATATTAATATATACATACTAATCATGCAACTTAATATTGCCCCTCAAACTTACGGTATGATAACCAAAAGTTTGCTAAGCAGAAACATGAAACTAGATGAAATTAGGGTCTTAGTGAAGAAATGTTTCAGTTGACACTCGAAAGTCACATAGGGAAACTCAATTGTTCCTCTCAAGTACTTGTCCCTTACATAATGGAAATCTATCTCCATATGTTTTGTTCATTCATGGAATGTGTGGTTGCTTGTAATGTATATAGCACTTTTATTGTCACAACACATCTTCGAAGAGCTAGAGATGACAACTCTCATATCTTTGGAAAGACTTATTAACCATATAACTTTTACAGTTGTTGTCATGGCACGATACTCAACTTTTGTTGGAGACATCAAGACTTTCTGTTGCTTCTTACACCTCCAAGATATTAGAGTCCCTTAAAAACACACACAAAACGGTAGTTGAGACTCTATCATTAAGATTTACTCTTCAATCTACATCAGTATCCGACTCTCAACTATCGGATCATGGGTGTGATATCAAATTTTCATCAAATAAATGTTGGATACAGGATCACCGGTCCGGAAAGTTGATTGGGGAAGGCTCTAGGAAGGGAGATCTATACTTATGGAATTTCTTCAAATTCCAAAACACTCTTTTTGTAAAGAATATAAATGTTTGGCATAAACGCCTTAGGCATTCAAATATTGTCAAGCTTTCTTATTTACATTTTACCAAAACTTTATGTAAAGACAACTTCAATTGTAATGATTGTATTTTTGGTAAAATGAAAAGCTTACCTTTTGGACAAAGAACTATGTTTTCAACTAAGCCTTTTGAAATTGTGCATTCGGATGTATGGGGACCGGCACCCGTTGTGTCTAAGGGAGGATTTTCATATTATGTTATTTATGTTGATTTTTCAAGATATAGTTGAATCTACTTCCTCAAGCATAAACATGAGGTGTCCTCTACCTTTAAGGTTTTTCATATGATGATACAAAACCAATTTAATAGTAAATTACAAATTTTTAGACCCGATTCCGGGGGAGAATATCTTTCAAATGATTTCAAAAGTTATATTGAAAATAATGGAATTATCCATCAAAGGTTTCGTCGCAAAACTCCTCAACAAAATGGATTAGTCGAACAAAAGCATAGACATATAATAGAAACTACGAGAACCTTACTCATTTCTCAAAAAATTCCAAAAAGATTTTGGACAGAAGCGGCTCTTGCATCAGTTTACCTCATAAATCGACTTTCATCCAAAAATTTGAACCAAATAACCCCTTTTGAAATCTTATATAAAAAGGAACCCGACTACAATAGACTAAGAATTTTTTGTTGTAAATGTTTTGTCCTCACCGACAAAAATTATAAATTATCTCCTAAAGCTATTCCTTGTATATTTTTGGGATATTCGGAAACACAAAAAAGTTTTAGATGTTATGATATTAAAAATGATAAACTATATGTTTCAAGAAACGTGACCTTTTTAGAGAACATAAGTGGTTTTGAAGAACACAAAGCTCATGAAGATAATGTCGATTACTCTTTCTTGCTTGAACTATTATCTAGAAATGAAGATTTTTTTAATGCTGATGAAGTAAATGAGGATGAGGGTAGAAGGGAAAGTACTCCACAACCCATCCAACATGAAGAAGAAATGATAGTTGAACCAATCACCTATACACATAGAGATAAAAGTACCTTTAGAAGTGCAATAGAAAAATATAGTGACCCTAGTGAATCTTCTAACCAATCTCGAAGAACCGAAAGATCTAGGAAAAATCGTTCTAGATTTATATCCTATGAGTCCTTTTCTCCAAAGCATAGGGCATGTCTTAGTGCCATTCACTCCTACCAAGAACCTAGAAATTTTGGAGAAGCTAAGGAAAGAATAGAGTGGAGGGACGCCATGGATAACGAGCTTAGAGCCCTCAACAAAGCTAAAACTTGGGTTTTTCAAGATCTCCCAAAAGGAAAGAAATTAATAGGATGTAGATGGGTTTATAAAGTCAAAACCAAGAGTGATGGCACTCTTGAGAGATATAAAGCCTGCCTTGTCACTAAAGGATATAGTCAAAAATACGGCATTGATTACGAAGAAACCTTTGCCCCTGTTGCACGAATGATCATTGTTAGGCGTTTGATCACCATTGCCTCTATTAAAAACTGGAACATTTATCGAATGGATGTGAAAATGCTTTTTTAAATGGGGACCTTAATGAAGAAGTATATATGGATGCTCCTCCCGGCTTGGATGTTCCAAAGGAAAAAGTCCTTTGTTTGCAAAAAGCTATTTATGGTTTAAAACAAGCTCCTAAGGCTTGGTATGATCAATTTAATGAAGTAATGATTCAAAATGGGTTTGTTTCATGCTACACTGACACTGCTTTGTTTGTTAAAAGGTCTGATGCAGGTATTGTGATTTTATTACTCTATGTTGATGATATGTTGATAACAGGTAGTGACATAAAGGGCATCAAAGGTGTTAAAAACACTTTGAAAGAAATATTTGAAATGTCAGATTTGGGGTATCTAAGTTATTTTCTTGGTATTGAGGTAGCCTATTCTCATAGAAGCTATTTTTTGTCCCAAACTAAGCTTGCATGTGAGATTCTTGACAGATCTGGTATTACCGATGATAAAATTTGTGAAACTCCTGAAATTGTGGGTTCAAAGGTGAAAAACGATGATGGGATTCCGTTGAAGGATCCTACCCCCTACCGACAACTTGTGGGGTCTCTAATGTATCTTAGCATCACAAGGCCAAACATCTCACATGTCGTGCACACTGCAAGCCAGTTCCAGCATGCTCCTACATCCGTTCATATGGGTGTTGTTCTCCGAGTTGTCAGATACATAAAGGGAACTTTAAACAAGGGAGTTTTCCTTTCCTCATCTTCTGAGTTAAATTTAATTGCATATACTGACTCTGATTGGGGAGGTGACCCAAATAACTGTTACTCTACTACAAGATTTTGTATTTTTTTAGGTGAATTCCTAATCTCATGGAGATGCAAGAAACAACAAAAGGTGTCTCTGTCATCCACAGAAGCAGAATATCGAGTCATGGCTTCTATAACTATGGAAATTGTGTGGATTCATCAACTGTTACAGGATATGGGGATTCAGGTTCAAGGACCCACTAAGTTATGTTGTGATAATAAGAGTGCAATCTACATTGCCAAAAATCACACATTTCATGAACGCACAAAGCATATTGAGATGGACTGCCACTACGTTAGAGAAGCATACTTGCAAAGAATTATAGATCTTCCATACGTAACTTCAGAATATCAGTTGGCAGATTTCTTCACCAAAGCTCTATGCTCTCCCCGATTCAATTTTCTTCTTGGCAAACTCTCGGTCATTTCGCCCTAAGTTTGAGAGATGGTGTTAAATTGTATCTCCTATGTACATATATTTTTATATGTATATAACGAGAGATACATATACATATATGTATATGTATATATATATATTCCCTTCATGTAACCCCAGGGGTATTTTTGTCTTTTGTTCTATTTTACGCATATTTACATTTGTAAATATGTTTGTAATTTATTTCTTCTTCTTTTCTTCTTTTCTTCTTTTCTTCTTTTCTTCTTTTTTTCTTTTCCTTTTTTTCTTTGTCTCTTTTCTTTTTCTTTTCCATTTGTTGACTTAGTCAACCTTGGAGGGGGGTCCAACACTAGTCGTTGGACCCCTTCAACGGTTAGATTTCTAACCGTTGGAGGGGCTCTAACGACTAGTGGGAGCCCCTCCAAGGCTTCCTCTCCTCTATAAAAGGGGTTGACCCCCTATTGTAAAATCATCCAATGCTTGGAGCATTGTTCTCCAACTTGTTCAATAAAATTCTTTATATTTTTGCATTTGGGTTCTTTTTTTGTACCTTTGTGTACATTGTTCTAACTGTTCTTGTGCCTTTGTGCACCTCTCCCTTTGTGGTGGTTGTGCGTATTTAGCACTATATCTCTTTTGAGATATTTTCACACTTGCAGCATCAGTTCCTAGTGCAGTGTGGCTATAGAGGGAATAGCATGGGGACTGTCCCTGAAAGAGATGATTAAGATGTTGATATGCATGTTCAAAAATGGCATCATATTTCAGTCTTTCATAATCTAATGGTAATATAGGAGAGTGTAAAAACAAAATAACACTATATACTGCTGCATTTTTTGACATTAGCAATCTGTACCCTTATTTGATATGAAATAAAAGATCGTATTGTTCATATCAGCATGACAGAAGCATATATAATGTACAATCAAATCTTCTGATTTAGTTTCATGATGGATCTATAATCAATTCTTTAATGCCATAGATTGGATATCACTTTCCACTTTCCAGCAAGTTTAAAAGTTCTTTACTCTTAAATGCATGATACATCTCCACAGATCATTGTGAAGATATTTTCCCTCCCATTTACCCCAACGACATTTATTTTTTTTAACTGCAACTGGAAATGTGAAGGATGTATATTTTGTTGCTAACTTCCTCGGTCTAGAGTTTTGCATGGACTAGAAGAAGATATATGTTGTCATGGCACAATTATGCTATAGATTCGGTTTCTAATGATCATTTTCAAGATGCCTGTTAAAGAGTCGACACATTGTTTTTTTGTTAATTCCAAATTTTGTTAAATTAAGGTGTACCATTTGATGGCCATACCGTGGATGTTGGTTGAGAACATAATTAAGCTGTCCAGATCCTGACCTTGCAAAGCTTATAAAGTTCATTCCATTGGTTTAGAAGTTTCCCAAATCAATTCACATGGATGCAGCACTTAAGATTGTTTATTTACTTTGGAGGCACACAGTACCACGAAGTAAACAAAATAATCAATAGATCAGGAAAGAATGTCTAAGCTGCATAATATTACTGGTGGATGACATTTGCAAAGATACCAAACAACCATGCTCTCATACAAGGAAGTGGTTGAGACAAGGTTGACCCTTTGAAGTACCAAAAGTTCGCAATCAGATCAAGTCATGATGTTATACAACTTGAGCCATATGTGATAACTTTGATGGATATGCCTATCCCTAAGAACCATGTCTTCTGCATGGTTAACCATCTGTAAAGGAACCACTATCTCATGGCAACTGACAAACAAGGAGAAAAAAAAAAGGTTAGCCAAGTTCGAAGATGTTTTATCTAAGAAAAAGACAAGAAACATGTACTTATATTTGTAACCAAAAACAAAAAAGACCATACAGTTATGTACTTACATTTGTAACACCCCAAAACAAGACCATATAGGATCCCTTAACTCTTATTATGTAGCGCATAAAGTCATCATGGAAAATGGCAGTAACTTCCAATAATTAGTGTCATGCATTTAGTGGTATGAGTTTAGAAATTCTAGGGACCTTAAACTCATAGAGGAAGAATACAAGTACTAGATGATACTACTAAGGATGCTTCCTGTTATAAAGATCAAACAGTAAGATGAAGACCTTACACGGGAATTAAAACAACATTGAATGGGTTGATTTCCTAAGAAAAGTAAATAAATGATGTGAGAAATATATGATTTTCTTCTAGTAAACAATGTGCCCAAGGTTGTTGATATTTTATCATAACGTCTTTGGATGAGTTGGCATTTCTCTGACATTGTTTGGTTCAAGAAGTAAATAAAATTCAGCAACACTAGCAAAACCCCAAGCTAAGATACCCTTCAAGTTGAAATTACAATTTAAAAAACCCACACATTATAAATTTGTATGCATCAAATATAAACAAAGTATTTATAAATATAGAAAACTACACATACAACTTTAGCACTCGAAATGAAAACCATAGAAAGTTATCCAAGTAACAAACAAGGACCACATGAATTGAAAAATCCAAACGAGCATGTCCAAGCAAGCAATGGAAAGTGAGTCCACCTTGAAGCAACTCGGACATTGTATTCTTTTCCTGGATGATAAAACTCAGCAAGCCCCCAATCAATTAGACGAAGCTTACGTTGCTCGTGATCAATCATGACATTATGTGGCTTCACATCTCGATGCATAATACCTTGTGAGTGACAGTAGTCCAATGCCTACACGAGAACTCATATAAACTCAAATAATGATAATCTAAACAGAAATTAGAGAAAAAAAGATCTGTACAGCACTCATGATCAATATTGCAAACTTCAATATAGCACTAAAATGACAGTGAATACTTGCAGTATCAACTTCAAAATGACTATTGCTGAGGTTATAATATCTGTTAAAACCACTATAACAAATGAGGGAAGAGAGGACTTATGATGACCTCAAAGAAATTTAGTATGAGGATGGGTTCATCACGGGAAGCAAGAGTAAAATTGTTTTAACAAAAGACAGATAGTGTAACAAACAAGAAACAGATTCAATGTGCAACTTCAGACATTGTAAAAATGGCAAAAAGAAGAGGAAACTCAATCTGTCATTTTATTGCCTGGGCATGAGACATTTTCTGCCATCTCTTCACAAACTCCTCATCCCTGGCAATGGAACTACTACTGCTTTCTCTGGTGTACATGTTCATCCATTTCCCATGGCAAAACAAACAATAATTTTGCTTTAGCATGGTTGAAATTTGAAACTTTTCGTGTAAAAATGATCTCATGAGAAAGTACTTCCTCATTAAACTGGCACGCTATGTAACATGGACTCTTCTAACAGGGCACTTGATGCAACTCACGTTGAAGGAGGAGAGAAAATAATGGCCCACCGTGAATCGGTGGGACTGACTTCTTTATTAACTCAGAAATGTTTCAATAATCAATAAAAGAAATGCAATAAACAGGGAAGAATGCAATGGAAAAACAGGAAATAAGTAAAGAAGGGAAAACTGCAGCAAAGAAAAGTCGGCTGGGCTTCTTTTTTAATCTTCAATGCTCTTCACGCAACCCTAGACAGCCTTTTAAAGACTGTTTACTGGACCGGGTCGTGGATCCAGGTTTGGATCCGACCCACGATCCAGTTCAGTCTCCCTTTGCAGCTGGTTCTGGGGCGTGCGAGCTCCACCACGCCTGACGTAGGTGCGCAGGGGTACCTCCCTGCGTCGTGGCTCCGTCCCTGCAGGTGAGTTATCTCCACGGGGTCTTGCATCTGCCCTGTGTGGTGGATCGAGTGGCACGCTGGGCCCAATCGGGTCCTGCCCTGCATCATTCTCCCCTGGTTGGGAAGAAGTCGGCTCTGTCGACTTGTTGTCGCCACGGTAAGCATATAGATCAGCCACGTTAAAAATAGGGGAAATATGCCAATCATCGGGCAGCTCAAGGAGGTAAGCATTTGACTCTAACCGTTGGAGGATCCTAAAGGGGCCATACTTCTTAGGACTTAATTTGCTATAGGTACCGACAGGAAAACGCTCTGGACGCAGGTACACCCAGACAAGTTGATCAACCTCGAAATGGACATCACGACGACCCTGATCTACGAAAGCTTTGTAGGTCTCGTAGCTTTCAACAAGTTTGGCCCGGACTTGTCTGTGAATGTCACGCATATATTCAACGGCATCAAAGGCATCCGGAGCTGGAGCTGAGAGATCTGACACAGGGGCGAGGTCAACGACATGGGTGGGAGAACGACCATACACTACTTGGAAGGGGGATTTACCAGTGGACCGGTTAATGGAGTTGTTATAGGCGAACTCGGCTTGAGGCAGAACGAGATCCCAAGTTTTGACATTTTCACCCACTAAGCTCCGTAATAAATTTCCTAAGGTGCGGTTCACGACTTTGGTTTGACCATCAGTCTGGGGTGATACGCGCTACTGAACTGGAGCTTAGTTTTCAACAGGGCCCATAACGACTTCCAAAAATGGCTCATAAAACGCGTATCGCGATCGGAAGTGATTGTGTTAGGTAGACCGTGGAAACGGGCAACATCTTTGAAATAATATGAAGCAACTAAAGAGGCATCGGTGGTGCGCTTGCACGGGATAAAGATAGCCATTTTGGAGAACCGGTCAACAACGACTAAAATTGAATCAAAACGACGTGGTGTACGGGGAAGGCCCACAATAAAATCCATGGACACATGCTCCCACGGTCGCTCAGGAATGGGTAACGGGGTGTACAGACCACTATTCTGACGATGACCCTTGGACACTTGACACACATGACAGCCTTGGATAAACTTGGCAACATCTTTGCGCATTTTGGGCCAAAAGTATCGTTCATCTAAGAGAGCGAACGTCTTATCATGCCCGAAATGCCCTGCTAACCCACCTTCATGTAATTCAGAAATCAACTGAAGCCTGAGATAGAAATTGGGTACACATAATTGGTTGCCACGGAAGAGATAACCATTATGAATACAAAAACGGGGGTCAAGGTTACGAGCGGAAGAGGTGCATCCTTCCCAGACTTTGTGAAAATCAGGGTCCGTAGAGTATAACTCTTTGCATTGTTCAAAACCTATGACCTGCACCGACATAGTCATCAACAGGCTGTTCTTCCTACTAAGAGCGTCAGCCACCTTGTTCAGGGTACCCGATTGATGCCGAAGCAAAAAGGTGTACTCTTGCAAGAAGCTGACCCACTTGGCATGACGGACACTCAACTTTTTCTGACTATTCAGGTACTTCAATGCCTCATGATCCGTGTACAAGACAAATTCCTTGTAAATGAGATAATGCCTCCAATAACGAAGGGCTTGTACAACGGCATAAAACTCAACATCGTAAGTGGAGTATTGGCACCTGGCCTGAGTCAGCTTTTCGCTAAAGAAGGCGACAGGCCTACGATTCTGACTCAAGACGGCGCCAATCCCCACTTTGGAGGCATCACATTCAACCTCAAAGACTGCACAAAAATCGGGGAGGGCTAAGACAGGGGCACTGGTCATTTTGTCCTTGATGATCGTAAAGGCTTTGCTCGCCGCTGGCGTCCAATGAAAGCTAGTATCTTTTAGGCACTCTGTGATGGGGGCCATAAGGGTACTAAAATTTCTCACGAAACGTCGGTAAAAGGTGGCTAACCCGTGGAAACTACGGATCTCTCCTATAGTCTTTGGGGTAGGCCAATCGACAATCGCTCGGACTTTAGCGGGGTCGGCCTTGACGCCATCAGAAGACACAATAAACCCTAAGAACACGACACTGGATGTCATAAACTCACACTTCTTGGCATTGGCATACAATTTTTCCTTTCTCAAAATATATAAGACTTGACGCAGGTGACTCAAATGATCCGACAATGAAGAACTATAGACCAAGATGTCGTCAAAGTAGACAACAACAAACTTCCCAAGACACGGACGCAAAACTTGGGTCATCATGTTCATGAAGGTACTGGGGGCATTAGACAACCCAAACGGCATAACTAACCACTCGTACAATCCATCACGTGTCTTAAATGCTGTTTTCCACTCGTCTCCCTCGCGTATCCGAATCTGATGATATCCACTTTTTAAATCAATTTTAGAGAAAATGGAGGCACCGGATAACATATCAAACATATCATCTAGACGAGGAATGGGAAAACGGCACTTGACGGTAATGCGATTGATCGCACGACTATCGACACACATGCGCATGGACCCATCTTTCTTGGGACTGAGTAAGGCAGGCACGGCACAAGGACTAACACTCTCACGAATGAAACCCTTTTTCAGTAATTCCTGAACCTGTCTTAACAACTCCGCGTGTTCGGAGGGGTTCATGCGATAAGCTGGAAGGTTGGGTAGACTCGACCCGGGTACAAAATCAATGGCATGCTGAACCACCCTTGTCTAAGGTAATCCATCAGGAAGGTCATCCGGCATAACGTCGCGGAATTCCTCGAGAAGAGGGGCAACATCCGCGGGAATGGACACTGGTGAACTCGTTACTGGCTTAGCCACCAGGGCATAACAATAGCCATCTTCCTGGCAGTGGTCCAGGAAAAGCCGGTACGAGAGGCCTGCGAGTCGGGGGACTCGCTCGGGTTTGTCAACTGTGGGGAAACCCGTCTCCCGGATTGGTAGAAGGACGATCTTATGGCCATTAAAGATAAAAGAGTAAGTGTTCTTGCGGCCATCGTGAGTGGTCTGGCGATCAAACTGCCAGGGACGTCCTAAAAGAATGTGACACGCATGCATAGGGGCCACATCACACCACACCTCATCGTGGCAGTGTTCCCCCATGGAAAACCGGACTAGGCAACGCTGAGTGATGGGAACCTCATTTCCTTTCTTGAACCAGGCCACCTTATAGGGTTGGGATAACGTTTCGGTGTTGAGTTTCAAGGTAGACACCACACTCTCAGATACCATGTTCTCACATGCTCCGGTGTCAATGATGACATCACACGCGTGACCTTCACAGTTGCATCGAGTCCTAAAAGTGTTGTTCCTTAGCCATTTCGATGGGGTCAATTCTCGGGGTGTGGTCAACACATGACGGATGGACAAACAAACTTTCGACGTTGCCGTCGAACTCTATAACTCCCCGCTCATCCTCATCCTCAACCTCAACTAATGAATTGTCCTCACTATCACTCTCACTTGCGGACTCGACAATCCCTTCAACTAGATGAGTGTTCTTGCTCACGGTCGGACACTTGGACGCGACATGTCCTAACTCTTGACACCTAAAGCAACGAAGGGTTGACTCAGTAGGTTTGGTTTTGGACCGGGTGTGGAAAGCTGGACCTGACTGGTCAGATTTGCTAAGGTCGGTCCTAGGTTTTGAGTCACTAGGGGAGCTTGCTCCCCTGGTTGGGAAACTCGGCTTGGGTCGGTTGGAGGGCTCACTACGGGTCGTCCGATATTCCTGCCTCCGCTTCAGCTTATCCTCGATGTTCATGGCATAACTGCTGGCTTGATCTAATGTTTCGACTGTGACACAACTAAAATCATCAGAGATAGCAGGGCGGAGACCCGAAATGTACCTCGTGACCTGCTGACGAGTTGTTTCCTCGATCTGCACACGAAGGGAAAGACGATGGAACTCCGCGGTGTACTCTGCTACAGTTCGGGAACTTTGGCGCAGGGTCAGGTATTCCTTGTAGGCTCGCTCGGCGTGATCCGAAGGCACGAACTTTGACTGCATCAGTCTTTGCATTTCCTCCCACGACTGTACGCGTTCTAATCCCTGCCGCTCCCTTGATCGTTGTAGCTCCACCCACCATGTCTGTGCTAGGCCTCTCAATCGTGTAGAAGCTAACGAAACACGACGATGTTCAGCAACTGTGTGATAATCGAAGAAAAACTGCACTGCATAAGACCAGTCGAAAAACTGTTCTGCGTCGAATCGCCCCGCAAACTCCGGAAGATCCAATTTCACGCCATAGGTGGAAGAATGGTCTGGTGGTCTCTGTTGTCGCGGCTCCACTATCCCTGCAGGATGCTCGTTCCAGAAAATGTCGTCGTCCCAAACTGCTTCATTGCCCATATGGTGGTATTGTGCGCCGGGATGCTGGTGTTGTCGAACTCTCTCGATGGGGGGTCGGCGGTCGGGGCGCGCCGGTTCCTGCTGACATTGCCTCGGTCGGGTTTGCCCGTGGGTGGGCACCATCTGTGGCCGGTATGGTGGTACTGGAATGACGGGAAGTCCAAGGTTCGGGGAAGGGTTCGGTTGAGGTTCTGGTGTCGGACGGGTAGGATTGGTATAATATGGTTGTGGGTTAGGAGTCTGGTATGCGGCCGGATATTGGGTTGGGTTTTGGGTCAGGTTTGGGTAAGTAGGTTGGTTTGGGTTTAGGTATGGGTATGGGTATGGGTATGGGTATGGGGTTTGGTGGGTATATGGATGGGTTGACTCGCCCGATGGGATGTGAATCGGGCCCACTCCTACACTACTCGTCGGACCCAGATATGAGTGGGTTGGATCGAGGTTCGAGTTGTGGAGATAAGACGCTTGGTTTGAACTCGATCCTCGATCCATAGCATTATGGGTCTGGTTTTGACCCGGCTCAAATCCAAACTGGAGCTCCGTCCGAGTCCGATATGGGTTAGGGTCGGTCTGGGGTATCTGTTGAGGGTCGGGATTAGTGGGTTGGTTCTGGCTCGGGACTGCCCGCGAACCGGAACCAACTAGGTAGGCTGGGTAAGGGGTGTCTAGACCCAAACCCGTTCCCTGAGACCCAATGGTTGGTCCCAGTGACACAGGCATGGGTCCTGTTGCATTACCAACTGGATTGGGTCTTCTTGGATCTGGATCCATCAACAAAGGTTCGCCCATTCCAGCTCTTAGGGACACGGCTACGGAGCCTCCCCGTGTGGGGTCGGGGAAGGAGTGCTCATCTCTCCCAAACTGGACTGATAGGACCGGGCCAGCAGCAGGGTCCAGCGTGACGCTGGGCCCTGCCGACTCAGCTCACCCTGCGACACAGCCCGAGCGAGTCCCTGCCACGATCCTGGGCCCGCAGGTGGGCCCAGCGCAACACTGGGCCCCTGCAGGTTCGGGCCGACCCTCAGCACACCTGCTGTTGCGCCTGGCCATGCACCCTGGCCTGCAGGTGGACCCAGTGTACTGCTGGGCCCCTGCAGGCTCGGGTCCACCTGTGAAACAGGCGCAGGCAGCCTTTGTCGGGAGTGGGGTGCTCTTACCAGGGCATCATTGTTTGGCGGGATCCCCTGGTGCTGTCGCGAGGTGTCTGGACCCTTCGTGGATGCTGAAACAGGCGCGGTCACTCGCTGCAGAGGCATCGGCTGGTGTGATTCAGCCCCTTGGATGTTCAAATTTGCAAACACGCCCTCATCGACGTCAGCACCTGGTATTGCGCACGTTCCCTTGCGCGCCTCAAGCACTGTCAATCGATCGTCCATCCCATCCAGCCTCTTCGATAGGCTTGCCACATCTCGGGTCACACGCAACACGTTCTCCTGGATTTTCGTCAACACCTCCATGACACGCAGCATGGGATCTTCGTTGCTCGCCTCCTCACACGCTTCGCCTTGTACCGGATCGGTTCCCTCCTCAAGAGCCATACCGCTGATGAAGTCGGAACGCCCGCTGCTCTGATACCACTTTGATGCAACTCACGTTGAAGGAGGAGAGAAAATAATGGCCCACCGTGAATCGGTGGGACTGACTTCTTTATTAACTCAGAAATGTTTCAATAATCAATAAAAGAAATGCAATAAACAGGGAAGAATGCAATGGAAAAACAGGAAATAAGTAAAGAAGGGAAAACTGCAGCAAAGAAAAGTCGGCTGGGCTTCTTTTTTAATCTTCAATGCTCTTCACGCAACCCTAGACAGCCTTTTAAAGACTGTTTACTGGACCGGGTCGTGGATCCAGGTTTGGATCCGACCCACGATCCGGTTCAATTGCAGCTGGTTCTGGGGCGTGCGAGCTCCACCACGCCTGACGTAGGTGCGCAAGGGTACCTCCCTGCGTCGTGGCTCCGTCCCTGCAGGTGAGTTATCTCCACGGGGTCTTGCATCTGCCCTGTGTGGTGGATCGAGTGGCACGCTGGGCCCAATCGGGTCCTGCCCTGCATCAACACCACACGACACTTCGACATGGCTTCCTTTGTGTCAGGTGAAGTCAACCACACTGAGGTCCATTTCTGTCCAAAAGTGGATTCAGTTAACCCTAACCAAGTCCAGTTATATATATATATATCCGCACCAGTGTGGTGTTATTTTTTATTGATGAGAAATAGCAATTGTAGATTGTTAATTTGATTTATTGCATGAATTGATGATAATGATAATTATTTTTATTTCATTAGTATTAACTTAAAACTGTTAAAAATTATATATATATATATACCCTCCATGCACTCAAGTTTTTTTTAAAGTGCCGCATCGCCGCATCCGCACCCGTATCCACACCAGCATCTGCACTCACACCAATGTGAAATATGTTAAGATTTTATATATATATATATATATATATATATTCAGTTTTATACGCATGTCTTGCAGGGGCATTTTAGTCATTTCATGCATGTAATAAACTGTTTTATTAAAACAGTTATTTTTATTTTTTCTCGTTTTTAATTTTTATTGTCCCTTTTTGTAATACTAAGGGACCTCTAGGAGCTCTATTGTCAAATTCGTTGGGGGCTCCCAACGGTCATAAATATGACCGTTGGGAGCTCCCAACGGCTCCTTTGGGAGCTCCCAAGTGTCCCCTATTACCCTTTTTCATGTCTATCAATATGGAGGCTATTCCCCTTTGTAATGTGAGCTTCTTGTGAAGCATTTCATCAATAAGAGATTATGTTTTTACTTCTTGAGTGCCTTTCATATCTTCTTGATCTTTTGTATTGTCCCTTAGAGGACTTGTGCATGTGCACTTACATATTTGTAATCTTGTAAAGCCTTCAAGTAGCTAGTATTTTCGTGCTTCCACATATTTCCTTATAACATAGCTGACACGACATTAGAATATCCATAAGGACGCACTTGATTGCATTGAACGAGAAAGCTGTTCCATGGACATTTTTCTCCTCAAACAATTTTCTCATAACAATTTGTCAGACAATATGAGGCCTGGCAACTTTTTGGGAGAAAGTTGACACTTCTCTCCAAAGAATTCTGTCATGTGTTTGATGAGGCTTGGAGAAAGAACAAGCCCCACCTTTTTTCTTAACAAATTTATCCATTGGACCATCCAATGGCCCCTGAAGGGGAAAAAACACAAACTAGAAAAATTAGAATGTCCATGGTAATCTCATAGGGGCATATAGTTCCAAATCTCCTGACACAAAAATCATGTTGCAAGCCTCAGAACACTGCAGCAAGTTCCTAAGAATCATGCTTACATAGATCTTCTAAGCTTTTCTTTTTTAATATCTCATAAAACCTAAAGGTTTTTTTAATGTTTTCCTAGGTTTCTTATGTTCGCTGAAAAATATGTCTCATTTCCTGTCAAATATTTCGCAAACTACAGTCTTCAGTTTTTGCTTGAGCATTTACTAGAGAATCTGGTTTCTATTGGTGGGATGTCATCTTCACACAGGCATTTACCTACAAATATTTAAGCATGTCGTATCTCTTTCTAGCTGATAAAAATAGATGAAGCCATTAGATACTGTGACTGCTTATTCTAGCCATTTCTAGATGAATATTTGATTTCCTGACAATTGCCAAAGTCATGAACAATTTTTTTTCCTTCTTTCACATACAAAAGCGCCTTGCAGATTGATGCTGTAACTAGTACCCACTAATGGACACAACGATCACTCTTCCAAGCACTTATGGAGAAGCAAGTGTAAAAGTATCGCAACAAGATACTAAGATCAAGACCTCAATATTCTTGATAACAAACTAGGCACATATGCACGATAAGAACACTTGTACACAAAAGCACAACTCACAAAATCTCACAAATGCACAACGGCATAAAAAATATTGGAATCACTTTATTGAGCACTTGGGCTTTGACCCAAAGCCATGAAGAATACAAAGGGGTGAAACCCCTATTTATAATCACACAAAGGAGCCACAAAAGGGAGCTCCCAAGAGAGTCATTGGGAGCCCCAACGGTCACATATGTGACCATTGGAGGCTCCCCAACGACTCTTTGGGGAGCCTCCCTATGTGGCGCAAAAACCAAAGATGAAAAAAGAAAAAGAAAAAAAGAAAAGAAAGAGAGAAAAGAAAAAGTAAAAAGAAAAAAGAATTACAATCATATTCCAAGGGAAATATGCGTAAAATGGGAATTTACAGAAATACCCTTTTCAGGTAAAAAGAAACAAAAAAGGAAATTCGTAAACATATATATATATATATATATTGAGATCAGAGTTACCGGAAGCGCCCCTACTATCGGGGAAGCGCGCTTCCCCGATACGCGCTTCGGAAGCGCGAAACGCGGCGCTTCCGAAACGCGCGGGGAAGCGCACGCTTATGACAGGAAGCGCATCCCCCTTTAATGGGGTACGCGTACCCCATTAAAAGGGTACGCGTACCCCATTAGAGGGGTACGCGTACCCCATTAGAGGGGTGCGCATTTTACCATTTTACCCTTTTTTTAAAAGAAAGATTTTTTTCATTAAGGGTAAAATGGGAAATTTTAAAAAATCGTGAAATAAAAACTCGAAAGGGCTTAGGGTTTTTTTCACGCCTCTCCTCCTCCCTCTCTCGCTCAGACGACCTTCTCCGGCAACCTCCGACGTCCGACAATCAGTTGAGTGGTTGATTTTCTATCTATTTTTTGGTGATTTTTGGATATTGAGGTTTCTTATGTCCAGATTTGGTTTTTTGTTTAATGTAATCCAATCCGTGAGTGTTTGGGTCTCGGATGGATTGTATTTTGGTCGTTTTGATGTATACCATCAGACATATGTGATTTGGGTTGATATTATTCATGTTTGGCTGAGTTCTCGTGATGCTTATGAAGTGGTACTAGAGGCAGTAACCTGGATTTGGCTTGATGCACTTATCGGCATTGTGAGGTAAGTTCATCTCATTGTATTGATGGCTTGGATATCATGTATGATATTTGTGGTAGTATGGATGTGATATACTCAGTTTGGATGTGAACTTATTGTTAGTTCTCGCTTACTTTTGGTGCCTATAGTTGAGTATTCATATTTCATATTCATATGAAGCTAGTTGTATGATATTTTATTGGTGTTATCGTGCCGAGTTTTAGATATATTCTGCATATTTTTTCTTGGTGTTCTATTTGTGTGCAGGGACATTAACAACAAATACAATATCTCGAATCTCCAATGCTCAGCCAATTTTACAATGATGAACACTAAATTCATGTATACGATTTGGCAATCAACATAAAATAATAAAAAAACAATAAAAATTGGGAATCATATCCCAAAATCGATTCTCTTTCGCTTCTCATTTGAATCCTGTCGCTTCTTAGGTCGCTTTCGGTTCGCTTCCTATATCGCTTCTGAGACGCTTCCTAGGTCGCTTCCAAGATGCTTCCCGGTTCGCTCCTAAGTCGTCCCGCGCTTCCCGCTTCCTAAAATTTTAGAAGTGCCTCGCTTCCCGTATCGCTTCCCGCTCCCGCTTCCTCGACTGGCAACTCTGATTGAGATACATATACATATATACATAGTACATATGTATATGTATTTCAATATATATATATGTGAATATATATACGAGATTACAATTGATACATAATTTAACACCCCCCCTCAAATTTAGGGCATGATGACCGAAAGTTTGCCAAGGAGAAAGTTGAATCGTGGTGCACATAAAGCTTTGGTGAAGAAATCTGCCAACTGATATTCTGAAGTAACATAAGGTAGATCAATGATTCCTTTTAGATAGGCTTCACGAACATAATGGCAGTCCATTTCAATGTGCTTAGTCCGCTTGTGGAAAGTATGATTTTTGACAATATAAATTGCACTCTTGTTATCACAGCATAGCTTAGTGGGCCCTTCAATAGTGATCCTCATGTCTTCAAGCAGCTAATGGATCTATACAATTTCCATGGTAGTAGTTGTCATGGCATGATATTCAGCTTCAATTGAAGATAGAGAAACTTTTTGTTGCTTCTTACATCTCCACGAGATCAGTGATTTACCTAAGAACACACAAAAGCCAGTGATGGAGTGACGGTTATTTGGGTCACCTCCCCAATCAGAGTCAGTATAAGGAATTAATTTTAAATCAGAAGAAGATGACAGAAAAACTCCCTTATTTAGAGTACCATTTAAGTATCTTACGACTCGTAAGACAGCACTCATGTGAACAGAAGTTTGTGCGTGCTGAAACTGACTTGCCGTATGAACTGCATGTGAGATATCTAGTCTGGTAATACTCAGGTACATCAACGATCCTACAATTTGTTTGTAGGGAGTAGGATCGAAGAGAAGAACACCATCATCAATCTTCATTTTAGCTCATATTATAGCAGGAGTTTTACAAACCTTATCATCTGTAATACCTAACATGTCAATAATCTCATATGCAAGCTTCGTTTGAGACAAAAAATACCCTCTATGAGAGTATGCTACTTTAATTCCCAAAAAATAAGTTAGAAATCCCAAGTCAGACATTTCAAACCTATCTTTTAAAATTGATTTTATGCTTTTAATCCCTTTAGAATCGCTTCCGGTTATAAGCATGTCATCCACATATAGAAGTAAAATAACAATCCCTGCATTGGATTTTCTGACAAACAAAGCAGTATCAGTAAAACAGGATGAAAAACAATTTTCTATCATTACGGAATTAAACCTATCATACCAAGCCTTGGAGGCTTGTTTCAAATCATAAAGTGTTTTTCGAAGGTGAAGCACCTTTCTTTTAGGAGACTCCATTCCAGGAGGAGACTCCATATACACTTCTTCATTTAGATGTCTGTTTAGAAATGCATTCTTAACATCCATTTGATAGATGTTTCACTTGTTGATTGAGGCAACGGTTATAAGACATCGGACAATGACCATTCGAGCTACCGGGGCAAAGGTCTCTTCATAATCAATCACATATTCTTGACTATATCCTTTTGCAACCAAATGGGCCTTGTATCTCTCGAGGGACCCATCACTCTTAGTCTTAACCTTAAATACCCATCTACACCCTACTGCTTTCTTACGTTTAGGAAGGTCTTGAAATTCCTATGTCTTGGCTCTTCTCAGAGCTTCGAGTTCATTATTCATTGCGGCTATCCATTCAGGACATTTTCGTGCTTCCTCGAAGTTTCTAGGTTCTATGTAAGAATGAATGGCGCTTATACAGGCTCTATGTTTAGGTGAAAAAGACTCATATGAGATGAACCTAGAAGGGATTTTTCTATGTCTTTCAGTCCTACGAAGGTTCTCCTCACTTTGAGGAGCAGTCCCACCAGCATCATCATATCTTTCAAGAGCACTCCTAAAAGTTTTTTTATCTCTATGAGTATAGGTTATGGGATCTTTATGTGGTTCCTCATTGACATGTTGATGAAATGAAGAGGACATAGGACTGGTTTCATTATCACTTAAGTCATTCTGATTTGACTCATCATCACTAGTTTCATCACCTTCTGTTAAAAGATCAAATAGAAAAGAATAGTCTATATTTTCGTCATTAGGTTCAAGTTTTTCAAAACCACTGAGGTTTTCCAAAAAACTTATATTTCTGGAAACATAGAGTTTATCATTTTTAATATCATAGCACCGAAAACCCTTTTGAGTTTCGGAATAACCAAGAAAGGCACAAGGAATGGCCTTGGGGGAGAGTTTGTCATTTTTATCAGTAAGGACAAAACATTTACATCCAAAAACCCTTAACCTGCTATAATCAAGTTCTTTTTCATACAATCGTTCAAATGGGGAAACTTTGCTCAAATTTTTTGATAGGAGTCGTCTACTTATAAGATAGACCGATGTAAGGGCTGCCTCAGCCCAGAGTCTTTTCGGAATATTCTGTGAAATGAGCAAGGTTCTACTTGTTTCAATGATATGCCATTGTTTTCGCTCAGCCAACCCATTTTGTTGTGGGATTTTTGGACAAGATTTTTTATAGAGAATACAATGACTTTCAAGATAACTTTTGAATTCATTTGAAAGATATTCGCCACTGGAGTCGGTTCTAAGTATTTTTAAACTTCCATTGAATTGATTTAAAATCATCATATGAAATGTTTTAAAAATTGAAAAAACTTCATGTTTATGTTTAAGAAAATATATCCAACAAAATCTAGTATAATCGTCCACAAAAATAACATAGTATGAGAAACCTCTTTTAGATATCACAAGTGTCGGACCCCATACATCGGAGTGGATAATTTCAAACGATTTTGTTGTAAACATGGATCTTTGAGTAAACGGTAGACTTTTCATTTTCCCAAGAATATATTCATTACATACAAAATTCTTATCACAAAGATGCTTAATAAAAGGCAAATAAGAGATTTTAACAATGTTGGGATGCCTCAGTCTCTTATGACATACATGAATATCTTTGTTTTGAGCAACATTACAAAATTGATTCTTGGGAATTTGGAGAAAATCAACATAGTAAAGGTCGCCTCTCCTAGAGCCTTCCCCAATCAACTTCCCAGACTGGCGATCATGTATCCAACATTTATTAGAAGAAAATTTTATATCGCAACCATAGTCCGAGAGTTGAGAGACCGAAAGTAAATTCAAGTTTAGTTTTGGTATAAGACGAATTTTTGGAAAAAAGAAGTCTTGTTTTTCAAAATTGCATATTCCTTTAATTTCAAGAGGTGTTTCATCCACCGTTGAGACAAAAAATGGAAGAGAATTTTTAGAAAAATCGGAAAGAGAACAAGCACTTGGAGTCATGTGAAAAGATACACTGGAATCTATGAGCCAAGATGTCTTACCCGGAGGCGAGGAAGATGACATAGCGGCTCCGGAAATGCCTCCCTTGAGAAGAGGTTGTAGAGCATCCACAATTTGTTGAAGGAAAAGAGGCTCATTTGATGAAGATGGTCGTTCCTCTGGTTGGGATGCCATAGCCGCAGCAAGTATTTTCTTCCATTTGGGGCAAATGGGTTTGATATGCCCGGGTTCTTTACAAAAATGACAAGTTAATTTGCTATAGTCTCTTTAGCCATATCGAGCATTTCCTACTTGACCTTGACTTTTGAAATGAGGAGGTTTGTAGCCCTTCATATTATTCCCGAGTCTGAAAACGGCATTAACCCCTTCACAATCATCTTGAAAAGAAGATGTAGCAAGGATGCTAGGATTATTTTTACTAATCCTCATACGGGTTTCTTCACCACTTGGCTTAGTGATTACATCTTCAATAGAGGGAGATGTGAAGGCGGATAGAAGAGAGGACCGAATTTGTTCAAATTCGGGTCTAAGTCCATTTAAAAAATTGAAGAATCGATCTTCCTCTAGTTGTTTGTGTTTTAACTCAATTGCTTCTCCGCTCCATTTTGGTTCGAGCATAGCTAGCTCGTCCCAAATAGACGATAGTTCGGCAAAATATTCTCGAATAGACAAATCGTTTTGTTGAAGGGTCAATGCCTTCTTTTAGAGGTAATACTTGTGTGATAAATCCCTTGAAGTATACATCTTTTCAAGGTACAACCAAGCTTTGGAGGCCTTTTTTAACTTAATGATGTTGGCGTTGATCTTGGTTTCTACGGATGAAAAAATTCAAGACAAGATCTTGAAGTTCTTCATCTCCCACTCATCATGCTTTTTTGAATAATCTTTTAGGGCTTTTTGTCTATCTTCCCCTTCAAGAATCTTAATATCCCCTTTTTCAATGATGGTAAGTTTGGATTCGGGTTCCAGTATTGAACCTTGAACATACCCCCAAAGGCCCTTTCCTTTGATATGGGCTTTCATATTGCTGGCCCAAACATGATAGTCTGAACCACTAAGTTTAAAACCGAGGGAGAAATGGGAGTCTTTTTCACCCATTTGAGAGAGTAAAAGATAAAAAATAACACGTACCTCAAAAGATTTTCAAGTCTTTCTTGACAAAAGAGACTTCTAAAATATTGCCCGAAGAAGACGATCCACATCAAACTCCAATAGCTTGAAGATATGTTTTTTGAGGCACTTCAAAAATGAAGAGATGCACGATCCTCCTTCTTCAACGAGGCTCTGATACCATTGTGAACACCCCAAATTTTCCAAAAAATCCAAAATTTCCTTTTTTTACCCCTGGGGTCTATCTTATGAAAAATCGGGTCAATTTTAAATCAAAATTTTCATTCATTTCTTGGATTCACGGGAATCTAGACTCAATTTTCATTTTTTACCCAGTTTCTGATCCAAATCGCATATCCAGATCCAATTCTGATCCTGAATCTCTTATTGTTCAAAAAATCAAAAAAAATCAATTCTTTGAATTTTATCGGATGTTTCTGAGATCCGAAACCAATATTCTCTAAAAATCTTGGATCCAGATCTATGTTGGAGTTCATTTTCTGATATAAATCGGTTGTTTTTCCTCAAAAAACACATTTTAGAAAAATCTTAAAGTTTTAGAGCAAAATTTTTGTAAAAACCTTCAAAAATCTTGTTTGGATCCCATTTTTTTTAATTTCCATCTTATTTTAGAACTTTTCTCAAAAATATAAAAAGATTTCAAAAATATATATAGCTTAAACCTCCTTTCTGAAAAACTTTGTAAAGAAAACCCTTGTTTTGAAAAAAAACTCTTTTCTAAAAAACCTTTTATTGAAATTTTAAAAATAGCATAGGACCTCCATTGTAAAATCCATAACGGATTTTCGTTATAAAAAGGAGTTGAAGGCTCCCTTCCTTCCTCACCGCGCTTCACCCCCCCCCCCCCATCTAGCCTTCTCTTCTTCTTCTTGATTTTTCTTTTTTTCTCTGCTCTCTTCTGAGCCACCGAAGAAGACTCTCCTCTTTCCTTCAAAAGCTTCGATCAATAAATCAGGTAAGCATCATTTGCCTATGTTTTTCTTCTAAATCTTTTTAGTTTTTTTTTTTTTTTAGTTTTTGGCCCCCATTTACGCACCATTGATGGTGTCGAGTTGCTTGTGCAATCTCGACCCATCTCCGTGCAACAGCAACGGGATCTCTGATCCCAACAATTTTTCTTTATATATATTTTCGATCTAATTCGATTTTAGTTTTCTTTGTCTGATTTTGTCTTGCTCGATTCCTGTTCTTACTTTTTATTAGCTTGATTCCTGTTTTATTCTCATGTTTGATCTGCTTGACTTTTTTATGCTTGAATTCTGTTTCGATTCAGATTCGAGATTTTGTTTTGTTTTTTTTTGGATTTGCTCGATTCCTGTTCAATCCCTATCTGGTCTTATTTTGATTTCTTTTTTTTATTATTATTAGTTCAATTTCCTGTTTGTAATCGGCTTGCATTTTCTTTATTTCTCAATTGGCTCTCGATTTTCTGTTTATATGTCAACTATCCCCTTATGAATTTTTTCCTTTTTTTTATCGCCTGTTTCTGTTTTGAATATCTGTTGACCATAATTGTCTGCCATGTTTCCGATCTCCTGTTCATATCCAATTTCTCATTTCATGATGTTCACAGCATTTGTTTATCATCCCTGCAGTCCCTCCCCCATACAGTATCAGCATATGCTTGTGTGCTGCCTTATTCCATTCATTTGTTTTTGTTAATGGATCTAACGAGTCATATCGTGTTATTAGAATCATTTACTTGATATTCTCGTCTAGCATCATCAATCATTTGTTTCGTTATCTCATTTCTCTTAATTAACCGATTAATTATATTTACTGATTTCTTTGTTCAGTATCATTATTGTTGAAGACAGGTGGTTTTTAAGTGACGTTATTTTATATTTAATGCTATTTGTAATTTTACCTTCATTATGGACTTGGCAGTAATTTTTTCTTTAAGCCTCTCTCTATTTAACATAGAGAGAGACCCTAATAATATTATCGAGTCTCTCTCTCTCTCTCTCTCTCTCTCTCTCTATATATATATATATATATATAGGGTTCGGTGCTTTTCTCTACATGGTATCAGAACGTAGCCGATCGTGGGAGCGTGATCGATAGTCGGTCGAGTGTGATCAAAGCACAGTCGATCGTGGAAGTTTTCTTGATCGTGATCAAACTTCTATCTAATGAAAATATTTCTCCAATAAGGTCAGCGATTAAAAAAAATTTTCTAGGTGTGTTGCTGGTTGTGGATGCTTGCTGTGGGTTTGGTAGCTTCTTCTACATTTTTTTTCGTGACTACCTGTCGCCGTGGTTCTTTGTTGCCGAGTTTCTTCTTCGCTGTCAGCGATTAAAAATTTTTTCTGGGTGTGCTGTTGGTCATGGATGCTTGTTGTGGGTTTGGTAGCTTCTTCTACATTTTTTTTTGTGACTACCTGTTGCCGTGGTTCCTTGTTTTCGAGTTTCTTCTTCGCTGTGAGTGCCTGCCGTGGTTCTTTGTTGCCGAGTCTTATTTCATTCCAGGTTGACTCTGTTGTTGGTAAGAATTGACGAATATTGGTTAGTGGTGATTCTGTTGTTGGTTATTTCATTCCCTGGTGAGTTTGCGGTTGTTGTTGGTGATTCTATGTTTGGGCCATGGGTACAGGTTGCACTAAACCACGTTAGCTCCTGTGTGTTAATCTATTTGCTATCCTGATATCTATCCTGATATTTCAGCCGTGGATGTGTTAATCTATCAGTTTGTTTTCAGCCATGATACCCTGATATTTGGGCCCTGAGTTTTTTTATCCTGAGTTCATGTTGCGACTTCCTGTTTTTTTAAGAAACAACAATCAAACAAGTAGTGGTGTTGTTTGTGATTGAAAAATGACTGATTGACGAGTTGTATATGTCCGAGGAGCAGCCCTTGTTATGAACCAGATTCTGCGTATGCAGAGTTATGTTGGTCGTGATTCACTGACGTGCTGAAAGGAAAAAAATTTTATGGTTGTGGGCTGTTGTACCTTATTATAGTGAGTTTTTTTTGAACAGTTGTTGATTGTCATATCGGTTGGTGTGTGGGTGGTACACACGTGTTTCCCTGAGTTGATTGGAGTTTGTCTAGATTTTTCTGTTTACTGAACCAAAAGTATGGCTGAAACTTCGAAATGTGATTCAAAATTGGAAAATATTGGAGAATATAAGGCTTTTGTCAATCCATTTTCGTACAGCTCGTCTGTAAGGTTGAATGAAACTAACTATGCTATGTGGTCCAGAACATTCATGATGTCGGTATTTGGACATCGTAGAAAACATGTCTTGTTGGAAGACGAACCCACTGAAAAGGTGGGAAAATATGTTACCTGGAATGAAGATAATGACAGTTATGTCATGGATTATGAATAGTGTTGAACCTCATATTGCAGATGGTTTAATTTACTATAATACAGCCAGACAGATGTGGTACAATCTTCGAGATACGTACTCACAAGAGACTAATGTGAGTCGTATCCTGCAAGTTGAACAGGAAATATATAATTTATAGAAGGGAGATCAAACCTTGTCCCAGTACTATGTCTCCGTAAAAGCTGCTTTTGAAAGACTTAATGCGCACAGACCTCTCTGTTGTTCGAAACAAAAGGATCATCAAGAACAAACTATGGTTGCTCGGTTTCTTACAGGTTTATCTTCAGAATTCTCTGTTGCAAAAGTCCAAATGTTGACTGGTTCAGATGTACCTACTCTTGCTGAGGCATATAATCGTCTGAGTAGACTTGCGATCTCTCTTCCACATTCTCAGCCTGTGACTCAGTCATCTGCTTTAGTTGTCTCATCTGGATATGGGCGTGGAAATTTTCATAACATCAGAGGACGAGGTCGCGAACGAGGTGTGGGAGGCAGAGGAAAACTTCAATGTACATTTTGTGAAAAATCTGGACATTTAGAAGATCGTTGCTGGGATAAGCATGGCCGGCCAAACCCCTCTTCATCAAAGTCATATGCTCCTAAAGCAAATGTTACTACTCTCGAGGCAACAAAGGCACAGGAAAATATTTTTGCACATGAAAGTAGTATCACCCTTAGTCGTGCGGAATATGAGGAGCTGATAGCTCGTCGACCTTTGAGTTCCACCCCTCCTGTAGCTGGTGTTGCCTATTCAACCGGAACTCATCTTCATCCGACTGATAGTAAGTGGGTTATTGACTCTGGTGCATCCAGACATTTGTGTGGAAATTCACGTGTTTTTTCAAATCTAACGGATATTAAGGCTCAGCATGGAGTCTCATTAGCCGATGGGAGCTCCTCCCCGGTTGTTGGTCAGGGAAATATTTCTATATCCTCCTTATTACAGTTGAAAAATGCTCTTCATGCTCCAAACTTTCCTCAAAGTTTACTCTCTGTTAGTTGCCTTATAAAAGAACAAAATTGTAGAGTAATATTTGATCCAATGGGTTGTCATTTTCAGGATTTGCTGACGGGGAAGAAGATTGGTGGAGGCTATGAAGAAAATGGAATTTACTACCTACATCATCCAATGGGTACTGTTCATGCTGCAGTGGAACATTCATTCAGTCCTGTTCAGTGGCATCGTCGTATTGGTCATCCTTCATTGTCAAAGTTTCGGTCGGTCTTTCCTCAGATTCCTTCCACCACATCATTTCAGTGTGAAGCATGTCAGCTGGGCAAGCATCATAGAAGTTCATTCCCTTCGAGTCAAAGTCAGTCTAGTAATAAAGTCTTTGAACTGCTTCATGCAGATGTATCGGGTCCTAGTAAGATTCCTACTAGGACTCAGTGTCAATACTATCTAGTTATTGTTGATGGTTTCTCTAAGTTGTCATGGGTGTTTTTAATAAAGGAACGATCTGAAGTTCCAAGTATTCTCTAATCTTTAATTCTTGAAATAAAAACTCAGTTTGAATCTATTGTCAAGATTGTTCGCATTGATAATGCTCTCGAGTTTAAATCAAAAGGTCTGTTACAATTTTACCAAGATAATGGCATCCAACCCCAAACTTCTTGTGCCTATTCATCTCAACAAAATGGGGTGGCTGAGCGGAAACATCGTCACCTGCTTGATGTTGTCAGGACCATTATGATTCAATCCAATGTTCCTGCGTTATACTGGGGTGATGCGATTACAACTGCTTGCTATCTGATCAACCGCATGCCTTCATCTTCTGTGGATGATCAATTTCCAATTCATATCCTAAAACCCAATACCCCCTCTTTTCCCTTTCGCCCAAAGTATTTGGATGTGTTTGTTTTGTACACAAACTTTACCCTGACCGTGATAAATTAGTTGCTCAAGCTACAAAATGCATATTTATAGGTTATCCCAAAAATCAAAAGGGATATCGATGTTATGATCCTACTTCTCGCTGAGAGTATGTCAGTACGGATGTCTCTTTCTTGGAATCCACTCCATATTACTCTAGTACTGGTTCCCCGCTGCAGGTTGATCCAATTGAGTCTTGTCCAGTACCTATACCTCCTTTTCCTTTGGAATCCATACCCTCCTTCCCGAACCAACCTTCATCATCTTCCAGATTTCATAATCCTCCATTGGTATATATGCATAGAGATCCACCTTCGCAAGAGCCTTCATCTTCTTCTTCCCCTGAGGTAAGTTCTCCTGACAATCGTGATCTTCATGATGATGATACCAGGCCTATTGCTCTACGAAAGGGGACACGACAATGTACCTTATATCCCATATCTCATTTTGTCTCTAATGCCAGAATTGGAAATCAGATGAAATCTTTTATTTCAGCCTTATCTGCTGAAACTATACCTCTGAACTATCAGCAGGCAGCGCTTGATACTCGCTGGAAGCTGGCTATGCAAGAAGAAATGGATGCTTTAATATCTCAGCATACATGGGATCTAGTTGATTCCCCAGTAGATGCCGACATTGTTGGATGTAAATGGGTATATACCATAAAATACAAATCTAATGGTTCTATTGAAAGGTACAAGGCCAGATTAGTTGCAAAAGGGTATACTCAGACATATGGTATTGATTTCTTTGAAACTTTTTCTCCTGTTGCACGGATGGGTACCATTCGTCTTGTTCTCTCAGTAGTTGTTCAGCATGGTTGGAACTTGTACCAATTAGATGTGAAAAATGCATTTCTCTATGGGGATTTATCTGAGACCGTTTACATGTAACAACCTCCAGGATTCGCGGTTGAGGGGGAGTGTCAGAAGGTGTGTAGATTGAAAAAGGCGATTTATGGCTTGAAACAAAGTCCTCGTGCATGGTTTCAAAAGTTGTTTGAAGTGATGTCACGCTTTGGCTTTAATAGGTCAGCAGCAGATCATACACTATTTATAAAGAAAACTAGCTCTGGCATAGTTGTTATGGTGGTATATGTGGATGACATCATTCTTACAAGAGATGATGTGAAATCTATTGAAGCCACAAAGGCTCATCTTCAAAAAACTTTGTTACAAAAGACCTTGGTTCACTCAGGTATTTTTTGGGTATAGAAGTTACCAGGAGCCGTGAAGGGATGGTTTTGTCTCAACGGAAGTATGTTTTTGACTTATTAAAGGAAACAAGAATGTTGGGAGCCAAACCAGCAAATATTCCCATGGACCATAAAGTTCAGTTGTTTGAAGAAGGGTCAAAACCGGTTGATAGCAAAAGCTATCGCTCCCTAGTAGGGAAGCTATTGTATGTAACTGTGATCAGGCCGGATATTGCTTTAGCAGTAAGCAAAGTTAGTCACTTTATGGACAAACCAACTGAGGTACACTGGAATGCAGCTATTATGATTCTCAGATATCTAAAATCTTCTCCTGGAAAGGGGTTATTGTTCAGGAAAGGTGGGACTCTGCAGATAGTGGCCTATTCTGATACTGACTATGCAGGATCTGTAGTGGATAGAAAATCTACCACAGGATTCTGTGTGTTTCTGGGAGACAACTTGATTTCTTGGAGAAGTAAGAAACAAAATGTGGTTTCTAGGTCGAGTGCAGAATCAGATTATCGGGATATGGCCCAAACAACTACTGAATTGATGTGGGTTCGTACTGTTCTTCATGATCTTCAAGTGAAGGTTTCTTCTCCCATGACCATGATGTGTGATAACAAAGTTGCAACATATATAGTGAACAATCCTATATTTCATGAGAGAACAAAGCACATTGAGGTTGATTGCCACTATGTAAGAGATATGGTTCAAGCTGGTCATATCACTACCAGATATCTAAAGTCGGAAGACCAAGTTGCAGATATGTTTACAAAACCTCTTGCTAGACCAAATTTCTCAAAATGTTGTGACAAGCTGAGCATGATTGATATCTATGCTCCAGCTTGAGGGGGAGTGTTGAAGACAGGTGGTTTTTAAGTGACGTTATTTTATATTTAATGTTATTTGTAATTTTACCTTCATTATGGACTTGGCTGTAATTTTTTCTTTAAGCCTCTCTCTATTTAACATAGAGAGAGACCCTAATAATATTATCGAGTCTCTCTCTCTCTCTCTCTCTCTCTATATATATATATATATATATATATATATATAGGGTTCGGTGCTTTTCTCTACAATTATGTTCATTTGCAGCATTTCGTCTCCTCTGTTAATTCACTTGTTCACCCTTGCATTATCATACATTCCCTTGCATATCACTAGCATTGATCCAGCGTCATCTATTTATCAATCGCATTTGTGTTTGTTGAGTGTTAATCGTTGAATATTTTAGCATTTTGTTTTGCATCCATCTATTCAATCGTTTCGGTATTGGGTAACATATACGATTTGGTTTACTTATAAGTTTTTTTTTTGCTGCAACGATTTCATCGTGAATCAACTCTGATTCACGGTGAAATCTACTGTGAACTCCCTGAATCTGCCAAACTCCATTGGGTTATTGGATGAACTAGAGTCATTACAACAACAACTACGCCTTCATCCCAAAACAATTGGGGTCGGCGATATGAACTAACAAAGAAAATCATTCTGGGTCTTCCACATGAATCCTTTTCCTCCATTTATTTCTATCCAATGCCATGTCATCAGTGAGGTTCAAAGCATTCATATCCTTTCCTATCACCTCCATCCACGTCTTCCTAGGCCTACCCCGACCTCTTTTAACTAATATATTTTCCCATTTCTCCATCCTTCTAACTGGAGCATCATTAGGCCTTCGTCGAATATGTCCAAACTAGGGTTACCGAAAGCGCCTAGCTAAAAGGGGAAGCGCGCTTCCCCGAAGCGCTCTTCCGAAGCGTGGGGGGAAGTGTCCCCCTTTTTTGGGAAGCGCGCTTCCCTTTAATGGGGGACGCGTTTCCCTTTCATGGGGGACGCGCTTCCCTTTAATGGGAAGTGCGCTTCCAATCACGCTTCCCCTGTTTTTTCAATTTTTTTGTATTTCTTATTTTTATTTTTTTCGCTTCCCCCTCGCTTCTGAGACGCTTCCTAGGTCGCTTCCGAGATGCTTCCTAGGTTGCTTCCGAGACGCTTCCTGAATCGGTCCTAAGTGGTCCCACGCTTCCCCGCTTCCTAAAATTTTGAAAGTGCCTCGCTTCCCGCTCCCGCTTCCTCAACTGGCAACCATGGTCCAAACCACCGTAAACGATTCTCTCTCATCTTATTTTCAATGGGTGCAACACCTACCTTCTTACGTATCTCCTCATTCTGAATCTTATCTTTTAGTGTATTTCCACACATCCATCTCAACAATGATGAAATAAAATTGTGGAAACATCAAAGGTTTGCATACCTCTTGCAGGACAACTGAAAGGCCTAGTAAAGTTAAACCTATTAGGAACTAATCTTGCAAAGGTTCCTACAGATTTTGGAAGTTTTATAGTGTTGAAATCCCTATTTGTGAATGGGCTCCCCATGATTTCTTCATTTTCTTTCATATAAACTCCTTGGAAGTGCTTCTGATCGTGCATCTGTTGTCTCAATAAATTTGTTTGTAACGCTCCTTTGTGCCTGTATTGTCATCGGCCACCTGTTGGAAGAGAATAAATGAATGAATGAGTCAATTACAACACTTATCATTGGGTTATGTACTGGGGTTACTATTTTATTGACTACAGGAGGAAGAAGTTCATGTATTCTGGTCTCTAGTGAAGATCTTTTCTTCATTAATCCTCTTCCACCTATCATATTCAATGCAGGGTTTCAGTTGGCAAATTAATATTCTTTGGCATATCCTAGTTGGAGCATTGCTACTATTCAAGAAGTGTGATATAGCCCTTTTTGGATATTGGAGACTATCTTGTAATTGGAGCAATATTTTTTGCAACCGATTATGTTTGCACTCTATAGGTGCTTAACCAGGAAGAGACGCCTCTGCTTTACAGTCTGGTTTTTGGTGAAGGTGTGGTGAATGATGCCACTTCAGTGGTGCCTTTTAATGCTATCCGGAACTTTGACCTTAGTCACCACTTCAGTGGTGCCTTTTAATGCTATCCGGAACTTTGACCTTAGTCACAACAACCACTTTGCACAAACTCCCACTTCACATTCTTTCACTAGCACAGTATTCCATTTTCCCTTGCTGCATACCATCTATCCACCTGCCTCACAAGCACCTCACGCCCAGTCCACCTATATGCTGCAATTATTTCACTGTATCCCATATCCTTACACATTTTCACAAGCCTCCTTCACGCCCCTTGCACCAATAGACCCAACACTTCACCTCACGACCATGTCTCGTGCACAGTTGATGCATATCACGTGCACCTGCTGTACTGTCACCATGCCACAGCACCCAGTGTTCCCCATTCTATACAGCACAACACCACTGCACATTTCCTCCCTACAACCACTTTTCTCACCTCATATTAACCTCCTTATTTCACCTGTTGCATCAGCCCTCATTTCCCAACATAACACCAATACTTCTTCACCCAGCACATGTTGATCAAAGCATAATACATCTTATATTTTTCATTATCATCATTGTTTCCATTGTCATCATTGTCATTGTCATTATTGCCATCATTGTTGTCCTCATCACTGTTAAGTTTAGCATTGTCATCTCTTTCATTGTCATCATCATCCTGTTCTTCACTGCCAGTACCATCATCATGAAGTTTATATTTTTCTTCTCCACATTGCTACTGCCCATCTACTGTCCATTGTCACCCTTCATTTTCAGCTGCCTTCTATCATTCCAGTATATCACCCTCAGCCAACCCCTTTGCTGCTACCTTGGTGCTATCATCTGCCACCTCTGTGGCCAAAACCCACATGTACTTCATCATTTTAAATACATTAGTTATCAGCTAGCATGCCTTCATTTTAGTGTATAAAATATGCTCCAACCCATGTTTTCTTATAAGTTCAAAGCTTTATACATATATTTTGACAATCATTTCTTGATTAAGATTAGGATATCACATACATTTTTTTCTCTCTTTTACATCGGTTACATTTTTTTATCATTCATATGCTTTTTCAATGTATTTTAGTTGTGTACTAACCATGTTTTTGCAGAAAATGTATGAAAAGGGTTGTTTTTCTTAAGCTTAGAAATTGTAATTTTCATTCCAACGATGTAATAGCTAGATTATAGTG
The DNA here is from genome assembly GCF_984573655.1 of Nuphar pumila. Lineage (NCBI taxonomy): Eukaryota > Viridiplantae > Streptophyta > Magnoliopsida > Nymphaeales > Nymphaeaceae > Nuphar > Nuphar pumila. Next base: position 105,333,396 of record NC_143254.1, read on the forward strand.
AGAAATTTTCATTCCTCAGATTAGATTAGAATGAATGAGCATATAAATATCATGAATTATTCATTTTCATATCATTCTCCTCTTTTATTTCAAAAATTCACGAATGGGAACACGAATGGCACGTGCACCATTCTAATAAAAGGTGATTAAATCATAAGTTGACGATTTGCATCAATGGCCATAGTCAGGGTGTAAACAAGACTTAGGATTTTCATCTTTTATAGAATAACACTGGATCTCCTTTCAAAAATCATCATATTTTCAAAATATTTTTTCTTTATTAGAGTTTAACTTAAAATTAACTCAAGATATATATCAATGACCATAGTCAGGATATATTGAGAGTTAATTTCATTTTAAACTCTATAAAGGCACCAAAAATGTGTTTTATTCTTCATTTTAATTTAAGTATGATTATTATATAATACATCTTATGACCATAGTCCGAGATGTATTATATTTCCAATCTTATTTCAATTCATTTAAAGAATGAGATATGATTTTCAAAACCAAATCTCAAATTCTTTCATTCATTTCATCATTTAGGATAGAATTACATCATATTTTCAAAATTCTTTTTCAAAATCCAAGTGATTTTGAGATAATTCTTCAAATACCTTCTTCATTTCTTAAATCAATTTTTATTTATAAATTCAAATTCATCTTCTCAATTCTATCTCATTTCAAAATTCAAAATTCAAAATTCAATTTCAAAGTCCAATTTGACTTTGAAATTTCGAATTCATTTCTATATTCCAGATTCAATTTCCAAATTTAAATCCAAATTCAAAGTTCAATTCAACTTTGAAAATTCATATTCAATTCCATTTTCAGAATTCGATTTTAAATTCAATTCAATATCCAAAATCAAATTTCAAAGTTCAAATTCAACTTTGAAATTTCCAGATTCATCTTCTGATTTCAAAATTCAAGTTTTCAAGTTTCATTCTCTATCCTTCTTTCCAAATTTTGAAAATTAATCTAGGATTTCTCAAATCTCATTTTAAGTTTTATCTGGATTCCTAAAATCCAAATCCCATCTATATTTCCAAAGCCCAGACCCATCTTCGGATCTCATCTGGATTTCCAAAATTCCAGATCCATCTTCAAATCTCATCTGGATTTCCAAAATCCAGATCCATCTCCTAATTCCATATTGGATTTCAGACTTCGGATCCAATGTCATTTAGGATTCCATATTTCGAATTCAAATCTGTCTTGAAATCCAATTCTGTTTTCAAAATCCACCTAGACCCAAGATCCACTCTGGTTTCAAACTTTAAATCTAGAATTCCACTTCATTTCTCAAATACCATCTTGATTTTCAATCCATTTTTGAAGTCTATATTCATTTTTCAAATCTTCCCTTCTTCAAATTTAGGTTCATCTCAATCTTTGATTATTTCAAAATTCAAGATCTATTCTAAATCTTAAAGCTAGAAAATCTAACTTCTCTAAGTCCGTCTTCAACCTTCAAAAACCATTTTTTTATCATATTCTTCATAATTTCAAAATCACTTGGATAAAATTTCCAAATTCTTCTCAAAAGAGCATACATCTTTTGCATTTATACAAGCATGATTCTTTGTGCATCCTTAGACTTAGAATAAACTCTTAGATAATATTTAGGCAAAGCAAAAAGGTATAAATTCGATCATTGGTTCGATAACCCCTGGTAAAGGCACCAGGAACGGTCGAACCTCGTACCGACGAGTGAGCCCCGTCTCTCTTTTTCCCGCAAATATTTCAAAACAGAGGCGAGTAATCTTTTAAATCTTTTCAAAAGTAAGGTCAAGTGAGACCTTCGCAAAAGAGTTCTTCTCTCTCTTCTTTTCTCTTCTCTCTTCTTTTCTGCCTTTTATTTTTCCCCTTCAAAAAGGGAAATAGATGATAGAAAGGAAAAGAGGAGGAAGAGAGAGAAACCGAGAGAAGAAAATTTTTACGATGATTACAGAAGTTGGCGACCGAGATGGGACTCGTCTTCGTCCGGTCGAATTTGTGCATTTTTGCTTTGCTTTGATATTATCTAAGTCTTTATTCTACAAATGTCAGCTTCATTTCCATGCAAACGTTAGGAGCCGAGACTCTGTCCTAAGCTGACATAATGCATATAGGATTTAAGTATGGTTTGGTAGGACCATATTGAAGAGATTATTCCATGTTCACTTAGACTTAGGTCTGAAATACAACTCTCCTCAATTCTAGGGATTGAATGCAAACAATATATGCAAGTGTATGCTTCTCTTCATTTAAATTCTATCTTTTTAGGACTTGCATTAGAGACATCTGATTTCTTGCATGTTGAACATGTTTTTGAAAACATCCCTACCTATCTTGTCCAGGTCTTCACGTTGCTGGGATGTCTCACTGAACCATAGTTCGAGAGAGAGCCTCACAACGGGACCACTTATTTGGGTTAGCGCCCCCTACCACGTACCTAAGGGTCATAGTCCGAGGTATATCGGTAGGTGCTCAAGGATGTTGGGAAGTCATTACCTTAGAACTGGACAAAATATTCTTATGCCACGTACTTCGAGCTTCGGCTTGAGTATATCGGTGTATCTTGATTGGAATCAAATGATCTGAACCTTAGAGTTAGGATTAAGGTCCTACGAGCCTTTTCAAATATTGCATTTAGAGTCAGCTTCTAGGGAGTGCTATTTTGTACATCATTGCTTTTATAATTTGATTCTTTTGTAGATGTTATCTTATAAATTCTTATTTACTTCATCTTTTCAAAAACCTGGATGTTTATTTCAAATTTTTCTTTATTTTCTTAAAATCCAGGATTTTGTATTCCTTATTTCTTTATTCTTTCACGAATTTTCTTAAAACCTGGACATTCTTTTAAGTTTTTCCTCCATCTTTCAAAAGTCCAGGCATATTTTTCCTTTTTTCTCTTCTGATTTATTCAATTCTTTTGATCCTGCCTACAATTTTTTAAAATATTCATGGTCTTGTCATCCGTCTTCAAATATGTCTTCAAATTTTGTTTTCTCATCCAAGATCTCTTTTTATCGAGAGAGATCTCTTCAAATCTTTTAGTATCTCTTTCTTCATCTCTTTTTTTCCCAAAAAAATCCTCGAGTTTTAAATCCTTCCTTTATTCTACAGAAAACATCGACATTTCATCATGGTTCAAACAAGAGCAGGAAGGAGGGCAGCTCAACAGCACGATGACAGTGAGGTGGAGGAAGTGAACTCTCCCAGATTATCCCGGAAACATGATTCAGATGAGGATGATGTTGATCCAGCAATGTACAAGATATTCCGAACAAGCTAGGGCAGGTTCAAAGAAAACATCCTCTAAGAACAAGATCAAGAGAAAGTCAGTGAAAAAGCATGTCAGGATCAGCAAGAAGAGGGTCCAACAGGACAATACCTCTGAGGGTACAGAATCGGCAGAAGAGGCTTCCGAGGAAAAGCAGTTTGTGTTCGTCCTGAGACATCTACAACAACTCAAGAAAATGGCAGAAGAGCCTGAATCAGTGAACGAACAAGCCTAGAGATGGGGTCTCAGCAGAAGATTCAATCCAAGCACTAACTAAGATGGTCAAGGATTTGCAAATCCGAGATAAGGGAAAGAAAGTGTATACCAGGCAAGACTTCTACCTCGATCTAAATGGGGACAGCAGCTTGGAAGATCTCCCCAGAAAATTCATTAAATTTGATGGATCCGGCAATCCAAAGGCCCACCTTGCAATGTTTTTCGCAGAGTGTGTCAGATTCAGCGAAGACAACCATGCTTTTTTCTTGTGCTTCCCGCGCAGTCTCGAAGGCGTAGCAGCAAAGTGGTACGCAGAACACATCAATCTCGTTGAGCTGCGAGATTTTGACAAGGTCGTTAATCTGTTTGTGGAGAGATTCATGTTTAATACTGAGGCACTGTCAACCCTCAATCATTTATACAATCTGAAACAGGATGATAAAGAAAAGGTCATAGATTTCATTCGCAGATGGAGAGACACATGCAATAAAATGAGAACCCCCATCTCGAAGGAGCATGCGCTCCAAGTTATCCTGAACAACTTCTCTCAACCTCTCAGGAGCCTTATTTTCACCTTCCCATCAAAATCGTTCATCGAACTCATTGAACGGGCTGAATGGCTCAAGATGGGAATGGATAACGGATTCTATGATGGTATCACCCTGGCAAGGGGCAGTCAAGATGCGAAGAAGAAGCCCATTTCACTCTTTTTGCTAATTCCTCATCTGACAACAGGGGTAACAAGAATGATCACGACAACAATTCAGAAGGATTCAAAGGTCAAAAGGGGAAGTTTTTCAACAATAATAAATCTTCCCAATCCAATCCTCAGCAGCGAGAAAAAGATCAAGAAAAACCAAAGCGCAAGGACTGGAGTCCTGACCGCGAGTTCACCCTTTTGGAACAAACACTTGAGGAGGTTCTGGAATATATGCTCACGAAGAATATGATCTGTCTGTCAAAAGTTGTCGATCCTCCAGTAATCTTGGGCAAATTCAAAGAATAGTTCTGCAAGTTTCACCGAGTAGTGGGGCATGATACAGAGCACTGATTCGTCCTCAAAAATATCATCCAGGACTGCATCGATAAAAACCTTTTGATAGAGGACAAGGACAAAGACGAAGAGTAGCCCGCCGTCCTGACCAAGCCTTTCCCAGATCATTCAAAAAACTGATGATGCTAGAGTCTTTCTGCTTTCCTCCATTTTCTTTACCAACCACCTTGTAAGGGCAAGTCAGCCTGAGTCTTTTGTGACCTTTTTTGTCAAGATGCTTGTAAATATTTTAGTCTATGTTATCGGTTTTTGCTTATAAATGAAATGTCAATCTCCTTCATATCTTTGATGTTTAATTCTTATTTCTTTCACCATATTGGGGTATCTTTTTAAAAAATTACATTTACACTTCAAAAATCTTCTTTGCCATCAAATTCCTATTCTTTTCAGGATGAGGGACAATCCCGACATCATCCACGAGAGAAATGAAATTATTTATGAGGGTTTTTCAAAACCGTGAAATTTTCTGCAAAATCTTCGTCATGATGACCAAAAGTTCAAAATTTTGGTCCAATCTTTTTCATAATCAACCATCTCGTTGGTCCTCCTTTTCAAAATCGGTTTTAAACCGTTGTTTTCAAAGAATCAACCCTCATGTTGATCTCTCCTCAAAATCAACCATCGTGTTGATTGTTCTTCAAAGATCAACTCTCGTGTTGATCATTCTTCAAAATCAACCTCACGGTTGATCCTCTTTCCAAAAAATGATTTTCTCATGAACATTCTCATCTCACTTTAAAGGTCCCACGTGCAGGCAGGATCAAACAAACTCTTTTCCTCAATTTTTATCATTTTTTTTCATTTGTCAATCTTTATCAGCCTTATTAATCTTTATTCATCTTTATCAATTTTATTGATTTTCATCAATTTTATTAAATTCTCTTGTGAATTCTTATTTTAAATTACCCTTTCAGGTTAAGGGATAAACCTGATGCCTCTTTTCCCATGAGGTATTCCTTTTTCCTTCATTTTTCCCGTTCAGGATAAGGGATAATCCTGAAACCATTTATAGAAGCAGTGCAGCCTTCTATAATGGTCCTTCCAAATCTAGTCTAACGCTGGTCCACCAAATCCAATTTTCACATTGGTCCTTCCAAATCCAGTCTAACACTGGTCCTTCATAAAATTCAATTCTCACATTAGTCCTTCCAAATCCAGTCTAACATTGATCCTTCACCAAACCCAATTCTCACATTGGTCCTTCCAAATCCAGTTTAACATTGGTCCTTCATCAAATCCAATTCTCATATTGGTCCTTCATCAAATTCCAATTTCTCAAATTGGTCCTTCAAAATTCCAGTTTTACACTGGTCCTTCAAATTTCAATGGTCCTTCATCAAAATTCCAATGTTTTCATTGGTCCATCCAAATTCCAATTTCTCAAAATTGGTCCTTCAAAATTCCAGTTTTACACTGGTCCTTCAAAATCCAATGGGTCCTTCATCGAAATTCTAATGTTTTCATTGGTTCCTCCAAATTCCAATTTTCTCAAATTGGTCCTTCAAAATTCCAGTTTTACACTGGTCCTTCAAAATTCCAATTGGTCCTTCATCAAAATTCCAATGTTTTCATTGGTCCTTCCAAATTCCAATTTCTCAAATTGGTCCTTCAAAATTCCAGTTTTACACCGGTCCTTCAAAATCCATTGGGTACTTCATCAAAATTCCAATGTTTACATTTGTCCTTCAAAATTCCAATTTTTCAAATTGGTCCTACAAAATTCCAGTTTTACACTGGTCCTTCAAAATTTCAGTGTTTACATTGGTCCTTCAAAATTCCAATTTTCTCAAATTGGTCCTTCATAATTCTAGTTTTACACTGGCCCTTCAAATTCCAATTTCAGACCTTTAAAATTCGAAATATTTACATTGGTCCCTCAAAATTTCAATTTTCACAAATTGGTCCTTCAAACTCCAGTTTAACACTGGTTCTTTACCAAAATCTTTTTACCAAAAAAAAATCATTCTCAAATTCCAGTTTAACAGTGGCCCTTTAGCAAATTCTTTTACCAAGGTTCTTTACCAAAATTCTTTACTTAAACTCATTTTTTAAGTTGGTCCTATAAAAGCCAGTTTTACTGATCAAAATTGCCAAAATCAAAATTTCCAGCTTAAGGTCCTATCAAAATCTATATTGAGTGATTATTTCAGAAAAGATTCTTGAAAACTTTGCCAAATTTGCTAAAAATTTGTGTTGATTCCAATATTTTATTGCACACAAGAATCACCTCAGATTATCTCTAGTATTCCTTTCAAAAGGGTGAAGCTTTTTGCGAAAAGGAGTAAAATTCAAATCTTCTCTTTGTTGATCAACCAAGAGGACGTAAGAAATATCCTTGGTATGATTAGCGAAAGAAATATTCAATGATATTGAAAAGCTAGAAGTGAATCGATATTAATCATAGCTATGGCGTATGTTTAAAGACGACTTTCTGGCGATCAGGCAGTAGAAATATCCTGAGCGATAAAAAGAATCCACTAAATTCATATCTCATCATTCATTTAAGCTACAATCCAATATCCGTAAAAAGATCTCTCAACTGTCGTCAAGATGAAAACGAATATGCGACTTCGACCCCAGGGGCCAAAGAAGATTTGGATCATCTCCGAGATAAAGGAGTTTGTGACAGATCCTTCCAGGGAACGTTCAGATCACCGTCAAGATGAAGGCGACTGCGCTGAACCTCCCGACAAACCCTGTTGTTATCATCAAGAGATTTTTTTAACCAATGAGCCAATATCACCAGTACAATTCCTGAGAAAAAGAAGGATCGAAGCATCTCCAAGATGAAGAGGTTTGTGACGTACCCTTCCCCGAAGAAAAAAAGAAAAGCCAGGACATCTCCAAAATGAAGGATGATGCAATGAACTTCCCCCAAAAAAAACCCAAGAAAACTCAATGTCTCAAAAAGAGTGCTAGAAAGATCATTATGGGAAAGGCTCAGGATATCAAACTGCCAATATTGCCAGAAATCATCTTTTCTTATGCAAAATCCTTTCATCAATGTCTTTTCACTACTTGCTTTTATGAAATTAAGAGTATTTCTCCTTTGTTCATATCAAGAAAATGGATAGCTTTCTTGAAGAAACTCAACAGCTTTAAAATTTGAATCTGACTCTGAAATCCGGGAAGCTAACCCCGTTGGAGGAAATACACTAGGTAAAAGAGGGAATATCTTTTGCACATACGTGCACACTTTCAAGCATTTGAATCAACCACAATTTCATCTTATTGGCAAAATTTTCTGGTTATCCAAAAATGAAATAAATGCTCAATATTTATTTTGATACAACTTAGCATTCTTTATATTTTTCAAAAAGAGTTGCCTCATTCTGGTGAGGTATTTCTCCCAGTTCCATCATGGTCTTTCCCCGTGAAGGAATCCATGCTTTGTATATCCATTCAAACAAGGATTATACCTGAAACTCGTCCCATGAGGTATTTTTCAAAAATATCCCATCGTGGTCTTTTAAATATCTTCGTCCCATCTAGGTTAAGGGCTAAACCTGAGTCTTTTCAAAAATCCTTACTTTTGTCTCAGCAATGAGACTGTTAAATTGTATCTCTCTGATGTATATATTTACATATATATATAAAGAGAGATGCATATACATATATACATGATGTATATATGTATATATATCTATCTTTATATATATGTAAATATATATGTTTCTCTCTCTTCTTGTAAAACCTGCAAGGGTATTATAGTCATTTCCCTTCTTTTGCGCATATTCATAATTATGAATATGCTATAATGTTTTTGTACTTTTACTTTTTCTTCTTTTCTTTTTTCTTTTCATTTTATTTTTTCTTTTTCTTGTTTGATTGACTCAAGTCAACTTGGAGGGGGCTCAACACTAGCTGTTGGGCCTGTCCAACGGTTAGAATTCTAACCGTTGGAGGGGCTCCAACAGCTAGTGGAACCCCTCTAAGGCTCCTTGCTTGCTTATAAATAGGGGAGTTCTCCCTTTGTAAAAACCACTTCTTGGAGCTTTTGTTCTCCATTCTTCTCAATAAAATTCTTTATATTTTGTATGCCTTTGTGCATTTGAGTTTCTTTATTGTACCTTCGTGTACATTTGTTCTAAGTGTTCTTGTGCATTTGTGCACATTGGTGGTGTTGTGCTTATCGCACACTTTATCTCCTTTTTGAGATATTTTCACATGGTATCAGAGCTAGGCTTAATGGAAAAGAAGATCGTGCATTTTTCTCTCTTGGTTGGAGTACCTCGTAAAGTGTGCTATTAAGTTGTGGTGGTTGGAGTGAAGACTCGGTCCTTCATTCTATATTCTAGAAGCTTTCTGCATCAAGAAGGAACTCATTTCGCATTGTGGTACGCATTTATTTCTCTTTGAATCCTCTCTAATGGGCGAAAAGGATTCACACTTCTCTCTTGGCTTCAAATTAAATGAAACGAACTATCATGTATGGGCCAGGAATATGGAGGCCCGTATAAAAGGAAAGGGTCTTTGGGGATATGTTCAAGGAACTATTCCCGAACCCGAACCTAAATTTACTATCCTTGAGAGAGGGGAGATCAAGGTTCTTGAGGGAGAAGAAAGAGAAAAGGCCTTTGAAGATTACAATAAAAAGCATGGAGAGTGGGAAATGAAAAATTACAAAATACTCTCATGGTTCTTCTCTTTGGTTGAGACCAAAATTAATGCCAACATTCTAAAGTTCAAAAAGGCATATCAAGTATGGGAATATCTTGAAAGAATGTATACTTCAAGAGATTTGTCCCATAAATACTATCTCCAAAAGAAGGCTTTAACTCTTCAACAAGGAGAAATATCCGTTAGAGAGTATTTTGCCGAGTTATCCACTATTTGGGATGAACTTGCTCTCCAAGAACCAAAATGGAGTGGTAAGGCAATTGAATTGAGGGCCAAACAATTAGAAGAGAATCATTTCTTTAACTTTTTAAATGGGCTTAGACCCGAGTTTGAACAAACTAGATCCTCTCTCTTGTCTTCTTTCTCTTCTCCTCCATTGGAAGATGTGCTTACCAAATTAAGTGGAAAAGAAACTAGATTGAAAATGAATAAAACCAATCTAAGTGTGTTGGTTGTTCCCTCTAAAGATGAGGATGAGGGTACTTATGCCGTCTCAAGACCGGAGAATAATGTTAAAACCTATAAACCCCCTCATTTTAACAAAAATCAAGGAGGAAGAGAAAATGGTGGGCATTATGGAAGAAGAGATTATAGTAAGATCATATGCCATTTTTGCAAAGAACCGGGTCACATTAAACCGGTATGCCCTGAATGGAAGAAGATGGTGGATATGTCTACTACTTTCCAATCAACCAAGGAGGAAGGTCCATCAACTTCCAACCATGCTACTTTGTCTCTCAATCAAATCATGGAAGCTCTTCAACCACTCCTCAAGGGATCCGTTTTCGGAGCCGCCATGACCACCTTCTCTCCTCCCGGTAAGTTTCTTTGGCTCTTAGACTCGGGTGCATCCTTTCATATGACTCCAAATGTTTTTGCACTTTCTAAATACTCAAAAAATTTGTCACCCTCTTTTGTCTCTACCGCGGATGGAGCTTCTCTTGAAATAAAAGGAATTGGTGATTTTGAAAGACAAGGTTTTTCTATTCCTAAAGTTAGATTTATACCAAAACTAAATTTAAATTTGCTTTTCGTCTCTCAACTATCGGATCATGGGTGTGATATCAAATTCTCATCAAATAAATGTTGGATACAGGATCGTCGGTCCGCGAAGTTGATTGGGGAAGGCTCTAGGAAGGGAGATCTTTATCTTATGGAATTTCTTCAAATTCCAAAACCCTCTTTTTGTAATATTGCCCAACATAAAGATATAAATGTTTGGCATAAACGCCTTGGGCATCCAAATATTGTCAAGCTTTCTTATTTACATTTTGCTAAAACTTTATGTAAGACAATTTCAATTGTAATGATTGTATTCTTGGTAAAATGAGAAGCTTACCTTTGGACAAAGAACTATGTTTTCAACTAAGCCTTTTGAAATTGTGCATTCGGATGTTTGGGACCGGCACCCGTTGTGTCTAAGGGAGGTTTTTCGTATTATGTTATTTATGTGGATGATTTCTCAAAGTATAGTTGGATATACTTCCTCAAACATAAACATGAGGTTTTCTCTACTTTTAAGGTTTTTCACATGATAATACAAAATCAATTCAATAGTAAATTACAAATTCTTAGAACCGATTCCGGGGGAGAATATCTCTCAAATGATTTCAAAAGTTATATTGAAAATAATGGGATTGTTCATCAAAGGTCTTGCCCCAAAACTCCTCAACAAAATGGGTTGGCCGAACGAAAACATAGACACATAATTGAAACTACAAGAACTTTGCTCATTTCTCAAAAAATTTCAAAAAGATTTTGGGCCGAAGCAGCTCTTGCATCGGTTTATCTCATAAACCGGCTTTCATCCAAAAACTTGAATCAAATATCTCCATTGAAATCCTGTATAAAAAAGAACCCGATTACAATAGGTTAAGAATTTTTTGTTGTAAATGTTTTGTTCTCACCGATAAGAATGATAAATGATCTCCCAAAGCTATTCCTTGTGTGTTTTGGGGATATTCAGAAAGACAAAAAGGTTTTAGGTGTTATGATATTAAAAATGATAAACTATATGTTTCAAGAAATGTAACCTTTTTAGAAAACATGAGTGGTTTTGAAGAACACAAAACTCATGAAGATAATGTCGATTACTCTTTTTTGCTTGAACTATTATCTAGAAATGAAGATTTTTTTAGCGATGATGAATTGAATGTGAATGAGGATATAAGTGAAAGTATTCCTCAAACCATTCATAACGAGGAAGAAATGATAAATGAATCAATTACCTATACACATAGAGATAAAAGCACTTTTAGAAGTGCAATAGAGACATATAGTGACCTTAGTGAATCTTCCAACCACTCTCGAAGAACTGAAAGATCTAGGAAAAATCCTTCTAGATTTATATCTTATGAGTCTTTTTCTCCAAAGCATAGGGCATGTCTTAGTGTCATTCACTCATATCAAGAACCTAGAAATTTTAAGGAAGCTAAGGAAATGATAGAGTGGAGGGATGCCATGGACAACGAACTTTGAGCCCTCAACAAAGCCAAAACTTGGGTTTTTCAATGTCTTCCAAAAGGAAAGAAAACAATAGGATGTAGATGGGTTTTTAAAGTCAAAACCAAGAGTGATGGCACTCTCGAAAGATATAAAACTCGTCTTGTCACAAAAGGATATAGTCAAGAATACGGCATCGATTACGAAGAAACCTTTGCCCCCGTTGCACGAATGGTTACTGTAAGATGTTTGATCACCATTGCATCTATTAAAAAATGGAATACTTACCAAATGGATGTTAAAAATGTCTTTCTAAATGGAGACCTTAATAAAGAAGTCTACATGGATGCCCCTCCTGGTATGAACGTACCAAAGGGGAAAGTCTTTCGTTTGCAAAAAACGCTTTATGGTTTAAAACAAGCCCCTAAGGCTTGGTATGATCGATTTAATGATGTGATGGTTCAAGATGGTTTTACCTCATGCTACACTGACACTGCTCTGTTCGTCAAAAAGTCTAATCCAGGAATTGTGATTTTACTGTTGTATGTTGATGATATGTTGATAACAAGTAGTGACATAAAGGGCATCAGAAACATTAAAACCACTTTAAAAGAAAGGTTTAAAATGTCAGACTTGGGGTATGTGACTTACTTTCTTGGTATCGAGGTAGCCTACTCTCATAGAAGCTATTTTTTGTCCCAAACTAAGCTTGCATGTGAGATTCTTGACAGATCTGGTATTACTGATGATAAAATTTGTGAAACTCCTGAAATTGTGGGTTCAAAGGTGAAAAACGATGATGGGATTCCGTTGAAGGATCCTACCCCCTACCGACAACTTGTGGGGTCTCTAATGTATCTTAGCATCACAAGGCCAAACATCTCACATGTCGTGCACACTGCAAGCCAGTTCCAGCATGCTCCTACATCCGTTCATATGGGTGTTGTTCTCCGAGTTGTCAGATACATAAAGGGAACTTTAAACAAGGGAGTTTTCCTTTCCTCATCTTCTGAGTTAAATTTAATTGCATATACTGACTCTGATTGGGGAGGTGACCTAAATAATCGTCACTCCACTACAGGCTTTTGCATTTTTTTAGGTGAATCCCTGATCTCATGGAGATGTAAGAAACAACAGAAGGTGTCTTTATCGTCCACCGAAGCAGAATATCGAGCCATGGCTTCTACAACTATGGAGATTGTCTGGATTCATCAGTTGATGCAAGACATGGGAATTCCAATTCAAGAACCCACAAAGTTGTGTTGTGATAATAAGAGTGCAATCTATATTGCAAAGAATTACACTTTTCATGAGCGGACAAAGCATATTGAGATGGACTGCCATTATGTCAGAGAGGCATATCTACAAAAAGTCATCGACCTTCCTTATGTGACTTCAGAATATCAGTTGGCAGATTTCTTCACCAAGGCGCTTTGCTCTTCAAGATTCAACTTTCTTCATAGCAAACTTTCGATCATTGCGCCCTAAGTTTGAGGGAGGGTGTTAAATTGTATCTCTCTGATGTATATATTACATATATATATATATAAAGAGAGATACATATACATATACATATATACATGATGTATATATGTATATGTATCTATCTTTATATATATATATATATATGTAAATATATATGTTTCTCTCTCTTCTTGTAAAATCTGCAAGGGTATTATAGTCATTTCCCTTCTTTTGCGCATATTCATAATTATGAATATGCTGTAATGTTTTTGTACTTTTACTTTTTCTTCTTTTCTTTTTTCTTTTCATTTTATTTTTTCTTTTTCTTGTTTGATTGACTCAAGTCAACTTGGAGGGGGCTCAACACTAGTTGTTGGGCCTGTCCAACGGTTAGAATTCTAACCGTTGGAGGGGCTCCAACAGCTAGTGGAGCCCCTCCAAGGCTCCTTGCCTGCTTATAAATAGGGGAGTTCCGCCTTTGTAAAAACCACTTCTTGGAGCTTTTGTTCTCCATTCTTCTTAATAAAATTCTTTATATTTTGTATGCCTTTGTGCATTTGAGTTTCTTTATTGTACCTTCGTGTACATTTGTTCTAAGTGTTCTTGTGCATTTGTGCACATTGGTGGTGTTGTGCTCATCGCACACTTTATCTCCTTTTTGAGATATTTTCATAGAGACTTCTTCAAAATCTCTCCTTTTTACCATTTCGGGACATTCATCTCAAAGTCCCAACTCAATTTCCTCAAATTCTTTTGTCCAAATTACTTTCTTCTCGAGGATTTCGTTTTCTTCCCAAAAATCACTCGGTATAAGGTGCAAAACCTGAGAATAATGTTTTACAAAACAAATTCTTCCACACCCAGATTGTCTGATTGGGGCATTTTTAAGAAAATTTGCCGTGTCTTCTTTGCCGTTAAGCTCGGCTTACAACCAGCTTAGCAGCAAAGAGGGGCATCTGTGAACACCTCAAATTTTTCAAAAAATCTAAAATTTCCCTTTTTACCCCTGGGGTCTATCTTCTGAAAAATCGGGTCAATTTTAAATCAAAATTTTTATTCATTTCTTGGATTCACGGGAATCTAGACTCAATTTTCATTTTTTACCCAGTTTCTGATCCAAATCGGATATCCAGATCCAATTCTAATCCTGAATCTCTTATTGTTCAAAAAATCAAAAAAAAAAATCAATAAACCAATATTCTCTAAAAATCTTGGATCCAGATCTATGTTGGAGTTCTTTTTCTGATATAAATCAGGTGTTTTTCCTCAAAAAACACATTTTAGAAAAATCTTAAAGTTTTAGAGCAAATTTTTTGTAAAAACCTTCAAAAATCTTGTTTGGATCGCTTTTTTCTTAATTTCCATCTTATTTTAGAACTTTTCTCAAAAAATATAAAAAGATTTCAAAAAAATATATAGCATAAACCTCCTTTCTGAAAAACTTTGTAATGAAAACCCTTGTTTTGAAAAAAACTCTTTTCTAAAAAACCTTTTATTGAAATTTTGAAAATAGCATAGGACCTCCATTGTAAAATCCATAACGGATTTCTGTTATAAAAAGGAGTCGAAGGCTCCCTTCCTTCCTCACCGCGCTTCACCCTCCCATCCGGCCTTCTCTTCTTCCTCTTCTTGATTTTTCTTTTTTTCTCTGCTCTCTTTTGAGCCACCGAAGAAGACTCTCCTCTTTCCTTCAAAAGCTCCGGCTTCGATCAATAAATCTGGTAAGCATCCTTTGCCTATGTTTTCCTTTTATTTCTTTTTAGTTTTTTTTTCTTTGGTTTTTGGCCCCCATTTACGCACCATTGATGGTGTCGAGTTGCTTGTGCAATCTCGACCCATCTCCGCGCAACAGCAACGGGATCTCTGATCCCAACAATTTTTCTTTATATATATTTTCGATCTAATTTGATTTTAGTTTTCTTTGTTTTATTTTGTCTTGCTCGATTCCTGTTCTTACTTTTTATTAGCTTGATTCCTGTTTTATTCTCATGTTTGATCTGCTTGACTTTTTTTATGCTTGATTTATGTTTCGATTCTGATTCGAGATTTTGTTTTTTTTTGGACTTGCTCGATTCTTGTTCAATCCCTATTTGGTCTTATTTTGATTTCTTTTTTTATTATTATTAGTCTCATTCATGCAGTGAGGGCACGATGAAACCTTCACGGTGTTTTGAATCTGATGTGGTTGTTCTTTGTTGTCACGTGAAAACCCCCAAACAACCACGTTAAGGGGACTGTCACAGGGCAGACCTACCAACAGATGTCGTGTGGAAGGTCGGCTGCAATATCCCTGTTTGCTTAGAAGGTTGGCACGCTGCTCACGAACGTACGATATGCAGTGCTAACAGGAGAAAAAAAGAGCCACCCAAAACTATCGGTGCTGTTTGTTTTCTTTTATTCAAGTGGAACGTCAACTGAAACAAATGATGGAACTGTTGGGAAGGAAGCAATAACAGTACGTGAATGAAAAAAAACACAAGCTAATCAAATAAGGAATCAAAGAATATCTGAAAAGACCAAAAGTTGTTGAACCGAAGACTTGAATAAAAAGTTGTTGCAACAAACAAAAGACTTAAATGCAAATATCCAAAAGTTGCTCTAGCGTCAGAACGTGACAGACAAAGAAACAAGTAAAGCTAAATGTAAAGACAAGAGGACAGACCAATAGAAAAAGGAAAAAGGAGAAAGCTGACAGTCAGAAGAAAGGCTGCAAAACCAATAAACTAAAATAAAAATTACAGGAAACGAAAAAATTGCTGCTGCGTTTTCTGAATCTCCCCCTTCACGAAACCCTAGGCAGCTTATTTAAAGGGTTTTGGTTGGATTTCGGGTTTCGGGTCTGGACCCGGACCCGATATGAACTCTACGTGTTGTTGGATCTGGACCTGCTCTGCATCATTCTCTCTGGGTTGAGAAGAAGTCGGCTTCGACGATTGATCTTTCTCACAGTAAGCATATAGATCAGACACACCGAAGATAGGCGCTTCCATTTAAAATTATGATCTGCTCTTGACTCTGCAAGCGTACCAATGACCACCTCAACCCAGAAGTTGTTGCCTTCCTCATCCCGAAAAGTTCTTGATGATGGCTTGCTGTCCTAGAATCGACGGTGGAGACGCACCCAACGTCCACGTTGAAAACGAGTAGTGGATTGAGCGTCGATGTGGTTGGCCACCCGAGTGCGGTGACAGTCGACCCATGCCCACCGAACCTCCAACTGTCGAGCGTGCCATCAGAGTCCATCGAAGCGAGCCTGCACAGGGATGCCCGATGCACGATGCTCCAGCAAGAGGCATATGCAATGTTTGATAACCAGTTTGAGAGTCGCCTTTTGCATCAAAAATTGTTTCAACCATTCAGTGACCAGCAGCAACGACAATTGCAAGAGGACTCACCAGGAATTCTCCAAAATTCGAGACTTGACCCACCTGACCAAACATTTATGAAGGTTTATAAATCTGGTTGTGTTGGGCGATCACTAGACATTGCTCGGTTTAGCAGCTACCACGAGCTTTTGACTCCGTTTGGGATTGCTTTTGGAAACAAGGTCTTGGATGGGTATTCCTCTATGAACAGTGAGCAGAGTCACTTATGCATCCGGGGCAGATATAGTGAAGTTTTCATAAGGTGGTCCGGTTTTTGGTAAGCATGCTTGTATTGTTGGTATTCTAGCCAAACCCTTACCGCATGCTGGAGGGACAGAAATTCAGCCTGTGCCTCCATGGGGTGACATAGCAGATGGCACAGACGGACAATTTTAAAACAAATCTACAGGCTTTGATTTGGAGTCGTCTAGGAATATAGATACATGTTGCCTATCATCAATGTGTTTGATTTATATGCATATCATGGTGACAACAAGTCGTCAAAGCCGACTTTTTCCCAACCAGGGGAGAATGATGCAGAGTAGGCCCAGATCCAACAACATGTAGAGTTCATATCGGGTCTGGGTCCAAACCCGAGACCCGAAATCCAGCCAAAACCCTTTAAATAAGCTGCCTAGGGTTTCGTGAAGGGAGAGATTGAGAAAACGCAGCAGCAGTTTTTTCCTTTCCTGTAATTTTTATTTTAGTTTATTGGTTTTGCAACCTTTCTTCTGACTGTCAGCTTTCTCCTTTTTCCTTTTCTTATTGGCCTGTCCTCTTGTCTTTACATTTAGCTTTACTTGTTTCTTTGTCTGTCACGTTCTGACGCTAGAGACACTTTTGGATATTTGCATTTAAGTCTTTTGTTTTGTTTCAGCAGCTTTTTATTCAAGTCTTCGGTTCAGCAGCTTTTGGTCTTTTCAGATATTCTTTGATTCCTTATTTGATTAGCTTGTGTTTTTTTTCATTCACGAACTGTTATTGCTTCCTTCCCAACAGTTCCATCATTTGTTTCAGTTGACGTTCCACTTGAATAAAAGAAAACAAACAACACTGATAGTTTTGGGTGGCTCTTTTTTTCTCCTGTTAGCACTGCATATCGTACGTTCGTGAGCAGCGTGCCAACCTTCTAAGCAAACAGGAACATTGCAGCCGACCTTCCACACGGCATCAGTTGGTAGGTCTGCCCTGTGACAGTCCCCTTAACGTGCTTGTTTGGGGGTTTTCACGTGACAACAAAGAGCAGCCACATCAGATTCAAAACACCGTGAAGGTTTCATCGTGCCCTCACTGCATCACTCATACTTGCACTTTAGACAAAATATGTTTATCTTATCATCGAAAAATCATTTCTAAATACCGTGGTTGTTCCATGTTAAAGGATGTGGCAACCAAATACATGAATTTGTGATGTCTATCCACTCGCTTGGCTAGCTCCAGCTATAACACTTCAAGAAAAAATTTAGTAGTGTGCTTCACAAAAAGTGGTGTTTCGAATAGGTACAACAGGAGCACAACACCTAGAAAGGCTTTCATCCTGTCCTTTATCGATTTGAATGGCATGACAGGTGCTCACAAGTCCTTCACACTTGATAATCTGGCTATAAGCATTCATTTCCTGTTGACTGGTTGCATGACTAAAAGACTCAAAAAGAAAGACGACACACCATAAAATAAATTATTAGTCATAAAGCATGGATTGGATGTTTCAATCGGCAAAGGCTACCATGTGGGACCAGATACAGGCAATGCAAATGTCACCCAACAAAAAGGCAAAAAGTGAAACTTCCAATAAGCAAAACCAAGGTTAACGATCATTAAAAAGGACTTTTATCAAGCAGTGGTTGATAATATTTCATAGTCAACATATGAATTATGTAGAACATTAAAATAATTCTACAAATTTCAAACAGCAAGATTGTTTATTTTGTGAGAGTTTTAGAGGTTAAGGCATCTGTTGAAACATTCAAAAATAAATGGAGTTTGAAGATAGTTTTCAGATAGCACATAAAAAAACATCTAACACCTACTCAAATTCCCATGCGAAGCACAGGAACAAAAAAAACTCAATTGCCATTTTCACAGAAACACTGCAACAAATATATGGAAAAGCATAGACTTGCCTTCAGCAGCTCAAAAATATAATATCGTGTATCATAGTCAGATAACGTTGGATAAAGAACTTTGAAGTCCGCATTGTTGACATATTCAAATATTAGACTGGGGGTCTTTGACTGCTGATCTCTAACAATATCAAGCAATTTCACAATGTTTGGCCCGCCACAAAGGTTCTGCAAAATCTTTATCTCCCTCTTTATCTGCATCCACAAGATTAACCAGAGAGAGATGAGGAAATGCTAAGTAAAAAAAAGTAACAAAAAGAACCATAGAAAGGTCATACAATATATGAACAATGACGGTGTTTGGCGTGCTTGATAAAACTCAACACTTGTAAAAGAAGACAAAGCAGAAAAGCCGATTCACAGAAGGAAGCGATGCTCAACTGACATGGAGATGTAACTTGAGGCAAATCAATTACATGTACATAGTATGCGATGCAAACTGATACTTGTTAGTTGTTACACCCTTCCAACAAAGGGTTAGCTGTGTCACCCATGAACAACAATATCATGCTCATTGGTGAATTATAGCATTCTGAGGATTCTGAGCATCCCATAGTCCACCTCTGCCCTTATTCTTAAAGAACTGAGAGCAAGCCAAAATAAAAAGCTACGGACGACAACTGTATTCAATTACGAAATAAATTGCTATAAGCCATACAAAATAAATGTCAAGCCAAATGAATAATGTTCTGGCAAGTAGTTCTATCAAGGAATAACGCAACATCAAGAGAAGAGAGACTTCTAAATTCATACTTTGAAGACACGGGATATTATGAGAGTCCTACGTAATCATGAATGACATTAAGAACGGTAAATATATGTACACAAATAAATCGTAAAGGCCAATCCTTACCTTCTTTTTCTTCACAGGCTTAAGGATCTTAATGATGCAACGCTCGTTGTTCGTACAATGAACACCTTCGAAAACCTCGCTGTATTTGCCCCTTCCTACCTTCCGAACCACCTCATACTCATCCTGATCCCTGCAAGAAAGAACTCCCGCGCTGAATCCAACCCAACTCTTCCCAAAATCTCAACAAAAAAACGCTCTAAACTCTAAATTCAACCCAATCCCTTCAAGCATGCCCTCAAAACCCCCTACATTTCACCTATTTCAACCGAGAATCCTCAAAAAGGCACGTAAAATTCCGATCTTAAAACCCTAACTCCAACAACAAGAAAAAAGACAATGCCACACTAATTCACTCAAAAATTCCATCGAGAAAACTAGATCTTACACCTGTTTAAACAAATATGCCTGCAGATCAACGATCTCATCAGAATGAGACTCAAAGATCCCTAAAATCCAACCACAAGCGAGAGAGAGAGAGAGAGAGACTGACCCCCACTGGACGGTGAGGTTTTCGTAGTCCCAGTAGTCCTTGGGGCGGAGGACGTTGACGTCGCTGTAAACCCTAGATTTTGAGGTGGCTCCGGGCCGCCGGACGGACTTTCCGATCTTCTGCGCCAGGGTTTCTGGCGGGGGAGGGCGTCGGCGGCAGGCGGGATCGGGGAGGGCGAGTGGGGCTCCGCAGCGGATCTCCCGGCGAGGGGCAGAGAGCCGGGCTGCGGGTGGTGGGGCGGCGAGGGGCAGGGAGCGGTGGTGGACGAATCGGCGGAGGATGTGACGGAGAGGGCCCTCGGCCATTAGAGGGCAGCCGCCAGCACCACCACCATCGAGCCCTCTCTTCGAGTTGCCTTGCCTTGCCTTACCTTTTTCCTTCGTTTCCTAACCGGAAAACCCAATCAGGCAATAGCTGCTGATGCCTTCATTTAAAATGGGTCGGACGTACGACCCAGATCCGAACTGAAACTTAATTTAATTATCTAGTAATAAAGTCCCGTTTAAAACAAGTTTTTTTAATATAATTTTGAAGACCAATATAAACAAGAATAAAACTGGTTTTGTTTTAACTATGACGCCAAAAAAACGTAGAAACACTTAAAACGTGAAAAACTATGCTAAAAAAAAAGTCACCTTCTGGATAAAACTCTAACGTGGAATTGAATTTTATTGGATCTCAAGCGTTTGAAAACTGACCCTGATCACTCAGCAAATGCAGTAATAAAAACGCAAAAATACTTCCAAATTGTAGAGATATTGAGGTTACTAGGGGTGGCAATTTCTGACACGACCCGCCAACCCGCCTCTTAGGCGGGTTCGGGTTGGGCTTAAGCCAACCCGTTTAATAAATGGGTCGACCCGCGTAACCCGTTTATTAAACAGGTCGGGTTCGGGTTGGGGGTATGTCAACCCGCCAACCCGGCTGACCCGTTTAATAAACGGGTTAGGCGGGTGGGTCAACCCGCCAGCCCGACCTGCCTACCTGCCAACCTGATCCGTCAACCCGCCAACCCGACCCGCGAACCTGAAAACCCGTTTACCCGACCCAACCCATTTATTAAATGGGTTGGCGGGTCGTGTCAGGTTACCCGTTTATTAAACGGGTCGGGTTCGTGTTTGCCACAGCCGACCCGTTTTGGGTTCGGATTGAGGTATGCTGACATGCCAAGCCGACCCGCCAACCTGCCAACCCAACCCGATTGCCACCCCTAGAGGTTACCACGGACTCTTCATTTTTTTTTTTAAGAACCCTCATCGAAGGGAGGTTTACCTCGGGTGGGCTCCACACCCACCGATGCTTTACGTAGCCCACCTCTGAAAGGTACGGACACTTATAGTACCATTCACAAACATAGGCAATATTTGAAAATATCGCAAGAAACACATCTTTTGGTTGTCTTTCTGAACAACCAAAATATTGTAATATTATAATTTTAACAAAAATATCATGATTATGTCTCAATGCTTAGATTATTATCGGCTAAGTAAAATAGGTTACTTTTGTTAGATATTTAATGTGGTCTTCTAAAAACTTTTGAGGAAATTGATAGACATACAAATATGGTTTTAATTATGTCCATGAAATGTTGTTTAATGTGGTATTGCATGCAACTATGATTTGTTAGAGATCTTATCTTAGTTTCTATCAATTTTGGTTGTGAGAAACTTATATAAGTTGTATCAATTTAAACACTTTAGCCTTAAAACTTTAAATACATTATTTTTTATGTTTTATATATCAGGTTAGGGGTAAATGTTGAGGGCATTGAAGTGACGTGGTGTCTTCTTTTGTTTTTTGTGCAATAGGATATTCTAAAAACTAGGCTTTTAAAAAATAGACTTACTTACGGTGTTATTATAAGAAAATCATTAAAGAAGTAGAGAAAGAAACTGTGTAACATGTTGCACACATGCCTGTAGTATACTCGACATTGTCTCTTTGTCAGTTAAGCAAATTTAATATGCACGGAAGCATACAGTCTTATTGAGAAGCAATGGTTGATAACCACATTGTTAGTAGCCTTGAAGATAAGTTGATTATGTAAACATTGGTCTTAGACACAAAAGGTGTCTTATATTGAAATTATATGTTTATGAACTAGGTAAGCAAAGCTTTTATGATGCTCATAACTGTGATTAGCAAGAGTGCATTATATTAAAGATAAATCATTAGTACATCTTTCAATATTGTGTCAGTTAGTATGTAAATAAATAGGTAGCCAACATCTTGTGGTTTTTCCACCACTAACCACTCACAAGCATCTCATGACACTTCAATCCGGTGATTCATGCTACGTCTTCAAACGTGATGATCATCTCTATATCTCCAAATCAAAAGGTGTTAGTTTTTAGATCCTAAAACTCCACCACGACTTCTTAGAGGGGATGATTGATCTTCCATGGTGAGATATTAAAAAAACTTCAGAAATACATATCATCAAGCATTTTCTTCATGTCCTTCGGGAGAGCTTGGAACCACTGTTGTGCTTGAAACTAATAGAAGCGGTGCATGCGGCTGTCATCGACTTATTGCTTCTGCCCAGGGGCATCGGACCTTCTTTTCCTCTTTGAGAAAATCCTCAGAGCTTGCACTTTTTTTCTCGGCATTCGCCCCTTGCTGAGTTGTCTTTTCTCCTTGTTGAAAAGCGTCATCACATTGCACAACTGTCTCTAACCCTGATTGAGAAGCATCGGGCCATTGTGCAACTTAGTCCTCCCCTTACTGTGATTTATCCTCTACTCTTCTATCCTCTACTCTTCTACCTCAACTGCATTTTCAGCATCCAAGTGAGCACATGGCTCAAATAAATGCTCCTTCGTTGAGTCCCCCTCGTTAGAGTCTTCGAGAATATCAGACATCATTATGACAACAACCCCTTTATCAATTTTTTGGTTAGTGTTTGCAACTGCTTCTTAAAGAGTGACGAAAATTTCAGCTTGCATTTTATGTGGTAAATGTCTAAAAACCTTTGTTTCGGCCATTGTTGAGGCAAAGACTATGAGGGTGTGACACTCTCTCTCCAAGTTTCAAGATATTCATGTACTTTGCGATACAATGGTTGAAGGACAACATAGTTCACGGATACAGGGTTTTCAGTCATCATAATGCCAATAAAAGGTCATTAGAATGTCAAAAATAGTTGTCGAATTATTTTGGGGACCACAAATAAAACCTTAGATTATGAAAGAATAGTGTTAGAATTCGAGCCCTAGAATGTGATATATTGGCTGCTACTATTTATATAACACGGAGGAGCCCAACAGTCGGTTCAAGTTTAAAAGATAGTTCACATACTATTTTATGTGAATTGCCTATATTTTTTTGTGAAGTAAGTCAGGTAATTGTGATGTTTGGAGGTTCGAGTTTAAAAGAAAGTTTGCTAGCACATATTTTATGCTAATTTAGTAAAAATTTTATGCGCAATAACTCAAATATTTGTGAGGTTTGGAGGTTTGAGTTTAAAAAAAATTACAGATTTGTTATACGTATTTTTGATTTTTTTATGTGAAGTAATTTAGGTATTTGTGCAATTTGGAGGTTCAAATTTGAAAGAAATTTTGCAGATATTTTATGCGACGTTATTATATTTTTTATGCAAAGTAACTCAGGTATTTGCATTGTTTGTTGATTCGAGTTTAAAAAAAAATACAAATTTTTTATGTAACTTTAGAATTTTTTTATGCGAAGTAACTCAGGTACTTGCGATGTTTGGTGGTTCTAGAGTTTAAAAAAAAGTTCTCTCACACTTATTTTATGTGAATTTCATAAATTATTTATGTGAGGTAACTCAAGTATTTACGATGTTTGTCGGTTTGAGTTAAAAATAAATTTCATAAATTTTTCATGCAACATTATTACATTTTTTATGCGAGGTAACTCAAATACTTGCAATATTTGTTTGTTTGAGTTTAAAAGAAAGTTCACTCACACTTATTTTATGTGAATTTGGTAATGTTTTAATATGCGGTAACTCAGGTATTTACGAGGTTTTAAAGTTTGAGTTTCCATCAACTCAGGTCATTCTCCGCTACCAAATGGTGAATCCGCCATACCCGCACCACTAGAGGATCCACCAAATTGTTTTTTGACAAGGTGATAGAGATTAAGTGTCGGTTGAGGCGGCAGCAGTCATCGACTAAGGCATATATGGTAGAGACGAAGGAAATTCATATGTGAAGGAAATTCATGCCGCAAATGATTGTGAAGGCTAAAAAGGTACTAAAAATAAAAAAATTTAGGATTTTTGATAGTAGAAGAATTTATGAAATTTCAAGGTCTTTCAGGAAATATATCATTTTTGCCATACAATATGAACATTTTGGTAAAGGGATATTAAAAGTTTCCTTGAATGGATGTCTGCTAACATCCAACCAGTATTGCCAGGAAGGGCCCTTTTAACCTTATATATATAAAATTGGGTAGGTACTTAGTAAAATATGCTTAATGATACATGCTTAATGGGTTTTTCTGCTCTTTTAGTATTTTTTCACAGTTTTGACCCCATAAATGTGTTGGGCATAGTCGATTGATGAGGAGTCCACACCTGGATCATATGTTTTCGATGAAAAAGTGATCCTTGGAGCCCCAAAAATTTACAAAGATTTTAGATTACTAATCCCTATAAAATCAAGCACATAGATCACAACTGTACGATAAAAACATTTGAAAAAATATCAAGCACATTTCATTAAGCACCTACCCCTCACTATATATATATATATATATATATATATATAGAGAGAGAGAGAGAGAGATAGATAACTCCGCCTGTGTATAACTGATTAGTTATACACTGTCGGTCCCAAGCTCGAATAAAGGAGGAGGGTTGCGGTAGGCCTGTGACAGCCAGCATAAAAACTTTGTCATACCCTATGAAAATGAACCAATATGAGAATTTCGTTGGGGCGTTCCCTACTGAGCGACACGCTGTCCTCTCTAGGCCCGGAGGCAGTGATAAATGGGCAAGGGTTGCTAGGTCGTCGCCCAGAAGCGACGCGTCACACCGGTGCCCGGGTGTGGTGTCAAATAGGCAAGGGTTCCCTCACTTTGTTGGACGGGTAGGGGTAAAGAAGTTAGTCCAAGACCATAAAATTAGATTAGCCACTTGGAACATAGGGTCTTTAACTGGTAAGTTGGTAGAGTTAGTAGATGTTATGTGTAGGAGAAAGATTGATATTTTATGTCTTCAAGAGACCAAATGGGTAGGTGAGAAAGCTAAAGTGATAGAACCTTGGGGATATAAGATTTGGTATACAGGAATAAATAAGAATAGGAATGGAGTAGGGATTGTTATGAGTCGTCAGTTTATAGATAATGTAGTTGAGGTCCGTAGGAAGGGTGATATAATTTTACTTATTAAATTAGTATTAGGTACAGATATTATTAATATTATTAGTGTTTATGCACCTCAAGTAGGTTTAGATGATTCCATTAAGCATCAATTTTGGGAAGATTTAGATGAAGTAGTACAAGGGATATCTTATGGAGAAAAGCTTTTCATCGGCGGTGACCTTAATGGACATGTAGGCATTAGTAGGGATGGATTTGAGAGTATCCATGGAGGCTATGGTATAGGAGAAAGAAATGAAAGTGGAGAAAGGATTTTAGATTTTTGTTTGTCCTATGATATGATCTTAGCAAACACTTGGTTTAGGAAGAGGGAGTCTCACCTAGTAACTTTTAAAAGTGGGGTTAATACGAGTCAGATAGATTTTTTCCTACTTAGAAAGAGAGATAGGGGTTGTTGCATCGATTGTAAGGTTATACCGGGAGAAAGTGTAGCTACACAACATAGAGTCTTAATTTTAGATCTTAGAATTAGACAATGCCGCAAAAGGGATAGACATAGGATAGATCCTAGAATTAAGTGGTGGGCACTGAAAGGAGCTAAACAAGGAATGTTTGTAGAGCAGGTAGTTAAGGAAGCTGATAGGTGTCTCGAGGAGGATTCAGAATCAATGTGGAATAAGATAGTTGGTGGCATGAGAAAAGTGGCTAAGGAGGTATTGGGTGAGTCTAAAGGCGGTGCACCACTAGGTAAGGATACATCATGGTGGAATGAGGATGTCAAATTAGCTATTAAGGTTAAAAGAGAGTGTTATAGAAATCTAAGTAAGAGTCGTGATAATGAGAATTTGGAGAAGTATATGATAACAAAGAAGGAAGCTAAAAAAGTTGTTCGGAACGCGAGGGCTAAGGTATATAAGGCGGTTTATGACAAGTTGGATACCAAAGAAGGCGAGAAGGATATTTATAGGCTTGCAAAGATGAGAGATAGGAAATTGAAGGATTTGGGTATGGTTAGATGTATCAAAGATGATACGCAAAGGGTTTTAGTCAAAGATGAGGAGATTAAGGAGAGATGGAAAGATTATTTTGATAAGCTATTTAATGATAGTCATGCTCAAGATCTTGGAGACTTCTCCATTCCTTTTCATGAGATAAATCGTGACTTCATGCGCAAGATTCAAAAGAAAGAAATTATAGAGGCTTTGAAGAAAATGAAATCAAGAAGGGCAGTTGGCCCAGATGGTATACCTATCGAGGCTTGAAAATGCTTGGGAGAGAAAGGTTTAAAATGGTTGACAAATCTTTTTAACTTGATTTGGCGAACAAATAAGATGCCTAATGAGTGGAGGAAGAGTACTTTGGTGCCTTTATATAAGAATAAGGGTGATATACAAGATTGCACAAACTATCGTGGTATAAAACTCATGAGTCATACTATGAAACTTTGGGAGAGGGTGATTGAGTCTAGGTTGAGGAAGGTTGTCATGATATCGGAGAATCAATTTGGTTTTATGCCTGGAAGATCAACTATGGAAGCTATACATCTTCTTAGACAACTTATTGAAAGATATAGGGAGAGGAACAAAGATTTGCATATGGTTTTTATTGATTTAGAGAAGGCATACGATAGAGTACCTAGGGACGTTCTCTGGTGGACAATGATGAAGAAAGGTGTTTCTCTCAAGTACATTAGTATAATTAAAAATATGTATGAAGGAGTAGTAACCAATGTCCACACTTGTGGAGGGGTGACAATCAATTTTCCGATAACGGTTGGGTTACATCAAGGATCTGCTTTAAGCCCTTTCCTATTTGCGATAGTGATGGATGAGCTTACGAGATCAATTCAAGAAAATGTACCGTGGTGTATGTTGTTTGCTGATGATATTGTTTTGATTGATGAGTCTAGAGCTGGGGTTAATGCTAAGTTAGAATTATGGAGACAGACATTGGAAGCTAGAGGTTTTAAGTTGAGTAAGAGTAAGACTGAATATATGGAATGTCGGTTTAGTAAGCAACGAAGTAGTGATGGGAGTGTAGTGAAGCTTGGTGAGTAAGAAATACCGGCGAATGATTATTTCAAATATTTGAGATCCATCATTCAAAAGTATGGAGAAATTGATGAAGATGTAAATCATAGGATAAAGGTTGGGTGGATGAAATGGAAAAGTGCAACTGGAGTGTTGTGCGATCGTAGAATGCCATTGCGGTTGAAGGGAAAGTTTTATAGGACGACTATTAGACCCGCTTTACTATATGGTACGAAATGTTGGGCTGCCAAAATACATCATATTCAAAAAATGAGTGTAGCTGAGATGCGGATGCTTAGATGGATGTGTGGAAATACAATAAAAGATAAGATTCAGAACGAGGAGATACGTAAGAAGGTAGGTGTTGCACCCATTGAAAATAAGATGCGAGAGAATCGTTTACGGTGGTTTGGACATATTCGGCGAAGGCCTAATGATGCTCCAGTTAGAAGGTTGGAGAAATGGGAAAATATATTAGTTAAAAGAGGTCGGGGTAGGCCTAGGAAGACTTGGATGGAGATGATAGGAAAGGATATGAATGCTTTGAACCTCACCGAGGACATGACATTGGATAGAAATGATTGGAGGAAAAGGATTCACGTGGAAGACCCGAAATGAATTTCTTTTTTGGTTCATATCGCTGACCCCAATTGTTTTGGGATGAAGGCGTAGTTGTTGTTGTTGTTGTATATATAGATAGAGATAGATAGATAGATAGATAGATAGATAGATAGATAGAGAGAGAGAGAGAGAGAGAGAGAGAGAGAGAGAGAGAGAGAGAGGTGTAGTTGCACAATCACTAGGAGCTCAATGTCACCGAGATGATGTTGAGCATGTGATGGATGTTCCTCATCAATTTTCACAAAAATGCCTTTACTGGCACACTAAAAGTTTGCGTCAGTAAAGGACTGGGACGTTTAGAGGCGCACCTAGGACTTTTACTGGCGCTTTTAGTGCACCACTAAAGGTCGTTTATGAAAATTAACGTTGAGCGTCTTTTATGCATCCCAATGGTAGTTGCACACTTAAGAATTGCACAACTACCACTTTTTCTCTATATATATATGTCTATATATATAGAGAGAGAAATTGATAGTCGCTTACACGTTAGGTGCAAAATGATACATGCTAAATGGGTTTTGGTGCCATTTTGGTGTTTTTTTTAGTTCTGACCTCATAAATGTACACGACATGGTCGATTTATGAGGAATCCACACCTAGATCATGTGTTTTTGATGAAAAAATGATATTTGGAGTCTCAAAAATTTACAAAGATTTTGGACCATTGATTTTTTGAACCTTATAAAAACTCACTTATGTCAAAATTGAACACTTCAAGAGTTGATTCCTATAAAATCAAATACATAGATCACATCTCTATGATCATAATTTTAAAATAAAATTAAAAAGGTTGAAAACTCTATTTAGCAAGTTTATTTTGCACCTAAGGTGTGAGCAGCTACCAATCCCTTTATATATGTATATACTTTCAAAATGAAACACGTGGTTCTGCACAACCCATATAATATATAACAATTTATTTTTTTTAGTTGCACAAAATAACAAAAGTCCCTCTTATTTTTTAGAGAGAATCATTGTTATATTAGGGTATGTTTGGCTTGTCTCGTGCATCACACTGTACAAAAAAGACTTCAAGAACATGATTTTTAACAAACATAAGATGTGGCGGATGGCGTTTCGCAGATCCGCCACATCCATTATTGTGTATAATTTTTTATCCACCTCCCCCCTTGTTACAAAAGGAACGGGGATAGAGGGAACAAATTAAAAAAAAATCGTGCAGTCCCTTCCAGCAACCTCTTTGACTACCTTCCCTTCGAGCTTGGAACCCTCTTTTTCCTCCGCCGCCTCAACCACCACACCCTCCTCTTCCTCCAACCTCCCCTCGGTCGCCCCCTTGCTCCTTCTGTATCAATTTCCCAAGGAAGAGAAGTCGACAACGACGCAAAGGAGGAGGAAGAGCTCTCTGTTCCTTGTAATTTTTGCATGAGTTTCCTATTCCTTTAAATTCTCCTCGTATTTTAGCATTTAATCTCGCCGTCGTCGACGATGTTGGTGACTCCTGACCGATCCCCTCATCACCTCTCCCTTTCGAAATCCACTACTCCCCTCTGAAGCCCTAACCCTAACCTTGTCATCGCCCCCAATTCCTTTGCTCTACCGCCCAAGTGATGCCATGCCTCCCAGCCCACCATCCTCGAGGAGGACACCTACATTGCGGTGATTGAGCGAATAATTGAGTATGACTTCTTCCCTGACATCCCCAAACTCCACGTTCGGCTTGACTAGATCTACGCAGTTCGTTCCGGAGACCCCTTGCAGATCAAAAATGCCTAGTTGAAGATTCTAGACCATTGTCGTGCCGTCAGCGATTCCGCAAGGCCTCAAACCCTATCTGAAACCCTAACCCTACGATCGACTTTCATGATGACCCCATGGACGCACGATTGTATGTCATATCAACGATCAGCAGTGGCAATGATTATGCATACATTTTAGGGTTTAATTCATATTAAACTATGCATGATTTTATAGAAAAACGCATTAAAAACCCAAGTTTGTTGTTAGTTTCGAGAAAATATGCAAAAAGAATAAAAAATAAAAAATGCTTGAAAATGAGTTTAATTTGCAATTTAGTATAAAGTTTATCACTTGCAAATAGTTTTAGTAAGTTAAGTTAGTAAAATAAAGTCTTTAGAAATAGTTATGGCTTCGATTTGCTAAATAAATAAGGAATTAGTGCATTAGAAAAGAAAATACCTT
Organism: Nuphar pumila; assembly: GCF_984573655.1. Lineage (NCBI taxonomy): Eukaryota > Viridiplantae > Streptophyta > Magnoliopsida > Nymphaeales > Nymphaeaceae > Nuphar > Nuphar pumila. The sequence goes on from NC_143254.1 coordinate 105,363,400, forward strand.
TAGAGAGCCTTGTTTTGGAATTATTTGAAATAACAAGAGGACTTTTTGTAATTTTTTAAAACACCCTAACATGAGCTTTAAAAGCTCACTTAAGGGAGGGGCCTCTCCTCTACGCATGACCTCCCTCTCTCTTTCATCCAAAATTTTCTCTTTTTCTCTTCTTCTTTCCTCTTTCTCTCTTCTCTTTTCTTCTTTATTGATTGGAGCTTTGCAATCCGGCGATGGTGTGAAGGTTGGAGGCCATCTTCTCAACCCAAACTGATAAGATCTTCCCCTTCATTCTTCTTCTCTCCCTCTTCTCCTCTTCTTCTCTTCCCCTTCTTTCTTCTCTTTGTTATTGATTTTCCATTTTAATTTTAGTAGAGTAATTAGATTAGATTACTGAATTCAAAATAAAAAAAAGAAACAAAAACAAATAGAATGAATTCTGTCCATTTAAAAAGTTCCTCTGTTGCATTTTTGTAGATCAGCCGGTGATTTTTCATATTTCTTCTGCGTATTCCGTGCATTAGATATTCTATTTTGAATCTTAATTACAATAGTTTTTTAGTTTCATTATGTAGTTCTTTCGTTATTTCCGTGTTTGCATCTCATTTCATTGTGAATCAACTGTGAGATTCACGGACTTTTTCTATGAATCAGCCATGAGATTCACAGAGTTCTGCTGTGTTCTGCATTCACGATATGTGCTCTGCTTCCAGAGTTGCAAACAATCTGATTCACAACACTCACTTCATGCTCAATCACGATCTGCAACATTCACAAATCACTGTGAGAATTAGATGTCGAAAATCCTAATTCTGATCTCAGATCGACAGATCTGCAGTGAATCTCATTTTCACGGCAAACCGAATTCACACAGCAACATCTCATTTTCACGGCAAACCGAATTCTTCAGCAGCATTCCCTGTTTATTTTCACAGCAAACAGATTCAATTTAGATTTTAAACATCATCTGCCTGAATCATTGTCTGATTTCAGTTTTTTTTTTCAAACAAATTTTAAATATCGTCTGATTTCAGATACAATTCCATCAATTGTCTGCATAAAGGATCTGCCTGAGATTTTTGTTTTGAGACTGTCGTAGAATCAAAGCACAGTGAAATCTTTGTTCATGACAACTTGATTTTCATGGTTTTTGATTCTCCGGCAGCCCACCGTGAAAACTCACATTCTCTGATTCAACTGTTAAAAGTCATTTTTTCACAGGCTCTGTTTCAATTTCACGGCAGCTGATTGTCACATTGAAATTCCTTTCTCACGACGGTTGATTTTCACTACTGAAATTCATTTCACATAGCATTTTATTTTCTTAATTTTTTTATTTTCATCTTAAATTTCACAAGCATTTCATTTTCACTACATATCACTTTTATTTTTACGGCATCTCATCCATTGCATTAGTTTTTGTTTTTCTATTTTTTTTTATGTAAATCTTGCATTTTAGTTCTAGTCTTTTCCTTTTACTTTGTGCAATTTTCTTTTGTGAATTTACATTTATAATGTCATTCTCGCATTGATAGCTAGCGTTAATTACATTTCTGTATTTTATATTTTTTTTAGCATAGTTTTGTTGTTCTCCTTTTCACGCTTGTGTATTCGTGTTTTGCGGGATAGCGCAAAATGAAGGCAAGTGAGCGATACACGTGGTGGTGTGTGTCCGACACGCGACATGAGGTGCGAGTATAAAAGACATTTTTTGCTTTTTTCTAGAATTTAGGAATTTAATTTCAATTAAATTTTGGGTTGTAATAAAACCATTTTAAACCCTCTGCGTAGGGTATACATTTGATGTAATAGTTAAATAGTTTTATTTTCTCGTACTTTTAATTTTGAGCAATAAAGCGTAGTTTAGTTATGTGTTTCAATACAAGTATCCCCCGTTTCCTGAGATCGACCCGAACTCTACCACTTGTGAGAACAAGTTTTATATTTGGCGTTTGGTTTTCACTAGATTTTCATATAAAAATATTTTTTAAAATATTTCATAAAAAGAATAAACATCAGGTGACGACAGAAGAGGAGACCGATCTCTCTGTGGATGCACTGGTTGATTCGATTCATGGTGGGTGTGGTGCAATCGAATAGGGACCAAGCCAAGTAGGCCCTCTGGCAGGAGTTGTGTCGTTTCTTTAAGGTTTTCGACCCTGGTTCGAGCCCGAACCCGCATCTTGATGAAAAATTTGAATGCCCTTGAACTCGTCGTGTGCCAATCGAGTCTGGCAATGGCTGTCACCGATGTTGAAGAGCAGCTCGTTGGAGTCCCCGTCTATGCTCAAATTTTCCCTCCTCAATGTCACTGAGAGTTGTTTACACATCGTCTATGGTCCAAACAAACATTAGACTTGGAACAGCTGTTACGGAACTAAGGGAACCAATGTTCTCTTCTATGTTTTTTTTTTCATTTCGTCCAACCCTAAACAAGCCATCAAACATACCCGTAACTGTTTCTCACGTCAAATCTCATGTTCGGTTCCGAACATGAGATTTGAACAGTGAACTGATTTGGATTCTCACACTCCACCCGTGAGATTTCGATTAGGGTGTGATTTGGAATCAAATGATTCGAAATCACATCCCACGGGCTCCACTCTGCAAAAAGGTGAGTTACCCCAACGTTCTTCTTCTTCTTTGCCTAAACGTGAACGTGGGTTGGGGGGCAAAGCAACAGCCCACCACTCCACCAGCATCCAGCTCACCGGAGAAGTGGAGGGCACGCCGGAGAAGTGGAGGGTACGCCCCAGGTGGAGGGCCGGAGGCAAGCTCCACTACCCTCCGTTCTACCCTGATTCAGTTTTTTTTTCTGTTTGGGGGCAAAGCAGCAGCCCACCACTCCACCTGTATCGGGCACTTCGGAGAGGTGGAGGGCACACCGGGGAAGTAGAGGGCACGCCGGAGGGAAGCTCCACTACCCTCCGTTCAACCCTGATTCAATTTTTTTTCTGTTTTATTTTTTTATTTTTATTGTTCTACAGCCATTCGTCTGAATGGCAGCACGGGTGGGGCTCGCCGGAGTACCACCTCAAGCGAGCTCCACCACACCTCCTTGCCTTCCCTGTGACGGAAGATGGGTTCATACCATAAAGCCCCTTTAGTTATTTTTTCTGTTGTATTTTTATTGTTTTCCGGCCATCCAGATGAATGACAGCATGGATGGAGCTCACCGGAGTACTGTCTCCGGCGAGCCACCATGCATATCCCGCGACCGAAACAAGGCCTCACGCCAGAGAGCACCTGTTTCAGTTTTTTTTTTTTTGAGATTCTATTCCTCACGTTAAATCACATGAGATTCCAAATCAAGTGATTTTGAATCTCATGTGATTCATTTTCATTTTTGAAAAAAACAACCAAACGTACCCTTAGTGACTTGTAAAATATGTTTTCTCAGCATCTTTGGCGTGGGGCTGGAAAACAAGTTGGGTTGCTCGCGGTTTGGCTCATGTTCAGCTGGTAAAGAACTCGTTTAAACTCTTAAAATAGGTATGGCAAGCTCAAGCTTAATATGAATAATAGGTACTCAACTCGCTTGACTAGTATAAGCTCGTTAGGCAGTAAGTAAGAAATACATTTTACATGTATTTTTTTTGTAATTTTATTTCTTTCAACTAAAAATACTGTAAATTTTCTATAAACAAGCTGACTCGAACTTGACTTGTTAAACTCAGGCTGATTATGAGCTTGAACTCAACTTGTCTCGCTACAAGAATGAGCCAAGCTTGAACTGGCTCATCTCGTAAAGCTCATTTACCAGCCCTACTTTAGTGTGCAAGAGGTCTGGGGGTGAAGTGCCTTGCTAGGTACTCGGTTGGATCATTGGATCAAACTTCAGGCAGGATTTTGTTAATCATATAAATCTTTCATCCGAACTATTTAGACCTGGTGTGAAGCTAGTGTTGTCTTTCTAGGCATCATCTAGGCCTAAGGGCCCTTTTGTTTTATTCTCATGGAAGGGAAGGCCCTTTCAAGGGAAAGGGCATGTTTTCAGAGATATCCACACTTCTTCTCATAAACACTTTCTCAAGGGAAGGAAGTTTCATGTGAAAACTTCCCTAAATTGGGGCTTGCACCAGATATGCTAGACATTTCTCTTATGCACTTTTTTTGTGTTTGTTTCACGTAGGGTGACAAAGTCTAGGGCTCCCACTGCCACGCAATTTTTTTTTAATGACAACAAACTCTTCAGCATACTCCAAAACATATTTAGAATCTTGTTAAATAAGGAGTATTGCTTGTATACTTGATTAGCTTCAACATCTTTGTGGACCTGATATGGATCTGAACTTACTGGATCAATTCTGTGTTTGGGTTGGACCTTGATGGGATCAGATCTTGGGATTTTTTTGAGTTTACAACTAGACTAGCTTAGAGTTTGAGTAAACTGATTGTTGGGTAGACAGGATCTGATTGGGTTGGGTAAGTAGGTGGAATCCGGTTGGCTCAAATAGGTATTTGGGCCCTTGTAGTCTTGCCAGCCTCTGTCGTGTGCTGCGGCAACAGCTAGAAATGGCTTACCCACCATTGACTGCACTCTGGTTGATGGCAACCTCTTGCCGAGCTGGAACAAGCAAGGCAGCAATGGTGCTAATTGGATTTTCTAGCAAAATGAAGGTTTCCACTAGAACAATTGGTTCAGGTAGCCATGGACTTGTTGGCTGGAACATGTAGTCCGGTAATTTAAAGAGAAAGTTGAACATGCTGCTCCATCACGAAGAAAAGTAATGGTGATCATGGTGGTGGTTTGAGGCCATGTGATGTTGCTTATCAGGGATCATGCTCACCACTGGTCTGAGTAGCCGTATGACATGTGATCGATCAATTATACTCTCTGGGTTATGCGGTTCATAGTCTCGACTAATTGAGAAAAACAAACCCTTTATTCATGAGGTAATGATTCAAGAAAGTCGTTTATGAAACCTGCAAATTTGATACTTGAACATACATTTACATTTAGGGCATGTTCGGCTGATCCCAACCTATGTGATTTAGAATCTCATGAGATTTGAAATGGTATGAGAATAAAAATCATTTGATTTGGCTTCTCATGATATTTCATTTCTCATGTTTGGTTGGCTTGAGGAAAAAATCACATACACTCATATTTTAAAAATTGGATTATGGATTAGATCTAACGGATCATGGATTGGATAAATGTTTTTTTAGATTTAATGACCATGGATTGGAACTAATGGATCATGGCTTGGTTTGATGGATTTTTTGGATTTATAATAATAGATCATGGTTTGTGTTTATCATATTTGGTTCTAGTTAGGATTAAACTTGGATCCAATAAAGTGGTTTTTCGGATCTTAATCAAAATCGATTATGAAGTCCTGTGCTTCAAAAAACCAGATTTGAGATTATGGTACCGGGTTTGGACCTAAATCTGATTGGACCCATCATAAGAGAAACCATTACCCGAATCCTATAAGGATTACATGAACCACACCAGCACCATACCTGGTAAAATAAATTTTTTTTTTTATCATTTTTACAATGAAAATTTGTGGATCTTAATCGGAACTTGGGTTGGGCCTGGGTATGGTATAAAATTTCACAAACCATACCGGGATTCTAATCCTTTCGAGGCTAGTGGATTCTAAACCATACCTAGATTTTTTTAACTAAAAACTAAGAATTAACTGATTTTTTTTATGACAAGGAACCCTCGCGCGCCAAAGTGAGGGAAAACCTCAGGTGGGGCCCCATGACCACCCTGCCTTACGTGGCCCACATATGAAAGCTACAGACATACCCGTGTGCCAGCGTGGTTTGATCCTGGGTCTTGAACTCAACACCTTCAACCCGCCCCCGGCGACTAAGAAATTAATTGAATTGATTTCAAAATCCAAATCTCAACAAGTTCATAAATCTCCCATTTAATTATAGATGGGAGTTTCTTAATTTTAAACAAAACAAATTACCAATTCTGATAACCATTTAAATAAAAAAACATATTCTAAAGACACAGACCATACACAATAACCAAAGGTTCAAATATGCAAATACAATATATCCAAATAGCAATAGAATCCAAAATATAAAATAGATGAGAATGGACTCTTGTGGACTTGGTTTACTTTGCTCCACTCTTGCATCATAATCTATTGAAATTTATAAGATATTGCATCACATGCAGCAGTTTTCAAGATAATTGTTTATCTTGTAGGGCAGTTACAATCCCAAATATTATAACTTATCAAACAAAGTGATAATTTATAGTTTTCAAAATTACCGCCAGTCTTTATTCCATCTTGAATATTTTTCATAATTTTTTATCGTGATTATAAACGTGTGAGTCGAGACATTGAATAAATTAAAAAAGTAAAAAGAAAAAGAGGACGTTAAAACTTTTTCCCGTGGATTTAGGCGCATCTAACAGAACCACGTATATTTTATTTATTTTTTATTCAATCAGTTCTTTATTTTTTGAACATAATCCCACCCAAAAAGGCTTTCCTCGCAACAAAAAAGGAGAGGTCGACGAGCCCTCATCATTGATATTGTCCGACCCGTGACCACGAGCAACGAATCGAGCCTCTTTATTGCCAAACTCAGCCGTCCACCACAAGAGCTTACCACCATTAGGGAGCAGCTGAAACTCTTTATATCTCAGTTCTTTAGGGAGCGACTTGCAGCAGAGACTGTACTCTTTCATCCAAACTTGTCTTGCATAGTCCTTCAAGATCCACACGTCCATCGTCGAACAAGGGACGTCGAAGTACAGCAGATGCAGTTGCCCTTCAACCTCAGGCTCATGTTGAACCTTCGTCGCGGGTCGTTCTCGTGGAAGTTTTCTAGCTTGTGTCCAAGTTGAGGAGGATACGAAATCTCTCTTCCCCAATATCAAAGGCAAGTATATATGTTAGGAAAGTTTTAAAATATTAATGATTACTACCAAAAGAGTTTTGAAAAAGTTTAGTCTCATATCTAAGAGAGAAAAGTTTTTCAAGAGGTTTAAATAGAGAGCTTGTTATCTATTCTTTATTTTGGTAAGCCTTGATTTTTTAGGTGGATTGCAGACATTGTTATGCATCGTGCAGCAACGGACGTGCCGTTGAGGCGCACTTTGCACTTCGCACGCTCGCAGTGGTGCGAGGTGCTTATGAGGTGAAAATATCCGTTTTGTTTTTCGGTTTGAGTTATCTGGCCGTTTAAAAACCTTTAAGTTGCATGCATATCGAGTTAATGTTTCATTGTGACTGTTGGGCGGTTTTGGAGGCCTTTGATTGACAGTCAAAGGTGGGTGACCGTTCAGGTTCTTTTTCGTCCTATTTTCAAATCGTCAGATTTATGACCATTAATCTCATTTATCGCAAAACGTTTTGGCCTCTCTAAAAGTCTATAAATATCTTCTATTTTCGTCTTTTGAGAATACAAGAATTTTACGACTCTCCAAAATCTTCTTCTTCCTTCTTCTCAATTTGGCTTGCAGAGTACAAGTGTGATAGAGATCATCTGTTCTTGCGAAGCAGTGACTCTCTGGAGGTTCAAGCCTAGTTGTATCCTGGGAACTCAGTCGCATCAAATCCCTTTTCGCATCTTCGGTCTTCCCGAAGTGGGGCGATTGAAGTTCTAAAAATAGCGATCTTAAGAACGTGCCTCTAGGCTTGAGATCTCTTTTCTGAAATCCATTTTCACAAGGTTGGTGTAACAATATATTCTGGGTAGAAACACAGGAAATCGATGCCGATCTCGAAGTCACCTTCACACAGCCAATGCATGGCTCCTTTGACGCAATATCCCCAAGAAGGATACACAGAGATAGCCGGCATGCCAACCAAAAATGAAACCTCGCTGCACTCACCGAGCTTTCGCCAGGAGTCGTCCATGCCGAGAGTGAAGATCAAAGACTCGCAATGGGCGTTGGCCGGATAAAGGAGGAGAAGCTCTTATGGAAACCCGAGGTGGGATCACAAAAGAGCTCGAGCTTGTAAGCGATCTCGTTGGGAAGGGTTACAACAGGGAGCGCGTCGTTGGGAAGGGTTTTGCTTCTCCTTGCCCTCTTCTTCCTTCTTTTCTGTCCCCTCTTTCCTTTCTTTGTAATTTAAGAGAGTGAGAGAGAGATTGTCCACATAATTAACAACTATGTCTTGGTGGTCTCGTAATAATTGGCAAGTTGCTTGATAGAGTTCTCTTGTCAATGGAAAGAGAGGCGGCAAAAGAGTCCATGTTCAATTCTCTCTCTCTCAACACAAACTCTCATATCCAAGGTGAGATTGAGGCAATTAATCGCGCTCTAACCAACCTAGGCCGAAGAGGGATCCAAGTTGGTGTAGTCAGACAATTGGCTCAAGTAGGTTAAGTTTTGGCTCAGTTGGTAAGGCTGCAGCTAGTTCATTAGATCATGGTCGAGTTTGATCCTAACCGAACACTGTTAACATACTAAAATGAGTTTTGGGCAGTGAGGTTTTTTCATTAGCAACGCAAAGCCTAGCCAGGGTGTGAAGCAGATCCATTGTTCAGCCTATTAAAAACTTTGGTGCCACTGCACCTGATCGCCATACATCTGTACAATACATTGCATTTGTGCTATATGATTGCACCTGATCCTGCCTCTGTTAAAAGGGGGCGAACACTTTTCGCCCCCAAACACGAGACCACGCCTCGCCAGAGGGGGTTTTTCTTCCTGGCTACAAACGATGTAGGTTTGAGTAAACTTTTTTTTTTTCTTTGATAGTCAAGCTGAGGAGAGCCACCGTGGGATTCGAACCGAGACACCTTGATTATGATGGTGCAATTTAATCATCCAACCCTTCAATCTATTATGTGTTTCTAGTCACAAATGTCAGTCTGCAGCATTTCAAAGTCCAAACTATCATGATTTTGGTTGTTATTTATTTTATAATATTCTCATAAAAAAAGCAATCTGCACAAAAGATTTATCATTGACTTTTACGTGATATCATGAGGTTTTCTTTAAAAACAAAAGAAAATATCGTGAGATTTCCCTTGCCAGCAAATATCCCAATGCAAGATTTGTGACAGAACTAATTGATGCCTCGAGCACAGAATGGAAAAAAAACTTGGGCACTATTTTTGGTAGGAGGCAGTTCAAGGGCTGTTACAGAGACACTGTGTGTCCCTGTTGACACGATGGACAGACTATGACATATGATAAGGCCACGGATATGCATGAATCATAGGGCAGTATCTGATGCATACAGTGAAAAGAACTTGACATTTAGCAATACTTTTCATAACTCTGCTGATTCGAAAAACAGAGAGAATGACTGTACTGTATGATAAGAATGATATGTTTCAAAAAATACTTCACAATTTATCAAATCCACCAAATGAACAATTCTACATGTTCTTTATTTTTTTAGGACTTTTTTACTCTTCTCATACGTGAACCTCATGAATTTTGCAACCCATGCAAATTTTCTCAAAAATCTATAAAGAGTCTTTGTTCTCAGATCTATATCTTAGTTATCTGACATTGAAAACCTACATTTTATAGCCGTGGAAAGCTCGAACACAAATATTAAACTTTCTTAATTATATTGAGTTAGAATAAAAAACATCTCTAGAATTTTGATTTTTGGATCTAAAAACGTAACAAAAAATTGTTTTACATATTATTATAATCGAACAGTTTGTGTTTCAAAAGAGTTTTTTTTTTAACTATTCATCAAATCAACGTGATCTTAGTGGTGTTGGAAAGTTAACATCTTAATCTTTCTCTGTTAATTTTTTTGTTTCCCAAATTCTTGGAACATGTGACAAGAAAATTGCATATAATCATCAGGATAAGCACAATTGTGCTTGTTCATCTCCTCTTTTAGAAACGTTCTCAGGGTTGTATCTTAACGATCGTTTATTATTTTCTAGTGAATAAAATATCATTGAAAAGCTATTTTGTCTAAAATCTCTATTCTTTTTTGTGTTTTTTTGAATTCTTTCATGTTATGGGTTAAAAATCAGTGACAAGACGAAGTATCGCTAATGAAGTGTCATCGATTTGTATTTCTTCGGAAACAAAATGTTGCATTTAATGCGGCAATAATTTTTGTGAAACTTTGTGAATTTCATAAACATTTCAAAAATTTTACAAACTTTTTAGAAATTTTGCATCCAACAATGTGAAACTCTTGATGAACTTTACAAGTAGTATCACAATTTTTGTATTATAGATGCAAAAATCGTGAGAAATTTTACAACCCTCATGCAAAATTATTAAAACTTGCAAAATTTTCAAGGAGTATCGCACGGGGTTTGCAAAATTTCACACAATTTTTGCATGGGGTTGCAAAATTTCTTATTTTCCTCCACTATTTGTAGGAGATTTGCAAAAAAAAAATCATTGGAGGGGGCCAAAATTTGGGCTTTGAGAAAATAGGGCATCCAGATGAAAAAAGGGGTATAAAGACAAAGTGTCGCTATTTTACAAAATAAAGTCGCTCATACATTGCATTCATTTCATTATTTTAGAGAATGAAGTTGCTCATATGTTGCATTCATTCCATTCTTTTACAAAATGCAGTCACCCATATATTGCACGAGGAGAAAACATCATCATCTTCTAGCACATTTTAGGGGTTTTCACATTTCATTAGAGCAGAGGCCCTTCATCTATTCTACATATCATCATCCTTCACGTTCTCTATGATGAGAACAAATTTTCAACTGATCAACTTTTGCACTCACAAACAACTTATGTAGTTTTGGTTTCCTATCCTACCCATACCATAACATCTCACCGCTAATGCTTTTATAAAAAAAAATTCACCGCTAATGAAGTACCACCAATATGTTCACTATTGATGCTTTTATCAAAAAAATCATTGTAGATGAAGTGTCATCGATCTTCTCACCGCTGATGCTTTTACCTAAAAAAATCACTATTAATGAAGTGTTGCTTATGCTTTTACGAAAAAACTCACTATTGATGAAGTGTTGCTTATGCTTTTACAGAAAAATTTCACTATTGATGAAGTGTCACCTATTTTTTCAGAGGTTTTTACCATTGTCGATGAACTGCTGCCGATCAGAGCTTTTTGCAATGCCGAAATGTCGTCAGAAGGATTGAGAACCATTGGTTGGGGACCAAAAGAACCCTAGGGTTGCAAAAATAAGGCATCCGCATATAAATAAGGGTTTGAAAAATAAAGCGTAAACTTTTGCAAGGTTTTTTTTTAATACCATTGTGATACCCCTTGAAAATTTTGCAATACAGAACTTTCACAAGTTTTTAGTATTTTTTGCAAGGCAAAAGATTTTCACAATAATTTTTAGAATATCACGATTTCAGTTGTGACTTTGTTGACGAGTTTCGTAAGTCAATCAACTTTTAGCATCATGACCGGCGAAAATAAAAAAATTCGCAGTTGCAAGGGGTAAAAGCATCCAAAAAACTTAAAAACATGTAGAATTATCCATTTGGCAAATTTGACAAATTATGGGACATCTAGAAAAACACATCAAATAGTAGAGTCACTTTTTCGTTCAAAAAATATGGGCCTAGAAACACTCACGACATATCACAATATCTAGAGCAAAACTTTCCAAATATTTTTTTTGATATTTATCTATTTCTAAATTTTATTGATTATTTATATAATTTGCGCAATCAAACTCAAGGATTTTGATCTAGAATTATTGAAAAGATTGGGATTCTTGTAAATCCTCACTTGTTCCAAATTTTCTCTTTAAAACTTTATTTTCAAGCTTACCAATTGAGTTGCCCAAAATTTTCAGTTAACTTTTTTATTTTTATTTTGCACATAGGTTTCGATTTATTGGTTTGTTTGGATTGAGTATTAGGTTGTGTTAAGCACATAATAAGTATTTATTATAATCGTTAAATGGGTTTCTAATTAACGGTCTAACAAATCAGATAGGGTTTGTTTATTTGGATTTTGATTTAGGTTTTTATATTTGTGTCCGACAAGTGTTTTCCAAAGTTTCGGTTTTGATCCAAATAAATATAGGTCTAGATCTTAGTGACCTGTGATTGCAAGTTCCTATACATATCATTAATGTCTTTCCTGCCTTCAATTGCTGCCTGCAGCCAAGTAGTCCACCCCAAGTTGTTTGACACAACTGAACAAACTTCTGCGGAATCAATCTGTTTGTCTAGGGGCTGGATCCTGATCCGCCCGATTAGAAGGATGATAACGAAGTTGAGGATGCTTAAGATGCGGAAGAAGGGGAACTTATATGAGAGAGAAATCCTGTTGGAGAATCTGATGGCGACTATCACCTGCAACCACCGTCCCTTCTCTGAGGGCTGTGTGAGAGGCATGATGCCTCCCACAGCCCAAGTCTGGCCACCCAACAGCCAGTGCAAAGATCCTGGGCCAATGCGGTGGAAGGATTGGCCCCTACAGGATCATCTCCCAGAGCAACTATGGTCCAAAGTGGCGAGAAAACTCGACTGGAAATCACACCAGAACGCCACGAGAGAGAGAGAGAGAGAGAGAGAGAGAGAGAGAGAGAGAGAATTTCACGTCCTCAAGAAACCGGACGGTCCAAATCCGTGAGATTCAGGGTTTGGAGTCTTTAGACACCAGTGGAAGATGGAGTTTGTTTGGCGCCAGGGTCTGTTTCCCGTGGGAGGAGGACTCGTCAAAGAAATTGTCAATGATGAGGATACCACCCAGACATGGTTGGGCAGTAAAAAAAAAATAATTTGTCAACAATAATTATGGGATTAATTCCGTTTTAATTTTACAAGAATGAAGTAAAAAAACAAATTAGGATATAACAATGAGATTCAGGTTCAAGAATCATTATGATTGGATCTAATTGGATCCATAATTGAGTTCTTTTGAAAAGTATTTTACTTAATTATAAGTTTTCATGTTCTAAACGCTTCTCTCCAAAGAGTTTTTTGCTGATTTTTTTAAAAAAGACAGTTTCAAATTTTTTTTTTCATTTTTCAAATTTTTATTGAAAGAAACGTGTCCATAGAGTTTTACACTGCCAGGACAGCGACCATAAATACACCTGACAGAGCCAGCACGACTAAGTCTCTAATCCTGTGAGCGGTTTCTCCGTGTAAATATAAAAGAATAATAGAGTTTGGCTAAATATATATATATATATATATATATATATATATATATATATATATATATATATATATATATATTTGAAGGGCAAGCTGGGGTTAGGCAGACCCCTACCAGTTATACAAACTGTATCATTGGGGTTTGAACCTGCAACGTCCCAACACAAGGTGACGTGGACTAACTGCTCCTATACCAGACAAGGAGAACTATGTTCCAAACACAAATTCTCAGATTCAAAGTGAGATTTGAGGAGATTAAACACACTCCGATCAACCTAGTTTAAATCGGAATCACTCCACGTGCTCCCGGGTTGTCCGAAGCAACAGTTTCTTCATGTGAATCTTGCTGAAACTGTTTTGGATCCGGCATGGCCCGAGCCCTGGCTTGCTATGCACTATCTAGCAAGGCCTAATCTTGATGTTACCGGATCTAAGCGAGCACGCATCCCAGTCCAGGCCATAGTTGCACTGGTAGTCAATACACCTTAGCATATCGTATATCAGGCATACCAATACCAGATACTAGTATGAAACTTGTCTCAAAAACCATAAATAGAAATATCAAAACTAGTTACAAATTATCATTTTCATTTAAAAGAAGTAATAAATATCTTTTCATATACTTGTTATAAAATTTGTATTTATTATTAATAAATATCAAGTTACTGGTAATTTCGCAATATAGGATATTGATAGCAAACAATAAGTAGACTTATATATTCACTTGTGACAATGATATGAATACTATGTTAATAATTTTTAATAATATTTCAGTAAAAAATATTTTTATGATTAAAAAATAAAAATCTGCGTCCTTGAGCCCCATTTTTTAAAGTTTTTCAAACTAGCATCATGTGTCAGGTGGTATCTGTATCTTTGTGACGGTTCGAGGGCCGTTCTACAATTGGTCATAAATTTATATGGAACAGCGGGCATGGAAAAAATTATATAACCAACATTTCACATACACACAACATACCGACCACACCCTGATTTAAGATGAAAATAATTTACGATTTATTTGTTATAACTAGGAATCTACATCGTATTACAAAACTGAGATGTCCGATCAAGGATACTTTGGCTATTGGATGGGATGCAACAAAGTTCAAGAAATAATGAACGAACTCACTTGCGCGTGCACACACACAGAGTTAAAGTTTGCTAAAATCGTTGCATGTAAACGACTTAGCACACATTTTTTTTGTGTATAATCGACTCCATGAATGTGATCTACATGCTGTTTTTAACGGAGCCAGCCTTTGAATTGCTGGAATCCATGTATACAGGTTTTTCCTGTGATGCAAAAACCAACTGTTGTAAATGCACCAATTTTTTAGATTTAAAACAAAAAAACAATTTTTTTTCTCGAAAAGCATAATTGAAAGGTTGATTCCCAGTAAATCAACCATGCGGAACACATCTATGAGGTTAGATTGAGTCAAAACAGCTTGCATCTTGAGATTCCAACTAGATTGTACCAACAATCGACTGCATTATATATATATAGTCCCATTAACAACTCTTCCAGTAGGGACTTTAAATGCATGTGAAAATCTTGATGAAAAACCTGCTCTGAAGAGATGGAATTTACATCCAGTGGAGAATACTTGTTCATGTTTCACGCTTTTGGTCATAAGTGAGATTCTATATAAACTAGTCAAACCAAGGCACTATACCTTGTCTGACGATATTTGCATGAAAACAGAGACGCCACACATCAAGTTGATAATTTAACAGTGTGCTCGTGCCGCAGTTACCTCAAAACACTGCACAAATCATAGTAGCACATAAAGCCAGAAGATGATTTACAAATGAACCATCCTAATGTATATTTGGCAGCACAGGGCAGTTGCCCATTGAGGCACAACCAAGCTTGTGTACCGTATTGACATTTGACATGGTTATTAAGCCAATTAGAAACAACATTGGGAAGAATACAAATAAACCCACCAACCTTGCCTTCAAGATCTACAACAGTTCTGCAATAGCTTCAGAATTTCAACTTGATACATCACACTGTAGATACAAAGCTCCTCTTTGGGGAAAAAGAGATCCTAAGAATGCATCTTAATCAGGCTTCCCTGTAATAAACAAACAAATGAATCAATTATTCATTATGTTTTTGAAAAGTTTTACTTCCAAGGGTTCACTGCTTTTGTATCCATGTTTATTTACCATGATTCCCAAGCCAAGTTGAATCTAAACCTGTTTACAGCCTTTATGTGCAGCAGAAGAGGAAAGGAAGGACAGTGCATTGCCATCTTTCAACCATTAACATCACGCTAATTGCTAACAAGCTTACATAGCAAAGAGCATACCAATGTTTCAAAAGAAAAGCTCGAATACTGACTAATTCAATTAAAATATTTGCTTCTCATGTGGCCTATACATTCCCTAATAATGTGCATTTTCTGTTATGAACAATGCTAACAGGAACATTTGAATAAACCTAGTAGAAAAAGAAATTTCTGATATGCCAGCGCAGATTGACACACTATTTCCACCCAATGGCAATGCCAGTATCCACAATATTTCTGATACTTATGGAACCAGTTCTGAGTCTTCTGACAGAACCTCTGGTAATCAATGTTTCATGGCTTCAGCTTTCCACATGCACCTGGAATTATACTTTCACAGAATAAGCAGAAGTCGTAAATGGAAGAGTCTGCCAATCTATACTACTAAACTTGAAAATCAGATTCTCTCAGTCGAGCAAGTGGAGTGAAAATTAGGAGTCAC
This sequence comes from Nuphar pumila, assembly GCF_984573655.1. Taxonomy (NCBI): domain Eukaryota; kingdom Viridiplantae; phylum Streptophyta; class Magnoliopsida; order Nymphaeales; family Nymphaeaceae; genus Nuphar; species Nuphar pumila. The sequence goes on from NC_143254.1 coordinate 105,379,154, forward strand.
AGATTTAGCATTGGAAGCAGCAATGATATTTATAAAAAGGCAATTTTTGTCAAGGGGGAAATTCCCTCCAGATATCTCTTTGACCTGTTTTTCCACTTCCACTATGAGTGAGACCATCTTGTCATCGCAACCATCCCCACACCAAACACAGAGAAATGGTGAACACTACAGGTTCCCTGTTAACAAACCTAAAAGTACAGAGAGTGGAGTCAAATACTGAACAGCCGAGAGGCAAAACCATGTGCTCCTCTATTTGGAGATGTCAACCCAATTGAGTTAATATGCTAACAGTAGTCCAACATCTTCAACCTACCAAAAAATGTGAATTTCAAGAATCTCATGAATAAAATTAAGCCTGAATAAAACATTAACGAAATTCCCCACCCCTGAGAAAAAATAAAAGAAACATAGAAAGACAATGAGATTTACCTGGTTAGTGAAGCAAATGCATCTAACCTTGTGACAAAAAAACTTCAGCTAAAGGAGATTCAGTTACCTGTTTGAAAATGCAAAGCCTAACTTTTAGAGAAAAGGCATCAGGAAAGAAAAAGGGAAGAAAATTACTAATCATTGGGAATGAACATCAAAATATTGTCTTTCAAGTATAAAGTGGCCATACATGTCTTTGAATAAGTTAAATTTGATGTTACTTAATATTTAGTTAGCAATGTGAAATTAGCAAACCTCTTTGCAAGTTTTTTTGTTGTGACCAAGTTTTCCACATTTGCTGCATCTCTTCTTATTGCTTGTGCTTGTTTCCAAAGAAGAACCATACATCCCTTCCTCCAGGTGAAATGGCCATGACACTCTCAAAGGATCATCCATAACACATGAATTCATGATAGAAGGTGTAAATGTCAAATTGACTTCACTGTATTGGTTCCCATCAATAGAATTACCAGCATAGCTGCTAACAATATATTCATTATGACCTTCACCCCCAGAAAGATTTTTTTTCATAAGCTCTGCAATTCCTCTAACCGCAACTTTGTAATGGTCTGCCGATAATGACCCCTCCTCCACAAGATGAATAAACATCCTGTATAAATTATCATACCGTTGGACTTCACTAATAGGCACCATAACATTAGAACGACTTAGTAAAGCATGCATACGTTTGAAGTCCTTCCTCCAACGAGGGAGAATATAATGATTTGGAATCTCATGAACACCTATATGGTTAAGAACATATAATGCATGCCTACATAGAAAACCTTTATATTGAAATAGATGACATATGCATTGAACTTCAGCTGCATGCTTATTTGAGATAACTTCAAACTCCTTTGAACCCACAATATTGCTATCCTTGTCAAAAATCCGCTCTTTAAGGATATAAGTAGAACAGTGTCCATCTGTTTCAGTACGCTCTATATTGTAGCAATCAAATGTACCATATACCTCCTCCTGGAATAGTACAAATATTTCTCCAGAATACACCTTTGCAAGTTGGCTTTCATAACAAAGATGAGTCCTCATAACTGGCACCTTGTTGTAGGAGTCAAAATCAGCTTGAGCCTCCTCTTCATACTTCTTCTTAAGAACCACCTCATATTTTTCAGTGAATTCCTTAAAAGAAGTGTTTGAATACACGTATCCATCAAAGAACACATTGAACTTTTCACCACGCCGAGAAGTAGACATCCCTGCATAGAATACGTTCTTTATGAACACTGGAGCCCACTGGTGACGGAGTTCATACAATGATTTGAGCCACTGATTATCCTCAAGCTTGTATCTTTCAATCACTTCCTTCCAAGAAATTTCAAATTCATCAGCTCTCAAAGAATCATAGACTGCTTTCTTAATTGCTTTCTTGATTGCCTTATAGTCCCCTAATCCTCTCAATTTTGTTGGAATTTTTTCCATGATGTGCCATAAACATAGACGATGGTGTGCCTCCGGAAAGACCTCCCTAACTGCCACTTGTATAGCTTGACACTCATCAGTAACAACAGCATCTGGGAAACGTCCTGACATACAATCCAGCCATGACCTTAAAAGCCAAGTAAATGAATCTACTGTCTCATCTGCAAGCAAGCCGCATCCCAGCAATACATACTGGCCATGGTGGTTCGCTCCAACAAATGCAACAAGAGGCAAGTCATATCTGCTTATCAAGCTTGTTGTATCCAACATAACAACATCTCCAAAATACTCATATGCTGCCCTGGACCTGGCATCTGCCCAAAAAATATTCCTTAACTGTCCTTCACTATCAACATCCATCAAGTAATAAAAGCATCTGTTCTTTGACTGCATACGCTCAAAAAACATATGAATCATTTCCAAATCTCCCTTTCCAAGCTTCAAATGTCTTGGCCCCTGCTGTTCAGGGGGTGAGTGTTCTTGCTGCCCAAACAGTAGCTGTTGTGGTTGAGGCTGATTCTGCTGCACAAAATCTAAGTGCTGCTGTTGCATTAAAGGTACTTGTTGTACAAAAGGTAGTTGCGCATAAAATCTTGGAGCTATGAATAGTGCATTAACAGATTGATTTGATTTTTTTCCGGATCTCTGATCCTTTTTCCCTCTCATCTTAAACTTCTTACCTCCAGAGTCCAGGTAGTGATGATGTGATTTATATCGACGTGTCATATTTGGGTAACAGACATGGTTGTGGGGAAGATGGAGTTCGGTCACCACCCACTTCTTTGAAGAATTTTGCTTAACTCGCATCACGGCATCACAACCAATCCTCGTTATTGGTTTCGAGTAGGCTGTAAATCTTTTTGGTGCCTTAAAACCCTCTTTGTTGCAACATATCACCACATGATTAATCTCTTTAGTCTTCTTTGAACGGCTAGTGGATTTTATTCTAGTGCCAAAACCAACATGTTTAGCATAATCATAGTAAAATTTCTCTGCTTCTGCATAACTGTCAAAGCTCATTCCAAGAACAGGCTCAATATTGGCATCTTCACTAACAGTGGCAGGCTCTTTGCTAGTAGGCTCATTGTTCAGATTATCTTCATCTGCCTCAACTGTACTGGAGTCCATGCTGGAAGGTTTCGCTGATTCAACTGCATTAAGGTCCACATTAGCAGGTTTCGTTGCTTCATCTATATGGGGCTCTGTGCCTGATAAGCAAGGAGCATTTTCCTCCTCTTCAACAATAATGTGGTCTATTTCATTGGATTCCATGATCACACTGCCTCTTGTTGTCCTTCAGTCAATGACCTACAATCTGGGGGAATTTAAAATTTGCGAGTGTACAACTTGATTTTAATTTATTAAAACGAGAAAAGAGAAAAGAGAAAAGAGAAAAGAGAAAAGAGAAAAGAGAAAAGAAATAAGTAGCAGAAACCTCAGGAAAAGATATTGCTATTAATTGCTTCTCAGAAATAATAAAATAATACCAATGCAATAAGAGAAAAAGGATGCCTCCCTGAAGATCCATAAATTCATTTTATGAGGGGGATAAACTATATGAACTACATCAAAATATCGAAAAAAGATGTGCTATCAACAAACCAGTACAATAAAAGAACAGTGAAGCCTTTCTCTCTCGCTAAGAAGGGTTGTATAAAAGAGAGAACCCATAGAAAGTACAAAACACAACCCGATGATTGTCATTCTGTAAACCAGGACAATCTGAGCATTTTGAAGGGCACCATCAACAATTTTAGTGGTTAAATATAACAGTAAAACTATGTAACACAGACTCTTCTAACAAAGCACAGCACCCGCGTCACCCCCGCACCCATGTGGGTGCGACAGTTGGACACAACTTCCCTTGTGTCAGGTGAAGTCAACCACACTGGGGTCCATTTCTGTCCAAAAGTATATTCAGTTAACCTTAACCAAGTCCAGTTTTATCTATATTATATATATAAATACATAAATGCACACATACACATAGTGTTAACTTAAAACTGTCAATATATATATGCCCTCCCCGTAACCCTGCACCCCCGCACCCAAGTTTTTTTTAAGTGCCGCATCGCTGCATCCGCACCCGCACCCACACCTATGTGACATAGCAGTAAAACATACCAATGAACACTATGAGAAAAGGAAAACTGCACTATGATAAAACTAACCTTGTCCAGCTCTCCGTGAGATAGTAGAACTAAATGGGTTCTTAAACAAAGGATAATGTTTGGGTGCATGTATTTGGAGAGAATTGGTTGAAATAATTTCAAAGAAATTGGACTTTTATTTTTTTCTTTTTCGGTTGGGAAGCACCTCCAGGCTAATTTCATCTTATCTGGAGACTAGTGAGGAAAACAAGAATCACTTGAAGCATGCTTTGTTAAGAGAAGTACAGGCTTTGAAGAAAGAACTACATTTGACAATGGAAGTTCTGCAGGATTTGGTAATGATCATAAGAAACAAAATGGCATGATGTAAAAGAGAGCACATTACTTTTTTTCCATAACATGAGAGGCAGATACCGGACCAAAGAAGTAAATTAGAGATAAGGGCCTCAGGATTACTCGAACTGGTGTCTTCTTTGTAATGAACGCAGAAATATAGTGCATTATGGTTCCTCATTACCCTCTTGAGTGATTGTAAAACTCCATTAATCCCCTTCCCAAAACACTAACTAGGCCCAACTCCTTCAGAAGAAAATGGAGCTAATACGAAGTAAACAGAGACCTGCCTCAATTTCTTTTATAGTTATTCACCCCTCCAAAAAAAAGGCAATATTCACAGGTTACATCCATGATTACATATTTCTCCTCGAGGACCTAGATGTTTAAAATCCTTTTATGAAGGAGCAAGACCAATAAAGATGCATGATCAAACTAGAGTCCCGCTTGTCATGATCACTTCCCTTAACATGGCTAGAAAATTTTACAAAGAACCGATGGACATTGTTTCAAAATTTTTGAAGGAAACTTCAAAAAATTAGAAGGAAACTTACACCAAAAGTTGCAGAAGGCATTCCATTGATCAAATAGACAGTTATTAGGTATACCTTTTCACTAATAAAACTTTAAAAAATTCACTGGGATAAGTAATGCACAAGAGACCTCTAGAATATACTCCTTTGATCACCCTATTGCCTTATAGCATATACAACTAGTGGCATGTGGACTTAATACCATAATTTTACAAGCATTCACAAAGATAACATTAGTCATATCGTTTCCCATTATCTGTAATACAATAGATTAACATTAGCATTATATTGAATTTCAACCACTTCACAGTAGGAAGGCAAATTTGTCTCAATTTCATCAAATAAAAAGTCAAAATCATAATCATCAATGAAAAGATAAAACTGGATCAAGCGCATAAACATTATGATGAACCATTTCAAACTTCCAGCTCTATCCACTCAGAAGGAAGCTTAACATTGTTCAACCAGTTGAAATATAACAAACTGGAGGATTGAACCAATCAACATAAAAGTGGAGGCATATGCCAATGACAATTTAGACAAATGAACATCACAGTCTATAATACTACAAAACTTTTTTCAAAAAAAAAAAAAAAACTACAAATGTAATGAGCATAAAATCAGGATTATCAAACTATCTCACCAAAGACAGAATGATCCCTGATCTTATATGTGCCATGCTCCTCTACTCCACTTCAAATCCTAGAAAACACAATAAATAGGGAAAGAAGTTAGACTATATTCAATTGATAAGGTGCTAATAGATAGCCTGTTACACAAGAATATAGGCACATGAAATCTGAAGAGGAATAAGAACCCTATCTTTGGTAGAATAAAACTATCATTCACTTTCAAAAGCAAACAAAGGCAAATAATTCTCTTGCTAGTCACATGTAAGCAGCATCTGAATCACTATTTCAAGAGAGGTTGAGTATCAAGTTAAGTTTATGGCTGTGTAACATAGGTACTTCAAAATACTCAACATACACTTGTTGATGCTGATACTTCTGGGTGCTGCCACACAGAGACATACAATATACTATACCAGATGCACTGTGTGCATAACATATTTTATACTTTTATATTTGTTTCTGTATATTTTATTAAAGGTCTTAATTTGAAGTAAATATGCACAAATGTATGTATCTATGCAATATACATAACCCAGCTGCTTCCACACAGTTTTGGAAAACAGGCATGTCATACCAACTGTACCTGTATCATATCATGTATCAGCGCTCATACGTAATGTGACATACATATGGAATTTTGATAACTTTCAAAATGGTGTGATGGTGGAATAGTGCATGTGATAACAACCTATTGGTGCTTAGAAAGAAGATGCTTCAACTCCTCTAGCCCTTCCACAATGTAACCGCAACATTGCGTCACTTCATTGTACCATCTTTGTGATGTCCACTTTCTTAGGACAATACAGATTTCAGACCATCTAGAAAGGTCCCAAAAAAATTCAAGAGTCTACTTTGTTTTCTGTAATGTTGTACACCTAATTTAATCCTTCTCAAGCATCATTCTTTTTAAGTGAGTGGGACCTCTAAGTATGAAGCAGAAAGGAAAAACAATGTAGAGGGTGTGGAAATTAACAATCAGGAAATAATTGATGGAAGTTGGAGTATGTGGAATTAATAATGTCTTGGAGTGATTAAACAAATGTCAACACATTAGGCATAGAGATATTATATTGATGTGTGGTGCAAATCCTGAGTATGTCATTGTTAGAACTAAGTAAGGGGGCAGCAGTTAGTTCCCTCTTTTTCTGCAGTGATTAGAAAGGAAACAAGAAAGGGTGTAGAGTTGGAGAAATCAGTTTCAACTGTTGGTAGAAGGATTTTGAGGAAGGTTTTTGTGGAAGGTAATGAAGGCAAAAGACAAGTATTGTTCATAGAAGAATACTCCTATGGAAGATGAGAAAGATTTTTTTTACTGAAGCTTAAAACTACATCCACCTAATACCTACTATCAGCTGCTTTCTATCTCTTAAACAAGACCAAAAGCTAGTTTATCCACAAACCTAATTTGTAACTTTAAAGAACTCATACATCTTATGCAAAAAATAATGTAGCTAGCTTTACAATTTATAAATGATGTATGGGATCCCAGGGCTCTCCTATTAGGGAAAAAATGGTTCCTGCAATCTTTCCTTGAATTAAACAAAGATAAGCTTAAATCCTATTACTCATGCACGCATTTTGTTTAATATCTTAATTATTTGAAAAGATGAACAAAATGCCATTAAAACATATCAAGAGTAAGGGACGAGTAGGAGTGGAAAATTTTGAAGCTATTACTCAAGCATGATTTCTGTTCCATATCTTAATTAGATCATTATTTTGAAAAGATGAATAAAAAGACACTAAAAACATATGAAGAGCAAATAAACAAAGAACAAGAATTATTAAAGGTCCACAGTAACCTCATTCAACAAGACTAAAATGTTGTTTCACCAGCAGCTATAACAATCATGTAAAAAATATGTCTAAGAGTTTCCTATTACATGGTTGAAGAAAGGTTAAGAAAAAATAAAAAGACAGAAAGGAACATGTGCAGATAAGTTGGAAATGAGGCTAATGAACAAAGAAGAGGAAGCAAATAAAAACTCAAATGAGATGGGATCAGAGAGGCTTCACAAATGAAGAAGAAATGGGAGAACCCCCAAAAGCACATGGGATTGGGGAACTCCTGTCAGAAGTCTCACTAAAGCTCGATCTGATAAGTTGGACGAAGGTGAATCCTCTATGTAAAGACAAATTCATAATGTCCCCTTACACATTTTGATATCAGACTAGATTTGAATTCATAATCTCATTTTCATTTTCCTAATCTTTCTCACGGCGTTTGTTCATTCAACCAAAGTCGCTCAGTGCAACCACACGAATCTCCTAGGAAGCTCCCCCTTCAAGTGCTCTTGCACTCAGTGGCCAAACCTCTCTCTCTCTCTCTCTCTCTACTGCATGTTCTGTGTCTGTATGTGTGTTAATTCATCCCTAAATGTACCTTCCTCAAGGTTTACACTGTATACCATGCTGGGGCCTCTTCATCTAAAATCTTTATGAGAGAGAGAGACCTATATCAACCAGAACCCTAGTGAATAGAAGAAGTTAAATTAAAGGGCAACCCCTTCCATGGCAGGAGCTGCCGTTAAGTGGGGTTTCTATTCAGATTAGGTTATGACCGAGGGGGGTGGGCGGAGGTGATGCATGCTATGAAAGGATCTGCTCTTGTTAATACCTTGTGTTATAGATTTGGCTCAACATTGAGTCGGAGAGAGACCCACCCAATCAAACGCCCAACCCCAAAACTCTCAAAGGTTTTCGCCGGAAAATCCAATTTTTGGAACGGAATATGCCACGTTAGTCGGGAAATCGCATTTCCAGTAAACCCATCTTAATGGTAGTCCGGGAACGCCATTCTTACGCTAGAATGGAGGTTTCTGTGCAGAGAGAGAGAGAGAGAGAGAGAGAGACCAACCTGCTGCTAAATGAGATAATGAATCTTGCCATCCAGCTCGCCTCAAACTCGCCGGAGAGAGAGAGAGAAGGGCAGGAGGAGAGAGGAAAATAGGGGCAAGTGCAACGCTTTTGGCACGCGGAAATCAATTAGCCAATGGTCCTCTGCAGAGTGTAAAGTTAACAGGAGTTTTCCCACTAAGCTCTCAAGGTCTTGGCTTAATTCCCAATGTACCATTACCTCCATTGGGGGCTTCATTTTTGTTAATCCCAGTAAAGAAATGGGATTTCATCAGTTGGGAAGTCCCGGCTTTGCCCTTCCCCAACGCCTTCAAATACCAAACAACCAGATTTTTGAAGTTGGTCTTCTTTCTTTCCTTAGCCAACGTCCTCTCCTGGTCTAACCAGAATAATGTGGGTTTGTATCTAAAAGTCAAGCCCCCAAGTGGGCTGAGGCAGTACTTAAAAGATTCACTTATCTCTCTGGAAAATCTTTGCACAGATGCAGCTATGACGTTCTTTGTTCGATCATGAGCATGTAAAAAACATGGAACTTAATTAAACAAAAGTGAGAAACCTACCTAGCAACTCTTATGTTCATGTTTCCATGTTGGGTGCTGATGCCTTTGGTGTGATAAACACTGCTTCTTGTGGGGCTTGCAATTTTCATAGTTTATAGTGGGCCATCTATGTATTAGCACAGAAGAATCCACTATACCTTCAGATTTAGCAGTTGCAATCCATAAAAGAATTGATATGTTGTGGCCAATGAAATTGGTAATGAGGAATAATGAGGTATTTTTGTGTTGCAGCGTATTCCAGTTGTTGGAAACTGGGTTACTTTTACGTTTTAACGTTTGGAAGAAAGAAAAAGATTTACAGTAAACTTTTTTTTTTTGCCTACGAGAAGTTTTGATTAGATAACTTTTTTAAATAAAATTTTTTCAGTTATTTATGTAGCATGACAAAAACATAATGAAAAATGAGAGGGGGGTTGATCAGCTCCAAGAGAGAGAGAGGTGGTAGATCAACCATACCTAAGAGTGAGGGAGAGGTGATCGACCACACCTCAATTTGAGGCGGTAAAGGCAAGAAAATATATGTATCTAAAGATGAGATGTTTAGTATCAAGTCCATGGATCTATGTGGTTTAACCATTGTAGACACCCTCAATTTTGATAGTCATTTCATGTTGGGAGTCATAGGCTAAAATCCAGTGTTTTTGATCTATTTTAAAGTTATGTTAACTTTAATTTTATTTTTTATACTTAAAAAAGCATCTCGTAGGATTTATTTTTCAAAATATTAATTAAACTAGAGGATCTTAACTTTCAAACAAACCAAAAAATTAGGTCAATCTAACATCAAAGCAAAAAGTTATGATCAAAATAAGGTGACTTGTTTAGTAAAAATTTCAGTTTTTCAAGTAGGGTTCACTTTGAATAAAATTGTTATCATCAATTTTTTTAAATTGGTTTTTTACTTAAAGAATAAATTAAAGTAGAGGACATTAGCTTTTCAACACAACAAACCATGTCTCGATTTGACATTCAAATGAAAAATTATTGCAAAAAAAATTAACTTATCATAATAGATCAAAAGTACAACTCAATTTAAAACATGAAGATATAAAATTCATATATCCAATTCTAAAAAACTTATGGTGTAAGACCCAAGAATTTTTAATGATAAATTCAAGATTTTTATTTAAGATTACATAAGTTCGGATATAGGAGCAACCCAATCCCATCGAGTTCGGGTTCAATGCGTGTTGGAATGAACCCGACCCGATATCCCGCCTGAACCAGGGATGAAGCGATGCAAACTTCATAGGATCAATCCATACAAGATTTGGATTGATCGAGAATCCAAAAAACCTATTTAATCGAAGTAGATTGAGTACATATGCATGATTTGGATCGAGATCTAAACGACCCAAGCTCAGAGGGGCATTTACATAAAGAAAGAAAGGAACTAGAGGCTGATTGAGAAAAATAAAGTTTTTTTTGAAAATTTATAAGAGGGGAAGTTTGGGAAGTCCTCATGGAAGGGACCCCTCCCCCCATGGGGCTATGACGTGGTAGCCCCTCTCTCTCTCTCTCTCTCTCTTTCTCTCCTTATCCCTCCCCTTTCTCTCTCCTCCCTATTCCACGTAACCCCTCATTTTCTCAATCTTTCCTCTCTCTCTCTCTCACTCTCTTGCCGACTCTCACAGTCTCCCTTAACTTTCTTTCTTTTCATGTCTCACTTTCTCTTCTCTCTCCTTCCCCTTCACAAATCTCTCTCTTTCTCTCTCTCTCTCTCACACACACCCCACCACCCCATCGTCGAAACCACTCTCCTATTGTCGGACGCTGTCATCGGGGAGCCTCTTCCGTTGTTCACACACCACTAATCACCTCTCTCTGCCACTGTACACCACTGCCCTCCTCTCTCTCGCCCTTAGTTTTTTCCTTCACTCGACACCATCACCACTACATGAATCTCACGCTACCGCCACTAGACCCCCATTGTCGTGCCACCGTAGGCCACACCCCACCACCTCCTACCACTGTCACCTTTTCCCTCTCTTATTCACAAGACCCCACTGAAACCCCCTTTCCCTCTGATTTTTTGGTTGCATGGGACCCAGAATGACCAACTCCAGTTGTTGTTCGCTGGTCACCAATGCAGGTCGTTGTCAAAGCTCTACCCCCCTGTGTTGTCTCTAGCCTTTCCCCCTTCTTCGATTGTCAGCCGCGAGGAAGAGAGAAAGAAGAAGAAAAGAAGAAAAGAAGAAAAGAAGAAGAAGAACAAGAATAAGAAGAAAGGAATAGGAAAAGAAGGGAAGAAGAAAAAAGGAAGAAGGAAAAGAGGAAAAAGATGGAGAAAAGGGGAGTCACACGACCACCCCTCTCCCTCTCATTTTGTTTTGTGTTTGGGTGTGCCACCATTGCCACCACCACCGGGCTAGGTGGGCCTCGCTAACGTCGGATAGCAAGTTGCTGATACTGCCATCATACTACAGCCACAAGATTCATACACATTGCCTCAGGATCTGTGCACATTGCCTCAGAAACCACGCCACATGTTGCCTCATGGTCTGTACCGTAGTCACCCCTATTGTCACACACCCTCTTGCATGGTCGATCCTATACACTAGAGTATGTGCCATATTTGAAAAGTTTGAGAAATTCTTGAACGAAGGACGCATCTTTAGAGGTATAAAATTCAAATCCTTATCGGGGCTAGGGATACAATACTCCTATGTTTATTGGGTTCCTAATTACGCAAGGGGTGTGTAAGTAGTTACCTGTAGATGCATTTAGAACCTTAAAATGATCTTTTTTGGATTTATAAATTTGTTAGAATATTTTATTAAATTAACTGGAGTGGGGTTTGGCAGACGGGATGTATAATCGTAGAACCAGGTTTATCTAAAATGTTTTCAAGTGTATTGTTTCGCAGATTGAACTCAATATAAAAAAATAAAACTGACATATATTGTTAATTGGCTATAGGTAACAATACATCTTAAGTGTATGTTGTGTGAGCATATGCCAACGAGGCATACACATTGAATGTTTATGATGTGTATTGATACATATGAAATTACAATATACATATAAAAATACTTGTTTGTGTATGTGTATCCAGAGTGTATATCTCTATTGCATTCATTTTTTGAGGTTGAGCTCTTGTTATGGCTCATTTCCTTCACGAATTATGTCTTAGTAGGCCCATATACATTCGTGCTTGTGCTCAGGTGGGCTCTATAGTGCTTAGTTTGGTTGGTGTGTCGCCATTTATAAGACTCGTATCGTCGCAAAAAATTGAGTGAATGTGGATATTCATGAGGTATATGTGATTAGGGTGATTTGCAAATATTAAATATCTTTGTGATATGATACATATTACAAATATTGAATATCTTTGTGATATGATATATATGTATGTAGTTGAAGCATACATATAATTGTTGATGCGATGCGATTCGTATGTATCAGTTGAGGCATATGTACCGATATTATTGTATTGTGATTTATACATATACAATTGAGGCATACATATGAATGTTGTTGTGTTGTGATGTGTATATGCAGTTGAGTCATACATACAAATGCTTAAGTAATTTGATATATACGTATCTAACCGACATACTTATGAATGAATGCGATGCATGTTTATTATTATGCATTATTTATGGGATAATGTATAAAATATGACAGAATGTATGGATGCATGCATTAGAGATTAAGTGATATGGTTGTTTGCACAAATTAGAAGATATTTGCTTAGGGTATATCGTATATATATATATATATAGTGGATGATATATCTGTAATGGTTTGATATTTATAAGTAACAAGCATCGACCCCTTATGCTGGTTTCAAATATGAAACCTTGTAATGTGTGTTTGACATTTGCGAATGTGGCAAATAGTAGGTTATAAAAGTGATGTATGTTCAAAAGACATGTTTCTTATTTGGTATTGACCCCAATATTTGTTTCGTATACTAAAATTGTATTCTATACATTAAATCTTGCAAGTATAGCAAGTTCGATCTATGCATGAGGTGCGCGATCGAATATCATGAATTTATAGGTGTTGACTCAAGATATTATTTGATGTGTTAAATTTCTGTTACTCATGTTTTAATCTGCAATTCTGACATATGTGATGCATGACATATATGATTGAATTACATAAAATTTATGAGTATTGACTCGAGTGCAACTGTTAACGGAATAATGCTTAGCATATACGTTTACTGTGTGAAATGACATGCATTGATAAAAAGTTTTCAAAAAATAAAAAAGTTGCACTATGCATCACTCTAAAAGATGGGGTGACATTGACTCATACTATTGAGGTTGAACAAGTAGGTCAAATGTGAACCTGCGTCTGCACCAACTCATGAGAATTGTGGTCCCATCGAATGTGGACTATTGCAGTCCCGTTAGGTCAAATATGAACCCTTCCCCTACCACAATGATTTAAAAGGACTTTACACTTTGATACATGTAGCAGAGTTTGAGGTACAACTGTATGCTAATAATAGTATGCTTATAATGTTTCAGTCTTTCAAAAGGATTTCATCAAATCTGAGTAAGTCAGATCTTTCCTCATTATTTTTTTTTATCAGCATATGTGTACTTACGAATAAAGATATGCATACATTGTATGCTTTTTTTATGCATAGATGTTTACATAAGTTTGTATACTTAAGTACGCATAAAGGAATACATATATTGTATGTTTGATATATACATGAGAGTGTGCATAAATTGTTTGCTTATTTAGACCTAGTAAGGATCTGCAGAATTATGCTGAGACATAATGTGTCTCATACTTTATTTCTTTTCTCTTTTTAGCTCCATAGAAATAGGCAAATGAATGTCGAAGGACACAGGGACTGCTGTGTTGGACTGAACTGTACCCTTCTATTTTCTTTTGTATTTTGTGTACAAACTCTAAAATTTCATTTATGACATAAATGATTTTTTTGTGATATTTGAATTATTATGATTTGATTCTAACTCTGTGATGCACCCGAGTTTGGAGATGATTTTGAATTGGTTCAAAAAAGTATTCTTCTGTGTTTAAAAAAAATTTCTCCTAGTCGAAGCGGGGCATTAGATTTGGAATCTCCATCCACGCTCCTAGATTCTTATCTTCTTAGAAAACTCTAGAAGTCACCTACAAGTTTTTATTTTTTTCTTAAAGATAAGCCTTCCTAATCTCTTGAGGCATGTTTTCATTGGTGACAAGTGGGAAAGTAGAAGCTGGTTGTGAATTACGATCGTAGGATCCAAGAATCACAAATCATTGAAAAGTAGTAGGTGATGAGAAAAGTCGAGGCTCACTTGTGCCAGCATGTCACTTTCCTAGCATGAAAGGTAAATTTTCATGAAAATTACATGAAACAAACATGCTCTTAAGGTTAATGAGAGTGAAAGCCAAAAAATAACCTAGCATTTACCATGCTGCCACTCATACACAAAGAGAGAATTTTCTTGGCTTTTGGCACACAAAATTTTAATATTTGTTTTTTAGGAAATCTTGATGGTTGGTTATTATGTTTTCCTCAACATGCTGAGCTTGGGCTGTTCAGGCTTAGCTCAATAAGACTACACCCTAGCATGAGCTCTGTAACGCTCCAAATTTTTGTATCTTGAAAATCATGAAAAAAAAATTTCGAAATATTTTTCTAAAATCACAGCGAAAAATTAACACAAGACAAAACTTGGTGCATTATTTCCCGATCACATTAACATCCATATAGGCACTTAAGTTAGACATTTAAACATTTATAAATCGAATAAAAGTTTATTACATCTCCAAATTTAATAATAATAGTCTATTTAAAAATTTAAAAATAATCAGATTTAAAAATTTAAAAGTAATCAGAGTCTTGAGCATGACACAATGCTCGCAGTCCAAAAATAGTCAAAGGTTGGGAAAGGCTTGTCTCGGTCCCCGTCGCAACCTCCCATCATCGCATGTGAGTTCACTCGCTACTTAAAAATATTTAAAATCAATAGGGTCAAACAAATATGTCTCAGTAGGGTAGAACTATTTAGAATAAATAAATTAAAATCAGTATGCAAGAATTACTTCAAATTTTCATATATTTAACAAGAGTAATCACAAAAAAATTAAACATGCATTTTTAATATTTCATGTAATCATACATTTGTGAAACTAAGTTTAATCAATCATCCACTCAAACATAACTAATTAAATATGCATGAACAATTAATAAATGCATGCACTTACCATAACAGAAGCCAATTTTATACATGAGCTATTTCTTATCTTTAATTAAATATTCTTTTGTATATGATGCATGCCATGAATATCTAATGCACAATCATTTAAGTTTTCACTTCTTAGCTCTGTGGGTACTAATACAGGTTTAAACCTGGATCATGGTCATAGCATAGACAGTGTTTTTAAACATAGGTGACTTTGGCCTGGCCAGACACCTTTCACCAGTCCTACGGGTGAGGGATGAACGTATCGAGATAGCATTCTCAACACCGTCATCCTGATGCATCAGATTTTAACTCATGAGTTTCTTTTCTTTCCGCTGCAGTCTATTGTAGAGGTTTATCCTATTTTCGTGGGTGAGGAAGATCAACCTTTCATGCTCAAAACTTATTCCCACGAAGTCGTAACTACCGCTTACCCTCTCCTTGCAAGCACCTTTTTTTAGTGTTACCTGTTTAGTTTCTTAAATTAAGTCATTTTACATACAATACCATATATAAATCTTTTAAAGGGAATCGGTCACTTCAGGGCCAATGGATGCATATTTAAAATATTATATTTGATAACATGCTCATGCTTCATTCTTTTCAATCATATGCGCATATGCATAAACAAAGTGATGGATTTCTCAAACATTGCATGCATCCATTTAATTACATCATCACCATCATCATAGTAGACATATGAAAAAAGTACAATAGGTATAATCCTTTTTAACATTCTGATTCAATTCACTAAATGGACACTACGGTCCCTTAATTAGCGAAAGGCCATATAGGCAAGCTTATTCCTTCGCTTAGCATTCAGTTCATGCCCCATAGATGGGTATATAATTTCTTGCATAAAATTAGCATTTGACATTGCATATACAGGCTGACATCTATTTGTAAAAGCATGCATATCAATATATAATTTAAGCAAGCATTTGGGGGCCGATTCCTAAACCGATTTTAAAATTGCAAAAACTCAACTTTGTCTGACTGTTATAAGTTACAAAATTTTTTTTAGTAAATGATTAGAGCTGAATTTTTTACATTTTGTAGAGAATTGTGTTAGCTTTCTGATGGCGCAAACCATTCATAAAAATTCATCTGTATAAGGGAGTTACAAACGTTTTGGTGCAGACCTATACTTTTCTGTTACGACTATCACAAAACAGTATACTCTATGAACAAAGTTCAAAATTTCATAATAGGCATAAACTTTTGTTAACTTTCCAATGCAATAAACCACTCATAAAAACTCCTTCGAACGAGAGAGATATGGGCAATTTACTAGTCGGGTGTTAGGTCAGAACTACGTAATTTTGGAAAATATGCATTCGGATGGGCCAAATCAGGCCACCCAAATTCATACTTCTAAATTTTTTTCACATGAATAAATTCTAAAAAGCTATGAAATTACATCCAAATTAATTTAACAAATCTACTATGAACAAGTCTAGTTTTCGAAGCTATTAGGCTAAAAAATAGACCTGTCTTCTCGAAGCATATTTCCTCAGAAATAGTTTTGGTAAAATTTACAATAAGGTATATAAAATGCATAATTTTTCTATGAAATAAAATAAAAAAATCATGCTATAATCACAGATTATTTACATGCACATTTACTATAAATTTTAATTAAAATTTACATGAAAACAATTAGATATAACATGTTTTTTCCAAAAAATATATAATTTATTTATGAGAAAACTAATAGCATGAAATGCGTATTTTTATATGAAAGACATAATGAAAATCATAAAAATTCTTACAATACATTCAAGTGAACCTAATTTACTAATTCTAATTAAAATTTTCAAGAAAACAAATAAGTAATAAGTGAAATTTTCATAATTTATGGATTTTATTTTTGAGAAACCGATAGCATGCATATAAGATTTCTTTTTGATTTTTAATTAGAAATTTTGGCTACTTTTGAAAATGACTCAATTTCTTCTAAGGAAAATCGAAATCAACCCCTTATTCTTACATCTAATATAACTTTTTATTATAAATTCACTTTTCATTCTTTTCCAAAAAAATTTATTTCAAGTCATCGTACCCAATTTTTGGGGAAATTAATTTTTAAGAGGGGTTTTCTTTCGAAAACCCCTTTCTATCTTATTTTTTGACAACCTTAAGCCAAATCCGCGTGTAGGAGGCATGGTTTAGGGTCTGTCCTTATAAAAATTTAGAGGAATTCATGCCGATGATTTGTAAGTTATGTGTACAACATATAACCCCCTACCTTTTTGACAAAATCAGCTCCTACACTTGTGAATTCGATCTTTAAGTATGAACCAGCCGTCCAACACATGCAATGGCCATGCCAACAGACTCCTTTCGCTCCTTACATGAATGTGAAAGTACTCCTTGGTGAGCCAAGGGAGGATGCACCAAGAGATCGTATGGAAGAAGAAGAAAAAAAATGGGAAATAAGGGAGCAAGGGGAGGAAGAGAGATAGAAAAGGGAAAATTCCACAAGGGTGCAAATAGGGGGGGCGTGAGCCCCTTCCTTATTTAAATAGGGAGTAGGAGAGGTCAAGGGTTGGAGTAAATCCCAGCCCTTGATTTAAGATCAAGGTTTATTTTTATTTTCCAAGAATCCCTACTTTCCTTTCTTTTTTTTCTAACCTCTTTTTTTTTGTATTTCTATTTTAGCTACTTAGGCTTATATTTTATTTCATATATATCATACAGGGAAATAAAAAATCCCAAAAGTTTGTATGCGCATGGATTGGACTAAAAACTTTGGTGGGTATTTAAAAATTTTCTTTTTATGTATGATTCTTACTATCCCAGGCCGATCTTTCAGAATAGGACATGTGCAGTGTGAATCTCTACTGAGTGGAAAATGCATCGAGTGTAGAAATGCGCGGTATGCGTTCGCTTGATCGGTGACGTGCGGTGGTAGCATGGCACATGATAGACATCAGTATCTTCATTAGTGCATCGTTGTATGCTGGCACAGACGTGAAGCGTTGTTTGGTTAAGCAGTGCCTGCAGATCAGAGGATGTTACCTTTGGACATTTGGTTAAGGACCGCTCGACTTGCAAGATGTTCCATGCATAGCGGTTGAACGCACGGGTGTACGTGTGAGTTAGGGCTAATTCTCCCAGGGATCGCCTTAGGTGGTTCCAACCGAGTATGGTGACTCGGGACTAGGCGAGTGAATGCCTAGGCGTCGATGAATGAGTCTGGGTGGTGCTCGTCGCTATGATGTTCAATCATTGACTCGTCTTTGAACTGGAGGCCGCAAGGTCTTGTTCTTTCAATGACAAGGTTTTGCTATGTCGTGCGCATGAAGACGCAATACGCTTCATAGCATGCAAGGATAAGGAAAATTTGTGCCCCTTTTGAAAGTGATATCTGATATGGGACGACTATGCACTCAGCGACATGAACTACATAGAATGCACAATTAGAAATGCGCTTGATTAGCTTTCGCTAGGCAGCTGCGCACGAGGTGGTGCATAAGGCCAATGAAAATGATTCAGCGCATGAAAAGGTGTTGATACACTGCCTTTGGTTGTTAGGTTGGCTAGATTGGGCAGCTTAGCGCGTCGCGGGTTTGCGAAGCATTCTATCGTCGTGACAGAGCGATAGAAAGGTTTGCGACAATAAGGAAGGTCCGTCACACCACACTGGCTTATTGAAAAAAGAAAGCCCGCGAGTTGATTTAATAATCCAACTATTCTTTGGCATACCTGCTAAAACTTTGGTAGGGGTGTAAGTAGAGAGAGTTTAGGTCCAATTTGGTCAATTTGATTAGACCTCTTTTTTGGCTACTGAATCTTAAAAAGAAAGAAAAAAAATCCGAATCTTACTAAATACGTTAAACTGAGTGAAAATGGATCGGATTTTGTGCCGAATCCTATGTATTATTTTTTATGATGATCTTAAAATAGACTCCAATTTTGCTTTTACGTCAGATTCGTATGTACATTGGTTCTTTTTGGATTTTGAATTGATGATTTCTGTTAGTATCTGTGCTTGGAACATGATTAAATCTGATACATTTACATGATTTACATGTAAAACATATGTCCATGATCTATTCTTAATTACCTAATCCCATTGTACCATATAAAATTTGGATTTGGATAGAAATCTATTTCATCAATATCTGTTTTGGACTTTGACTTACTACTTTCGAAACTCAGCATATCAACCATGATCTGGCCCTCCATCCCAACTGGTTTACATCCCTAATTAGGCAATGCATGTCTTTTCTGAAAGGAAGTAAAAGCTAGGGGTGGCAAAATCTGACCCGACCCACCAACCCGCTTCTTAGCCTGGTTCGGGTTTGGCTTAAACGGGTTCGTGTCATAAATGGGTCGACCCGCCTAACCCGTTTATTAAACGGGTCATGTTCGTGTTAGGGGTATGCCAACCCACCAACCCGTTTACACGAACCCGTCAACCCGCAACCCGTAACCCGTGTAACCGTGTTATCTTGTCTATGTTATCAGGTTGACCCGTTTAATAAACAGGTTGTCGTGTCATGTAATCATGTCGTGTCGACCCGATAAATGGGTCGTGTTCGTGTTTGCCACATCCAACCCGTTTAATAAACGGGTCATGTTCGTGTTGAGGTATTTTGACCCGTCGACCCTGACCCGATTGCCAACCCTAGTAAAATTTCAATGGACCTATACATAGCGACAAAAGTTAAAACCGACAAAATATAGCTTTTCAAAAACCTGCTAGAATTTGAATTTTTTTTCATAAATCTCGCATTTTTTGGCAAAATCTTGATAATAAAAAATAAATTTAAAAATATAAAAAATATTTTTTATAAGAAAATATTAATAAAAAATATTAAAAAATAAAAACACATGGGTTTTTTCATAATAAATAGCCGTTTAAAACCTAAATATCATGTTTAAATTGCGGTGTTTATGTTTTTTCATAAATCTCATGATATTATCTCGAGATTTTCATAAATCTCACAATATTTGCCACTATGGACCCATAGTGTCCATACATGGGTAGCTACGCATGTATGTACACTATATCTCTATTGGCATGTTGAAATGCGTTTGCAAATGTGATGGGCTGGATACTTCACCTAAACTTTTAGTTATGGACAAAAGTTTGCTACACTCATGGGTAAAGTACTCTTTAGTGAAGAAACTCTAATTTTTTTTTCTCACATCTGACTCTCGGGATGTGACCTACATGTTCGGTTTGGTA
Organism: Nuphar pumila; assembly: GCF_984573655.1. NCBI lineage: Eukaryota > Viridiplantae > Streptophyta > Magnoliopsida > Nymphaeales > Nymphaeaceae > Nuphar > Nuphar pumila. The sequence goes on from NC_143254.1 coordinate 105,399,403, forward strand.
GAAATATACAATTGGATCATGTTTTTCTTATGTGTTGTAACGTCAATGATTCATAATGTAATAACTTTTTCAAACTTAAAAAGTTCATACTTTTATATTGAAAAATATGATCCAATTTTTTAGGGTAAAAATACGATTTGATTTCTAGTATTTTGACTTTGCCTAAGAGTTTCAATTAGGGGTTCCTTACATATGAGGGTAGCTAATATTTGCAAGGTGGGTTTAGGCAGACCCCATCAGTTACTCTCTTGCTGTTTCAGTTCAAGATCCGACTTAAAATGTTGATCTGAATAAAAACGTAGTCTGATTGCACATTCAGGCCTTGCTTGAAGGATTAATGTTTAGAAAAAATGTGTCAAACTCCGATAAGATATCTGACCATATCCGATCCGTTTGCAGCCCTATGCACGAGCTGTGAGCATGGAGACATGGGATCAAGTCTTGAGGATGACTACTTTTTCTAGTTAGTTAGGACTTGGGACCGACCCAATGCATCTTTCCTAGTGCCTTCAAACATGGAACCGAACTGGGTGTGTTTTTTTTTCTTTTTCAAACAATTATAAATTTGCAATGGTGGTGGTGGTGACTTGAAACTGGCAAAAGGAAGGCCAATGCGAGTTCTTTAGATTGGAGTTTATGGACACTAGTTTTTGTTTTTAGATATGATCTCGAAGATACTCTTTAATTAAACCGATAACTATAAACAGTTTTTGTACTTATCAATTGGGATGCTTCTGTGCTTATCAACAAAATGTAAAGAAATCCAGAAAATCGAGTACACCAAACTAGTGCCAAACCAAACTCTACATTTTTGGTGGTATCTGAGAAAATACTCTTTAGGGAGAAGTGGGGGGTGGAAACAAAGTTAGGCCTTGAAAACAGAGTTAGGTCTTGGACCATTGAGGGAATTGAGAATGGCATTCCACTGGGCCGTGGACTCAAAAGTTTGGTTTGGGTAAAAGTTCGCCAAACCGCGTGGACTTCAGTTTGTGGAGGTGGAGGTGGTGGTGGTGTTGTGAAAGAGGAAATTTTTGTTTTCTTTTTTGTCTTCCCTCTTTCTTTTATGACGTTTGTTCTTACGTGAGACGTAATAGGGTTTCGCGTCCAAACTACATTTCTGAGCCGAGATCAACGGTTGATAAGGGATGAGTGCAACGGCGTTGCACGACTTCGTGATCCCTCTAAAAACTCTCACTTCTGGTTTGGTTTCTCATTGACACTCTCGATCCCTCCATCTCCGGTGTATTGTGATCTTTTGCGATAGAAGCCGTTGCCGACTAGTCCTGGTACTCTCTCTCTCTCTCTCTCTCTCATATAGGTAGTGAGTAAACCAGATACATGGGGCTCTTGAGTCCCTGAAAACCTATTTTTTTGGGTTCTAGCAAGTTTTTCTGGTGGAAGGAAGCCCATATCCGAAAATCCGGTTTTGTTACCGGCGGAAAGCCTCCTGAAACCCTACAGGACAAACTCTTGGTTTTTCCGTATATGGGTGTTCATCGTCACAACACTCGATGGAACGTCGGATGCCAGAAAACACAGAATTTTGAACTTTCCTTCCAGCGGAAGACCTTCGGTGGATGCTGAAAATCTAGACGGGATCGATTTTCTTTGCCTTAGATATCTCTTTTCGACTACCTTTTCGATTGCTGAATTGGGTTTTTTACGCCATATAAAACGATTTCTTTTGATAATCCGTTTGGCAGAAATCACACGAGGAGCAAGCGGGAAAAATGGCGGGTTTTGGTGTGATTCGTGTTGGTAGTCGATCGATGGGGAGGAGTGGTGACCGTGGCTTCTTCCGCTCACTCTTCTCTTACAGGGTCTTTGTTACTGCCATGTTTTTTCTCCTATTCCTTGCCTCCCTCTCTCTCCTTACCACGACGACGACGATGACTACGATGCCAGAAACCATCGGCATCCTAAAGAATCCAACTCACCACCACCATCTTCACGCCCATGTCAGTAGGACCTTCCTTGCCCTCAAATCCGACCCCCTCAAGGTCCGCCTCGACCTAATCGTGAAGCAGGCTCACGACCACATTGCCCTTGTTAATGCCTATTCTGCCTATGCTCTCAAACTCAAGCTGGAGAACACCAAGCAGGTAAGAGTCTTTGCAGAGCTCTCGCGGAATTACTCAGATCTGCTCTCGAAACCGTCTTATCGGATACTCATCCAATCTGATAACCCAATTGAGGAAGAGGCCCTGCGTCAATTGGAGAAGGAAGTCAAGGAGCGGATCAAGAACACCCGACAATTGATTGCTGATGCGAAGGAGTCGTTTGATAACCAGCTAAAGATCCAGAAACTGAAGGACACCATATTTGCTGTCAATGAGCAACTCACCCGCGCTAAGAAGCAGGGCGCGTTCTCGAGCCTCATCGCTGCTAAATCGATACCCAAGAGCTTGCATTGCCTTGCAATGAGATTGATGGAGGAAAGGATCTCGCATCCGAAGAAATACATCGATTCCGGGCCACCACCTCCTGAATTGGAGAACCCCAATCTGTATCACTATGCAATTTTCTCTGATAACGTGATTGCTGCATCTGTTGTGGTGAATTCAGCAGTGAAGAATGCAAAGGACCCACGGAAACATGTCTTCCATGTTGTGACGGACAAGATGAACTTGGCAGCAATGCAGGTCTGGTTCAAGATGAGCCCTTTTAATGGTGCCCATGTTGAGGTTAAGGCAGTGGAGGATTACAAGTTCTTGAACTCATCTTACGTGCCCGTGCTGCGCCAACTTGAGTCTGCGAATCTGCAAAGGTTTTACTTCGAGAACAGGTTGGAAAATGCAACCAAGGACACAACAAATATGAAGTTCAGGAACCCTAAATATCTTTCGATGTTGAACCATCTGCGGTTTTATCTTCCGGAAATGTATCCAAAGCTGCATAGGATCCTGTTCTTGGATGATGATGTGGTGGTGCAGAGGGACTTGACAGCTTTATGGAAAATCGATATGGATGGAAAGGTGAATGGGGCAGTGGAGACTTGTTTTGGCTCATTTCATAGGTATGACAAATACATGAATTTTTCACATCCATTGATTAAGGAGAGGTTTAATCCAAAGGCCTGTGGATGGGCTTATGGGATGAATTTCTTTGATCTTGATTCTTGGAGGAGGGAGAAGTGTACAGAACAATACCATTACTGGCAGAATCTGGTAGGACCTTGATTTGCTCATCTTTTCTGTGTTTCTTTTTCCTTTTATCGGTTTCATTTTCCCAGCAAGGATATTAAAGATAAAGTGATAAACACCAGTTGTGTATAGTCATGTATTAACTATGAATTGTTGAATTGCAGAATGAGAACAGAACACTTTGGAAATTAGGGACATTGCCACCGGGGTTGATCACTTTCTATTCCACGACTAAGCCATTGGACAAGTCCTGGCATGTTCTTGGACTTGGTTATAATCCAAGTATAAGCATCGATGAGATAAAGAATGCTGCAGTTGTACATTTCAATGGGAATATGAAGCCGTGGCTTGACATTGGCATGAACCAATTTCGACACCTTTGGACAAAGTATGTAGACTATGATATGGAGTTTGTGCAACAGTGCAATTTTGGTCTCTAGAGCAATTTTTGAAATGTCAAAGCCTCTGTTACTATTGGGAGAAACAACCTGTGGGGATAGAGAATACCTTGGTAATTTTATTTTGATACTGTACAAGTTTAGTCAGTATGTTACTATAGTTATTCAATCACGTCAAATGTATTTACTCATTATAATGAAGATGTTGCTTTTCCTCTCCTTCTCTAATTTATTTTCTTCTCACTATACTTTGATGCTTGCCATTTTTGTCAATCATTTATATGTCTATCGGGTCTTTGTTAGCTACAATTACTATTTATCTCATTCAGTATATAGTTTCCTGAATTTTACCCTGAACTAATACTACCAGGTTAGTTACAGACTAATGCTCCAATCAGATACTTTTAGCAGGGAGCTCTTTACATGGAATTTTTTGTTTTGCCAAATTTTCATTTAGGTTATGCTCTTAGTAGTCAGCTATATGGAGTGAAGGCATTATCTGTTGTGTGGCGCTAGATTGAGGGGCTGATAAGATTCCCACTATGAAGTCCACTCCAATTTTTTATCTTCCATGATACAGATGATTTTAGTCCTTCGATCACCCATGGAGATGCAAACTTTTTGGTGTATGGACTTTTTAGAAAGCTTGATTCATAGTTGAGATGCAAATTTTACTATAATTCTTCAAGGTAAAGTGCCTTTCCTCCTTCGATGAGCTAGGATCAGCCAAACCAAGAATCCTCTTTCTTTATTTTTAGAACGACAGCATTGCAGAGATTCATACCTCGTACGTGAGACCTAGAAGAAAATGAGTTCAGTGACAGGAGTCACCAAAACTCGAGAAAAAATACAAAAGCAAACAACATACAAATATTAGGATTATCAAAACTCAGAAAAACATACAAAATAAATGAAATACGAACATAAATAAAAACTAAATCTCACTTAGGGCTTATGTATCCTTTTTTACTGTTGAAGAGTGTGGAGGAGCATGGGCGATACTTCAACTAGGCACGGACTCCCAAAAGAGGTGAGACAAGGGATTTGAGTCCTAGGCTAGACTTGACTTGATCAGTTAGGCTAGGCCTTGTAGAGAATCCAACAGAGATACAAATAAACTCCAAATACTAAAATAAGGGGGTTGCCTTTATATTTATAGTTTTTAGGCAGATCCATGTACATTTTTTTATGGATCTGGATATATTTTCCGTGAATCAGAATAATTTTCCTGCATATCCAGAATTCATCTAGATGAACGACTTCTAAATGAGTTGCCTTTGAATGAAAGGTTAGATTGCATGACTTACCATAATGAATCATTTTAGAAGGATTACTAGGCTTATCCCAACATTTTGGAAGGCCTAAATTCAAAAATTCATGATTTAGGTAAGTTGGTTTAACCAAAACACATTTTTCTAGGCAAAACAGGGCTAAAATGATAGGTTTAAAATAACTTTCACCATTTTCATCATATCTCTCCAAATATAATTGATATTAACAAGATTTTTGGTTGACAGATAACACGTTTATCTTCAACTTTTATTTTAATCTCAAGACCCAAAAATGTAATTTGATAAGCCAAAAATCTGCTATAACTGGGGCCCAATTGAAAATCAGAGTCAACATTAGACAAACTTTAATATTTTGGCCATAAATTTCCCTCAAAGCATCCATTTTGACCCAAATTTGTTTTATTTGAAAGGTAAGCCATTCTAGAATATTTTATCTTTTTAAAAAATGTCAAAAATGTCTTCTATAGGTTAAAATCATGTTGCAAGCCAATTTTTTTTATTTTGGACATGAAACACCCCCATTTAAAAACCAATCTAAGATCCAATTTACCCATGATCCAAATGGGTCAAATTTGGGGTGTCTACAATAATTGACGAAGAGGGCACAAACTGTTCGAGTTTATGAAGCAGGAACTGAAGCCACATACGTTCAGCTACGGCATTAGCGATATTCAATTTCTTTACTGGATCTGGAAACAACAAATTGCTTCTTAGAGCTCCAACAGATGAAATTGAGGCCAAGATAGAAAATATATATGGAGGCAGACTTTCGATCATCAAGGGAACCAATCCAATCAACATTAGCATAGATGGAAAGGTGGCAGGAGTGGAGAGAAGAGAACTGTAGTCCATGTTGGATAGTGACCTTGAGGTATCGAAGGATGCACTTAATTGTGAACCAATGTTCGGATGTAGGGGCATGCATGAACTGGCCTACTCTTTTATATAGAAAAGAGGGTGTCAAGTTTGATGATGTAACTGCATCATTACTCTCTAATGAGAAGTTTGAGAAGACTACCCTAATGGCTTAGTGGTGAAAGCATCAAATCATAGTCGAAGACTGTTCAAGGAACATGACCAATACAAATGTTATAACAAGAAGGATACATTCCTTATGAGGTGCTACTACAAGAAACTAGGTCATAAGAAGATAGATTACAAAAAGCCTGAAGAAGATATTGACCAAGTGTTGCAGCGAAAAGTTGAGGATGATGAAGAAAGTCTGGTTGTCTCATCAAGTAGGAATTCCTTTCATCTCTAATTAACTATTTGGTGATACTAATGCACTTTATTTTCCTTTTTTTAAACCTTGTTTTCTTGTTATTATACAGATGACACACTAGTCGGATTTTACTTTTGACAAATGTCAGAATCGTTTCGGGTCTTGAATTGATTTTTAAAACAAGTCAGAGAATCAGCCGATTCTGATTCTAAACAAGATCAAGAATTGGCCAACTTTTAACCAAAAGGTGACATGTGTCAAGAAAAATATTAAAATATTTAAAAGTGTTTTAAATACTTTTTAAAATTATTTAAAATATAATCCGATTCAGCTCATTCCATATCGATTTTTTGCCAATACCCAATTGGCAATGATACTGACAACACTGGTTTTGATGCTTTTACCAAAGAGAGCAGAAGAAATAACTTCACTTTCCATCGAAAACTCTTTGAGGATCTACTTGATTGAATATTTTGGGGTTGATATTTATTGGGGTCTTGTTACTTTCTGTGTTTTCTGGAGACATGATGGCCAATAAAATGGCTTCTTTAAGATATATTTTGTGACCAATATCATGCCTTTTAATCTGACATAACTTTATTTTTTTTCGATAATAGAGAAAAACCACCTCACTTACTGAGGTCATTGGTGTAATAAAAACCCCACATCCCCCTTGCTCTCTGGGGAGTAGGCATGCACACGAGCCGAGCCTGGGATGTTCCAACTCGGCTCGCTTTAAAATGCATGTGTTTGAACAACATTGTCCAGACTGGCTCGATTCCAAGCTTGATCTAATAAAGGCTTTACCAAAAAAGGTACCGCAAAGGTCGGATTAGATCCCAGAACCCCCAATACGGTGCACCGATGAACCACAATCACGCCAACCTCTATTTTATGAATATTATGACCCAAAAAATCTACATATACTAAATATCTGCTAGATTATTGCGTGAAAAAATTCTTACTCAACACCTGCTAGGATAGTGACCAAGGCCCTAACCATTACGGAAACATCTTTTTGAATTTATTTTGCAAATTATTTGCCAAATGATTCTAGATCATGTGAAATTCGTTGTCATATGTTGCATACTGATGAATGATATTATTTTTAAGATATTGATGTGCATCCTAAATGGCATCTCTTAGGCCAGTAAGTTGAATCTTCTAATTAAATCTAGATGACTATCCATGGTAATAAAAAGATCAATATGTTGATCACCTATGGTCTAGTTGCTTTAGTTGGAGATGATAAAAACTTTTGGCGAAGTGAGACATAGCGTAAGACTCGTAATTTTTAGTAAAAAATTTTAAATAAAACTAAGAGGTATTTTATGTAAAATTATCATATTGACCCAGAATGCGAAACAAACAAATTTCAATGAGCCAATTATATTTACGATGTATATATGCTCATGGATATATGCTCAAACAGTCAAAGAGCTATAACTCGCTCTCTGAACAAAATTAGGAGATTTCATAGAGCCAATCCATTTTATCTCGTTGAGACGAAGAAAATGATGTACTCACATTTTTTCACAAAAAATATCAGTGAAACCCCGAAAATACGTAATCCCCACAAAATTATTTGGTGGGTCCCATGAAAAAATCTCACCAAAATATCTTGTGGGTTCCACAAAAATATTTTATAGAATTATTAAGTGGGCCTCATAGGGACGTTGATGTTATTTAATAACTTTGCCCTTAAGTTTAGGTTTTGGATTAGGTGGGCCATTTGGATCAAAATCAGATCTCATGTGGATCCAAGATTCACTTTTTTGCCTATAAATAAGAGGCGACTCCTCTTAAAAAATCGTCCCCTCCTCTCTCGCCTCTTTCTCTCTCTAGCCTCTCTCCATTCTCTCATCTCTCTTGGTTCTAGCCTAGACCAAACCCACTTGCAATGAGCTTGGACCTACCTAGCCTAGGTTGAACCCAGTTGGGTCAAGTCAACTTAACCTATTGGGTTAACCTTTCTCTCTCTTCTCTTATTTTAGTCTTAGCCTAGGTCTAGCTCACTTGACCTAGATTGAGCCTACTTGAGGTGAGCTTGAACCCACCTAACCTAGACCGACCCCAGTTGGGAAAAAATCCCTTAGTCCTGACTGCTTGACCTCCTCTACCATTTCCTTGACTAGGTCCAACCCATTTAACCTAGCCTAGCCCACTTGAGGTAGGTTCAAACTTAGTTGGATTTAAACTAGGTCCAATCTAATTTTAGTCTAAACCTCGCCATTTTGCTGCACCATCGAGTTCTGCAAGAGACATTCTTGGTTGTGATCGTACTGAACGTAAAGAACATGCCGACCACGATCTAGTTGTGTCTCAAACACCATGTTGAGCCTCCACCATAGATCCTTGGTAGGTTTATGCATTAAACAGTGCCAAGTCTCCTCTTTTCCATAATATATGCTTTGCTTATGCATTTTGTCTTGCCGTCACACCGAACGATGCCAAGGCTCCTGCTTTCTGCAATATATATGTACTTTGTTTATGCATTTTATTTTATCGTCACATCAAATTGTGCCAAAACTCTTGCTTTTTATAATATATATACTTTGCTTATGCATTTTGTCTTGCTGTCGCGCTGTATGGCACCAAGGCTTATTCTTTTCATAATATACATGTACTTTGCTTATACATTTCGTCTTGCCATCGTATCGAATAGTGCCAAAGCTCATGCTTTTCATAATTTACTTAGCTCAGTTTTACTCGTTGGATCTTGCTTATGCTTTTTACATTGCCATCACACTGTTATGTGCACATGCTTCCGCTTTTATTAAATATGACTGTATATAAATAGGCATACAAATAGACACTGCTTCCTATCGCCAAAGTGATTCCAAATACCTTTCCTTGCTCAAGATGTAGTTTGGCGAAGAAACACTTATTAGAAAAGTTTCACAATTTATGCAAAAACACTTTTATGTAAACATCAAGTCACTAGTGTATGACCTTACTAAGGCCTGAGTTTCGATAAACCATGAAAGATATAAAGTACACACAACAATGTACATCTATCCCTGAATGAACGTAGCATTTTCTCCATCAAAGAGAGGAGGTGCTACCAATTTTTTTGACAAGATGCTCACTAAGCTTAAAAGAGCATAATGCTTTTTCTGTCAAAGAGAGGAGATGTTGCCAAAATTTCTGACAAGATGCTCACTGAGCTTAAAAGAGCATAGCGCTTTCTCTGTTAAAGAGAAAACGTGTTGCCAAATTTTTTGACAAGATGTTCACCGAGCTTAAAGGAGCGTAGTGCTTTCTCTGTCAAACAGAGGAGATGCTGCTAAATTTTTTGACAAGATACCTTTCATAGTAAAAAGGAACATCACGCTTTCTTTGTTAAATAGAAAAAGTGTTGCCAATTTTTTTGACAAAATACCTATTTGAGCTAGTATGAATGGCACAATGATGCCCATTGTTGGAACCCTACCTAGATGGCTCGTTCCACTTCTACCTTCAAGGGTACCATACTCGTAAAGGTAGATGCGCTAGAGTAGCCATTACGCCGTGTTAGGCTAGTGCTTGATGCAACTACATACGCCAAACAATTAATCTAAAGCAATCGTTGTCTACCCATATGAAACACTTTACTACAACAAGACATGTAAGAGTCGTTCCATCAGACTTGGTTGTCCATCCGCGAGGGGTGAAGTGTCTGTGAAGGCTGTAGATGCCAAGAACAAGGTCCTACATACATATGAATAAAACATATTGATAGTCCCTGATCACACGAGAATCAACCCGTGATTCAGAAAACTGAGTGGAGTTTGGGATACATGTTTTCTTGGTGAAGGATGCACTGAATTGCCTATGTGGCACTCGACATCCTAATAAGAAAGATTATGCCATCAAATCTCTTTAGGACTTACGCTCATTGATCATGGCATGATGATGATGGTACCACCTCGCGTGACCTATATCACGTTATGAACTAAAGGTTCAGGTGATCTCCTATCACTCAGAGGTTAGGAGGTCGGGTTATCCTTAAGATATAGGGATTGAAACTTGCTAATGCAGTAGAAGGATGCATTCAAACCGGCCTGGTGGGGGTCTTTCGACATAAAAATTGTCGCCCCACTATGAATAGGTCATCAGGCCTTTGGGGTATACAAAATACATAACATAATAAATCCCTAGAACGTCGTATTGATGTCGAAGTCATGCTTCTTCCACATATCAAAGGGTGAACGGTTAATATCAAAATAATGCATTAGTTATAGGTTCAACGATGAATGAATGAATGTATGTTAGTATTATTCACGCATAACCTTGTGACATGTATTGATATTGGTATACTGCTGAACCAATCAAGCAAATGATCCAAGTTATATCTGCATGGCTAAGCTAAGCTCGAGGAGCTCTTGCTTTGATTCGTGGGATACCAATGCGCTAAGTTGTAGAGACTTCAGATATGATATTCCAATTGCGGCTCTGAAGAGGCTTGTTGTGTTTATACGCTAAGTCATAGAGACTTGAGTTACACTGTTTCTAACTACGACTTGAAGAGGCTCCTTGTATTTTCAAGCTTTATACTTGTTAAAATTGGAATGCTTTTCTATCTGACCAACAATGGTTATGACCCTATTTTATGGGAGATACAAGTACTGAACATGTGATATGATATGTGTAGCATGCCACCATCAAGTTCTAGGGTTTCTTACAAAACCAATTTAATAAAATAGTGCTTTACCAAGCAATGCTGTTTATAATAAATAACTCATTTTGGTTTGCGTAAAGGGAATACTTTGGTGGTTAATGTGTGCTTAGCTACATACCTGTGATTTGCCCAACATCTTCTAAAATCGATGACTAACTATTGTCTATTTCTACTGTTAAAGACATTTTTTAAATTTTAATATAAAGAAAAAAAATCATGAATTTTTAACCATGTTTTATTTTGAAAATCTAAGACGTTACACGTAAGCTTAGCTTCCTAAAGTTAGTAGGCAATCCCGCAACTCAGATAAGAATCTGCATTTCCGATAAGATAATCATATCCAACACATATTTAATATTAAGTTTTGAAGGGCATAAGAAGTAGGTACATATTACCATTTTTGGGATAACCAAAGCCTAGCAAATTAATTGTTTGGCTTCATTGGTTAGATTGTGTTTGCCACTTATGCATTAATATGTTGCAATGATATGAACCAAACTCAATCTCGATATCATGCTATGTTGCAGATCATGTGGCTTCCGTACATATGGATATGGTTTGTTGAGAGCTGAATGAACTAGTTGGGGATAAGGAATTAGTTCAATATGTCATCAATGGGCTTTCATCAAAATATAAAAGCTTCGTTACAACTGTTACTGCCATCCTTTTATGATTTGTTTGATATGCTGATAAACCAACAAAAAAGGCTGGAATTTACAAGTATTCAGTTTATAATTTTTTTGAAACAAGGAATTGTTATCACCTCTTATGTCCATATATGCCTCAACAAATTGGAACAAATCAGACTTGTAGAGCGAAAACACCAGCATGCTGTGGAAACCGGTACAACTATGATGATTCTTGCATCTTTACCTCTGTATTTCTGGGGCAATGCATTTCGTGTAGTGGTTTATTTAATTAACAAAATGCCTCCAGAAATGCTGAAGTTTAAATCCCCATATGAAATATTATTCAATCGTGAGCTAAATTATACCATTCTTAAGACATTTGGGTACACATGCTACTCGTACATGGTGCCTTACAGGGATCAAAAGCTGCAACCCAAGGCCAAAGCTTGTGTTTCTTGGCTACATAAGCCAATATAAGGGATACATCTGTTATGATCTTTTGACCAGAAAAGTTTTTATTTCACGACATGTGACATTTATACCGGACTGCAGCCTAAACATCTACCTTCTAAGTTTATACCGAAATGTTGTAGATATTCATGAGCATGAAGCTTTTGCTCACAGCTAAGGTATAAAGTCCAAGCCACCTTAAGAAGATAACCTTTATACCATACAAGCTTATGCTAATTTTGCACAAAATGGTGGAGTCGAACTTCATCCCACAACATTTTTGTTGGTTCCTAGTACATATCTAGTGTGGCCAATGCATCCCACATAGAGCCCTATATGTTGGATCCAGAGTTAGATCCAGGTAACAAATCTGAAACATAGATCTAGGTAGTTAGATCCAATGATCAAAAGTAGTGAGTCAGGAATCCAATGACCCACTTGAGTAGTGGGTCATTGAGATATGAACCACAAAGATAGTGGTAGGCCCACTTCACATTGGATTTCCAGCATGTTTGGGAATCCAATGAGTTGATTGTGGCTGGGTAACAACTACTTAGGAGAGAATAAATATCCGAGCTCTTGTCTCTACAGAAGACACACACACAAAGAACTCAATAATCACATTGAGGGATCTCTCTTGAAGCAGACCATTAATATCAACCCTTTTCACTTCTCTTCTAGCCTTCACTATGCACACTACGATCATAATTACTACAATGGTATCATAGAGAGGTTACAATGTGCCTGGAGGAGTCAGCGATGTGTGAGAGTCACTGCATAGAGACAGACCATGAATTACGTGATGCCAACATAGGGGTTCGACTACCACCAATGAGAAAAAAAGTGCCTCATTGAATTCATGAATCCAGTCAGTCCTCAATGAAAAAAAATGATCAGAGGAAGGGGGTTTAGGACTGTCATTCAACATCGAGACGACCCCTTCTTCAGTTTCAGACATGACGATCACACTCTCTTCTTCTCCAGAAGGATGGCGTACGACACAACCAAGATCGGTGTGGGAAGTGGAATCCCTGCTGTTGCTGAGAAGAGAATAACTTCCTTATTGCAGTGCTGGCAAGGGGCACAAACGTCAGAGAGGCATCGATGGGAGTGATGCAACTGGAGCTCTTCCATCTCCACCATTTCTTTGCACCCTTTGTTGGAGGTTTTTGATGGCCATGTTTGGCAGCATGTGTATGGAGGTGCAAGCAGTGAAGACAACTTGTCAGATGCCATTGTGAGAAGGACATAGCTCCTGTGAGAAGGACAAAGCTCCTGTGAAAATTGTAATGTCGCATATTTTCACACTTAGTTAAATTTGAGATTTTTGACAATTTGGTTAAGTTTGGGAGAAAAATAGTTTGAGTTTCGATTTTAGACCGATGTTTTTGAGTCTGGGCTTGGCTCAGGTCTAATCGAAAAGGTCAAGACAAGCCATTCAAAGTGTGAGAAAAAGTTTTATTCTTGACCTTTAAATTCAAACAAAATTCAAGCAAAATTTAGGTTATTTTCAGACAAAAATTGGAATTTGATATTCATGTAATATGTCTTTGGATGCGTCTCAAAATTCTGAGTGCAATGTTATTTTACTTTTTTGAATTTGAGTTTCGGTTGGCTCAAAATTCACGTTTTTCCAAAAAAAGAGTAGTTTATCGATTTGAATCGAATAGGATCCAATGGTTTTGATCCAAATTAATATGGATCTGGACTCTATCCATGACCCATACTAATCTAGATTTTGGTCAAGTCCAAAATCTGTTTGGATTTCTGGAGATGGATTTGGATCTTGGATCCAAATTAGATTCAAATCCAAGCCCAACATTTTTCTAGCTTTAAATTCAATAAAATGCTTTAATTTGGAGTTTAATAAGGTTAAGAAGCTTTCTGGGTTAATTTGGCTATTTTTGAAAGCTTTTAGATATTTTTAATTAATTAATATTTAATAATTAATTAATTAAATTATATTAATTCTGAATTTTATTTTAGGGCTGAGTAGGGATTTTTAAAAGAGTCCTTATTCTTACCTAAGAGAGGTTAAGAGAGAGTTTTAAAATAATTGAAAAGTTTTAGAAAAGTCAATATAAAGGAGTTGGAAGATTTTTAGAAACAAGAGAGGGAGTTTCAAATTTTTAGAAACTCACCTTCTCCAGCCCGTTTAAAAAGAGTTGGAGAGGGAGGGGGGGGGGTCACCCCCCTCTCACTTTATTTAAGAGAAAAAAAAAGAAAGGGAAAGAAAGCAAAATGAAGAAAGAGAAAGAAAGAGGGAAAGAGGAGAGAGAAAAAAATAAAGAGAAAGAGAGGAAGAAGGAGAAGCCCTCTTCTCCAGCCATCCAACTTTCATTTTCTTATTCTTTTTCAATTTTTGCAAAGGTACGGGTCCCCACTCTTACAGCAAGTGAGAAATCGATTACAGATTCGATTTCCATGCAATACCTTGGTGTAAATCTATGGTAAAAGAATAGATCCATGTGATTACTCTAAAATACACAGATGAGGGTTTATGGATCCCCTTCCATGCATGTGTTTGTGGTTCTTTTCTCTTTTTCTTTAGAATAAATTTTTGTTTACATTAAAACAAAATTTTTATTTGTTGTATAAGTGTACTTTTATATCTTATTTTGATAGATGTCGATTTTCCTTGGGTGGTCCATGTGATGGACTGGTAGATTCATGAAAGCATGTAATAAAGTACTCCATATGTATGCATCCATTTTTTAGAATTTACATAGTGGTAAATCTGTATATGCATCTATCTTTCTTTCGAAATCAGTATTTTCAACCTCATGTTTATAAGATGTTATAGGTACACGCATATGGAATCATCAAATATATATATATATATATATATATATATATATATATATATATGTTTTTGGAAGGAGTCTTGCGGTCAGGCCACTGGGCTAGTCGAGTTGGGCTCGGCTGGCTAGGTCTGGCCTGACCTGACAATGCCTTGACAGGCCTGCCAGGTCCAACTGAACCAGTTCAACTGGCTTGGCTTGGTCTGCTGTGCTTGCAAGATCCTAACCTAGTAGGCTCGGCTGAGAAAGTATCAAAAAAAAAAAACTATACCTCCTTGTGGTCTGGCCAGACTTGGCCAGACCTGGTTAGTCTCCATGCCAGGCTAACAGCCTGTCAGGCCCAGCCGAGTGGACTTGGTTGGGTAAGTGGGTGTTATTAAAAAAAAAATTTATTTATTTTTCTTTTGTGGGTCGACTGGCAGCCAACAGAGCTAGGCCCTAGTAGAACATACAGAGGCCCAAGTCGAGCCTATGTATGGTCTACCAGACCCAGTCGAGTGAACTCGGCTGGGCTGGATTGGCCATCCTAGCCTTGCAAGTTCAGTCCAGCCATTTGGCTGAACTGAAACAGGTTTGGCAGGGTCTGAACAGATCAGACACAGTCGACTAGGGTCAGCTGGGTCTGATCGGGACCCCAGTTGACCGGATCGGTTGGGTGTTAAGCCCCCCTTTAAAAAAAAAATAAAAAAAAAATAAAGGAGAGTTTTTTTATATGTATTTGTTTGTCAAGTTCAATGGATTTTGATGTAGAGACTCTTGCTCATGCAGTGAGCATTAACATATGATTAATTTTTCTGCTTGATAGATTTCATGTTTTGGTACTTGACTACCTTTCTATCATACACATGTCATTGGTGCTTAACTAAGCTTGTATGATGATTTTAGCAAGCATGTAGATTTTTAAATTTAGTGTCTATTTTAGGATCAATAATATGCATACAGAAGAATGATTTTATACATATACCTAGACTGTATGTGACATGCCTATATGTTATGTGAAATATAAAGTTTGTGCATAGTGCATGAGTATACATGAGATTCATATGGGCACACATGTATGGAGTTGCATGGGTGTTCACTTGTGTGATTAATAAGCAAACATGGAATTGACTTGAATATGTGCATTAAATGAAATCATGCACTTGTCATTAGCATATGAATTGAATAACAACATGCTTGTGAATATCCTTGTTTCATGCGCATAGTGAAAATTTACATGATATGAATGTGTGCAACCATGTAATTAAATTTCCAGATTTGGGTTATGTACATGTATGTTGATGTTAATACATGTTATGAATGAAAAGTTTCATATGCTTAAACTGATGTAACATGCTTAATTATTATGCTTTATGAAATTTGTTTCAGGTGCATGTGCATACATGAAATTAATGTGTGTTGTGCATTGTACTCAAATGCATAAGTGTTCACTTGTCCAAATTGAGGTGATTCGTGAAAGAAAGAATGTTTATGAAATAGTTTCATAAAAGCACATGTACTTACATGGTAAACACATGCATGTGAATGTTATATTTCATGCACATTGTTATTTGGTTAAATTGGTACATATAAATATGCATTTGGAGCCATATTGACATCATTGCATATATTGCACGTTGTTATAATATTTACATATGATGCATTGATGATCAAAATGGATCATCGTAGGTCTGGTAAGCCTCGAGCTTTGAGTTGCTCCTTCTTTATTTATTTTGAATGCATTGCAGAAATCACATTAATATTGATACATTATATTGCACTATTCTATGCTTTTCTGTGGGCGGTGGTCCCGTGATGGGTCTCGTAGGAGAATATGCGAGCTTGTGCCTTTAGTTTTGCATACTGAATTGCAAACTAAATAATTGACCTTTAATAACAAGATAAAGAAAAAAAACTGTGTAATATAAGTTCTGAGATCTCTCATCGTTAGAATGAGAATCTTAGAGTTTTGGTTTTAAGTGACCATGATGATACAAAAACTTTGTGTGCTTTATTGATTACCCATGAACCCGATATTGAGGTTCTTTCTCCTAGACACGGTTTTAGAGAGAGTCTGTCACTTTACCTGGGGGTGGTGTGTAGACACAACTATTATTTTGATATACCAAGAAAGTGATACTATTGGACATTAGATATGGAGGTCTAATGTTTCGAAGGTGATTTGGTCGAGGGATAAGTTTGGAACTCAGTAATAAATACAACTTATGTGCTAAGTTATCCTGAGAACCCTACTTGAATTAAATTTTTTTTACCCGTTTGGTGTATCCGTGAGCAACGATAATAAAAAGAGAAACTTAAATTGTTTGCATTCTAATAGGGGCATGTATATAATAAGAGAACTTGATAAAAAATAATAAAGTATTCATGCATGTGCATATATATCATGCATTTTCCCATTATGCATTAGATCATGCATATTTACTTGCTTCTCTACTTGCCCTGTATGATTGCATGCATAACATTTATCTTGTTACATGCTAAATGTTTTAAATATATATCTGAACCATGTTCTTATTGTAATAGTATTCTTCTAAATTATTGCATGAATTCTTATCTGTATTCATTATGCTCATTTATTTTATTAGAGAGTTTCGTACGTAGAATTCTTCAGATTTTTGACACCCTACTTTTGGTTGTTTTTTACAGCCTCAGGGGATCAGTGAAGTGACTCACTTCTGGGAGAGCTACGAGTGCTACACGTTTACTAGACAACTTCACAGATGGACAACGTGACTCAACTTTTCTTTTACTTTTGCTTTATATTTAATTGTTCATGCACTTTGGTTTTCCTTATGCAATTGTCTCGAGACCATTATTATTTAATTAATAAAATTTTGGTTGGTTATGGTGTGGATAATAAATGTAAGATCCCTTGTGGTTTGTTTGGTTATCCAATTGGGAGTGAAACTGTAAAAGCCTCGAGTCTCTGGAAAGAATTTTGCAATGGTTTAAAAAAAAATCTGCATTTTTAAGGGGTATGAGTTGGGGTTGTTAAAAAAATGAAGGTGTTGTTGACGAAGTCAGAGGTCCCTGGGGCATATCTGGTGTCCTAGAAGAAAGTGGTGCCAGTGGAGAAGGCGGAAGTCATCCAGTCGGATGACCCCCATGACCTACAAAGCGATGACCTACTTCTTCTTCATCAGCCGATGAGCCTGTAAGCAACAATAAAGAAGGTCATCAACAAAGATGCCAATGGACAATGATGTGTTGTTCAAGCATGCGACAATGTGACAGAAGGGATCCGTTGGTGCACGCAAAAGGATGAGGAGTCACTTTGTGTAGAAAGAAAAACAACCTACAAATTCATTCAATTTTGAGATCCTTCATCTCCGTTGTCATCGGAAGGCGCATCATTAAAATGCCCCAAGTTCATGAACGACGACCGACCCATCAGAGTACATGTCAGGAAAGACGATCGAGACACCATTCATAGCTAGATCAACGTCGAGCCTCATCAGGTTCACCAGAAACAACTTGAGCATCGGGAAGACGCCTCTGATTCCCTTAATGTCCATCCAGGTTAATCTCGAGTGTCTCAAATGTCATCAACTCAGGGTCATTCACGAGGACCTCGAGCTGCTAGTCCCATTGCAGGTTGAGGTCTCGATGGTGTAGATGACATTAAAGAGGATAGGCCAAAGATGAAAGCTCATGGTGGAGGTGTTCAATGCGCCAAAGAAAAAAAAAGAGTGAATCATGCCATGCCTGCCTAAAGGCTTAGCCACCGTCGTGCCTGCTACGAAAGGTGGCTCCTTCTCTCGACTGTAGACATCATCGATCACAAGACCACCCCCATAAGAAATTGCACAGACAAAATGATCGAGGAGGAAGGGTCATCATCCCCTTTAATGACCACCTCGGGGTATATGAAGGATGATTTTCAGCAGGTTGGGGTTCCCACACCGTTGCTCAAAAACTCAAAACTGATGCTCAAAGGAGACTTTTGGATAGTAGTCTGCCTGAGGGTCCCAATGAGTGGTGGTCAGAGTGATTCCCACCGATGGTCAGTGGCGGCGACTGCAAAAACAAAAGAAGGAGTTGGTGGGCAGTTGTGCACCACCGACAACTTAGTTGGTTCCAAGGGATGCTATCAAAGGTGGTTTTCACCCTAGTGCAGCTCGTGGGTGGCTGATAGTGACTCCATGGGCAATGGAAGGTAATCAGGTGGTTGTTTGGCTTGGTTGTACTACCATGAGAGGGAGCAACTACCAGGTTGTGTATCAGGCGGTCACCAAATAAACGACAGAGCTGCAGGGTTGGAGGAGAATCCCTTGCTTCCAACGTCAAGGGCAACAAATCTTCTAGAGGAGTTGATCTCGCTAGCAGTTGCACAGAAAACCATGGCAGACAGCCACAAACGAAGCAGGGTAGCAATGTGCCAAAGAAAAAAGGAGAACCCGAATCGGGTGAAAGGTAAAAAATAAAGAAGAAGAAGAAGAAGAAGAAGAAGAAGAAGAAGAAGAAGAAGAAGAAGAAGAAGAGGGTAGTTGTCAGCGGCAGAGGCAAAGGAATAGAGGGAAGCGGGAAGCTGCCGCTTCCTCTTCCCTCTCATAAAATGGGGGAACCCTAATCAGGCTCCCTTTTATGGGTGAAGGTGAAAAAATAAGAAGAAAAAAATGAAGTTTATTCTTTTTGAGCAATTTTACCCTCTGTTTTATAAAATAGAGGCCTCTATTTTTGGGTAATTTCAGAAATATGTTGTTCTCTGGATATTATCCGAGACAGGGTTGTTGTGTCCAGTTTTTTCAGAAACAACCCCAATTTTTTATAAAATTACAATAAACCACCTAGTTTTTTTTTCTGTTTTAACTTAGAAAGTTTCAAATTTTTAGTTTAATATTCTTATTTATTGTTGTTGTCCAGAACAACCTTCTAACTTTTTTGACTTTGCAGAAAAGTGCTTCTGGTTAGCAAAATACCTCCCAAAGCGTTATCCAGACAGATTTTGATTCAATTGGTACATGTAGTTTCGTAAAAACCTGGTTGGATCTGATAAAACTTTTTGGATCATGAAATTATTTGTGTTATTGCATTTTTTCTTATATGCTTAATATTATGTTCATATTTTGGATCATATTATATCTGAATCTGGTATGCTTTGTATTGATTTAGTTTTTTTTATGTATCTAGTGTAATCGGTCTAAGATCTATTAGATCTAATGTTTGGGTCAAGAGTGAATCTAATCAGTATTGGATCAGATGCTTGGATCTTATAAGGTGACATAGACCTTGGTTTGATCCAATAAAATATTTTGGATCAGGTTGAATTTGTGTGGATTTGGATAAATCAAATTGATTGAGTGTAGGTCCAGTTGAATTAGTTTTGGATCATGACAATGTTTATTGGATTTTATTGAACTTGTATGAATCTAGTGTTGGTCTATATGCCCAGATATGGGATAAGGATTTAGATTTGATCTAGGTTTTTGTGATAGATCGAGAAAAGTATAATGGCCAACTATGGGGTAACGATCTAGATTTGATCCAGGTTTTTTGTGATAGATTCAGGAAAGTATAATGCCTGGATATGAGACATGAATTTATATTTGATCCAGAGTTTATGGTAGAACTGGATAGTATGACCTAATAATATATTTTATATGGATCTTTGTTTGACCCAGATAAATCCAGATAAGAAGATTGTTGGATGTGCAATGTAGATCTATTTGCATTTGAAAAATGTAGTTATGGATATGGATTTGTATTATGGTTAAATTCTGTGTAATCCATGATTTTATTTAAGCTTGTATAGAGATCCATTTTAATATGGAACGTATTGGACTTGATGAAAATATCTCAAGTTGCATTTGGATACAGTCTTATATAAATCTAATGGATTTGGATTTAGATCGTTAGTGAATTCGATAATAGATCTAAACTTATATGTTCACAAGCTTGTGGTTTGATTAAAGCCTTGAAATTAACTTTCATGTTTGGCATATCTAAATGTTAATGGGATAATTATCATTGGATATGATTTCTAGTTCATATTCAAATTGGATTTGGATATGAAGATTTATGCTTTACTTCATGATAGAAAATCAACCTAATCTATGAATATTCTCATGATGATGATATATCATGAAGAAAAAGTCTAACTAGTGTATGGAAAACCTGATGATGACATGACTTAATGCAAATATTGCTTAAATATAATG
This sequence comes from Nuphar pumila, assembly GCF_984573655.1. NCBI lineage: Eukaryota > Viridiplantae > Streptophyta > Magnoliopsida > Nymphaeales > Nymphaeaceae > Nuphar > Nuphar pumila. The sequence continues at coordinate 105,420,156 of NC_143254.1, forward strand.
CATTAGAATAGTAGGAGTTGAATTATAATTTTACACATGCATGTGAGGATATTTTGTATATAATGATAAATAATCATTATAAATAATGATCCCTATGGTATGCTTGTATGAATGTATGAAAGAATATTTTTCATGTTTTTTAAAGCTTTTACATGAAATGCAACATAGTCGGTCACATATATGACTATCTTGATATATTGATCTAAAATGACCAGGTGGTGATCAACATGTGATAGTGCACATGAATAGTGAGAGTATAAACTATGATGAAAGACTATCTTGATATAATTTGAAAAATGTGAGTATCTGTTATGCTTAGTAAATCATAAATTTATGAATTAATAAATTTCACAGTACTTCACTAATGTACATGTGGACATAATGATGTTCTATAGTATAGTCATGAAAGAGCCACAAAAACCCCATGACTATGTGCGACCAATATTATGAAGTAGTCATATTTTTTCTTTAGAACTATGGACTGCAAGACTCAATATGCAGTGAATGGTGAATACTTGAAATAAACTGTTATACAATAAAATATATGATAAAATTTATGACATGATAGACAAACAACCTAGTTTGTGAATAATCTCATGATAGAGATATATCATGAATGAGAAATCCAACTAGCATATGTAAAACCTCATAATGTCATATAGTTATGAGTGAGATACATAATACACCAATTATGATATAATATGGGTGTTCGCCCCATATGACGAAGTGGGAGATATTGGATCCTGGTACGAATCTAATGTGACCAATGGGTCTCACATAAAATTCATATGTTGGATCCAAGTAATGGATCTGAAACACAAATTTAGGTAATTAGATTCAATGATCCAAAGTAGTGGGCCAAGAATCCAATGACTCACTTGAGTAGTGGGCCATTGAGATATGAACCACAAGGATACTGGTGAACCCACTTCACATTGGATTCCCAACATGTTTGAGAATTCAATGAATTGATTATGGCTGAGTAACGACTACACAAGAAATGATAATTATCCCAGCCCCTGCCTTTGCAGGAGATGCACATACAAAAAACTTGATAAGTACATCAAGGGATCCCCCCGAAGCAGGCCGTTAATATAAACTCTTTTCACTTCTCCTCTAGCCTTTACTACGCACACCATGATCATAATTCCTACAATTTTACAGGTGAGGAGGATGGTTGTTGATTCTTTCCAAGCGAATAAATCTGGATCAGATGAGAGCATTATATCATTCATCTGTAACTAAGTCGGCAACAATGGAGAGAAACCCAGTATCGTTATGGTATCATGTAAAAGCTTGCTCAATAAAAAATTGAGATGGTGGTGCATATGATCATAACCAAGTCCATCAAGTTGTCACAATAAAATAGATTGCGACCATGGTTGTCCAAAACTTAATTACTTTGCCATCCTCAATAACACATGAAACAAATGAAGCTATGGACATCCAGGCCCAAATTATGCCCTTCTAAGCCCATGATGCTTTAGAGGTGGAAAGAATTGTCCAAAGGCTTCTATTAAATAAATGTTTTTCTTATAAAATCAGTCCAAAGAGAATGCTTAGAAAGAATAACCCAAGCAAGGAAGGCGAGATTGGCCTTGTTGATATCCACTATCTTACAAATTCCAACTCCACCTGCAAAAATTGGTTGAGAGAGAGAGAATCCCAATTGATTATATGAAAGTGTTTTCTTTGGTCACCATTATTTCATAAGTTACTGAAAGCACATTGAAGGGCAAGGAGAATACCCTTAGGCAATTTAAAAACCAATAACCAGTGGAGAGTCAGGGAGGCCAGCACATGCTTTAATTATGAGACAAAGCTTACCTGCAGAAGAAAGAAGGTGAGATTTCCACCCTTCCAAATGCAAATTGACTACAGTTAATTTTTTCTGATAGTATTTCATCTTTAATCTTCCAGTGAAAAGTGGAAGTCCCCAATATTTAATTGGAAGGTAACCCATAGACCATCCCAAAATAGATTGAAAGTCCCAAATATTTAATTGGAAGGTAACCCATAGACCATCCCAAAATAGATTGAAAGTGTGCAATCTGGTAAGAGGGTACATTCAGAGGAATAATCGAAGATTTATCAAAGTTAACTTTCATACCCGCTAATGCTTCAAATTCAAGGAAAATCTGCTTCATATTGAGAACAGAATTTAACTCTGGCTTCGCAAACAAAGAAAGCATCATCAGCAAAGAAAACTGAGCAGGTAGGTAATGGCGAGAGTATCTTGGGAAGACTAATTTAACCTTCAGAAACTGCCAAACAAAGTCTTTAAGCAATGCACTCCACAACAATTAGAAATAAATAAGGTGATATGGGGTCGCCTAGACGAATGTCTCGGCAACTCCTGAAAGATTTACCTGGCGATCCATTGATGAGGATTCTGTAAGAACCAGATCGTATACAAAGCAAAATTTTGTCGATCCACTGTTATGGAAGCCCAAAATCACTAAGGCAATAGATATGAAATCCCAATCCACACCATCATATGCCTCTGTTAAATTTAGTTTTAGACAGAGGGATGGAGCACAATAAGCAGTCAAAGAGTGAAGAAATTCATGTGCTAGTAAAATACTTCCCTGAATGTTTCGGTCCCAAAGCAAGGCACTTTGGTCGGATGAAATAATTCGAGACATTATATATTTCATACATAGGGATGGCAGTGAACTGGTTTGGGGCGGGGATGGAGGACATGAAAAGAAAATGGACTGGGGATGGAGGTGAAAATCAAAACTCATGCAGGGATGAATGTGGGGATGGACCTACTCTTGCCTCCTGCCCTGACCTACCTCATCACTGATCCCCGTTAATGAAATTATTAATATACCTTTATTATATTATCAAATGATATTTAAATCATATATATTACTAACCCTAAGTTCCTATTTCTTAACCTTAACATGGGTTCTCTTTCTCTCATCTATCATTCCTTTAACGACTCTAAAAAAGGACCATTTAAATCATGTACCAGTGAAAAACAGAGATCCCTCTGAACGCATCCCATTTGGGGGTGAGGATGAAGGACATGAAACAAGGATGGAGGTGAAAAACAAAACCCACCAATGGGATGATCCGGAGGGCAAAATTTTGAGATGGGGGCGGGGGTGGAGTGCTCGTCCCCTGCACCCGCCCCGGTCTACTGCCATCCCTATTCATACAATTAACCATGATGTTGGAAATAAACTTATATGATAAATTGCAGAGAGATTGTGCAAAAATCAGATAAAGACTAAGCTAGTTAAAATTTGGGAATAAGCACTTAGATGAGTCTCGTTAACTATGTATGTAATATCTTAGACTTAGCAAAAAAGTCTTTCACAGCCCAAGTAACCATCACTGCCGATAATGTTTCAATAGATCTGATAAAAGCAAGCAGGAAACCCATCCAGTCTTGGCGCTTTATCGCCATTAGATTGGAAAACTGGTGAACGAATCTCCTCGTCAGATATTGGAGATAATAGATAAACATTTTCTTCAGCTGTAACTCACAGCCCAGGATAAAGTTGACTTAACATACCACCAGCATTGTTGTTCTTATAAAGTAGATTTTGATTAGGAAAGTAATTTATCATAGACAAAATTGATGATGTTAATACATGTTGGGTATCAAATGGGTTCAGGTATAAACCTGGTTCAGGTTCAAGTTGGGGTAAATCAGGTTGGGTGTCAAAAACGGGTCAGATATAAAACAGGCTCAGGTTTGGGTACAGAGTAGTACGAGACCAATTAGGATTTTGATCCTGCAAAGTGCAAACCCAACTGAATAAGCTTCCCTAACGTGTTCAGGTGAGTTGGATATCACTACACAGCACCATGTACCTTAACCTTTTTAATATCAATGCCCGACCCAATCCCTATTTCACTTTGCAACTTGGTTACCATTCCACACAATTCTTGAGAAAGTTGCAAAAGATAAATTCCCATTAGGGGCGTTTCTTGCACTCCCATCAAAGGAAAGTTATTTACAAGGAGAAATCCCTTAGCATGTTTCCTTGGAAAAGGTCACTTTTGGAGGGAAGCTGTTTTTTTTTTTTTATCTATTATGAGCCCATGCCTTGATCCAACCTCCTTACAAACGGAGGACCCCGTTTTAGGCCAACCCCCACCCCCCTAAAAAAAAAAAAAGAAACTGAGCTTTTCAAGTCCAATGGGGGAGGGTCGGACTAGAGAACTTTGGATTAGAGATCCGAAGATCTATACTTCAAAAATCTGGATCTCTAATCCGAGGTAATCAAACACACCCTTAGTATAAATTCAAGGGCACATTAATTTGGAGTACAAGAAAATGGTGAAGGTTTTAAGAACAATTTTAGTAACTTTACATAAGTGGCAGCAATTAACCGTCACAGCTTATTTTTGACATATATTTCGAGTCAATAAACAGTTTTTCCAACAGAGATCAAACTCTCCACTAGATATTTTTTTAGTGGACAAACACTGCATGATTTGGACATCTCGAAACGACCCGAAGGTTGTCATATTGACCGTGGACCTGGTTGGTGTTTGCAATATAAAACTCCATGGATACTCCTAAGAGCTGATAATAAGGTGATCGGTGACATCTTCACCGTCCATTGCTTCATCCCACGAGGACCTCACAGTCTTTACACAATTTGTAGACGGTGAGGATGCCAAATCACTTTCCTTAAAGTGAACTTTTGGCTATTGGATTTGCCCTTTAGCAAAGGAGACCACGCCGAATACCCCACTCTCGACCTCCTTCCAACTTTAAGGCCTTAAATCTACCCACCTAGCCAGGTGTTATGAGGCGGGAGGATCAAGTGCAATAACACGTCTGTGTTCGGGGGTCTGAATGAGCACCACGTATACAAGCACACGGGGCTCGTATTCCCGTGTATGTTGACATCACTTAGCATTAGAGTTTGGTGTGGTTGCAAAGACTTAAGTACCCTTTCTTCCTATTCTTCTCATAAAACGACGGTTTGAGAAAATAACAAAAATGCCCTTCATTCAAAAAAGAAAAAACAAACGGTTTAAAAAAAGACAAACATGTCCTTCATCCAGAAAGTCGAGGATGATGTTGACTCTTCAAAGTCTACACAACGAAACAAACCTTAATCGTTTCGCCGATGGTGATCCGGCGAAACGATGGTGAGCTGGCGATCCGATGGTCATCCGACGAAACGAACCTGAGCCATAAAAAATGTTTGTTTGAACTTTTCATCATCATCTTCTTCTTCTTCCTTCTCCGTAAAACATTGTAAAACCCTCTCTCTCTAGAAAAGAAGTCAAGGGAGACAAAAAGTTCTCCCTAGAGAAGGCCATGAACATCAACCCTCTCACTCTCTCTCCCTTCTCTTTCTACTTCTGTGCACATCCAGCAAACGATCTTACATTGCTCCATCAAACACCTACTGACCTGCACACTGACTGTAGCATCGTTCAACTTGATGAGTTGTGGAGCCTGATTCATAGTTTTTGCCCTTACAGGAGGGGGTTTGGGGGCTCCTCACAACGTGGGTAGCATCATTCAACTTGATGAGTTGTGGAGCCTGATTTAGAGTTTTTGCCCTTACAAGAGAGGGGTCCGGGGGCTTCCCACCGGCGCGGGACCTTTTATAATTTTTTTTATTTTCTTTCCCTCTTTTAACTATCGAAAAAGAGCAATAAAGCATTTTGTTTAATCGTGGGGCTCATGTTTCCTTGGGTTGTTTCTTGCTCGAGGTTTTCGTAAGACCCCTTCTCACGATTTTTCTAATTTTCTTTTTATGTTTCTTTCTTATGTTTTTTTCAATGACTCTTCTACAATGATTTTTAGTGTTGTCGGGTCTCTAACAAGCCTCACAGCGATTTATAGTGTTGTCCGGTTTTTCAACAACGATTTGTCGTATTGTCGGGCCTTCCTACAGTGATTTGTTGTGTTTTCGGGTCTCCAACGAGCCCAACAACGATTTATAGTGTTATCCGGCCTTCCAACAATGATTTGTAGTATTGTCGGGCCTTTCTATAGTGATTTGTAGTATTTTCAGGTCTCTAACAAGCCCCACAGTGATTTATAAGGTTATTCGGTCTTCCAACAACGATTTTTAGTATCTTCCGCAAATCACTATAGCGATTTATAGTGTTTTTGGGTCTCCATCGAGCCCACAATGATTTATAGTGTTGTTGGATCTCACTATAGCGATTTGTAGTGTCTTTCGCAAATCACTCTAGCGATTTGTAGTGTTATTCAGTAAGTAAATCGCTACCCGAATTAGGACCAACTTGTCAAGGTCATATCCCCCTAACCGGAGGTCATATTCTAAATCGCTGGATGTGCACAGAAGTAGAAAGAGAAGGGGGAGAGAGTGAGAGGGTTGATGTTCATGGTCTTCTCCAGGGGGAACTCTTTGCCTCCCTTGATTTCTTTTCTAGAGAGAGATAGTTGATGTTCATGGCCTTCTCTAGAGAGAACTCTTTGCCTCCCTTGATTTCTTCTCTAGAGAGAGAGAGAGAGAGAGAGAGAGGGTTTTACAGTGTTTTACGGAGAAGGAAGAAGAAGAAGATGACAATGAAAAGTTTAAACAAACGTTTTTTATGACTCAGGTTCATTTTGTCGGATGACCATCGGATCGCCGGCTCACCATCGGATCGTCGACTCACCATCGACGAAACGATTAAGGTTTGTTTCGATGCTACCCACGCTGAGAGGAGCCCCCAAACCCCCCTCGTGTAAGGGCAAAAACTCTGAATCAGGTTCCACAACTTATCAAGTTGAATGATGCTATACACGTTGGGAGGAGCCTCCAAACCCTCCTTCTGTAAGGGCAAAAACTCGGAATCAAACTCCACAACTCATCAAGTTGAATGATGCTACCCACGCTGGGAGGAGCCCTCAGACCTCTCTTTTGTAAGAGTAAAAACTCTGAATCAGGCTCCACAACAGTCAATATGCAGGTCAGTCGGTGCTTGATGGAGCAATGTAGGATCTTCTGTTGAATGTGCACAGAAGCAGAAAGAGAATGAAGAGAGAGAGAGTGGGAGAGTTGATGTTCATGGTCTCCTCCAGGAGAGATTTCTTTCTCGGATAATCCTGCAGTGCAGAGACTATGTCTTAAATAATCATCTTCGGGGCACTTAAGTCTTTACAACCACTCATTTTCTAGAATCGTCATTTTTTTTGGCACCAATGTAGTAGATGGTACTTAAGTCTTTGCAATCGCATCAAACTCCAACGCTAATTAATGTTGACAAACATAGGGATACGAGCTCACACATGCTTAAATACGTGGTGCTTTTTGGGACCCCCGAGCATGAGATGCCCTGTTCGGGGGGAGGGGGGGGGGGGGTAACATATAACCTGCTTCGCTCGAAAAGCTTGGTAACGTTGAGGTTTGGGATGTTTTCCTCCCATCATCAGCCACACTTGGCACATAAACATCTCTTGCTGAAGTATAGGAACTAGCATTTTTCACACATCCAGTCCCCAGTTCTAACTGTCGACAAATCCTTCTTCGGCAGTGTTGTTTGCTCTAAGAAAGTTCTTTTATTGGACTGTTTTCCTCCCCTGCAAAAGAATCCAACCCCTGTTGTCCCCTTCTTTCCTCAAAGACGGGTTGCCTAATGAAGAAGGGAAATGCCTGCGAGATCTCCACCCCCACAGTCTTCTGGAACACATTTTTGTACGGTTCTGATGAACTCACTTACCTCTCAAGCCTCAATAGAATACGTACCAACGCAGTCTTTCAAGGATCTCGCTATAGCCAGAAAAAAATTTCTAGTCGATTTGTTCCAGGTCCTTCGTTTTATCGCAGTCTCTCCACCCTTTTAACGTTCTTCCGGATACAGTTGTTCATCTCTTTCTTCTGTCGCCATGTTAAACCCCACACAGCCTTGTCCTCCAACGGCAACCTACGTTCTCTCCATAGGCGTTCACCTTCTTTTCTCACCCTTCGACCCGGTTCATCATTTGAAAGCTTTCCCGTGGGAGCTGGGGCGCGCTGCCGGCATGCTCGAGGACCAGGGCCGAGCTCTGGTAGGCTTACCATCCCCTGTCTCTAATCCGGTGACGGAAACTTCCACATCCTCGTCCTCTCCATTCCCCAACTTTCATTCATTTCAGAAAAACTATCACCTATCGGAATTTAGTGAAAATGTCAATCCTCACAAAACCGACCATATACAGCATATTCATAGGATCAAGTTTTCAAAAAGTAAAATATAAAAGGATTTGCTGTCATTGGCAAATGCAAATGTAAATGATATATATATATATATATATATATATATATATATATATATATATATATATATATAGAGAGAGAGAGAGAGAGAGTATCTATTGAGCGGGAAATCATAGTTGCAAGCTATATGGGCTAAATTTAACTACATAGGTGTGGTGTATTGCTTGTTTTTCAGGGATCCAAACTTGGATTGTGTTTTTTATTAAAAAATGTGATTTTTTTACCGATGAATGTTGAATACATTGCACGCCATTGAGAAACCTAGATATTAACCAAGAAAGGAAAAGAGGGAAGAGAGTTTACTTGGTTCGATACGGTTCTATAGAACCTACCTCCACTGGTCAAAGGCACATGTAGAGCTAGTCTTATTCATGACTGCTGAGAATACATGCATACAGGAAAGGGGAAGATAGAAAATGCGCCAAATTGAAGGAAGCAGCTCAGGTCATGCAGAACATGAGCTTTTTTGTTCATGCCAACATCGTGGCCGTCTCTGCTTCCCAAATTCAAACACACAATGAAATACAACGCGCCAAAGGGAAACACAATGGATCAGCTCAATCCTATCGTGATCTTCTTCTCCGATCCAAGCATCTTCCTTGATTTCCTTCCTTGAATGTAGCTAATCTTCATTGATTTCCGTCTTTTGATTTCGCCTTGAATATAGCTGATCTTGAACTGCCATTCTTATCTTTATCATCTTTGCTGGAGTTGATCACGTTTCCAGATTCTTCTTGGAAATGAGAACTTCTAGCCCCCATAGTGACAAACTTTAAAAACGGCAAAATCTAGTTTTTCAAAAACTCGCTATAATTTAAATTTTTTTCATAAATCTTCCATTTTCAGCAAAATCTCGACAATATAAAATATAAAAGTTATTTTTTATAAGAAAATATTAATAACAATACATGGTCTTTTCATGATCAATAGCTGTTTAAAACATAAATATTGCATTTAAATCATAGTATTTATGTTTTTTCATAAACCTCACAAAAATTTAAAAAACTCGTGAGAAATTGCCGTTTTAAACTTTCGGGCAATTTCTCATGATATTATCGCAAGATTTTCATAAAACTCGCAATATTTGTCACTATGCTAGCCTCAAGAGGGATTGGCATAGTGGGGTGGGGCCTTGGCTCTTAGATGGGTAGTCAAGGTTGTGACTCCCATGGGGAGTGGCCTCTCAGGACAAGCCAATACTTAGCATAGGCCTCGGGGGCAGGGATCCTAGCCTTAGAGTTTTATGCTGCGGGCACGATGATCATAGGTATGGTAGGCTGAGCCAGCGTGACCTGCTCTTCATGTCAGGTGCAGTTTCTTCATGTTATAAAAAAAAATGATAACTTCTCTTGATCTCTAACTGATGACTGGATATCAAATTGACTTGTCAAGCAAGGCTGCTGACTGAATTCTTGATGCAAAACATCATTTCTTAAGCAAACTTTACAAAATACATCCATATGGTTCAATTTAGGAAAGAATCTAAAAAGTACGACTCAATAGTTGTATATCTTCATTAGCACCAAATATTTAACCACACACACACCTATATATATATATATATATATGCTGCCTACTCTTAGATCATTTGATTCCAACATGCAAGCAGGTTTTTATAAGATTTGAAAAGCGATGGTCTATAATTTTTATAAATATTCAATGCAATAAAAAATGTTTTTTTATCAAAAAAACATGAACTAAGTGTCTGGGGGTGGTCAACGGGTCGGGCAGCCCGATGGGCCAAGCCAACCTGGCCCACCATATGTCGGGTTTGGTCAAGGTTTTAGGCTCGGGTCGGCCCACTAGCTACCGGGACAGCCAATGGGCCTCGGATATCTATTAATTATTTAAGTATATAAAAATTAAAGAAAGTAACTAATTGCATAGTAACTTCAACAATTACTATTTATCTATTCAGTTGCATTAATTTTATAAAAAAACTAGAAAGATATATAATTAGTTAGGTACTTGAGAACTTATTAATTATTACTATTTACCTAACTAGTTGTACTAATTTTATAAGAATTAATTTATCAATTTTATTAAAAAATAACCTACAAATGGGTTTAGGCTAGGCCAGGCCAGGCCGAACCCAACCTGATTCACATTAATTGGGTCAATGGGTCAGGTCATGGGTTGCTCTTCAAACGAGCCCATTAAGAACCGGTCCAAAATCGGGCCCGTTGGTAAATGGGTGGGGCCATGTCTGGGCCACGCCACACTTAAAACCCGGTGAGCCGAGCTCTAAACGGGCTTGTGCCAACAAATGTCATTTTCAAGCAAATCATGTTGAACACATCTGCAGGGTTAGATTTGCGAAAAACAACCCGAAAACACATATTGGCTGGCAATAAGCTAAAAAAAAATGGTAGGCATAAGGTGAAAGTGGGGTTTTTGCATTATTTTTTGCAAATCCGACCCCCAAAATGCATGGTTGATTTGCTAGGAAACGTTGCTTGGATCTTTTTTATTATTTAGTTACATGAAGAAACCCAAAGCTTGGTAGCACGAAGATCATAGATCAACCCCCCAAGGCGGAAAACTCTGTGGCTAGGCCCCTCACCTCTAGGGCCAATGATTGGCATCGGCCTGTGTAGGGAGGTGATGTCCACATGAATTGAACCATGACCACTCGTATGATAGTCCAAGGTTGTTAAATGCGATGAGGAGAAGCGAGGCGTTGAGCCTGCGCTTCGCCTCTGAGGCGTACGCCTCAGCAACTGTGGTGTACACCACTCACAACTGGTATGGAAGTGAAGCGGTGGGAGGGGAGGCAGGGAGCGGCGGAGGAGCAGTTGGCTGCCACGTGGCGGTGGATCCACCGGCACTTGGGGTTAGCACAGCCGACGAATCGGGCGGAGGAAGAAGACTTGGGGATGAAGGAGGGGATTCTGGAGGTTGATGAGGGGCAATTTGCTCATCACAGCACGCCTCAGTACCTTGAGCGTGCTCCTCGCCTTTGAGGCGTACACTTCAGGTACTGAGGCGTACGCCTCTCATAACACTGTGATAGTCAATGTCCATCCCCACCGCACCAACCCCCTTGGTGCATTGTATCGTGTTTTTTCTAAGAAAAGAAAAACATAATTTTTTACAACATGGATATTTATGATATTTATAACAATTTTAGACCATCAATTTTCAAACCTCATACAAACCTACTGAAGCATCGGAATCAAATGATGCATCCTATAAAATCAACCACGTAGAATACATCTACATTGTTAGATTCGAGAAAAACACAGAAAAGAACCCATCAAAAACCTTGTAGGCTGCACTAGGGACGGATCAGTATAAGCAGCTACCCTCTACTAAATATATATAGGGAGAGAGAGAGAGAGAGAGAGAGAGAGAGAGAGAGAGAGAGAGAGAGAGAGAGAATCACTAGAATATGAGAACTGAAAATATGAAAACTAATGTGTGCTGCAATTTTCATGGATTTTTTGTTTTTTTCTCTTGAATCTAACTATACGGATGTGATCCACATGTTTGGTTTAATAAGAGTCCGCTCTTGAATCATCCGATTTTAATGCATAAATGAGATTTTTTTAAGGCTTTAAAAGCATTGGCTCATAACCTTCATAAATATTCAAGCATTCAAAAATCACATTTTTTAATTGAAAATACATGATCCAATTGTTGATTTCTAGCAAATTTGCCATGCCAAGCACATCCACATGGTTGGATTTGCCTAAAAAGTGTGAAAATGCCCATATTTTTAGTTCTCATATTTCAGTTTTTATATTCTAGTGACTATATATATATATATATATCATAAAGTCTTGGTGTGAAGTATGTTTCTTACTAAATAAATTATAAATAACAAAAATATGAGGTTTGATCAATGAGATTCTCAAGCATTGAAAAAGAGGAGTTGTGTGATTGTCGTTGCTTATAGATTTTGGACCTTCCTTTGGTTGGATGGTCCTTCTTCCACATATATATATATATATATATATATATATATATATATATATATATATATATATATATATATATATATATATATATATATATATATATATATATATATATGAGAACTAATGTGTGAACCACTATTTTCATGATTTTTTTTCTTTTCTCTTGAATCTAACTGCATGGATGTGATCTACGTACATGCTTGGATTTATAAGAATGCGCTCTTGAGTCATCCAATTTTGATGCATAAACATGATTTTTGTAAGGTTTTAAAATCAATGGCTCATAATCTTCATAAATATTCAAGCATTCAAAAAATATTATTTTTTCATAAAAAATACATGAACCAATGGTTGATTTCTAGCAAATTCACCATGCCAAGCACATCCACATGGTTGGATTTGCATATTTGCAAAAAAAATGTTGAAAATGCCCATATTTCTAGTTTCCATATTCTAGTTACTATATATATATATATATTATTTCTATACATTTATATTTATTTGTTTGTTTATTGAAAATAAAATTGACTTCTCTCTTTATAATCAAATACAAAGAAATTGAAAACTAACTCCAATTCCAGAGAGGAAACTCAAAGGAATCAGTCTTTGAGAGTTCAAATTCTGAAATTCATTCCCTTTGAATTTAAGGATTGGTTACAACTTATAAAAGATAATAGAGAAAAAGATGGAAAAATATTCATTACTAATGAAGGTAAGGACTAATGAGCCACAAATCATAGGTGCAAGCTCTATCAACCCAATCTAACCACATAGATGTGTTCAACATCTATGCATTCCAACACAAAAAAATGTCTAACCACATAGATGTGTTCAACATGGTTTGTTTGCTAAGAGCCAAGCCTTGGATCATGAGTTTTTGATGTAAAAAATGATTTTTTTGAATTATGAAAATTTAGCACATTGTGGGCCATTGATTTTTTAGCCCATTTAAAAACCTAGTTACTTATCATAATCACTTATTCAAAACAAGTTTCCTACTAAACAGACCGTGTAGATCATATATGTAACATTTGATATACAAAATATTGGAATGAAGAAGATAGTGATTTCTACTTATTAGTTCCTTACCTTCATTAGTAGCCAATATTTACCTGAAAAAAATGGTTGTATCTAGAGAAGTTCAAATAAGAGAAATTGATATTGAAATCTTGTCGTTAAGTTTTTTTTTTGAGCCCTTTAAAAAAAATTCATGGGGCATAGACCTATCATTTAGAGGATCAGAATGCGGAAGGATCAGTTAAATGCCTCGTTGAATTCAAGAAAATGGAAACATCAATTTTAGAGAATGGTTGCCACATTTAATCTTGGAAAGACCCATGGATAATTAGGGTTGCAGCTCCTTAAACTCATTTACTAATTTTTATGTAAAAAATAAATACGAGGCATAAAGTGACAAGGATTTCTTAATGTTGGGATAGCTCCTTTGATATTGGAGTAATCACTTTGAATTTAAGGATTGGTACTTATGCACATATATACTAAAATTTTTCAATGATGGCCTTTGATTGAAAGCCTCTGTGAAGGGAGGGTGGTGTATGTTCTCCCCCGATGATTCACTGAATCCCACGTCTGTGTTCGGAGGTCTGGATGAGCACCACGTATACAAGCACATGGGGCTCGTATTCCCGTGTATGTTGACATCACTTAGCATTGGAGTCTGGTGTGGTTGCAAAGACTTCAGTACCCTTTCTTGCTATTCTTCTCATAAAGCAATGGTTTGAGAAAATAACAAAAATGCCCTTTATTCAAAAAAGAAAAAACAAATAGTTCAAAAAAAGGACAAACATGTCCTCCATCCAAAAAGTCGAGGATGATGTTGACTCTTCAAAGTCTTCTTCTTTTTTCTCCGTAAAACACTGTAAAACCCTCTCTCTCTCTAGAGAAGAAATCAAGGGAGGCAAAGAGTTCTCCCTGGGAGAAGGCCATGAACATCAACCCTCTCACTCTCTCTACTTCTGTGCACATCCAACAAACGATCCTATATTGCTCTATCAAACACCGGCTGACCTGCACACTGACTGTAGCATCGTTCAACTTGATGAGTTGTGGAGCTTGATTTATAGTTTTTGCCCTTACAGGAGGAGGTTTGGGGGCTCCTCCCATTGTGGGTAACATCATTCAACTTGATGAGCTGTGAAGCCCGATTTAGAGTTTTTGCCCTTACAGGAGGGGGGTCCGGGAGCTCCTCCCCGGCGCGGATCCCGCAAATTTTTTTGGGGCCTTCCAACAACAATTTGTAGTATTATCGGGCTTTCCTACAACGATTTATAATATTTTTGGGTCTTCAACGAGCCCCACAACGATTTATAGTGTTATCCGACTTTTCAACAATGATTTATAGTGTCTTCCGCAAATCACTATAGCGATTTATAGTGTTTTTCGGTCTCTAACGAGCCCCACAACGATTTATAGTGTTATCCGGCTTTTCAACAACAATTTGTAGTGTCTTCCGCAAATCATTATAGCGATTTCTAGTGTTTTTGGGTCTCCAACGAGCCCCACAACGATTTATAGTATTATCCGGCTTTTCAACAACGATTTGTAGTGTGTTCTGCAAATCACTATAGCGATTTATAGTATTTTTGGGTCTCCAACGAGCCCTACAGCGATTTATAGTATTGTTGGATCTCACTATAGCGATTTGTAGTGTCTTTCGCAAATCACTATAGTGATTTATAGTGTTATTCAGTAAGCAAATCGCTACCCGAATTATGACCAACTTGTTAGGGCCATATCTCCCTAACCGAATGTCATATTTCAAATCCGTAAAAAGTGGTGTCTTTGTTATTGAGTCTAGTTTATTTTTGTAAATTTTCAGCGATTTCTATTATCATTTCATTTCTCATTTTAACTAAAAACCAAACTCCTATTATTCTGTATTATTTGAGTTACACAACACCATTCTCGCTTGACATCCACATCTTGATTCTCGCATGCTCTTTGTTGGATTTTCCATTGATTTCTTCCAACCTTGCTTGGAACAAACATATGTCTTTGTCACCACGACATCCTGTACATTTTTTAACCACGACACCCGAGACCCGTGCCGGGGGGGAGCCCCCGGACCCCCCTCCTGTAAGGGCAAAAACTCTAAATCAGGCTCCACAACGAATAAAGTTGAATGATGCTACCTACGTTGGGAGGAGCCCCCAAACCCCCCTTCTGTAAGGGCAAAAACTCTGAATCAGGATCCACAACGAATTAAGTTGAACGATGCTATCCACGATGAGAGGAACCCCCAAACCCTCCTCCTATAAGGGCAAAAATTCTAAATCAAGCTCCACAACTCATCAAGTTGAATGATGCTACCCACGCTGGGAGGAGCCCTCAGACCCCCCTTTTGTAAGGGTAAAAACTCTGAATCAGACTCCACAACTCTTCAAGTTGAATGATGCTACCCACGCTGGGAGGAGCCCTCAGACCCCCCTTTCTGTAAGGGTAAAAACTCTGAATCAGACTCCACAACTCTTCAAGTTGAATGATGCTACCCACGCTAGGAGGAGCCCCCAGACCCCTCTTCTGTAAGGGTAAAAACTCTGAATCAGGATCTATAACTCATTTAGTTGAATGATGCTACCCACACTGGGAGGAGCCCCCAAACCCTCCTCTTGTAAGGGTAAAAACACTGAATCAGGCTCCACAACAGTCAATGTACAGGTCAGTCGGTGCTTGATGGAGCAATGTAGGATCTTCTGCTGGATGTGCACAGAAGCAGAAAGAGAAGGGAGAGAGAGAGTGAGAGAGTTGATGTTCATGGCCTTCTCCAGGGGAGATTTCTTTCTCGGATAATCCTGCAGTGCAGAGACTGAGTCTTAAATAATCATCTTCGGGGCACTTAAGTCTTTACAACCACTCCTTTTCTAGAATCATCATTTTTTTGCACCAATGGAGAAGAGGGTACTTAAGTCTTTGCAATCGCATCAAACTCTAACGCTAATTAATGCTGACAAACATGGGGATACGAGACGCACATGCTTACATACGTGGTGCTCTTTGGGACCCCCGAACATGAGATGTAGCTAACTGCCCTGTTTGGGGGGCGGGTGTGACATATAACCTGCTTCGCTATGTGAAGGATGGTAGTGAAATCCTTTTATAAGGCATTTTTTGTCTACCTTCTTTCCAGGCCTTTCCTTGGAAAACAAGCATGGTGGTACATTTGGAAAGGAATGATGCAATATTGTTTGTTGGAAAGGTGGGTAAATATTGGTTGTCTTGGGTCCCATACCCGACAGAGATGGAGGGTGATCAGGTGCTTAATGCACAAATATTTGTGCAATCATATTTCCCCTGATCTTTTCAGGTGCAAGATTGATTTATTTCAGGCTACAAAGAGATCGATCTCGTGCATAGCACATAATTAATGACCTACGAGGGATCTTTTATTCTGTGTTGTCTTTCCCTTTGTTTTCTTTTATTCTGTGTTGTCTTTCCCTTTTTTTCCTAACTAGTGAATTGATTCTCTTTTCTCTCAAAACATTGAAGAAAGAGCTTAAAGTGGCAGATTCTTTCTTTGGAAATTTGTCTTTCTTGGAGAAAAAATCGGTTTGCCTTCCAGTGCATTTGTCATGCCAGTCAACGCATTGACTGAAGTTATCATATGGCCAGTTCCACGTGTTTTTGAGGAAGTTGTTGAAAGAAAAGTTCCTATAATTTGTTTCTAATCATGATAACTGGCTCAATGTCACTAGATAGTTTTGGGCATATTTCTTGCAGGGTTAATGGTTGCTACAATCCAACTTAGCAAACTTCGTGTGTGTGTGTATATATATATATATATAATTTGGGTGGCAAATCTTCATATGAATTGTTGAAACCTGTGTCAGGTTACATCTTAAAATTGTTTGATGCACTTATATCTATATATGAAGCCTCATGTGAACTCAAAATTATTGCCCAAAATAGTCATTGGGTATGGTATCAGCTAGAAGGGCTATGTTTGTTTTGATCTTATTACAATGAAAGTTTTCATTTTTAGACATGTAATGTTTGTTGAGTCTAATTTTCTATATGCTGGAACAATTGACAAAAAAGTTATTTCATGCATCCAAAATCAAAACCAAACCCAACCACCAGTAAAAAAAAACTTGATAGTTTTGTTTTAATTGGTCTCAGTCATGCTCCTTCAAAAAAAAAATCATGCACCAACACCAAATCCAAGAAAATATTTGTTCTTCCCAGAGCTCCTATGTCTCCAAGAGAGTCTCATGTTACACCCAAAAAGGAATCAAGCCTAGAATAGAGTTCTATATCTACCTCACCAATCAAGGCCCTACCAGAACCGACCATATGAATACCAAATCTCAGGATACAATATTGAAACGAAGGTTGTTTATTGCTATGAAATATACAATTCATATTGGTCTCTTATTAGAAGTAGTGCAAGAAGAAGAACCATGCAGTTTTGATCAAACCATACAGAAACCAAAATAGCAACTTGGCATGAAAGAGAAAATAGGTGTCTTACATAAAAATATGAGTTGGACTCTTGTTCTCCCTCATAGCTGCCAACAATCTTATCGGTTGTAAATGGATCTACAAGATAAAACAACATTCTGATGAATCCATCACCAGTTATAAATTCAGATTGTCAAGTGGTATAATCATCAGAAGGGTATAAATTATTTTGAGACATTCAGTTTTGTGATCAAACCTATATCCGTTAGAACGATCCTCTCGATTATCATTAGCTTTAGTTGGCAAAATTCATCAATTAGATATTAACAATGCATTTTTGCATTATTTTCTTAAAGATGAAGTTTACACATTACATAATTATGGAGTCTTTGCAATATGCTACCTTTACACGACATGCCATAGCTTACTATGTTAACGAGGTATGTCAATTTATGCATGAGCTAATGCAGGATCATTAGACACTTGTCAAACGCATCCTGAGATATATTATAAGGACCCTTAATTATGGTTTGCATGTTAAATGATCTAACAGTTTTATGCTTGTAGTGTTTTCTAATGTTGCTTGGGCAAGATATCTAGATGATTGAAAATCCATCCGTAGATGTCTCACTTTTTGGGACTCAAATTATTTTGTTCTTCTAAGCAATATACTATTGCAAGGTCAAGTATAGAGGCCGAATACAAAAGTATAACAGGAGCAATCTTAGAGTTAATGTGGCTTAAGCAACTTTAAAAAGATTTGAGTTTTGACTTACCACAAGTTTCAATACTTTGGTGCAATAATTTGAGAGCTACATATTTAACTATCAATCTAGTGTTTCACGCCAAAATGAAACACATGGATATTGATTATTATTTTGTGAGAAGGTGACTCAAGGAGACATCGAAGTTCAATTATTACATTTTGAAGATCAAGTTGCTGACATTTTTACAAAGGTTTTACTTGGACCAAAAATTCAATATTTCAGGGATAAGCTTAATCTTGGAGATATTAGCTTGAGGGGCATGTGAAGATTGAATCAGATCCAAGTGATGATGCATTGGATCCACAATACACCAGCCCACAAGTTGAGGTGGAGGAAGATCCAATATTATGAAGGAAAATTTTGATATCAAAATTTGCTATGTTGGTGATTGCAAAAAACAAGAAAACCTTTCTCACAAGACAACAAATGGGAAGGAAGAAAAATAAAATTATTCAATAAAAAAGGAAATAAATCTTGACTCATCTTACAAGACTCCTAATAAAAATATTTTTAGTTATCCTTGTAATCACAAGGAATATATATAACCTAAGTCAAAAATTCTTGTATTCAGTAAGTTTTCAAAATTTTTGCACATGATGAAGTTATAAATAAGAAGGGAGGATTGTGATATATATATATATATATATATATATATATATATATATATATATATATATATATATATATATATATATATATATATATATATATAGAGAGAGAGAGAGAGAGAGAGAGAGAGAGAGAGAGAGAGAGAGAGAGGTTTTATAGTGGACATAAGTCACATTGGACAGAACCACTCTAAGTCATGTGCATTTGTGTGTGTGATTTGCGTTTTTACAAAAACTATTATTATATATTTAAAACTATTTATATTTGTATGATTATATATGTACAAAAATCTCTAAATATTTTTCTTTTGCAAGAAATAACACTTCTTTTGTTTGTCTTCTTAAACTATGTAGCTGAATCGGATGAGTGAACAGAGTCAGACCAAAACCAAGGGAAACTACTGAGCCTCGCCTGTTTTAAATCGAGTTTAGGTCAAAAAATGAGTTTTCCTGACTCGTGCGTTTACCCATTTGATGCATGACTCAGGCCGAGTGACCGAGTCATCTCGGCGACTGTACCAACTGCAACTACATCCATTATATCTTCATTCAGATTGAGCAGCACATGTAACCTGTGCATTTTGTGGTAGATGGTGTAGGTGACAGTGGTTTATCTTTTATGTTGTTTTGTGGTGGTTAATCTTCTTGTGCTTTCACATCGCCATTCCCATTGTAACATATAAAACACATGTTAGCAATTAGGTCAAGCAGATCAGAAGGTTTCACATCATTTTTCACCTTATGATATTTAATTGAATGGGAAGCAATTTAATTGTTGAATGTGAGTGACGTAAGTTGATGTATTTTGATCAACTTCAAGTGCTTTGGTTGTTATTGGAGAACTATTCTTCTCTAACAATTTATGAAATTGCAGTCCTAGTTGTGTTTGTTACGTGCCTATCTATTATGCTGGAAATTGTAATGGGTTCTTTATTTCTCCATGTTCCAATAAAACCAAACTAGTAGCCTATGACGGGGCCCAGAGTTTTTTTTAGAAAGGCAAGCTGGGGTTAGGCACCCATTAATTAATTATTCAAAGTACCACTTGGTTTTGAACCTGCAACGTCCCACCACAATGAGACGTGCACCGACAGCTCCTACCAACCAAACGGAGCCCCCGCTGGTGGGACCTGGAGTTTTGATGTATCTTCTAGATTGATGTGTACGTTTCACAGGTCTTTATGTCGTACATCTGCAAAACAAACGGTTTAGATTTGTTTCAAACACTTTTTTTGTTTGGTGGGCTTCGGCGCGGCGTTAGGGATGTCAAAGGGTTGGGTTAGTAGGGCTGGATCTCGCCCTATATTGGACTGGATAAGAACCGAATTTGAGCTCTGATTAAGAGTTGGGTCGGACCCATAGGTCCTATTAAGA
Source organism: Nuphar pumila (assembly GCF_984573655.1). NCBI lineage: Eukaryota > Viridiplantae > Streptophyta > Magnoliopsida > Nymphaeales > Nymphaeaceae > Nuphar > Nuphar pumila. The sequence continues at coordinate 105,440,435 of NC_143254.1, forward strand.
TAAAGACATGGGAATGTGGTTTGTGAAATTTCATACCAGCTCAGGTCTAACCCGAGCTCTAATTAAGATCCATAATTTTTCAATGTAATAAGAAAAAATATATATATATTATTCTACTGAGTATATATGGACCAAGTCTTAGGTCTGGTGTTTGTAAACCTTACAGGGCCCTTGTATGGTAGGTCAGGATATGGTACCAGTACCTCAAAGTTGGATATGGATCCAGACCCACACAGATGTGCCTTGGAGTCTTGGACACCCTCTCATCTAAGGTCCCTTGGACCTGCCCATTGTCCCAGTGTAAGGGGCTATTAAAGCAAGATCCACCTTCACCTAAATTTAAGTAGGATCATTTAAGTAATACGTCAAATGTAATCTGCACCAAATCCCTACAGGAGATGATGCTTTACTAATAAACCGAGCAACCAAAACAAACATGCAAATTAAGGTTGTTGGAAATGTAGAGTATGTAAGGAGACATCAGATGTCTAAGTTATCATAATTAAATCTTAACTGTCGTACTACCATAACTGAGTTCCAGGTTCAAATCCTACGAGGTACCACTCAGCTTGCCTATTAGAAAAAAAAGTATAAAGAAAAGAAAGTCTTTACCAACTGGGGGGGGGGGGCTCTGCTTATCTGGCAGGAGCAGTTAGTGCACGTCACCTTGTGTTGGGACGTTGCAAGTTCGAACCACAAGTGGTATGGTTGTATTACTGGTAGGGCCGGGTCTGACTAACCCAGCTTTCTCTGTGGAAAGAAAAAATGACAAGCATGACTAGGTCTCTGATCCCGGGGGTGGTTTATTTGTGTAATAATTTGAAAAAATAATTTTGTACTATTTCATGATGACCGTACACATAAAACTCTTAAATGCTGGGTGTCAATCTGTAAGGGTTGTCTCTGGTACCCAACCCAACTCTAACCTTGATATCTTGGTATGGGCATGAAAATCCCACCCGAATGTTATTTGGGTCAACCGGAATCCGACATGAGTGACATATGGGCCTGGTTTGGCCTATGATGTTTGCTTGATATCCACCCTAACGGAGCTGATCTCAGTGTTTTTTTTATATATTTGAATGTAAAAAGATATATTTTAAATTTCCACAAAATCATGGAGGTTGGGTTTGGGATTCCACTTTCTATAACATTTGCTTGTTATTTTGGGTCAGTTTGGATACATTCTAATGGATCAGATACGCCCATTGACAGCCTTGCCTTGTGTGTGTGTGTGTGAAATGAATAGTACGTACATACCGATGAATTCTACTATGTGCTCATGTTTTAAATCTAACTTCAAGTAATCGGATGCAATAGCAAACCAGGAATTCTAATTGCATCTTGAAAAGACACCAAGAACCAAGAAAGCTCCTAAGTTTAGAGGTGCCACTTGTTCTAAGACTTGCCGACAGCAGATAAGCAACGAATCCAAGAAATCTTAGATCCTTGGTCTCTTCCGAGTGCACCATGTGCTTTACTCAGCTCAATCAGCAGCAATATAACAGGAAAAGCAAGCTTTTTTACCCTCCCATTCATGTTTCTCACAACTCAAAAGCACTTGGGAAACTCGCAACTATTCATTACCTCAGCACAACAGAAACCCCAAGTCCAATCCAATAATCTCACTCATATTCTTATACCTAGAAATGTGGGACTCACATGTGAGCCTAACGGATCTTTATGCAAAACCAACCAACCAAAGTCTTTAAGTTAAAAGGCAAATTTGACACGATCAAGATTGAATGTTACTTTGTTTGGTCATTCTTTGGTTTTCTTTTCTTTTCATATTTTTTTTTTTAAAAATTGTCTCTTTTCTAAATCATTTTTTACTAATTTTTACCTTTTTTTATCAATTCCTAAAGTAAAAGGATTATTTTTTGGAGCACCCGTTCAGAATCCATTCACCTCCTTGACACGAAGCCAGCCTACGTCATGCGCGGACCAACTGGGCGACCCGGCGAGACCCCTGAAATGACATATTCCTCACTTGATTAATGATCTGAAACGAACAAAGCATCACCAACACAATCCGTTCCTGTCAAACTTGGATTGCTTTCAAACTGGGTCTAGAAAGCATCATCTTTGTCACTCATGACAACAACCACTAATAAAGAATCCTCTAGATAAAAGAAAGAAGACATATGCTCGCTTATTCTCAACCGTTTCTTTTTCCTTGTTTTCTTTTCTTTTATTTTTTTTCTTCAAACATCAGCAATACAACGACCACCGAGTGGACTCCGAACAAAGATACAAAGGAAAATCCCATTTAAAAAAACTAGTCAGCTCAGCGGAAACAATCAAACATCGAAGGAAAAACCAATTTCCAGCGGAAAAAGAAGGGGGGGGGGACCTCACTTGAATAAACAAAAATATATATATTTTACAAGTTCTCAGATTCTCTTGGTTACACGTATTTACATCTCCCAACACCAGAAACAAGGTTTTTCTATTTTTTCCTTTTAGGTTTCTTTTTGTTTTCGGTCCACCTCATATACCCACTAGTCAGTCTGGGAAATCCGACGCTCGCGCTCCGTTGCTCCCGGATCTGGGCTGCCGTAGATACCGAATTAAAGCTTCTGCCTGAACCAAGAAAAGAAAGGAACATTAGGAGAGTTGTTTATTTAATAAGATTGATGAAACTAAAGATCTTTCATATATTCACTCTAGCTAGAATTTCCGTAAAATTTTTGTTTAACCTACAACTTTTCCATAACTCAATTATTGGGGAATCTGCTGTTCCTTGTTCCTTTCCCAAGGCAAGCCTCAAGATAGAGAGAAGTGGCGGAATTATTAAAACTTGGAAGAGACTGGAGACATGTGGGTCTCATTTTCTAACGCAAGAAGGGGAAGTGGGTCACCGGAATTATCAAGCAAGAAGGGGAGTTCGTTCTCTCTCTCTCACTGGTGGTAGAGTACCGAGTAGTACCCACCATGTCGGTTGAGCCAAGAGCTCCGTAGCGATATACAATAGTTTTACATTCTTTTAGCGTCGCAAACCAATGGTACATGTATTTTTTTTAACGCGTTAAAAAACATACAGAATCCATAGGTTAAAAAGGCACATTAAGCAGGGAAAAAAGAGTTTTAAAAAAGTTCAAAAATTCAAGGAGGGCACATTTTTTAACGTTTTTTTGGCTCGGAAAAACAGAAAAGCAACCCATTAATGGCTAGCTGATGCTGATGCTGATGCCTTACGGATGCATTGTAGATGTCAGAATCAAAATCACAAAAAAGAATATAAATGATGATGGGCTTGGGCGACGGTAGATGGGCAGGTTATCATGCAGCAGAGCTGCCTAGAGCGACCACTGTGACTCCATCTCGAGATGGTGAGGAGCTCGTACTAGAGACGGGCTAAAAGAGAAGGTAAATTTTCAATTTTGGAGGAACATGCCGGAAAAACAAAAGAGACGCCTCCGTAGCTTTCTTCCGTCAAAACAGTCACACGTATCGGATTCAGGATATTCTCGGAGTGGGAAAATATCGTCATAAAAAAAAAAAGAATTGTTTTGAGGAAAAACTTAGGCATATGTAAAACTTAGATAATATAGGAAGATATATGGAAATAAATAAAAATGTCAAAAAATGATCTAAAAAGTTTAATACTTCGATGATATCGTGCCTTTCGCGATGTTTTCAAAATTAACGATGGTTTGACGATACCGCAATTTCGCGGGAGTGCATTGCGTTCTGAAAGCACCGGTTGTACAGAGGCCAAGGGAAGCCTATTTTTGTAATTAAGGGCAAAGGTTCAGTACGGCAGGAAAACCAGAAAAATCTCTCTTACCTTCTGCTTGGCCCGAGTCGTCCCGGACTGCGTGAGCGCGATGAGGGGAGGGATCGCCCCTTCCCTCGCGACCATGCCCCGATTCTGCGCGCTGTCCTCGCATAGCTCCAGCAGGATCCCCGCCGCGAACTCCTTCTGCCTCTGCGTCCCGACCTCCACCACCTCGACCAGCACCGGGATGCCGCCCTCCTCCACGAGCGCCGCCCGCCCCTGGGCGGCCGAGACGAGATTGAGCGTGACGAGCGCGGCCTTGTCCACCATCTGGGACTCGAGGTCCGCCATCAAATCCACCAGCGGCCGCATCACCCCGGCCTCGACGGCCCGCAGCTTGTTCTCCTTAACCGTTGTGAGCGCGTAGAGCGCGCCCGCGGCGTCCTTCTTCCCCCTGAGACCCCCTCCCTCGAGCAGCTTGACGAGAGGCTGGACCGCCCCGGCCCGCCCGAACGCTGCCTTGACGTCGTCCTGGTAGGAGAGCCGAAGAATCGCGCACGCCGCGTTCTCCTTCGCCGCGGCCGTCCCCGTCCGAAGCGCCCGGACGAGGGCCCGGGCCGCCCCCTCGCCCACGATCCGGTCCTTGTTCTCGTCGCAGAGCGAGAGGTTCAGGAGAGCCGTGACGCCGAGCTCCTGGATCTGAGTATCCGGCGACTGGGTCAGCGCCACGAGCGGCCTGATCCCGCCGGCGTCCGCTATCCGGACTCGGTTCTCCGTCTTGTTCTTGGCCAGGAGGCGGATTTCCATGGCCGCGGTCCGCTGCGTCTCGAGCGACGCCGACTCGAGGTCGGACACGAGCTGCGAGATCGCGTCGTCGTCGTCGGGGCGGTCCGCCGTGCAGGCCGCTATCAGAAGACTCCGGCTGCCGGATCCCGGCGCGAACTCACCGGACCGATCACTGTTGCAGTCGCTGAAGGCGGACGTCGAGGAGTGGCACCTCAACCCGTCGAGGTTCCGGCCGAGGTAGCCGTAGATGGACTTCGCGGAGCCGAACGGCCCGGAGTTCTCGTCGGCGATGGCCTCCATCTCGTCGGAAATTCTAACCGTCTTAACCGTTTCCAGCGAACGCAGTCCCGAATTTCCCTCTATTTTTTCCCTTCTTTTTCTTGCCCAAAAAACTTCTGGCGGTGGCGCAAGGTTGAGAGGACCGGGACGTTTTCGCCTGTTTCTTTTTTAAAGGGGAAAGCGAAGCGGGGACGCACGTGTGGGCCCCGCACGCTCGACGATGTGTATTGGGTGGGTAGGATGATCTCTCAGTCTTCAGCGACGCGTGCAGGCTGACTCGCCTCCTGCGGTGGCACTCCGTGTTGAAGGAAGTTCGGCCGTCTGAGTTTTGTAACAGGGTCGGTAGACCCGAACAAGAACGAACTACACCTGATCCGACCCAAATTCTAATGGACATATGGTCAGTTGTGATCCAAAATTTAAACCCGTTTCTTGAAATGCAAGAACCCAACAGTTTGTACCCGAACCGTTCTTCTGTCGGTCATTTATGATACGTGCTAGAACTGACCCGAATCCCAACCCAAACTTATTTACCATCTTACACTCAAACATATTTATATTTATACCTGAACCCAAACCAGTTCATACCCGATGCATGAAAAAAATAAATAAATAATTTATTATTTTTCTTTTTTACAATGCAAAGCAAAATCTTTCATCACCAACCGTACATTGGCTGTTGATTTGGGCGGGTAAATGAGCTGAAAGAACCCAACGGAATAGGGAATGTTTGGATCCGCTCGTGTTGGTGTTTAGCCGAGCTGGACACAAGCTGGATCATATAGATTTAAATATAGAATATATATAATGCATTCTTCGTTTTACATATTACACCTAAAATATATATACATCTAGCCTAGCTGAACACCCTGCCTCATTTAAGCTAAACGAGCTGCTCATGGCTCGGCTCGCCAAAATTGATCATAAACTAACCCGTGACAAGTCGAACTGAACTGAGCCTAAGTCACCAGCTGCTCGATTCATTTACCAGCTCTAGTTATCATTTTTATGATAAGCATACAAATTAATTACTCTTGTAGTCAAGTTGAACGGAAAGTTTTATAGAACGACTATCAGGCCCGCTTTACTATATAGTACAGAATGTTGGGCTGCCAAGATACTATCATATTCAAAAAATGAGTGTAGCTGAGATGCGTATGCTGAGATAGATGTGTGAAAATACAATAAAAGATAAGATTCAGAACGAGGAGATACGTAAGAAGGTAGACGTTGCACCCATTGAAAATAAGATGAGAGAGAATCGTTTACGGTGGTTTGGACATATTCGACGAAGGCCTAATGATGCTCCAGTTAGAAAGATGGAAAAATGAGAAAATATATTAGTTAAAAGAGGTCGGGGTAAGCCTAGGAAGACATGAATGAAGGTGATAAAAAAAGATATGAATGCTTTGAACCTCACCGAGGACATGGCATCGGATAAAAATGAATGGAGGAGAAGGATTCATGTGGAAGACCCATAATGATTTTCTTTGTTGGTTCATATCGCCGACCCCAATTGTTTTGGGATGAAGGCGTAGTTGTTGTTGTAGTCAAAGTTCCACCTTTTCAGCCTAGTTTAAACCAAATGCAATTGATAACTCACCTCCTTTATTTTCAAAACCAAACTTATCCAAACTATTTGTAGACTCAAACCCAACCCGAACTCAGACTCGGCCCATTTCACAACCAAACTGAAACCAACCTATATCTAGTTGACCCCTTTGTATCTGAACGATACACCCAATTGAACACAAACCCTATTCAAACCAGTTCGGGTTTGGATCAAATTTTCAGATAAAACCAAACCCAGTGATACCCCCCCACAATGCCACGCCAGACACTCAGGCACGTGCAGAGGCGTGATGTCACGTGCGAGAGAGCCTTATCCCCCTGAGCCCGCTCGGCACGACACATAAGGCGGGTGGCATCCCTCTCCATTTGTCCGATATACAGGTTTTTATGTTTTTCAATTATTTTCTTCAGAATTTGGTCGTCGTAACTCGTGAGGTGAAAGGGACGAGGAAGGGGGTGAGGGGCAATTAGAGTTAGGTCGTTAAATGACGATAAAGCCCTCGGAGTTGCTTTCCCGTCCTCCGTATGCTTTAGAAGTCAGAACGGCAACCTGGTGGAAACTGCTATGGGGTGAACGTTGACGGAGTCCATCGGACGTCCCTTCAAATTTGGCGCGTCATGGCCCATGGGCTTGGCGACTGTGGTTTCGGGTCAACGTTACCTTTCGTTTCCGGATCATATCGTCTTCCAGTCAAACCGGATCGGGACCCATACTTAGTCAGACCCAAATCTGAAGTTTGTTTGTAACCATAGTAGGAAAAATCTCGATGAGGAGAGGGGGCGGGAATCTGGCCATATTTTTTAAAATTTCCTTTTTCTTGATAAAACCTTGGGAAAAAATCCCATTATATATGGAGATACAACATTTTATAAAATATAGTCAACATAAAAATGATACAAAAATGGTAAGAAAGTAATTTTTTAACGGGCAAAAATGGATTTTTTATTATAAATAGATTTTTAACGGGCAAAAAAGATATTTGAAATATGACGAGGCATTTAACTTTTTAGCATAAAAAAGATAGAAGAGATTTGTTTTTCTAAAAAATTTGATTAAAAACTTAACAAAAAGAAATTTAAGCATCTATTTGGGTTAGGGTCATGTGTGTTTTACCAAAAAAACGGAGAAAGTGCATACATAGGTCAATTGTATCTATTTTATTATTAAAAATGCAATGAATTTGCATAATAAAAGAAAATTTGACATACATTTATTTAGAACCATGACATATCAGAAAAGTACAATTAAAATAAATGAAACAAAGCAACCATTAATATAAAAAAACAGAAAGAGAAATATCAGAATTTACCTATCTATGACTTCAATAAAAATATAAACCAGAAGGAAATTTTGTTAGATAGAGCTGGGCTGGTTAATAGGGCTGCAAATGGATCGGATCACAAAATATATTGGAAAGCTAGATGTTCTACTCACGAGAGTTCGTATAGATAAAATATATTTTTTTAAGTATAATACAGGTAAAGAAGAATGCATAAAATATATACAAAGAGAAGAATGAATAGAAAATATAGAATGTTTTTACACTTGCCAGCTCGTGTTCACTTCATCTCATTCAGGAACACATCGAGCTTGATGGCTGAATATGAACACGAGTCGAGTCACGAACTCAATCCACTGGTAAATAAGCTGAGCCCAAACATGCCAGGCTTGTTCACCAGCCCTAAATAGAGCTTCTTTAAAGAAAGTGCATTCCAAGGGATGAGAGAGAGAGAGAGAGAATTTTCCAATCTTTTGCTCTTAATTCAAAATATGAGCCTCATGTTTTTGAAATTCCAAATATAAGCCAAACTTTTCCTATAAATTGTCAAACTAAGGCAACATATTGTCTTGTAACTCACGTAACATCATAAGTCAAACTACAATATGAAACCTCATGAGAAAGTGAATCTCACACACAAAACACACAAACGAGATTCACTTTCTAAATCTACTTGAAAATTAGAGTTCCAGTCTACCTGAATATTATTTGGGTTGCACTTCTATGTTTATACCTGGAAATTAGAGCTTGGGTTGGGTTGGGTACCCAATACAATCCTGACTAGGGGTGGCAATTTCTGACACGACCCGCCAACTTGTTTCTTAGCCGGGTTCGGATTTGGCTTAAACGGGTTCGTGTCGTAAACGGGTCGACCTGCCTAACCCGTTTATTAAACGGGTCGGGTTTGTGTTAGGGGTATGCCAACCCGCCAACCCGTTTACCCGACTCGACTTGTTTATTAAATGGGTTAACCGTGTCGTGTCAGATTACCCGTTTAATAAATGGGTCGGGTTCGTGTTTTCCACAGCCGACCCGTTTAATAAACGGGTCAGGTTCGTGTTGAAGTATGCTGACCTGCCGACACGACCCGCCAACCAGACCCTATTGCCACCCCTAATCCTGATCCATTGACAGCGTTACTTTTACATGTAAAGTCATGGTTAGCAATATGTGAAAGAGCAAAAAATCGTTAAATGTTGAACGCATAGATGAATTACTAAAAAAAATGTTTTTTTTTTTTTGTCAAACGACCATGGTAATAGTTGTTTGGGAGAATGACGTTGAGAAGTCAGCTTATGGAGCTGAGAAAGAAAGGGAGAATGACGTTGTAGCTGCCAAATCCAGGAATTGGTAGTGTCCTTTTTTCCTGAAGGTGTTCACGCCAGCGTAGTTGTGTATTCTTCACTTCTGTGGAATGTTTGTGTTTGTGTTAGTGATAGGTATATGTCCTCAGTCCTCTTGGCAGTTCTGCTTTCACCCTTTCTAAAGAGAAGCTGCGGACTTGAAGTCATTCAATGTGTTTTCCTTCATGGTGAATTTTTGTTTGGTAACCGGCAATTGGAGAGAGTTTACGCATCTGGATTTCGGTGGTGGACCTGGTGGTAGTTACCAAATCCAAAATCTGGTGCAAATACAAAAGAGGGAGGGTTTCACTACATTTCACAAATGCATTTACTCTCTTTTCAGCTACTAGTTTTCAAGCGTCTACTACATGCATATATACTCTTACTTCAGCTACTAGTTTTCAACCAAGGTAGTCTGATGCATAAACTCTCATCCCAGCTACCAGTTCCCAAACACAACTCAGTCTGGTTTTAACAAAATTCATAGGTATACTAAGCATTACGTGAACCTCTAAGCCAGTCTTTTTTGTTAGCTTTAGGGTCATTTCTTGGGTCTGAGTGCTCGTCTGTCTCACCTTCTAAATGGTGATGGGACATGAGGATGTGATAAAACAGGAGTATAGTATGTGACTAAGTAAGAGAAATAGAGATACAATATAAGATCAAACTAGGGATGACATAGACTAGCCTGTTTAGGCTGCCTAGAAGGCTAGACCCATATATATATATATATATATATATATATATATATATATATATATATATATATATATATTCTCTCTGATCTTATTTGGCCACAATGGGACTTGGATCTATCTAGGATCCAACATTTCTGTAGAATGTGGAAAAAAATGGATATTGGTTGACTAATAATAAGCAAGGATGTGTGACTCGTTTCAGATCCAAAGGGTTTGGCTCAGTGGGATGGGGCCCTAGACGGGCAGTCTAGGTTCAAATTCCATGGGTGTCACCCCTGCGTAAGCCGAAGCATGGCGATTTCCTGGGGTCAAGGGGTAAGCCCTCAGTTTTAAGCTGGTCAGTGACCATTATTAGTATGGTAGGCTGAGCCAGTGCAGCTAGGTTCCTGTGCTTTGGACGGTTTCAACGAGTAAAAACAAAAAAAGAAGAAGGATGCAATTTGTTTCTGGGCCTAGTCTCTTGATAAGCCGGACCCATAACCGGTTTATGGAATTGACATAAACTTTTTTTTATTTTCAACGAATTTTTTCATCTTTAAAGTTGATTGACCCTCTTTGGATGTCCCTCTGATAAACATCCCAAGTGGAAACGTCGCCTTCTTCTATTATTACCATATAGAAACGCTTTTGCAGCTTCCTAAAAATGAAAAAGGAAAATGAAAAATCTCAAATCACTAGTTCTGTCTGGCTGGCATTTTTTTATTTATCACCGAAAATTCTCTCTCTCTCTCTCTCTTGTGTTATTGATGTTCTCACGTTATGCTGTTGTTTTTGTGCTTGTGGGTCTCAACGCTTTGTTGAGTTTCACTTTTAAGTAACGCTGATCGCTTTTCGGCTCTCTCTCTCTCTCTCTTTTGTAAGCCTGTGCATGTGAGTGCCCAGCCAGGTCCTTCCCCCTTTTCTCTCTCTCACCATCAACGGAGGAGCGGCCCACTCTCACATATCAGACATTACAGGTGATCCCACTAGTTTTTTTAGTACGAAAAGGGTTTTGATATATATATATATATATATATATATATATATATATATATATATATATATATATATGAAAATGAGTCTGTGCTAAATCAATTTGGTGCTAAACCGCATGCTAAATGGGGTTTTCAGGCTTCTCGATGCTTTTTGTGCGGTTCCGACCCCATAAATGTGGGCATGGTCGATTTACTAAGAATCCACACCGGGATCATGTGCCTGATCCCTCTAAAATCAAGTACATATATCACATCTGTATGGTCAGAATTTAAAAATAAAATAAAATAAACCCAAAACCCTACCATTTAGCACACGGTTTAATACCAAATTGGTTTAGCACGAACCCATTATTCTCTCTATATATATCCTACCAGACATTGGGAGGGTTTTTTCTATTTTTTTAAGATCTGATCATACAGATATGATCTACCTGTTTGATTTTTATATGCATCAACTCTCGAATCATCATATTCCAATACACAGGTAGGTTTTTATAAGATTTAAAATTTGACAGACTACAATTTTTAAAAATATTTCATGGGTAACTAAAATATGTTTACCAACCAAATATGTTTACACGTATGAATTGGTTTTCTAGAAACAGACACTTGGATCATCCAACTACGATGTATAAGAAAGATCTTTTAAGGGTTGATAATCAATGGCTTAAAATATTCATGCATAAAAAATTGTTTTTCTTTATCCAAATACGATGATCCAACAATAGATTCCTAGCAAATCCACTACACTGAATTCATCTGCAGGGTTAGTTTGAAAAAAAAACATTGGTAAACATATTTCAGTTTCCCTCTCTCTCTCTATATATATAAAGTGTGTGTGCATGTCACAATACAAAAATATGTAAATATTAAAATGTGTATTATAGTGAACTGCAACATCTTACAAAATAAAATTATCCGCTTTTTGCAAAAACTTCGCAACAAAATCATGAGATTTTCAAAAATATTGCCGCATTTGTTACATGGATACGAACTCCAAACTCGTGGTAAAAAATAGAACAGTTACTCATCGATGAAACAAACTGCTAATTAAAGCAAATCAGTCTTACATGGTCCGGGTCCGTGTACTTGAAAAGGTGGACTAATGGGATTTTACAGGATGTCATGGACATTGATGGGGTTCAGCCCCCACCATCCTTCACCTTAGGTAGAGTGTGACAGGAAATTGTACCACTTAGGGCCTGTTTGCGAGCAGAAACGCACAACATTCGATGCATTTCCACGGGGCCCACCTCAAACTTGGGGCTCCCTTTTCGTGAGGAAAGGGAGTGTGTCTGAGGCAGACAAATACGCCCTTAAAGTGCATGTTTCCCTCTTCTCTCTTTCAGACAGTTCATTTTCCAGTTAGAAGATAGTTTGCACGGTGGTTGTGTATGCGCGCTTGAATGACTTAAATATACCCAATTTATAGTGCACTGAAAGTAAGTACATTAAATGAACCAACTTAATGGAACGAAGCCTTAAATGAAATAGGCTGTGCTTTAAAGTGCGAAGCAGGTTCGAATGATATAAGCATGTTGGGGGACTCGTATCCCCCTGTGTGTCGGCATGACTTGGCGTTGAGTCCGATGCAGTTGCAAAAACTTAAGTATCCTTTCCTGCAGTTTCAATCATTAAATGACAGTTCGAGAAAAGGATAAAAATATCCTTCATCCAAAAAAGATAGGATGTCATAAAACGACGGTTTGAAAAAAAGACAAAAATGTCCTTCATCCAAAAAACAGAGGATGATCTTAACTCTTCAAAGTTTAAACGTTCCATTTTTACCCTAAGCAGTAAACGATGCACCATCTGTTGTAACAGGAGCTCGCTTTGACGATGCACTCTTTGTCGTCGTCTGCTGTCGTCGGAGCACCCTTTGCAATCGTCTTTTTTTTTAATAAGTGTAACACACAAGTGTCACTGAACAAATCGTTGTAATGTTCGACCTTCATAAATAAACATCAAAGAAGCGTTTTGCGTTGTATACTGTGAAAATTATGGTTTGCTTTTACGAGCTATCTTCCTATTGCGATTTACACAATGATTGATAAAAGACTAAACGATTTGTACATATGAAAGCTAAGTACTATCGTGATTTGCTTGATACCAATTGGCTTGCAACCAATTATAATTCTTTATTGTAACATAACATTCTATAATGATATAATTCTTTTTATAAGAGATCGCGATTTATTTTTTATAGAAGAAGTGTTCTATTATGATCTGTACAACCATGAATATAAAGAGAAATGATTTGTCCTATCGCGATTTGCATTTACGAGCTTTGTCTATATGAACGATATGTTCTATCGCGATTTACACAATGACTGATTCATAAAAGGTGAAAAAGAAAAATAATAAACAAATTGACACGATGTTTAGACTTAGTAAAGTACAAATCGAGGTAACTTCAAATATACAAATTGAGGTAACTTCATAAATACAAATCAATTTCATTCACAAAGATATATCGTTGTTGCGGTAACTTCATAACTACAAATCGATGTGATTTACAACCACATTTATTTACAAAAAATATGAGTATTTAGTTACAATACATCATGACCAATGGTTTGGCTTAGATACAATACATGATCATCATGGATATGAAAAGAGTTTAGACTCAAATCAGGGTTTGGACCTGACCTATAAGAGATTTGGATTCATTTAAGATCCAAATAGATCTCTTCTAATGTAAAAAGTATTTTAGATCCATTTAGAGACCAAATTGGATCCTACTAAGAAAATAAGATAACGAATCTACTTAAAGACTCAATTAGATCCCATTATGTAAATTAATATTTTGACCCATTTGGATATCCAATTGGATTTCAATAAGTAAATAAGGCTTTTGGATCTATTTGAGACGTAAATGGATCTCATGAAGGTAAAATGAATTTGTTTATATCTGAATTCAATTCGAGACCCAAATAAATCCTACTTAAGATAACAAGATTTGGATTCACTTATGATCTAAATGAATCTTTTTAGTTTACTGTGAATTTCACTATAATATAATAAGTTTTGGATCTATCTAAATTTCAAATGGATCCTACTAAAATAATTAGAATTTGGGTTCATTTGAGACCCAAATAAATTTAATTAACATATATATGTGTAAATGTATCTCTCTCTCTCTCTATATATATATATATATATATAGTAGTTTAGATTGAGTTTGGATTTGATGAGAGCTAAGTGGTTCTCACAACTAATCCAACCCAATCCAATCACTCTTCCACCTAAACCCATCAATTCAATTGAATACATCCCACCCCAAAAAATTTGTTTGATTATCCTATCGTGATTTGCCTTTATGAGCTTTGTCTATGTGAATGATATGTCCTATCATGATTTACACACTGACTGATTTATAAAAGGCGAAAAAGAAAAACAATAAATAAATCAGCATGATGTTTAGACTTAGTAAAGTACAAATTGAGGTAACTTCATAAATACAAATCGATTTACAACTTGATACTGATTTAAGTTTTATATTAAAATAATATTTTAGTAACAATTGCAAATCAATATAAGTAAATCACGATATTACATATTGATATCGTTCACAAAGATAAACAAAGACATATTGTTGTCGCGTAACTTCATAAATACAAATCGACGTGATTTACAACCATATTCATTTACAAATAATATGAGTATTTAGTTACAATACATCATGACCAATGGTTTGGCCATGAAACAATTTATATTATTAAGATCTTATCTCGATATTCTATTTTCTATAGCTATTTGCAAATAAAATAATGTTTTTTTATTTATGTGCAATATAATTTATTTATTTATTATATACTTTGTGCTCAATTTGTAATATATTTTGTAGACTGTGTATATAAATTTTGTAAGACTGTATACAAATTTTGTAAGACTATGTATACAAATTATGTAAATCTCTCAAACTTGAAATAAAAATTCAACAATTACCCCAATTTCAAGAGGAATGCTGATAAATACTGATAAATGTTGATATCAAGATGAATGCTGATATATAATTTTAGAATGGAAAGATCTTTGTTTTCCATCCTTTAACATAGGACACTATGTAAATTGATGTGGTTGTAAATCGCGCCGATGGGCTACATGATAAAACGCTTTTACTAAACGCGTCAATAAGTTAGACTGTTATTTGTAGCAAAGGCAAATCGTTGTCTTTGACATAGATGTCATTGTGTAAATTGCTATAGGATACTATATGGTATAATGATTCAAATACAGTATACATACAATGATTTGTATATGTGAAGGCTAGATGAGACAATGGTTTTTAATTTTAATATAATTTATTCACAAAATAACTTTTTCTCAACGATTCAACTACAGTATATGTATAGAGATCTCGATTTATTTTTTATAGAGGAAGTGTTCTATCACGATTTGTAAAGCCACAGACATAAAACAAAAATAATTTGTCTTATCGTGATTTGCATTTACGAGCTTTGTCTATGTGAATGATATGTCTTATCGCGATTTACATAATGATTGATTCATAAAAGGCGGAAAAAAAAACAATAAACAAATTGACACGATATTTAGACTTAGTAAAGTACAAATCAAGGTAACTTCAATATTAAAAAGATATTTTTGTGAATTATTATAGTTAATTCATTAGAGGCTTTTTTCTAAAAACTTATAGGTTGACTAATTAGCAAAATCATTATCGATAATATTTCAATATTTATTTAAGGTATTTAATATTTAATTAAAAAATTATTAGATCTTTGCATAGTATTTGGGTCGACCCAAATAAATATGAAAAAAGTTTAAACTCAAAACAGGGTTTGAATCAGACCTATAAGAGTTTTGGATCCATTTAAGACCCAAATAGATCTCCTCTAATGTAAAAAGTATTTTAGATCCCTTTAGAGACCAAATTGGATATTGCTAAGAAAATAAAATATTGAATCTATTTGAAGACTCAATTAGATCTCATTATGTAAATTAACATTTGGACCCATTTGGAGATTCAATTTGAATTCAATAAGTAAACAAGGCTTTTGGATCTATTTGAGACCTAAATGGATCTCATGAAGGTAAAATGAATTTGTTTGGAACTGAATTCAATTCGAGAGCCAAATAGATCCTACTTAAGAAAACAAGATTTGGATTCACTTATGATCTAAATGATTTTTTTGTGTAGTGTGAATTTCACTAGAATATAATAAGTTTTAGATCTATCTAAATTCTAAATGGATCCTACTTAAATAAATAGAATTTGGGTTCATATGAGACCCAAATAAATTTAATTAAAATATATATATTTAAATGTGTATCTTTATATATATAAAATATATATTATATTATATTATATATAGAGAGAGAGATACTCACGGCGCCTTAATGACACTTGTTTGAATGTTTGTGCGTCATTGCTTTTTTCCATACTACCTAACGAAAATGAAGAAGAAGAGAATACTGTAAAACGAGATGGCTGACAAATCCCGCTATGACGCCCACCAATGATCGAACCAGTCGATCGATTTATAGTTATCTCCATGAGGTAGGAATGAAACCGAGAATGTTTTGTAACACAAGGCAGAAACGAGAAGAAGGCAATGTATTGTAACACAAGCTAAAAACCAAGGCGAGAACTTGGACTTGCAGGAATGTGCAAAGCTATTTACAGAAGAACATTTTAGTCAAACTCATATCTATCTTACAAGAGGATATTTTCGTCAAACGCATACCTATGTTTTTTATATGTTATTTATATTATAAAATCATCATAGGTAACATTGGCATACAAATTATCGTGGGTCCCAAGATATTCCTCCATACACCCACAAATGTGTCTTCGGGGGAGAACACACAACCTCCTCCCTTTAAAGTGTCACACACATTACCTTTTCATTAATATTTTTAATAACCAGGAGTGAGCCCTTAAAAGAGAGTTTAGATGCGCTTGAGAAAATAGTTTTCTCTCTCTCTCTCTCTCTCTCATAGCACATATTCATAGTTCACGGAATGTGAATATACTACCATTATGAAGCTTTTGGAATCAAACCCACTTGCAAAGTACAGGAAATGCCATACTGTTTTTGGGCTCAAGCAGACCAAGTGCACAACAATGTTATGAACCACAGGGTAAGCAGGTAAATCAGATGAACCGTTACCTTGAGATTGAACCAATTTTCATGCTTGACAAGCTAATTGTTACCTCTACAGATTCTGCGGACACTTCTCAACAACACAAAATGCTTCATTCTAGAAATTCTAACTTGTGAGATCTCATAATTTTTCGTTGAGGTGAGTAATCACAAGCAAAATTTTCCGGTTCAAAATCCACATATTGCTTCACGCTGGAAGTTTGCTAAAATAAACTCACATGTCTCAGATGCGCAGATCTTCTGTATCTGGCAATATATTGTTGGCATGCAGTTGAGTAGTTGGCTTTAAAAGCTTGATCACCAATTGACCACATGCACCAGTTATGTCCTGGCCGATTTGTTTACGAACCGTTGTCCAGATATTGTAAACTTCTCTAAGCATCTTCTGAAACCTTTTCACATTCTGCTCAGAACTGCTCATAAAATGACTTAAATTGCCAATTGGATTGAAAGGTATCAAATTAACAACCTTATCAGCACCACGCGAAAACAAAAAATGTTGTGAGCTTAATATACGAGAAAATATTGATTCATTTCTCAAGACTTGATGATCAAATTATCTATAAAAGCATCGAATTCTAAAACTCACCACGTCAAGTGTTTTTGATCCATATGCATGACCTATTAAATGCATATAATTTAAGTTTCTCTTTTTAATTACTGTTGCCCGTGGATACACCAAACGGGTACAATTTTTTGAGGTCAAGTTAAGTTCCTAAGGTAGCTTAGCAATGAAGATTTTCTGTTGACTGAAAGCAAGAACAAAAGAAATTTTGGACCATGAACTTAGAAAAAGGGCTAATTTCTTTATACTCAGTCAGATTCGTCTAACTGGAACATTTTTTTATATATAGTTCAAATTTAATGTGTTTTTCTTTGTCACTAAGTTCGGCCCTAAACCGGCTTAGTAGCAAAGAGAGGCATCCGTAAACACCTCAAATTTTTTTCATCCATTCTCAGACACACTTCTCGTGTGGATGCCAACCTTGGTTGGTCAGTATAGGAATCCAACCCCGAGTCTGTCTTGAAAATTTATCATTTTACCCCCTTTTTAATAAGAAAATTACTATTTATCCATAGGTCATCCTAGAACCCTATCAATCAGAGTCAACCAAGCTCATTCTCAAGCTTAGAACAGTTAGAATATCTGGCATCATATATCTTGAATCAGGGCATGAAAAGAGACGACAAGGTGAACATTGGTCAAGTCATCTTGCAGTTTTATGATAGCATGAATAATGCCCACCTACATGCGAAAAGGGAGGTAGCGTTTCTGAGAACTAACCTCAGCTTTCATATTTCAAGCTTTTCATGCTATTAAGGGTCAAATGAGGGGTAATTTTAAACAATCATAGAAATG
Source organism: Nuphar pumila (assembly GCF_984573655.1). Taxonomy (NCBI): domain Eukaryota; kingdom Viridiplantae; phylum Streptophyta; class Magnoliopsida; order Nymphaeales; family Nymphaeaceae; genus Nuphar; species Nuphar pumila. Next base: position 105,458,576 of record NC_143254.1, read on the forward strand.
GGGCTCATTTACTATAGCATAAAATGCAGTTGTGGAAGACAAAAGTACACACATGTGATATACTCGTAGTGGCATAAATCATGCTAAAGATAAAGACAAATAATCCCATAAATTAGTCTACATCCAGATAAGTGGATTTAGGTTGGGTTTGGGGATTTACATCGGAATCCAAATCGAGTTGCATGTAAAATGCATATTCAATTAGCTTGGACACATAGTCATCAGTTAATGACACAAATTAACGGTTCGGACCATCAAGGTCTTGATCGTGGGACGGTGGGAAGTCTGATCCAGGGATACAAATTTGCTCTTCATGAGATGGAATCATGGCGCTCAAAGTGTTAAAATTCATGGATTGAAACTCATTAGATTTATCCATAGATTCTGATTTGTAATTGTTTCTTAAGTTACACCGTTAGGGCCCAGCCCGATCCACATGACTCATTGGCCAAATCCGCCAGCTGATTGGATCACAGGCTGCCTTTGAGACTTGATCCATAACAAAGCAGACTAAATCCAGCCCGTTAATAAATGGGCTGGGTCGTTTCCGGGACAGGTTGCCCCTAAACCCTGGAGGGCCAAGATTAAACAGGTACATGTAGAGAGGGATGGTGTTCAATGTGATTGCACACTTTCAGTGTGGAGATACAGCCTATCTGCTGTGGAGCCCAACAGCAGATGCAGGGTGATTAGTTGCAGCGGCACACCAAGAGTGTGCAATCACATTGCACCTGCTCTTTTCTCGGTCCCTGTTGGGCCGTGTCTGCTAGGGATCAGATCATACGGCATATGATGGGCCTGATTATATGCTAATCCTGACCGTTAATATCAAACCCCCTCATGCTACGTATCACTCGGTTATTGGGTTTTTTTTTTGCTCTTGTAAAATTTTTCCACGTGGCACAATTCTGATGCGTGCATCAGCGGACAAGATTGGCATATGATGGAAGCCCCCTCATGCGTAAAATAACCCAACAATTTCCTTTTCTTTGTACGCAAGGAGAAGTTTTGCTTTCCTTTGTGAAGAGAGAGAGAGAGAGAGAGTCTTGATGATATTGATAATAATCTTGTATATTATTGTGACAAATTAAAGAATTTTACATTTACAATTGAGCAAAAGATTAACAACTATTTTTTAACACATTCCAACGATAAATAGACAGATATCTTCTTCTTCTTCTCCAACGATAAATAGACTGCCATCTTCTTCTTCTTCTTAAAACTAAACATCATCTCAATCACTTGTAAGCACCACGATTCCCTGAATAACCAACAACAGCTGATTCGATCACATAGCCTTTGGAGCCAAAAGAGCGACCAAACGACCCATCTGTCCGGCTCCTGAAGTCGGATCCTGGTGCAGTATAGTGGGATCTCCCACGCAACTGCGGCCCCGCCGATACTTCGAATCGGAGCTCGCAGGACCGGTCATCGTAACAAGGCGCGGCATCCAGGAGAAGCGGACGGTAGTGGCTGCTGCCGGAGTTACGAGACAGGAGTTTATGGTAATTGGCACTTCGGTTGTTCTTGATTGCTCTGAACAGCATAGGAATAAGACCCTCCATGGCTTCTTTGCAACAGATGACAATGAAGAAGAAGAAGAAAGATAGGTTCTTTCAGGCCTTTTAGGAGGGTTTCAAATGAACCGTGGCTTGTCTTGAATGATAAGGATAATCGCACTGAGGAAGAAGAAGAAAGATGACTCCTTTCTATGATGCAATGGTCTTTAGTTGAGGTGCAGATGGCCCTTTTATAGGCGGGGAGAAACGTGGACAAGTTGCCAAAAAATTAATATGCAGACCTGCTAAAAAAGTCAGAGGTTTTTAGGGTTTCTGTTCAAATTGTTACGGTCAAAGATCCGCAGTTGTTTTAAGCCAATAACAAGTCTAGAACACCGTGTGCAAATCTAGAATAGATTGTATTGGAATTTGGAATTGTCCTCTTAAATAACAGGGAACTTCCCATTTAGTCTACTGGAATTGCCGTCTTAATTCTTAAATAACAGGGGAACTTTCCATTTAGAGTCTCATTTTTTTTTATAATTACAGGCATTTAAAACTTATTTTTTTTACTAAAAACTGTCAAATAGAGCAGTTAAAGTTGCTTTCATAGTTAAAATCCATGTAAGATATCATTTTTAACCTGTTTTGGCCATTTTATTGTGAAATGGGAGAAGTTTAGTAATTTTATCATGCACAACTGATCATGGTTGACATGAGTCATTCCAACCAATGTGTGTATTTGACAGTTTCTGTAACAAACTGGGTGTTGAAATGTCTTCTCAACTCATCTGAAATATCAGGCAAAAGGTGGGTAGCTAATTGGAAAGGTTTCTAACTAATAAGCTAAATTGAAAGCATATATTTGACGTGTGTTGGAAGAAAATATTGTTAAAAAAATGTCTCAATATTGTCTGTTCTTAGGATAGAGATTGGGTGTGGTTTTGGTAATATTACAAAGTCAAACCCTGCGGAGCCCTTCAGACGAGGTGCATCCATATCCCCAACAAGTGACTTTTGACCAAAATTATCTTTGGCAATGCGTGTTGGACTGTGCTTGTATTTTATAAGGCCATGCTTGTCTGCATATCCAATCATCCATCGCATGATAGATCCATAACCAATCAATCCTTTTCAAAAGTGATACATTGATGAAATGGAGTAAGAAAAACTAGCACATTGGAAATTGAGGAACCTCTCTCTCTCTCTCTCTCTCTCTCTCTTAACTTTTTATATTCCACGACCCGCTGGATGCCACATGCAAACATTTCGGATTTCGGATCCCAAAAATTATTGGAGAGTGGGATGGTTTCGGATCCAAAATAGCCAAAATTTGCAAGTGCATCTTCCTGAATCCGACTCATTTGCAACCCTAATTCCAGGAGGCAGAGGGTTAGTAATTCAAGCATGACTGATATAATTGGGGCGCAATTAAAATATGATTTTATGGGGGTTTTGCATCAACATGGAGAATTTATAGTTTTTATAAGGGTAATACACAAGAAAAGGCATAATGTATGACTACTTTTAGCCATTTCAGTTCTCAAATATATATTTGTGATAAATTAATGCCTACCTTTTCTATAAAGTGATTTATTTACCTTCTCAAATTACTTATTTTTCCTTAACTGGGGCTAAAAATGATCGCATCTCAGTGCCGAAGGTGAGGTATGGTTCAGTGTTCAGGGGAAAACATTTTTAGAAGTGTTCTCCTCTTTCCATAAAAGGGGAGAGTTGTACATGTTAAAAGTGTAAACCCATTTTGGGTTGTGAGTCGAAGTCAAGTGTTGAATTTGTCATTTAATTAGAAGTTGTGAGTGGTTTTGTTAATATATGGTGTATAGAGATTTAATGAGCAAAGTTGGCATTTGTATAATGTAATATGGACAACATGAATATGAAAAAGTATTAATGTGAAGTTATTGTGTAGGTTACCCATGCACATAGTGGGTTACTCTCAAGTTGTTATTGATGTAATGGGTCATGTGTCAAGTGTAGGGTCATTGCAATGACATCTAAAGAGTTTAGAGATAAGTTATACGAGTCATGAGTTATATGACTTTTAAAATGCAAGTAGGTAATCATTAAGATAAAAATTTGCACTCAAAGACAAGGTTCGTGAAAGAAAAGTTAAAGGATGTCATTTATGCATGAGAGGTGTGTAGAAATGCCCCTCAACTTTATATATACCTATGGGATATATATTTCTTGTATGTGCGAAGAGTATTATTCAATAGATTAATGTTTTTTAGTGTTTATCTCTTGAACCTTTCTTGTATGAGATTGAGAGCCTTCTAATATTTTATCTTTCAAAGTGCTATCACAGCCATAATGACATTCAACAACATGCTTTAAGTTCAATTTCTCTAGTTTGTGCAAAGACAATTACGATAATTGGTGTATCCAAATGAAATCTTTATTGGGCTCTCAAGAGTGTTGAAAGTGATCTTTGATGAGTATGCCAAATCAACAAATACTCAAGCGGAGATTACTCTATCAAAGGATGCTAAGAAAACTCTCAAGGTGAATAAAAAAAGAGATAAGAAGATTATTTTTCTCATCTACAAAGGTGTAAATGAATTTACTTTCAAAATGATTGCATCGACAACCAATTTAAAACAAGTATGAGTAGTTCTTCAAAATTACTACAAGAAAGCCAAAATTTTGAAAAAGGTTTGGCTTCAAATTTTGAGAGGTGAGTTTGAAGTATTCTGAATAAAGGAAGGTGAATATCAAAGTATTTTTCAAGAGTTATGGTAGTTTCTAATCAATGAAAAAAATAGTGAACATTTGAGTTATGTTTGAATCATGGTAAAAATTCTATGATCTTTAGATACAAAATTTGATTTTATTGTTGTGGCCATAGAAGAGTACAAAGATCTAGAAACTATGACCATAAATCAATTTATATGCTATCTCTAAGATCATAAACAAATATTTGCAAAGAACATCAATCCTCCATTTAAACAAGTTTTGCAAAGCAAGATGTATTTAAAAGAAGAGGTGGACCTAGAGGAAGATACCAAAGAGGTTGTGGCCAACCAAATAAAAATGGATGTAGCTTTGTCAATACCAATAATGGAATTGAAAGATGATAAATACAAGCAAATAAAAGCCATGATAGTAGAATGTGTAACCGACAAATGTATGATTGTTTCAATATACTTAATACTTTAGATATAAGAAGTATTGTCATATTAGTACCGAATACAAATTAAAATTCTATAATGGTAATGATGAACAAACAAATCTTGTAGAAAAAAAGGTTGATGAGATGGCTTCAAGTCTCTTGTTGTCATATAAAGAAGAGACTTTGATGAATTCAATTCTTTGTGAATCTCATAAAATTTGTGCATTTCATATGTGAATCTCATGTATTAGAATTCAAGTTAGCCATGTTCACAAATACTTTATGTGAATTTTTTTAGGTCCGCAAAATGTTCATGCAAATATCTTTTTTATTAAGATGTTGCGACCTTCAGATGACATAAATATCTATCACGCGAACAACAGTAGATTCTCTTGTGCGAAGGGTAAAAATATCCTAAAAAAATCAGGATCCAAAATTTTGGGCATTGAGAGGATTTCAACAAATTGTGAGGCATTTCTAAAATCATGCCATTTTATTAGGATAGTAGGATCATTTTCTATTTTTTGATAGTGACACCCATGTTTTTGTTAGTGACACTCATAGTTTTGTTAGCGACACTCATTTTTTTGTTAGCAGCATTTATTTTTTTGTTAGTGACACTCTTTTTTTGTTAGCAACATTCATTTTTTATTAGCGAGGCTCATTTTTTTATTAGTGACACCCAACATTCATTTTTCATTAGCCACACTCTTTTTTTTGTTAGCAACACTTATTTTTTTTGTGACACTTATTTTTTGGCAGAAGCAATCATTTTTTATTATCAACAAAATTTTTGGTTGGCTACACTCATTTTTTGAAACAAGTAGTCATTTTTTAGCTACACTCATTTTTTTGTCACAATCATTTTTTTGTTAAGAACGCATTTTGTTTAGCAACATTCGTTGTTTTTGTTAGGGAAAGTCATTTTTTGTTAGTGATACTCAGTTTTTGGCACATGCATTCATTTTTTGTTAGTGACATTCATTTTTTGTTAGTCGGCTTGATTTTTTGTTAGCAACACTCATTTCCTGGCACAAACATTCATTTTTTTGTCAGCAACACACTTTTTTTAGTGACACTTTTTTTTGTTAGAAACAAAATGAAAATAATGAATTTTGCTAACAAAAAAGTGTTAAAAATAAACAAAATTGACTATTTATGCCACAAAAATGAATGCCGCTGACAAAAAAATGAATGTTTGTGCAAAGAGTCGCTAACAAAAAATGAATGTTGCTAACAGAAAGTGAGTGTTGCTTACAAAAAAAAGACTGATTAGGCAAAAAAAAGGAGTATCGAAAAATTGAGTGTTGGTGCAAAAAAATGAGTGTGAGTCACTAACAAAAAATGAATGTTGCTAACAGAAAGTGAGTGGCTAACAAAAAATGACTGTTTATGCCAAAAAATGAGTGTTGCTAACAGAAAGTGGGTGTCACCAACAAAAAAATGAGTTGCCCTAACAAAAAATGACTGCTTATGCCAAAAAATGAGTGTCGCTAACAGAAAGTGGGTGTCACCAACAAAAAAATGAGTTGCCCTAACAAAAAATGACTGCTTATGCCAAAAAATGAGTGTCGCTAATAAAAAAATGAGTGCCGCTAACAAAATGAGTGTTGCTAACAAAATATGATTGTCTCAAACAAAATACTAGCCAAAGGGTAAAATCATTACAAATGCCATTAAATTTGCCTCCAAATGAATTTCTGGGTATGCAAGGTATTTTGTGATGTTAGTTGGCTACACTATGAAATATCGTTATTCTCAAGGGTAGTACGGTGGTATATGTTGAGATCAATAGATTAAAAGCTACCATGAATCATATTAGTAGTAGTACAATACTTGCAGACGTTTCTACGCTGATAATGAGCATTATTTACCAAGGCTGGGGTTCCCTTTCTTTTTTTTCCCTGGATAACAGACGATATAAGGTTAGAAAGACACAAATTAATGTGTTTTTGAGAATAGATACAGCTCGGGAGAGGCCTCATATGTTTCCATACGGCAGGGATCGAAGTCAAGATTAATTGAGCTTATGAAAATGCGGTGCTCGGCCCAAGTATCTTAGCTAATGGCACAGTTCCTTCTCAGGGTAACTTACAAAATGTGTCTTACAATTTTCATTTCTCATAAAGAATTTTAATGATACAATACACATAAATATAAACTAGTTGCTAGCCAAGAACAGGAAAAGGAAGGTTTGACACCTCCTTAGAGCAAGATTATTTAGAAGCCCATACTTAGAAAGTGTGGTAACTCTCATTAGAGGCATACCTTTATTGGTACTTTACTAGTACTCTTACAGCTAAGTACATTTTTTCACATACCAATCTTGACATCATGAACAGACAGAACTGCCCTACTGTAATGTTTTTTCAGCAATGAAAGGCCCAACTCATACCCTTCTCTCATACTACCTAGAATAATAAGAGGTCTCTATCTTGAAAGTTGCAGATGCATGAAGGGATTTGGGGGTCTTGCAATCAGATTCTGATTCTGCATAGTGGGATATATGTGATAGATGAGATGGCTTCTCTGGTGAACATTCGTTCTTCTGGCTTGCAAAGAGAGGGAACATGCAGCCGGCAGTGCTGTGTTTTGGGGACAGACGATGGTAGTTGCTGCTGTTTCTGCTGTGTTTGATAACTCTTAAGAGGTAGGGGATGAGTCCTTCCACCATGGCTGAACTCTGTCTGGCATGTTAAGACTGGCTGTGTTTGCTGTGAGTTCTTGGCTTTTTATATAGGTAGGGATGTCAAAATGATGGCAATTACCAACAAAGCCCATTATTAAGTTGAATGGTGGAGTCCACGATGGACACCCAATATGTATTTTGATGCAAACATGGTGAGGTTGTTGGTTTCCCAGAAACTGTGTGCTGACTAGTTGTGTTTTGTTTACATGAAACAACCATAGTTACCAGAAAACACGAAAGGGAAGCGAGTGTTGAAAAGCAGTATGAAGCGGGAAGCGGTTGTGAAGTGATTAAGCAAGCACATGAAGAATGAAAATGGAAACATATGGAAAGCAATATGAAGTATGGGCAGAAGCAATAAGAAATGACAAGAATACAAATATAAAATGATTCACTAGCTTGTTATAAAAATTTTATTATTTTTTAATATGAAAAACATAAGGAAAAGCTAATAAGAAGTGATAAAAAGTAAGAGGGAAGTGTTAAGCAAAAGGGAATCAATTTGGAAAACGATGAGGAAGCGAGCTTCCCACTAAAGGAAATCAAGTTTACCATATTTCGAAAACGGGTTTTCCTAAGCTTTCTCTCCTTTCAGGAAAGCGAGGAGTTTTGGGCTTCCAAAGAGAGCTTCCCCATGTAGCAACAAGCTTCCAGTAACTTATTTACTTATTTTTCTTTTTCATTTGTTATTTATCAGAGGGGGCTGTTGTCTATCCAATCAATGAAAGTGTGAAACAATCAGCCGAATGTTTCTTCCTTACCTTCCGCCATATATTGTCATTTGTATGCAATAATTAATATTTATTTTAAAAAAGAGTTACCATTTTTGTATGAGTTAAGAATCATGTGTCTTTGCTTTTCATCATTCACCATCATCTTACTGTGTTATATATATATATATATATAAACTAGAATATGTTTACTTCAAAATACGTGAACAGAGTTTTTTATAGAGTTTTTTTTTTGTTTTTTTCTTAAATTTCACGGTATGAATGCAATCTACATGTTTGATTGATTTTACGGGGACCAGCTCTCGGATCTTTCGATTATGGCAATTATGACGCATATGCTAGATCTTTTAAGTCTTGAAGATGAAGACTCAAAACTTTTGTAAATATGTTTTTTTGATAATCAAGCTGCGTTTAGGCAGACCCCAGACAATACATTGACCAAAGAATCAAGTTAAATGACACCGTCATTTTGTCTAGGCACTATTTTTTATATTAAATATCTACCAATTTTACCAAGCTTTGATAAAATCATATTTTTTTTTTATAAAAAATACATGATCCAACAGTCGATTCCCAGCAAATGGAACGTGCCAAGCACACTTTCAGAGTCGCCAGAAAAAAAAAACATCCAAAATACGTAGTTCACATTCCGGTTTATATATTTTGAGTAAACATATTTTAGTGAATATATATATATATATATCAAAGACGTTCTAGAATGCCAAATTGATTGCGAAATGCGTGTATAATATTTCGAAAATGTAGAAGGTGATTGGTTAATGATAAGATTTCGGGCTATGAAAGATGGGTCATCATGGCCGCTTCCTTCATTGATAGGTCTACAAAGTTAAAAAAATGATGAGTGCGACGACAAGAGGATGAGCCACGAAGGGGGCATGATGAGTCTTCGCCCATAATGGGAGTAAAAGGTGGGCGCCGGATAGTATATATTATATGTAACTGTGCCAACGGGTCGGAGCTGGTTCGACTCAGATGGATCCCAATTCAGATCTGATTTTGAGGTGCTGGTACCCAGGCCGATTGGATCTGTCATGCTAAAAACCATACTCAAATTCTGTAAGGATTACATGAATAGGAATAGGTCTGTTCTTATTTCTTTTTAATTGAAAAATCATAGGTACTTTTAATCAGAAGTCAGGTCAGGCCTGGCCTGATGAAATTTCACTGGTCATACCCAGCTTCAAACACTAATCAGACCTTTTGGGCCTGACACGGATTCTAATTGAACCACCAAACTCTTACTCTACAGGGTTTGGTGCGGGCTGAGTTCAAGCCAAGCCCGGTCCATTTTATGTATTCATGATGTAGAGATAGAAAGAAAGAAAAGATTGAATGGAAAAAGTATCCCATATATCTCATTCTTGCACAGTTTTTGGAAAATGCATGAGGGCCATCCTTCCCACCTTTTAACTTTCCGTCTTTCCTTTATGTGCTCATGCTGAGGAAGAAACACACACACACACACACACACACACACATAGATATATATATATATATATATATATATATATATATATATATAGAGAGAGAGAGAGAGAGAGAGAGAGAGAGAGAGAGTAATGGGTCTCTATTATACCAAGCTTGTGAAATCCACCTCGAACTCACAAAAAAGTGAGCTATTTTTTTTTAATAAATCACACAGCAAAAAATCAAACATTTATTTTTTTTAAATATTTTCTAGAATCTTTTGCAAATATTTTCTAGCCCTATGGAAAGAAAAACTTTTTGAACAAAATATTTGTTCCATTGTTGTATACATTGATTGATTACAAAATTCATGGGTGAATTTTCACTGAATCTCTACAAAATTACATCAAAATACAATTCCGATGAAAACTCAAAACAGAGATCACTCTCAAGAAGATAAGGGTCCTTGATCCAGCTCCAAAAAATACTCTAGTTAAGCACATTCATCGCCGTCAAACCCGTCTACTTGTGGCTACCTGAAAAAAGATAAATAAGTAGGGGTGAGACAAACCACAACTCTCATCAAGAAACACGATCACACCCACTATACAATAGCTAACATGGGTAGGTCACCAAGCCAAACTGGACTCCAACTAAGTCCAAGGTTAACTACGAGTCTCAAACCCCCACTCTCTGTGAGATTTAACTCGAGAGGTCACTCAAACAACTATGTAGAACCTAAATGCCTGCATGAATATGTTTTTTTCTTTTTCATTTAAGTTCATCTTTTGCTCTCTACCAATGCATATTACAATTAACTTAAGCTTCAATTTCATTATTATCTCCATGAGGGCACCACTACCTCAAGTCGCTATAGGCTTGCCGGTCTACATGGGAGGCGTATATTCAACCATAAGTGATTGAAATATTTTATTTTAAACTCCATAAGAACATAGTTTGTCAGCACCAAGATACAAAATTTTTCGTCAAGGAGTTTCTTTCCTTGAAAAAATCATAGTGCACTACAACTATTATACGTAGCTGGACCTCCAACAACAAAAAGGTGTTTGTGTCCCCTAAGCCATCGTGGTAGGGGACTGGTCCACCCTAGTGACCAAGGTGGTACCCACAATAGTAACACGTCATCGCCAGCTGAGAAGGAATCCATCGGCAACTCAATACAATCTCACGGAGTTGGTGCAAGCTCGCTCTCAAGGCGAGTAAAGAGTCACTCAATGTGAATTAGTGAATCTCTCATTTCGTGGCATTTTTTTAGGTGAATCTCTCATTTCGTGGAGATGCAAGAAGCAACAGAAGGTCTCACTATCATCCACTGAAGCTGAATATCGGGTCATGGCAATGACAACTATGAAAATCGTATGGCTCCGAAGTCTCCTTGGTGACATGGGCGTCCTCATTTTCACTCCTACCAAGCTCTGTTGTGATAACAAAAGTGCGATATACATTGCAAGCAATCATACTTTTCATGAGCGGACCAAGCATATCGAAATGGATTGCCATTATGTTCGAGACGAATATCTCAAAGGAACCATCACATTGTCATATGTTACTTCAGAATATCAACTGGCTGAATTCTTCACCAAGGCGCTCCCAACTCCACGTTTTATGTTTTTTCTTAGCAAACTTTCGGTCTTCTCCCCGTAAAGTTTGAGGGGGGTGTTAAATTATGTATATATTAATATATATATATATATATACATATTTATATATATATATATATACATATATTTATATATATATATATATATATATATACATTCGTGTATATATATAAGTATATATATACATATATGTATATATACATAATTTATTTTCTTTTTTTGTACAATCAAAAACCCGATAGGGGTGTTTTGGTAATTTAACATGTATTTTTTCCTTTTTGTATTTTTCCTTTTTTCTTTCTTTTTTTCCTTTTTCCTTTTCCTTTTTTATTTTTTATTTTTCTTTTTGTAGGACCATAAGGGGCCCCACCCATCTAGTCGTTGGGGCCCCAACGATCATATTTATATATTTATGACCTTTGGGGCTCCCAACGACTAGAAGGGAGCCCCCCTTTATGGTCTTCCTTTTAGCTCTCCTCCTCTATAAATAGAGGAGGCTCTCACTTGTAATAGGATGGGGTTTTGACCCTTCTCTTTCTTCCTTCAATAATATTGAACTTATGACTTTAAGTCATTTTCTACTTTTGTGAGTTTTGTGTGTACACCTTTAGTGTTTGTGTTCTTGGCTCTTGTGATCACTCTTAAAGAGTGCTCTTGCTCTATTGGTGCTTCCGCCTTTTTCATTACATATATATATATATATATATATATATATATATATATATATATATATATATATATATATATAAAGTTTTTGTTAAACTTAGACAATTTTGGACCTATGTCACATATTTGCGGGTGCAACACAGGTGCTTTGGGAATATAGAAGCATTACATAGAAACTATTCATCGTCCTCTTGTCTAGAGTTCACAAAATCTGAAAACCCAAATGTTGTGGCGGGACCTACTTTCATGTACAAACATGGTCTACAAAATGGTGATAAACCAGTACCACATTTTTCATCGTATCATGATACTCCGAGACATGGTTGGAAGTAGCTCATGTAACTATCTGTAATTATCCCATGTTTTGAAGAGAGAGAAAGAGAGAGAGAGAGCCGAAAGAAGATCAACATTAATACTCATGAAGATCAACAAAATGTTGAACCCATGAACCGAACAAAGTAGAAACAAACTAAAATATAGAAAAAACAAAGCTAAAGAAAAAGAAACTACAGACAGCTAGCAACAAAACAACAAAGCCTACTCAACCAGGATCCACAGGATTAGAAGAAACCACCGCTGAGTGAACGTCGTTCAGATGAGAGGAGAGGTCTCTAAGATGCATACGTAATATTGCATATACATCAACCAGGATTTTATGGACAAGATGATTAAAGATGACCGGAATTTGACGAAAAGTAGCATCATTGCGTGCCATCCAAACAAACCACCAAGTAGTAAGCAACCATGTCTTCCAGATCAGTCTTCACCGATTGCATCGTCTAATTTTAATAGGGCCCAGGAGAAGATCAAGCGCAAAAGACTCTTCTTTGACAATTACGTTCGGAGATCTCCACGTCCTATTAAATAGGGCCACAAAGATTGGGCAGGACCAAAATAAATGAAAAGTAGTTTCTTCAGCAGCTTGACACAACACACACCAACTTGAAAACTGAAAGCCCAACTTCTTTAAATAACTGTGAGTCTGAACCCTATCATGCAAAATTAACCAAGCCAAGAACCGAGATCTTGGAGAAGGGCTCTTACCCCATAACGCACACTCAGGGAACCAATCTGCCCCTGGGGGAGCAATGATCTATACACTTTGTGGGTGTGGAATGCTCCATTTGGAGTAATCGCTCATTGCAACCACTGATCATAATTTCCAACATCCCCAGTTTGATCTCTGAAGGACGATAAGGCTCTCAGACACATGCTTCGCAAGTGCGAGATCGCCAAACCCCGGGTTCCATGGCAAAAAAGAGATAAATCAGGAGCACCATATTTAGCATGGAGCAAGCGAGCACATAGAGAGCCTGGTTGATGGGCCATCCAACATTGCTTGGCTACGAGAGCAATACTCCTTTGTCTTGGAGCAAAAACACCTAAGCCAACCATACGCCTTGGTAACACCACCGTTCGCCAACCGACCAAATTGCGCTTACTCTTAAGTTGACACCCAGACCAAAGAAAATCCGACATTAAACGACAAATTTGCTTCTCCACGCCCACAGGCATCACGAACATTGACATGAAGAATTCAGGGATAGAACAAAGAACATGTCTGATTAAAGTCAGACGGCCAGCAATGGAGAGATAAGAAGCCTTCCACGAAAGAAGCTTGTTTTTCACTTTTTGAATAGTTGGAGCCCAAGCAGCGGAAGATAGGTGTTTCACTTGTAACGGCAGACCCAAATATGTCATCGACAACTCAGAGATTGCACAATTAAAAATCTGTTTACCCACTGCAAGCATAAGAGACTGAACATTGAACATAGTAAGAGAGCATTTGCTATCATTTAGGGAAAGCCCAGAAAGAGAAAGAAAGAACTAGAGAATAAGCTTGAATCTAAGCATCTGCTGCACGTTTGCTCGCCCAAAAATAATCATATCATCAACATAAATAAGAATATGGTCCGAAAAATCTGGAACATCTAGAGGATCTATCAGGCGTTTCTCCGCAGCACGCTTGAGCAACACCACGAGACCCTCAGCAATGGCATTGAACAACAAAGGCGATAGAGGGCAGCCTTGCCTTAATCCACGCCCCAACTTGATCTGGCCACCTCTAGTGCCGTTAATCTTAATCATGGCATGAGCATTAGAGACCAATTCCCTCACCCACCCAGAAAAACGATGACCAATGCCAAAATTGGATAACATTTGAAATAAGAAGGGCCAATGCACAGAATCAAAGGCTTTATGAAAATCCAATTTAAGAGAAAAATAGGGTTGGCCACTAAGATGTAAGGAGTGAATGACTTCAGAGGCCAAGATGAATGAATGGTGAATCCTCTTATTGTGGATAAAGGCGATCTGAGAGTTCGAAAAAATTTGGTGAGCCACGACCTTCAACCTATTAGCCAATACTTTAGCAATCATCCGATAAAAGGCACTCATAACAGAGATCGGGCGAAACCTAGAGATATCAGTGGCAACATCCTCTTTCGGAATTAAAGAAATAATTGCCAAGTGGGTTTGAATATGCAATCTAGAGTTGCGATAGAACTCATCAAACATGTTAATAATATCAGGCTTCACACAAGACCAAAAATTCTGAAGAAATCCACATGAAACTCATCAGAACCTGGAGCTTTCAACCCCGATAAACCTTTGATGGCCCTAAAAATCTCATCTTCAGAGAACCTCATTTGCATAATTCTGGCTTGATCTTGCCGAATCAAACCAACAGAAACATGGCCAATGACACCCTTTGCAGTAAGTGAAACAAAATATAAATCTTTAAAATACTGAGTGACAGCTGAAATAACGTGTTGATTAAGGTACGAAACGCTCCCAATGGTGATTGATGGGACGACATTCCTCCTATGACGATGAGAAGCATATGAGTGAAAAAATTTAGTATTATCGTCTCCGGCCGCAAGTCATTTCACCCTTGCTCGTTGCTTCCATCTAATTTCCTCTTTGACCCTCCAGTTCTTCAAAAGCGTTGATAAGTCAGTAGATCTGTCCTGCAAACTCTGCAGGTGAGAATCAGATAGAGACTCTGGGGAAGACATGGGGAAGACATAGTTTGATACAATGTTGAAATCTCTTGCTCCCAAGTAGCCATTTGATGAAATTTATCCACATCTCGATTATGGAGTCAAGCTTTGATATCCTTAGCAAGACGAGACAACTTCTCATGACACCGGATAGCTACCCACTGCTCATTAGAAGGCTTGTTCCAAGAGACTGAATTAATAGTGTGAAAGTCTGGCTCTTGGAGCCACCATTGTTCAAACACAAAACTCCTGACTTGTTTAAAACCATCCCCCCAAATAGTGATTAACTGACCATGGTCCGAGATAGAGGGAGCCATCAAGAAACACTTGACATCGGGAATGAGATCCAACAAATTTGGAGTGACGAAAACCCTCTCAAGAACTCTGCAGCATGGGCAAATCCGCCTATTCGACCAAGAGTAATGCTCTCCAATAAAAGGAATTGGGTAAAGTTGATGCTGATTAACAAAATCTTGAAAACCTCGCATGGATGGATTGGGAAGAACGAGGTTATTAGAATCCTGGATAGACAAAAGATAATTAAAGTCCCCCATAAGAAAATGATACTCCTCGTTTGATATGACGATCCTATTTGAGTCGTTCCATAAAGCAGGCCTCGTGACAGCGTGATTCGGGCCATAAACAACAGTGACCACAACCCTCAGTTCTTTAGGATTTTACTGATCTCTGGTGGAGAGAGTTGAGTGAGATTGATTCCCATCCATTTACCATCCATCATTGGCTGCCTCTCACTTTCTCTCCTTCCTCTTCATTCTCGCATGTATCTTGCTTTCCAGTTCTGGCAATTTCAGGTTGGCGCAGGCCCGGACATTGCAGCTATGAACGGAAGTTTGAGGCACAGACATTGATGGTCAGTTGAGAAGTCGAATAAATGAGGTGAAGGTTGGTTCATGGTTCTCGAATCTCGAACATCCCCTCAAGGGGACAGCAGGTGATCATTGCTAAAGCCCAGCATTGATCCTCATATCCTTGAACCAAGAAAAAAGAAAAGCCTGATTTCCAGCCCAAACTTCCCAGAAACCAGCTGCCAACCAGCAATTCTGCACATTGTGATGAACAAGGATTGAGAGGGAGGAGTTTAGAGTGACTAAAGGCAACAATGGCCTGTGGGAAATAATTTCTCTCCTTTACCCTTCTTCCCCATACTGAATGCAACTGATGGTTCATCCAAACATAGACAGTGACCAAAAGTCTAGATATCTAATTTTTCGGAGGAAAGTTCATGTTTTGTCTTGGATGCACTAAAAACAGAAAATAAAGGGAAATCAATAATAGGGAAAATTATCTTGAGTTCAAGAAAATAAATTATCTACTGATATTTACCTAAAAAAAGAAAAAGATACACCAATAAGAAATTTTATCACAGAATGATAAAAGGGCAACAAATAACACCATCTCCTCATCTCAGTCATTTCCAAACATCAAAATGGTGTTCCATAAACACATGCACCGATCAATACACCCAAGTGAGAAATATCATTATAGCTTTTCTTCTCTCAAATTTCCATCAAAACAATGATTTTTCTTTGTACCCATAAAAAGGGAAAAACCAAACTTGGAATTTCTGCACTTTCTTCTGATCGTAATCCTCCGAGACCAACAAAAATCAAAACAAACAAGCATTAATTACCAAAGAAGCCTGACAGAGAGACTACCTGGATGGTTTTCCGCATGGCCTCTGCTTCTGATCTCTTGGAGAGGTTCGCAGTGAAGCGAAACCTTCTTTTGGGGTTATTGACGACACCACACAACTTCCTCCATCGTCTCAATGCCTCCTTAGACGAGTTCTTCGACCTAACCCCACCAAAGTTCTCATTCAGATAGCTCTCCATCTTGCTTCCTAAACAACCCCCCCAACCAGCAGATTCGACTTGCCCAACTCAAAGCACAGTTTAAAACCAACCCATCGTTCCTTCTCGAAGGAGAAATTCCAAAGAAAAAACGCACTGCTTCACCAACCACACGTTTATGAAGCTACCCAGAAAACCCCATGAAAGTTACAAGAAACTTCATCTGAATGTTGTCTGCTCTTTATTCTCAGATAACATGAACTCTAGAGATCCAAAAAAAAAGAGTTTCAGTGGGACAAAGAGGAAAGTGGGTTTAGTGATTGTAATGCATCATTCTGAATCAGAAAATGGGAGTTTTCACTCCCACCAATAGGGAAAGCAGAGAGGATTGCCACACCTTTTCAAGTAGGTGTGAAGAAATGGGAGCTTTTCCCAATGGAACCACCAGGTCAGCAATACTGAAATTACTACGATCTCCTTGAAGACCCATTTTTTAAGGGGCCTATGTCTTTTTTTATTCTAAAAGCCGAATAAAATTATCAAAAAATATTAGTAATTTTATCTTAAAAGTAATCACAACTTTTTAACTTTAAAAATATGTTGTAAATTTTTAAAGAATAATGCTACCTATTGAATTCATAGTTGCAGGTTACATCTTATCAATCATACCTTACAGATGTACTTAACACAATTTATTTGATAGAAATCATGTTTTAGATTATATTTTTTAAAATAGTCTTTTTTAATCACCAAATTTTGATACATTATGATCCGTTGATTTTTTTGAAGATGTTAAAAAACCTACATGTATTCCATAATCACATGACCCAAAACTTGTTTTCCACTCAATAGTAATTGATAATATCTATAAAAAACTCTCAAATTTTTAAATTTGAAGCTTTTATTAGGTGGTCAGTGGTGCTCAGGGGGCACCCTGTCATTGCTAATTTTTAAAAAGACATTGTTTTGAAAACTATTTTAGTAATTTCAATTAGTTGAATATTGCTAACATAAATACCAAAAAAAAAACTAAACACAATTTTCAAAAAATCTATTAATTTTATCTTAAACATAAAGGTATTGTTTTAACTTTAAAAATCAATAATAGATTTTTTAAAGATACGTTACTTTGAATGATACTTCGGCCTTTTCCACGTGGAAAGATCAGGTGCACTATAATTGCATAAATATTTATGCAATAAGCACCTTATCACTCTTGGGGACAGGACCGAGGGTGCAATGATTGCACAAATATTTGTGCATTAACAACCTGATCACCCTCCAGATCTTGGATCTGACACCTGACCTTCTTATGAAAAGATCAGGTGTAATATGAATGCACAAATATTTGTGCAATATGACCTCATCGCCCTCCATCAAGTCTTGGGTGATGGGTGCTTAATGCACAAATTTTTGTGCAATCATATTCCACTCGATCCGGACTCCATTTCAACCAGTTGAATGCTGTTAAGTCTAATACAACTTTTGAGAAATATTAATAGTTTTATCATAAAGATAAGCATAATAACCTTTTAACTTTTGAAAATTAATCGTATATTTTTAAAGAAATCACTGATTTCAAAAGTATTTTAAACAATTCAATCAATCGGTCGGATGCTGCTATGATGGTTGTTTTTTTCCTTTGCTTAGGAAAAAAAATAGTGGTTAATGGACGGAGGCTGAAAAAATCTTGAGGATCTCTTTTCTTATTCAAGCATTCCTTGTCCATGAGAGGGTGGTGTATGTCCCCCTCCGGATGATTCACTCAATCCCACATCTGTGTTTGGAGCTTTGAATGAGCACCATGTATATAAGCACATGGGGCTCGTATTCCCATGTATGTTGACATAACTTTGCATCGGACTCTGGTGTTGTTGCAAAGACTTAAGTACCCTTTCTTGTTATTCTTCTCATAAAGTGATGGTTTGATAAAATAACAAAAATGCCCTTCATTCAAAAAAGAAAAAACAAACAGTTCAAAAAAAGGACAAACATGTCTTTCATTCAGAAAGTCGAGGATGATGTTGACTCTTCAAAGTCTTCTTCTTTTTTCTCCGTTCAAAAAAAGGACAAACATGTGCTCCGTCCAGAAAGTCGAGGATGATGTTGACTCTTCAAAGGCTTCTTCTTCTTTCTCCGTTCAAAAAAAGGACAAACATGTCCTCCATCCAGAAAGTCGAGGATGACGTTGACTCTTGAAAGTCTTCTTCTTTCTCCGTAAAACACTGTAAAACTCTCTCTCTCTCTCTCTCTCTCTCTCTCTCTCTAGAGAGAAGAAATCAAGGGAGGCAAAGAGTTCTTCCCGGAGAAGGCAATGAACATCAACCCTCTCAGTCTCTCTCCCTTCTCTCTCTACTTCTGTGCACATCCAACAGACGATCATACATTGCTCCATCAAACACCGATTGACCTGCACACTGACTGTAGCATCGTTCAACTTGAAGAGTTGTGGAGTCTGATTCAGAGTTTTTACCCTTACAGAAGGGGGGTCTGAGGGTTCCTCCCAGCGTGGGTAGCATCATTCAACTTGATGAGTTGTGGAGCCTGATTTAGAGCTTTTGCCCTTACGGGAGGGGGTCCGGGGGCTCCCCCTCGACGCGGATCTCGGGCTTTCCTACAGCGATTTGTAGTGTTATCGGGCTTTCCTACAACAATTTATAGTATTTTCGAGTCTTCCGCAAATCGCTATAGCGATTTGTAGTGTCTTCTGTAAATCGCTATAGCGATTTGTAGTGTCTTCCGCAAATCGCTATATCGTTATAGCGATTTGTAGTATTTTTGGGTCTTCCGCAAATCGTTATAGCGATTTGTAGTGTCTTCCGCAAATTGCTATAGCGATTTGTAGTGTCTTCCACAAATATAGCGATTTGTAGTATCTTCCGCAAATCGCTATAGCGATTTGTAGTATTATTCAGTAAGCAAATCGCTGTAAATCGCTATCCGAATTAGGACCAACTTGTCAGGGTTATATCTCCCTAACCGGAGGTCATATTCCAAATCCGTAAAAAATGGTGTCTTCGTTATTGAGTCTAGTTTATTTCTGTAAATTTTCAGCAATTTCTATTTTCATTTCATTCTCCATTTTAACTAAAAACCAGACCCCTATTATTCTATGTTATTTGAGTTGCACAACACCATTCTCGCTTGACATCCACATCTTGATTCTGGCATGCTCCTTTTTAGATTTTTCATTGATTTCTTTCAACCTTGCTTGAAACAAAAATATGTTTTTCTCACCACGATACCCTGTGCATTTTTTTACCACAACACCTGGAACCCGTGCCGGGGGGAGCCCCCGGACCCCCCTCCTGTAAGGGCAAAAACTCTAAATCAAGCTCCACAACGAATCAAGTTGAACGATGCTACCCACGCTGGGAGGAGCCCCCAAACCCTCATCCTATAAAGGCAAAAACTCTAAATCAAGCTCCACAACGAATCAAGTTGAACGATGTTATTCACGCTGGGAGAAGCCCCCAAACCCTCCTCCTATAAGGGCAAAAACTTTGAATCAGACCCCACAACTCATCACGTTGAATGATGTTACCCACGCTGGGAGTAGCTCTCGGACCCCCATTTTGTAAGGGTAAAAACTCTGAATCAGACTCCACAACTCTTCAAGTTGAATAATGCTACCCACACTGGGAGGAGCCCTCAGACCCCCCTTTCTGTAAAAGTAAAAACTCTGAATCAAACTTCACAACTCTTCAAGTTGAATGATGCTACCCACGCTGGGAGGAGCCCCCAAACCCTCCTCCTGTAAGGGTTAAAAACTCTGATTCAGGCTCCACAACAGTCAATGTGCAGGTCAGTCGGTGCTTGATGGAGCAATGTAGGATCTTCTGTTGGATGTGCACAGAAGCAGAAAGAGAAGGGAGAGAGAGAGTGAGAGAGTTGATGTTCATGGCCTCCTCCAGGGGAGATTTCTTTCCCGGATAATCCTGCAGTGCAGAGACTGGGTCTTAAATAATCATCTTCGCGGCACTTAAATCTTTACAACCACTCATTTTCAAGAATCATCATTTTTTTTACACCAATAGAGGAGAGGGTATTTAAGTCTTTGCAATCGCATCAAACTCCAACGCTAATTAATGCTGACAAACATGGGGATACGAGACGCACATGCTTACATACGTGGTGCTCTTTGGGACCCCCGAACATGAGATGTAGCTAACTGCCCTATTCGGGGGGAGGGGGGGGGGACATATAACATGCTTCGCTTGTCCATACGTGAGAGAACCTGAGAACAGCCAAGAATGGCAATAGGTTGCTTTTTTTTATTGGATAGTTCAATAAAATACCCCTCATCGGCTGCATTTGCCTAGACCCCTATCGGTAAAACCCTTGAGGTCCCTCTTGCCTTCTGATGAGTACACCCTACTTCCACCATGCAACTAGGGTTTCAAACTTTTGACGTCCCATCAACCTGGTGATATTTAAGTTATCCCTACCAGATGAATGGAGCATTTGTGGCGCGCGCAACAGGAGACGTTTGTTTTCAGGCATCTAAGGATGGCTAAAAATACAAAGGACATATAAGATGGTATTTAGTCTCATAATTACAACAAAAGATAGCGCACTTGAGCTGTGCATGATGGCTTGCACAGGGTGTGTGAAGATAATCCAAATGAAGATTTTGCCCAAAGATGACATGATAGGCTTGCACAGGATCTTATGAGACTAAGTTTGAAAGGACTTTTCTTATAGGACTTGTTAAATCTAGAAATTAGATAGGCTTAGATATAATTTAGGGACCGGGATTAGGCTAAATCGATTTTTGTGAGATAGGATAAAGGAAAAATGGGCTATTTTCTCCAAAATGGTCGACATTTTTTTTTTATTCAAACAGTTGTTGATGAAATGTTGTCTCCTAACAACAATTCATGTCTTTGAGAAAATGCTGATAATATATCATGGAACAATCCATGTGTTGTCAGGAATATGCTATCTGTCTGCGATATTACATGAGATCTGCTAATGACACATAGGAACTGAAAACTTTATATGGTCATAACTTTGGATTCTAGTGTCGAATTAACCTGTATTTTGGCTTGTTTGAAAGCTCGGATATTCTAGTTTGAGTTTTCATTTGGTTAAAAACCTTAAAGAGATCATTTTGAAGGCTAAAAATGAGGTTGGAGTTATTCTTTATTTTAGGATAAGCCAAAAATATGAGAATTTTGATGTATGAAATGACTCTATCAAAATAAAGTGTCTACATATGCTCATCTTTGTTATCGAGTATGTGAAGCTTGATTGATAACAAAAAAAAAAGCAGATACATCGTCTTTAAAAAGAGCAAAAGATTGGCTCTAACATTGTTCTTTTTTAAAAAGTCTTGTGAAAAGACAAAAACATAAAACGGTTGATGATGATGAAAGATGACATTTAAAGGTGTCTACTAATCCTGACTACCTGGTGTATTATACCAACTTGAGTCGGTATTTTGGAATTTGATCAAGTTGTTTATAATTATGTGATTTGATCAGCCTACTCCACAATGTAGTCCTGCTATTTAGCCACCTTGATCCAATTGGGTTGTATCTTCTCTTGATCCTCCTAAACATGTGCAAGCAGTGTGGGCTGGACTGTGCTGTCCTAGTTTCCCGACTATTTAGTTAACGGGCTGGGACCAAGCCTTGGTTGTTAAGCATGAAGACCCAGCATTTCTGATTTAGCTTAAGAACCTAACAAGCCTGGACATGGTTGGATGGATCCATTCTCGATAAGCATTGGAGAATCTAGTGGGGTCCTTTCTAAGTGAGTTTCTGCCTAAATTTTGAGTTTGCTTGTCAGTTTCCAGGGTCCCGTTCCTCTATCCAAGAACATGGTTGCAAGATATCGCGATATTTTCTAAAATATCGCGAAAAGAATGTGAATACTATGTAAAGGTTTAATATTTAAATGATTTTTTTAATATTATCGGTGAAATAAGTGTCACAATTTCATTTGTGTTTTATTTACAATAGCTTTTCATACTTATATATATATATATACACATGAAGAAACCACCCTCAGGATCAAAGGCCTAGCCGTGCTGGCTCTGCCTGCTGTACTTAAAATCATTGTCCTGGCAGTGTAAAACTCTGTGAGCTTACCCAGATTGTCCTTGCCCTCAGGGAGTCGCCATGCTTCGGTTTGCATAAGAGGTGACGCCCATGGGATTTGAACTTAGACCTCCTTTTTAGCTGCTTAAGCCCCCATCTTACTATGCCAAACCCTTTTTGGGGATCTCTTTTTGTACTTTAAAATTTTATTCTACTTTCTTGCATTTTTTTAATTTTAAAATTATTTATTTTTTCGAGAATAAAAATGTATGCAAAACGAAATTTTTAAAAGATTGACGTGAACAGAATAATTGCTTTCTTAAGCATTTCTCATTCTGGTTGGAAGCAATTCATTCACAAGAGAGAGAGAGAGAGTTTGGTGGAGCCTTTTGGGTGAAGGGCGTGGCTGGGACAAGACAATGCTGTCAATATCGGTATCGGCCCTGAAAGGTTTGGACCACCAATTCAGCAGTATGGGTGGATACTGATAATTGATCATTCTGTATATCGGCCCAAAAATAATAAAAAATTATAACATGTCAATCATGACGTGACACATGTTTAAATCATTAAAATAAACTTAAAATGACATTAAAAAAGTATTCTTTTTTGTATTTTTATAATTATTAAAAAATAACCGACTCAGGCGAATTTCTGCCGATTCGTATCGGCCGATACGTGCCTTTACTGATAACATTGGGCTGGGGAGCGATACAAAGCGGTTAGTTTCGGAAACCGCCAAAAATGGGAGGCCGGTGACGAGGATGACCGCTATCATCCTTTGGCGTTTCGCCGTTTCCCCACCTTCACTTTTGGGCGGTTCTTTGTTGTGTTGCACGGTTTCCCATTCTTACCACAAAAACCTCTAAAACCGAAACGGTTTCCGTCTCCCCATTTTCCAGAAAACCTCTCCTCTTTGCGTGACCTACCAACCGGGGAAGGGAGCCATAAGTAATATAAATTTGTGGGTTTTTGCCGTCTCAGGTTCTGGTTAGGACCCTTCTTCAGTTGTGTAGACGTGTTTTGTTTCTTCCGTCTTCTTCCATTTTTGCATGCATTGGCTTTTGTTAAAGAAAAGGTACGCTTCTTCGCCTATATATACACACCTTGATCAATTCCATGATCTCGAGAGTCTCAGCTTGTTTGGCACACGTCTCCTTGTTTTGGGACGTTGCAAGTTCGAATTCCAATGGTATAGTTGTATAACTGGTAAGGGTCTGCCTCTCTATAGAAAAAAAGAGAGTGCGTGTGTTGGTTAGGCCCCCCCCTTGTTAGAACCTTGCTAAAAATCAATGCAGGTGCTTTCGCTGTGTGTTTGTGTCATTACTCATTTAATAAAATCATACTTTAGAACTAATTGACTTAACAAAAAACTTAAATCCTTCATTATGAGTTTTAGTATGATATGAGCTGTTGATGTTTTTTTTCTGTTCTCCAAAAATACATCCAAGCATGAAAAGCACTTAATTGATACATGCCTTCTATTACAATACAAATTTGAAAATTCTTCTTGATTTCTGGGGAGAATTGGATTCTTATAGCTAGGTATTCTACCCCTAGTTGTATTGTAGGAGAATAAACCTTTGTATCGGGTGGGGGCAGAATGATTTATTGGATGCATCCATTCATTCCCTAATTACATAACATGCCAATCCTTCTCATTTTACCCAAACAGATCTTATGGATGGCAAATGGTATAGTGAATTGACAAGGGAATTGGTGAATTGAGACATCAAACCAATAGGCACCCTGTCTTACCTATAGACTAGAATGCAAGCAAAGAGAAGAAAAAAAAAACATCATTCCCTCAATTCTTCAACCTTCCCAACAATTCTAGTGTATGTTTGTACTCTATTCTATTTTTCTGGTATGGGCTTTCCTCCACCCATGATTGTCTTTCTATTGATTGCATGAAAGTTATTTAAAATATGTCAATGCTATAAGTGGATTAACAGATCCCTTCGAAGATCTTATCACATTCCATCCCTTTTTCTAATGAATGTTTTAATCTATGAAAAATGACTGTACTGTAAGGAAAAAATAATGCATTTCTTAAAAAACCCTACAACTTTTAAAAATCCACCGATGTCCAAAACCACAAATATTGACGTTAAAATGATCATTTTAAGATTTGCACGAGCGAATTTCCTCCATCATCCATTCCACACCATTCATCTTACTCGATTCCTCCAATTCTACCGCTAGATCCATTCCGTAACCCAGCCTGTTCATTGATATCACTACATCGTTGCTCTACCGACTTCCAATTACGTACCATCTTTGTCTTTTTTCATTAGTTAAAAAAGAAGAGAAAAATTATGATCCCAGTTGAGCTTTTTCTACAGTGCAAATTTCTGGCTGCGAAAATCATGAGAAATTTTTTACTACATTAATTAATTATTAAACAGTGATACGACCCTGGGATGGGACAACACTTGACGATGAACAAAAGATTATGACAAGTTTTCTTCTACTTAACTTGATGGTTAATCCTTGTGAGAAAGATTGTGACAGTTTTCTTCAACTTGATGGTTAATCTTTTCGACGGGTCTTGCGTCAATAACATGAGTATGTTTACTTTTGCTAGTCTTAGTCCTAATCCCTCAAACACCTGAAAAGGATATGATACCAACTTTCATTGCAAAGAAAGTAAAACCAACAACCATGATGAAGGAGTTTTTCATGAGGGCATCCTTTTTCTGTGTACCCAATAAACACTCTTGGACTTGGACCGATTGATGCTTCGTCTTCTTGTAGGCATTACTGTATTAGCTATGAAATTCTAGTCAGTAATATGCCCTGTAATTGTCAAGTGCCCTGGAGGAACTCAAACCAAACACTCTAGACTTTTTCACCAAGACTTGACATTCAGAAAGTTGACAACCTGGACTGGGCTAGAGTACATTGGCTATCACGAGAAAGTAGAATGTCACACCAGAGACTACTTTACACGTCTGAAATTACATGTCCCTTTGGCACATGGATGACATTGGACTAATAAACTCAATCAACAAATTAAAACCGCAGACAGACCCATTTGAGCTAAATAAATCTTTCAAGTCTAGGAACAAAAAGAAGTTTTGTTCAGATATCTCCCAACTCGAAGCAGCTCTCTTGGTCTGTCACGACTCTAGGCTGGGTTGGGATTCTTTATAGGGTCTGTCAAAAAAATCAGGTTAAGTGTGCACTGGACGAGTTGGATCCTGGTCAAGCATAGATTTCGAATCCGATATATACAGATCTAGTAACTTTTCTTTTATATATATATATATATATATATATATATATATATATATATATATATATATATATATATATATATATATATATATATATATGTATATATATATATATAGTAATGTTATGGTGTTCCGGGGGTACCCACATACTGAACATAGTTTATTTGATAGGAATCATGCTTTGGTGTTTTTTTAACATAAACATAAGTTTTTTTAAGTCATTTTTAAAGGTCTTAAAAACCTACATGTACATAATCCAAAACTTGTTTTCTACTAAATAATGCTTATAAATGATATCTATATTTATAGGGTCTAATCAACAAAAAAACATTCAAAATTTTTGAAATTTTAAAGCTTTTTATTAAGTGGGAGTAGGTGCTCCGGGAGCACCCTATCATTACTATATTTATTTATTTATTTATTTATTGCATGATATAAATTGGTCCTTATGTAAAATAAACAGACCTTAGATCACATCTGTAAAGTCTCTAAGCTGTCAAAAAAACTAAAATAATGTAAAAGGTTAGCATTTTTAAATCATTATGACATAATAGCTACTTGACCGACCAATAGAGAAGGTCATATTTCAGTGTTGGTTGAGAAGACCAACTCTAGGATGGCCCAAGGATCAGGTGTAATCACATTGCACCTCAAATGTGTGCTGCAAAACTTGACCGTCCTCCATCTCATTGTTGAGTGAGACCTACAGTTGACAGAAGCAGGACACCTCTTCACGTCCTTCTGTTGTTGGGCCCCACTTTAACAGGCTATGGAGGGTGATCAGATGCATCAGCATATTACATTTGTGTGATATGATTGCATCGGATCCCAAGACCAATTGACAGGATGTACTCAGAAGCGCGAGAGCAAATCTGATCCACTCATCCCCTGTGTCATCCTATTTTCATACCCCTTCTTTAGATTTCATTCATGCAAATTATTTTAATTAAATTGGACAGGTGGGATCTACATCATTCATTTAGTAAAGATCAACGTTTAAAATGCACAAATCCTACCTTCTTTCAGAATTTTTTTAGTGGGTCAAAAATCAACGGTTGACAAGATACAAAAATTTGTGATTTAAGAAAATCATTTTTTTTGTTGAAAAAATATAATCCAAAAGTTGATTCTTATTAAATCGACCACGTTGAATCTATCCATAGGGTCAGATATGAACAAAACAACTTGCATCATACGAAATTTAAGAGGAGTACGAAGATGTGGGGGTGGGGGACATAGGGATGAATGGAACTGAACTCCAACTAATGGGGTTTATTTGAAGTAAATAGCAAACATGATTCTTCTGCTTACGCTCTCCCTTACGTGAACGATGTGATTCTGCTGCTTACGCTGTCCCTTACGTAAACGACGTACAAGGCCTCCTTTCGCGATGAGCTCTTGTCTTGTTCCCAAGTGGGCGTCCTTTCAGCCACCACTTGGCTCCTCCTTGCATGCAATATATTTGGGCTTCCCCTTCTCTCTCCCCCACAAGTCAACAGCTCACCTTCTAGGATGCAGTCCCATTGAATTATTTGTTCATCTTTTTGTATTAGTTCCTCTTTCATTTTCAGATGCTTACCACTTGAATCCTTCTCTCTTTTGGCTTAGGGGAAACGCTTCAGCACCCATCTTCACAATACCACTGGGTCTGCTTCCTCGTTCATTTAAATAAGGTTGCTCGTTTTCGATTTTATTTTATTTTGATCACGATGCTCGTTTTCCATTTTATGGATCTTGGGGATTGCCTGTGGTGATTCTTTTGATTGCAATCATTATTTTGATTTTTTTTCTCCTTCTTTGTGATGTAGTAACAGTGGGGCATCATGTTGAGGATGGGTTCCAGATCTTGGGTGTTTGTTCAACATCTATTTCAAGCGATTTTTTTTTTCAAATTAGAACTTACCATTTTCCTTTGATTTTGGGAAACTTTCTATGGGGTTTCAATTTAACTGTTCGGTTATCAGTTTCTGATGTTTGTTGTTTAATTTGTTTACCGAATAGTTGTTCTGTAATATGGTGAATTATAATTTTTTCTCCAATGATTTTCATCGTCTTGTAATGGTTTTCTTTTTTAAAATTTAGTTGTTGGCCTTACTTTAGCAATTGTTTCCAGGAAAATTTGGGTTCAGAACGCCTGTTCCTTTCTTTGCTTTTTTTTTTCTTTCCCAAAAAACTCTAATATGCCATGAACTTTGTGGGAATTTGAATAGGAGCTCCTGTTTGTTTCTGAAATGGAGTATGCTCATCCCTCATCTCTACTCCTTGCTTGTCACACACGCACACTACTTGATCTATTTGGACCAATGGATTTTTCTTCTGACGTTGCTTATCATGAAAACGTGATTAAGTTCAAGAACTACATGTCACCTTTTCATAAACCATAACAATCACTTTCAGGATAATACATACATGTGCTTGTCAGTTGTTAGTCTTTTTTCTTAATAACCCATTGTTTCTTTCACTAATATTTGTGATCCTGATATGCGCAGTGATTGGAGAGAGAGAGAGAGAGAGAGAGAGTTCCCATGGAAGGGAGTGAGTGTTCAAGCTCGTGTCATTCTCCGGCGACAAAATCCGGCGTGCCGGAACCCCCAACGCTGCCGAGAAGCCACAAGCTTCTTGTTCGGGCCAGGAGTAGTGCTGGAAGTCGGTGCGAGAGAGTGCCGGGGTACACATGCGTGCCCACGGCAACGAAGGGCTCGTGGGACAGGCTCTTCACCGAAGGGCACCGAGCCGATGTGCGCATCAGAACCGAATCTGGGGGAACCATCCCTGCCCACTCATGCATCATGGTCAGATACCTCTCTCTCTCTCTCTCTCTCTCTCTCTCTCTCTCTTTGAGTTTATTTAGTTAGAGAGACATGTCATACAAACCTTGAACCAGTGGTGAGCTTCAAAACCAGCCCACATAATTCTCCACCTCCACCTGTAAATTTATAAAGCTGTCTCTCTCCAAATGTTCCTTTTTCTTGAGTGCAAGCATTATGACGGAAGCTTTTTGGCAAGAAAAGGCGGCCATTTTTCCCTTAGAAATTCAACGTTTTTATACTTATTATGTTTTTATCGGCAAAGTATCTGCAGGGATAGACTTATTTTTTTAAATGATATCAGCAGGAATAACTAAATCTACAAATTAGACAAAGTATGTGAAAAGAAGAAAAAATGCTTAACATATATAAAAAAACATCTTTTATTATGATTGGCGAATAAAAGCATAAATATCATGTTAATATCCTGTTATTTAGAAAATATCAGGTATTTATTTCAACATTTTAAACAACTGATAAAATACTGTGATATTTGTCACACTAAGTGCAACTGGGCCAGTACACACCTCTGAGTTGTACATGTGGGTTGAGTCGGTGAATCATTTACTAGTTAGAAATGTATCCTCTCCCATTCATATATAAATGACCATCCTTTGTCTCTCCTTTTCCTTTTTAATTTTTCCTTGATATAGTTTTCCTTCCTAACCATCCACCATCCTGTGGTGCAGTGGTGTCCTTAGATAATAGTGGTGTACGGTTAACGAGAGTGGGTCCCCTGAGTATTTGTATAAGCGGCTCCAGCTCCTGGTAGGGTTTATTTTGCTGTTAAATAGAACGTAACCAGTTCTTCAAGGGCAGTGTCTCTGCCAGTGCCAGAGATTACAAATTTTTTTTTTATATTTACATGAAGAAACCGCCCCCAGGAACAGAGACCTGGTCACTCTGGCTCTGCCTGCCATACTTACAGTCGCTGTCCTCACAGCATCAAAAGCATAAAACTCCGTGGGCTTACCCCTTGCCCCAGGGGAGTCGCCAGAGATTACAACTTGCTGCAACAGAGCATTTTATTTTCAAGGCTCAGAGATGTGTACCAACACCACCAGTTTTTTAGGCAACACAAAGCTGTTGGTGCACAAGTTCTCCAATATATTGAGTGGCCGCATATTATTTGGTCACATATGTTGGCTAGACAAGGCAAATTTGCTTGGTGTAGGAGATCCTAGTGATCTTAGTGGGTCCACTATAAATGGATGGATACAAAAGAAAGCAATGATCATGTTGATGTTCAGGAGAAGCTGTTACCTCTGTCTATAGCATGAATCTCAAAAGGAAAGAGAGATTTTTGCCTATATAATGCAGGGAGAGCACATCCAGTAATCCGGATTCAGTACTTTTTACAGTACTCGACCATTCAAAAGACAAAACTCGAAACCCTGCTCGCTCATGCATGATCCGTTTTTGTTAGTGGCATCTTTTAAAAAATTAACTAAGAAGACCAATCAATTTATACTTTTTTACTTTTTACTTTTTATTTGACGTTTTTTCCCAAAAATTGCCTGTTAATTCCGTGATTTTTAGAAGAAAATTGCTATTACGTTCTTGTCTGCATCATTGATTTTTTTGAAATGTCAATAAAAAACGTGAGCAGTGACTGATAGAAGGACAAGTGTCGGTGGCTGAGTACCTTGTTTAACTGTGAAGAAATGGAGTTTTAGTTAGCAATGGCAACTAGAGGTTTTGTTGATTACTGGAGAGCTCCTAAGTCGGTGGCTCTTATGAGTTGTTTGGGTAGGCAGTTTGACTAGAAGTTCAAGGAATCTAAGAAGGAGCAATCTTTATTCGTTATAATGATATCTTTGGGTTAATCCTGCATCTTGATTAGCACAAAGGTGAAGAAAGAAATTGCCATAAGAATACATAGTATCTCTCAAAGGTACTGTAGAGGAGATCTTGTTTGGTTGTGTAGGTATCCACAATATTATGACTAATGAGACATTTTTTGGCCGAGCCCATGTGAGCAACTGGGAAGGAATTGGATACATGAAGATGACTAAGTTTATGGATTCTTATGTTTCAACAAAAGTGGTGATGTTTTTTAGCATCCTTGAATCATGACAAAGTTGATCACATCAATGAGTTGTTACTGTAGTGAACTGGCGCACACTGAGGATGTCTAGCTTGATCATTTAGTAAAGATTAAGACTTATAGAAATGGTGGTTTTCCTTCACTTTCTTAGGGTTGGTGTAGGGGAAAGAGATATGAATAGGTTGCATTGTTTAAAGGATCCTGTTAAATGTACTGGGCCAATAAGAGCAATTCCACAACCATGATATGATTTCAGAACTAGAGTTTGTGAACTTGGTCATATTTCAAGCAATGCCAAACTCACTGGGGCTTCATGTATGTAACGCGAAAAGGTTACACCTCAAGCGATGTGAAACATACTCTACACGAAGAAAGAGAGAACTCTGTTAAGTGGTGGATTATAGAAAATCTTCTGTTGAGAGAGGAAACAATGTGAGCTAATGCATCAGAAAAACTTTTTTTGAATGTGTGCTAAGGGAAGAAAACATGTTTGCACACTTTAAATCTTGCAAAATATCTTAAGTTAGTCATTAATGATGTATGATGGCGATTGAAGGTATAGGTAGCATTCTTCAAGATATGTACTGATCACAAAACTATTAAAGAGCAAGGCAGTAGTACTTGAGCAGTTTTTCTCCACACATTTTTTTTTGTTGATAGGCAAGCTGGGGTTAGGCAGACCCTTACCAGAGATCTCTTAAGCCCCATGCGGCAGAGGGATTCGAACCTGGGCCTTCAGCTTGGCACAGGACCCCGCTTACCATATGGGATACCACCTCGGTCTAGAGGACATGATGACCTGGACCCATAGATGTGTAGGGAAGCTTTCGTGTTTGCTTTTGGTTTTTCTTGCACAAGTATGGACCACCTCTTCACAGCCTGGTTGTTAATGTCCAGTAGCGACTCTAATATGCCACCACCTATGTCACATGGGTGCGGGTGCGGGGGTGCGGCAAAAATAATATATATATTCCAAAAGTTGGACATAAATGACCCTGGGTGCGTTGACCGCACCCAAGGTCAGGTTGACCACACCCGGTGCCGCACCGCACGCGCACCCTCGTAGCGTCGCATCGACGCGGGTGCGGCACCCAGTTGGGAGTCCCTGTGACATAGGCCACCACTGCCTTGATAATGCTATGATAACTTTGAACTGGTTTGAGTAGAACTGTAGAATACCACATATTTTTTTACAATAGCAGTACAATTTACTGACTGAAAAAGTTCTCTTTGGATGCTGAAGAAGATAACCTTATTTTCTAGATTTTCAAAATTCTTACGTCTGGCACAAATGCTGTGACAGTAGTGTATTTTGATTTTTTCAGGTGATCCCACTAGTAGCAGGAATTTGGAAACTCTAGGACAATCTACCTACCAGGTTACCACATGTCGGAGTTCATGAACTTGGTTGCATTTGGCATGATGCCAAACATGCCCTATACATTGGCAATAACACCCAATTCAATGGGTGCATGCTTAAGTTTATTTCATCATCCAACCCACACGACTAAATTCCTTCATCACAAACTATATTTCAACAATATTTAGAGAAAAAAGAAAAGCCAGCCAACTACATTGTGACTCTAGATGGATCTCACATGAAAATCTAAATGTTGCTTGTCCTATCTGAGGCATATGCATTATGTTCATTGAATGTCAGGTCCTAGCCAAAGCTGGGGTCCCATATAATCAGGTTTGGGACAGGTCCAGACTCTTCTAAGGCTGAACAAGGTCAAGTTTAATGGTGGACCCTATGTGGCATTACTACTGTCCTGTGCAATTTCACAATCTCGTTTGTGGAAAATCTCTGGAAGGGAAAATCTTGAATATTTTGTTTTTTCTCGAGAAACCTCAAGAAAATATCAGTATATATAAAAACATAAGATATATAAGCATAAGAATATAAGTAATATAAAAATACTAAAAATATGTTTTTATAAGAATAAGAACATGATATTCTTAGGAAAGGGGATATTTTGAAAATATTGCAAAATTTTGGTAATATATATCAGCCTTTGAAAATATCAAAATCGTGGTTATTTTAAAATACTGTCGATATCTGTGACACAGGCCCTACACAAGGTCCTTCAGACCCTATAGAGGCATTGGCTCTGGATTATTGGAACCAGGTCCATATTTGATCAGATCCAACAAACCAGGCCTAGATATAGAGAGTATAGTGAGAGAGTATGTGTATATGCATTGAGCTGTTTTAGCCGGATATCACTCAAACTTATCCAATTGTTGATGGCCTTACCAAGAACACATCTTTCTCTTTCATTATGTCTTTTAATTGTTTTCTGTTCTTTCATATAACAGGGTGTAGCTTCTCCAGTGATGAACAATATACTGAAACAGTCAAAGGGTCGACATCGCCGGAGATCCATATCAATCTGTGGTGTGCCCCATCAAGCTGTACAAGTTTTCATCCGCTTCCTCTATTCTTCCTGGTATAAAATGTTCAATCACTGTCGTATGCATGTTCAAGGTTATCAGCAGTCTGTCCTAAAATCTATGGTCTAGATTAGGTTGGACCCTTGCAATTTAAAGCGAACGCCTGAGGATCAGTAATTTCTTGTAGGGGATGCACTGGATCTAGCCCTTGGTTCATGGTGATGCTTATGTGTGTGAACTAATCTATCTTGACTAGGACTTGTTGGAAGAGTTTACTTCCCATAGTCGAGTATTCTGAAAGCCCTAACTAAGCATGTTTATGAGGGAATCAACTTCCACTATTTGGCATAAAAGCTTTTGGGTCCCTTTTGCATTTTCTTAATAAGCAGGTTGACTGGTTTAGTTCTGTAAATGAGTTGGACATAAATGCATCCAGATCCATTCATTCACAAAGCCCTTTACTCGTCCATATCCATACCTGATTGGCTGATTGTGCATCATGTGGCTCCTCTCTTATGGGCAAAACAACATTGGTTTGTTCTGTATAAGGTTTGTCCAATCCAAGTCTAAGTTGGGTAGCCCTTTTTGAGGTTCAAATCCTTGTCCAACGAGGACTCAATGGACAACCTTATTTGTTCTAGCATGGACAACAACCTTTCAAGTTGTATATGGTCTGTAGGCAAAACCAGTTTTAGTTTTACGTGGTGCATTAAATTTGTCAATCTGAGCCTGAGATGGGTCTGATTAGGTTTATCTCACAGGGTCCAGCACATCACAAGTAGGGGCTGGATTGGGGTTGAGTCCAGATTACGTCTGGTCCTTCATGGAAAGTAAAGTGGATATTGAAAATGGTCAAGTTCATGAACTTTGTAGTTTCTGTTACAAGTTCATGAACTTGGCAATTAGATTGTTGTGATCTTAAATGTGAATTGTATCATTTTCTCTTTTTCCAAAATTGATACAAATATTACTTCGATGCGACTGGTTGCAGCTATGAGGAGGAAGAAATGAACAAATGTGCACTGCATTTGTTGGTGCTGTCCCATGTGTTTGCAGTTCCAGCACTGAAGCAGCTTTGTATTTGGCATCTAGAGTCCGGCACTCTAACAAACGATAATGTGGTTGATATCTACCAGTTATCTCGACTCTGCGACGCACCAAGACTAACTCTCCTTTGCCATCGTCTCATCTTGAAGAGTTTCAGAATTGTTTCTGCCACTGAAGGTTGGAAAGTGATGAAGCAAAGCAATCCAAAACTCGAGAAGGAGCTCTTGGAGTCGTTGGTTGAAGCAGACACTGTAAGTTTCTGTTCAGTATATCCACATATAGGTGCAGAGAAAGTCATGTTTGGATGTCATTTGAAACTTGACCACGTGTTATGAACTCATTGACATTACAATTACCTGAAATATGACTGAGTCGATTCAAAGGCCATGATTTGCATGATGATCAATGGTGATTCTCAAGTTCATGAACTTGGTCATATTTCTTCGGATGTCGTGTAGCCTAAAGTCAGTCCCTTATCACACTAATCATTCATATCTGTCTCCTTGCTTGAAAGTTAGCCTAATTGAGTGGTAACTCGTAATGTTATATGAATCCTTAGCACTCTAAGACCACGTTTGTTAGTGGGGGGAAATGGAAACATTCTGTATGAAATGTAAAAAAGCAGAATCTTCCCATGCTATTCCAAATGGGCAATATTTTTGTAAGGTTTTCCTGTTTGTGTGAAAATACTAACTGCTTAAACTGCTGGAGAATTGTTGGTGAGATGTTTCTCAGCCATATGATTTGTGCTTTTTATATGAAAAGTTTTCATATAAAGATTGAATTTTCCTAAGAAAATGTTTTCCAGTTTGAAAGTGCCTTAAGCAACTTGAACCCTGTCCAACTTTTATATAGATGAAACTATGGACACCACATCCAAGAGATTCCAATTCATGAGCACATAAGAGCACCACTTCCTGATTGGGTATGACTGGGTCCTCTCCTGCTAGGACCTGATCCATTTCCCAGTACATATGTTGACACATTAGTCAAATTCCAAGGACATAAGGTGGTCAATATGGTCTGGGCATCGTATTGATTTTCATCTTGGAGATGTTGGGTAATGTCATCAAGCTCTATATAACCTTATGTTTTGGTTCATCTTTTTTCAGAGGAAGAAAGAAAAGATGAAGAAAATGGAGGAGAAGAAGATATATTTGCAGTTGTATGAAGCAATGGAGGCCTTGGTTCACATTTGCAGAGACGGGTGCCGTACTATCGGGCCACATGACAAGGTTCTCGACGGAAGCAAACCCTCCTGCAATTTCCCAGCATGCAAGGTGCTTGAATCACTTATTCGGCATTTTTCTGGTTGTAAATCCAGAATTCCTGGTGGGTGCGTTCACTGCAAGAGGATGTGGCAGCTCTTGGAACTTCACTCACGTATGTGCTCCGAGCCCGACTTATGCAAGGTTCCTCTATGCAGGTGCGTAAGCATGCACTCACATGCCGTTCATACAAAGCATGCATCCATGTATGTGTGTCTGTTTCTGTGTGTGTGCATGCACACAGAGAACTAGGACTTGGATGTGAACTGGTACATTCTGAGCTTAAATCTGAAGGCCTTGAATAGCTTAGAAGGAACTTTGCGATGCTGGTACCGCATGAGTAGGCATGCTATCAGTTTATCATGATATATAAACCACAGTAATGCTTGATTAGTCTGATTTCACTGTTTCCATGTTAGAAACTTCATCTCAAAATGGTCTTATCAGAAAAAATCAGGTTAATGAAACTGGACATGTCCCAAGTGATTAAAAGGAGAAATACCATCACTTTAATTTCATTATCTAGGCAGGTCAGTTCTACTGATTAACAGAGCCAGCATTAGTTAATTTGATTCAGAACATTTGAGGCAGTAATGGCTTCAACTATCTTAGGTTAACAAAGTCGGTGCACAAAAACTGAACCCTTTCCCTGATACCATCTTGCAGAACATAGTTAGCCCAAGTTAGAGTCCTACTAGGTTATCTCGTCATCTGATGTTATAGGATATAGATGAAGAAAAATTTTGCCAAAGCCAGATTCGACTAGCTATAAATTTGAACCTGTGAAGGAATGGTACAGTTCCGATATGGATCCATAGCCAAATCCAGCTCGGCAGCATGTCAAAGTTCCTGCTCTGACCCGTTGCTTCAAGTGGTGTGATCTAGGTCCGGTATAGATGCATTGGGATGTCATTTTTTTGGGTTCAAACCCCATGTAAAACCTTAGCCTAATGGTCTTTAGCTTGTAAAGTACTTGCTATTATGCAGACGGATTCAAGATATTCAACAATTTCAGTTGGGTCATTGGTTGAAGGTCCCTGCACAAGCCAAAACAGGTTTAAGCCTATGGAATATCTGAACCTTATTGAATTCACTTGTCTGTGTTTGCAGGCATTTTAAGGAAAAAATGCAACAACAAAACAAAAAGGATGAGATAAAATGGAAGCTCTTGGTGACCAAAGTGTTGGGTGCAAAGAATACCACCTTGGTCAACACCTTTTCGCCATCGGCTGTTGCCGTGTACACGTAGAAGATGCTCAAGGGCGCACCCGGAATCCAGATTGGGATAAAAAGCATTACAATGCTATAAAAGTAAAGATTTGGACCCCCAAAGAAGTCAAAAGTTCATCTTATCACTGGATCTGAAACTCAGTAGTGCATGCACATCAATATGGATATGCTTGTTCTTGTCTGTAAATAATACCAATATAAAAGTGTAAATAAAGTGTCTATAGTAGTTTGAGAAAGTTGTGTCTTCCTTTAGGATTTGGTGCCAAAGTTAGGAGAACAGAAGGGGGTCTTGTCACGAATGGTTGACAGAAGGTTTGTTGATACTAGTAAATTAGTTATTGGTGTTGTAAATAATCATATAGTGATGTTGATGCTTTGCTTTCTCTTCTCTTTTAGTTTGCTATTGCTCCATTTTCTGAATCTTTGATATGTTTCCCATGGGCTTGTTACGTTTATTATGTGTTTTGGGTCTGGTTAGGAACAGATCCATCTGTAGATTCTGTAATTTTTTCTTCTTGCAGCACATGAATAGGTCAAGTACTAATTTTCTATTGGTTTGGGTCACTTGGTGAAATGCTGAATTCCTTGAAGTACGAAGAAGCTTATTTATATTAAAAAAAAAAGACAGCAAAACTGCATTTGGATGATGCTTAGCATGATTTATTTAGTAAGCTGACTCCTTGAAGGCCCATTTGTTTCCTTTCCATGGAAGGGAAGGCCATTTCATGGAGAGGGGCACATGGTGGCAAATCCTGTGAAACAAAACGCAGGAAGCGTACCTGAATTCGCCATGGATTGCAACTGCGTGTAGGGAATTCGACGTTCTCCTCAGCCGGTCGACCCCCACAATGAGCCCATGCCTTAGGTCGACAGTGAGCAGGACCCTTCCTTGATATCAGAATGTGGAATTGTTTTTGTTAGGATAGTTGCTACGAATAACTCATCATCTTCGTAGCCTCCTAACTCCTTTATATAATGGGAGAATGAGGCAGTTACGTGAATGTGGTCTCTCCACATTCACATAACTCCCACCCACTAATCCCATTATTTGGCCACTAATGTGACCCACTAATGGCTGTCAAACCGGGTCACATTGTGGGTTGGACCCTTAACCCATAATGTCTAACATTCTCCCACTTGACCCATTGACACCAAAAGTGTACTAAATCGATGTGTATACCGTTATCTCGATTTAATTTTTCATGTGGGTTCACATGCCACCCTTTATCACAATGATGAATCATATGAGTCATGGGTATGAACATTCCTTTATGAAATGTCATATTTTCATGTACTACAATACAATTCACATTCAGTGCTTAGGCATGTAGAAAATTACATTTATGAATAGGTTGGTCTCTCACCTATTCTATTGGTCCTTTAATATTATTATTATGTTATTCTCTCTAACCTATATGAGAGATTCTTTATGCAAAATCAACAATAACACAAAACCTTAGAGAATAAAAAACATAAACACAAATGTGATCACATAATGTATTGTCATACATCAGAAGAAATAAAAAAGACTCATCCCCTTTACATGTTGGGAATACAATCATGGTGCTAGCCCTTTAGTAAGGGGATCCATGGTCATTTCCTTCGTCCCAATTGTATTAATACATACCAGATGATTATCTGTTCTTTCTTTAACAACAAAATATTTTAACTTCATGTGTCGACACGATGTTGAGCTCTTATTGTTATTTGAAAATGACACGGCTGCTTCATTATCACAAAAGATCTTTAATGGTCTCTCAATAGAGTCCAGTATACTAAGACCCATAATGAAGTTTCTTATCCAAATAGCCTGTGACGAAGTCTCGTATACAACAAAACAACGACAACAACTACGCCTTCATCCCAAAACAATTGGGGTTGGCGATATGAACCAAAAAAGAAAATCATTCTGGGTCTTCCACATGAATCCTTCTCCTCCAATCATTTCTATCCAATGTCATGTCCTCGGTGAGGTTCAAAGCATTCATATCATTTCCTATCATCTCCATCCAAGTCTTCCTAGGCCTACTCCGACCTCTTTTAACTAATATATTTTCTCATTTCTCCATCCTTCTAACAGGAGCATCATTAGGCCTTCACCGAATATGTCCAAACCACCGTAAACGATTCTCTCTCATCTTATTTTCAATGGGTGCAACGCTTACCTTCTTACGTATCTCCTCATTCCGAATCTTATCTTTTATTGTATTTCCACACATCCATCTAAGCATACACATCTCAGCTATACTCATTTTTTGAATATGATGTCTCTTAGCAGCCCAACATTCCGTACCATATAATAAAGCGGGCCTAATAGTCGTCCTATAAAACTTTTCCTTCAACCGCAATGGCATTCTACAATCGCACAACACTCCAGTTGCACTTCTCCATTTCATCCACCCAACCTTTATCCTATGATTTACATCTCCATCAATTTCTCCATACTTTTGAATGATAGATCACAAATATTTGAAACAATCATCCACCGGTATTTCTTGCTCACCAAGCTTCACTACACTCCCATCACTACTTCGTTGCTTACTAAACTGACATTTCATATATTATATCTTACTCTTACTCAACTTAAAACCTCTAGCTTTCAATGAAAAAGTCTCGTATAGAGCAATAAATTCTGCCTCCATGGTATGAGCAGCAGTGGTAGACTGCTTTCCACTTCTCCATGAGACAACACCACCTGCTAGAAGGAAAATGTATCCAGTAGTGGATTTTCTATTGTCAATACATCCTCCTAAGTCCACATCAGAGTATCCAACGACCTCTAAGTAGTCAGCTTTCCTGTAGGTCAACATATAGTCTTTCATTCATTGTAAATAGTGCATAACCTTCTTCGCTGCCTTCCAGTATGCAATGCCTGGATTTGACTGATATCTA
The DNA here is from genome assembly GCF_984573655.1 of Nuphar pumila. Lineage (NCBI taxonomy): Eukaryota > Viridiplantae > Streptophyta > Magnoliopsida > Nymphaeales > Nymphaeaceae > Nuphar > Nuphar pumila. Next base: position 105,498,122 of record NC_143254.1, read on the forward strand.
CCAAGCATTCTCACATCAAATGTTATATCAGATCGAGTGCAGGTTTGCGCGTACTGCAAACTCCCAACTGCCGAAGCATATGGGACAACATCCATCTGAGCCTTCGCAATATCATCCTCAGGACAGTCCTTTAAGCTCAATTTATCCCCTTTCATTATAGGTGTCGAACAAGGAGAACAATTCTCCATCCCATATCTTTTAAGAACCTTAAGAATATAGGATTTCTGAGAGAGGCCAAGGACACCCTTAGTTCTGTTATGACGGATCTCGATTCCAATGACATAAGTGGCATCACCCATGTCTTTCATATCGAAATAAGAGGAATAAAATCTTTTATTTCATGTAATAGTCTCAAATCATTAGTTGCAAGAACAATATCGTCAACATATAAAACCAAAATTATGAACTTACTCCCACTAGTCTTAATGTAAATACACTGATCAACAATGTTTTCAGTGAATCCAAAGTTCATTATTACTTGATTGAACTTCTTATACCACTGACGAGAGACCTGTTTAAGTCCATAAATTGACTTATTCAATTTGTAAACTAAGTTATTTGAGTCATATATACTGAAACCAGAAGGTTGTTGCATGTATACCTCATCATCTAGATCCTCATTTAGGAAAGTAGTTTTCACATCCATCTGATGCAACTCTAAATCAAAATGAGCTACGAGGGTCATGATTATCCTCAATAATTCCTTAGTTGAGATAGGAGAAAAAGTCATTATAATCAATACCCTCTATCTGTGTGAAACCTTTTGCAACATGCCTAGCCTTATACCTCTTCACGTGACTTTTAGAGTTTGTTTTGGTTTTATAAACCCATTTACAACCAACATGTCTAATTCCATCAGGTCGAGGTACAAGATCTCACACTTGGTTCTTTGTCATAGAGTCAAGCTTTTCTTTCATGGCATTAATCCAATGTGTTGATCTTTCACTTTCAATGGCTTCTGCAAATGTGAAAGAATCTTCATCAATGTCTATGAAATCATTTGACTCTTGTAAATACACCACATAGTCCAGATGAATAGCAGATTTCCTTATTCTGGTGGACCTTCATACAGGTGCTACAGGTGATTCAAAATGAGCCTTTGTATCTTGTTGTTGTTGTATATCCTTATCAACAACCGGATCTAGTTGGGATTGATATTCATTGACTGAACTTTCTCTTACATTACTCGAATGAACAATGATAGAGAAAATCGGGTCTTTATCCTTAGCAGGTGTGAGACCTGAATCCTGCATTTTCTCAAAATTAATATTTTGATACGCATCTATCCCAACATAACCATTTTCAAGAAATCTTGTTTTATCTGTTTTCACTATTTATGGTGTATGAGATGAACAATAAAACCTAAAGCCTTTTGATCTTTTTGGATAACCAATAAAGAAACCACTAGTTATCCTAGGATAAAAAACTTTTATATGTGGGTTATACAATTTAGCTTCTACTGGACATCCCCATATGCGCATATATGACAAAGAAGGTTTTCTACCTATCCATAACTCGTAAGGAGTCTTTTGAACAGCCTTCGTAGGAACCTTATTCAGAATATGTATTGTTGTCCTAAGAGCTTCACTCCACAAGGTCAAAGAAAGGTTTGAGTGATTCAACATCGCTCGAATCATTTCTTTAAGCGTATGGTTTCTTCTTTCAGCTACAGCATTCTGGTAAGCACTACCAGGCATGGTATACTGAGGTACAATGTCTTCCTCTTTTAGAAACCGCGCTAATGGACCTTTCTTTTATCCCATCTCAGTGAAACAACCATAATATTTGTCACCTCTATCAGACCTGACAACCTTAATAACTTCACCGGTTTGTTTCTCTACTTCTTTCTTGAAGTCCTTAAAAATCTGAAAGACCTATGATTTTTCATATAATAAGTAGAGATACATATACCGTGAGTAATCGTTTATAAAGGTGACAAAATATTTTTCACCCGTATAACACGGTAAAAAAGGGCTGCACACATCTGTATGCACTATTTCTAACTTTTCATTGTTGCGTTTGACATCTTTCTTATATGTGTTAGACTGCTTAGCCTTTATGCAGTCAACACATGGCTCTATATTTGTAAAATCAAGGGATCCAAGAATTCTCTCTTTCACGAGTCTTTGGACTCTCTCTTTCGAGATATGTCCTAACCTCCGATGCCAAAGCAAATAGAATTGATCATCCTTTAGGGCACGTTTATTGTCAATCATTGTGTTCTCAATGGAGTGAGATTCTCGAATTTAGAATTTGGTTCTTAATCGATACAAACTATCACACATATATGCAGAACCTATAATCATTGAATTTTTCATAATAATAAGTTTAAATTTTTCAAATTTAAAAGCAAAACCAAACTTATCAAGTTTTGAAATTGAAATTAGGTTTCGACTATAAGATGAAACATAAAATGTATCGACTAAATCCAATATAAATCCCGACTCCAACATAATTCTGCAGGTCCCAACGCTCTTGACATGCGAACACATCTTATTTCCTGAGAAGATGCTTCTTTCATGCTCTGTTGGTTCCCTTTTGTTCAAAAATGCATGCAAAGAGTTGGCAATGTGCACCATGGCACCAGAATCAATCTACCTACTATGTAATGGAACATGAATTAGATTGCACTCACGAGAAATGAATGACTTGTTACCTTTATTTTCAAGCCACTTCTTGTACTTCAAACAGTCCACCTTCTTATGCCTCTTTTTCTTGTAGAAGAAACACTTCATAGAAGAGCCTCTTTACTGGGATTTAGCTTTCGTTTGAGAGTTTGAACTCTTCTCAGTGGCTTTCTTCTGATTCTTCTTTTTGAAAGAGTTTTTCTTTGGCCTCAACCTCTGTTTATCCTTATGAGAGGCCATATGTGCACTTGACACCCTCTCACCCTTCAATATTTCTTCTTCTTCAACACACTTTGCCATGAGGTCATTAATAGACCACTCATCATTATCTGTGTTGTAAGAGATTTTGAAGGGTCCATACTCAGTAGGTAACGAGGTTAAGATTAGATGGACCAAGAAGGAGTCAAAGATGGTGAACTTTATGTCATTCAGTTGATTTACAATATTTCTCATTTTCAAAATGTGTTGTTGGATGTGAGTGTCGCCAACATATTTCATAGACACTAATTTGGACATGAGCGTATTGGCCCTTGCCTTATTAGAAGTGACGATCTGAGCCTCAATGACTCCCAGAAATTCCTTCACAGTCTCACAGTGAGGAATGGCACCTCGAATATTCTTAGCCACCCGAGATTACAAAAGCAACAGGCTAAGTCTGTTCGAGCGCTCTCACTTCTCAGAGGCAGCCTTCTGATTGATTGTACTCTTCTCTGTAAGAGTGGGGGGTTCGTCAATTCTAAGGGCCAGATCTAAATCCGTATAGCCCAAAGTAAATAATATGATTTCTTTCCAACCAGAAAAATTTGATCCGTCTAAAATGAGGATATTACTAGAATTGTTGATAAGGAAAGAACCTGATAAAACAATGAACAAAAACAGAAAGACATTACTATTATTGCTCAAACGAGACTCGTGATAAAAAGGTAAAATTGAGTCCCTTTATTTTCACCTTTTCTGAGACAAGCTAAGTTGAGTCATTATCGTTCCACTTTGGTGAAAACGACAATACTCATAGTTGCTTCATCTCTTCAATTCTCAAGGAATTGACTTCAGTTGGTGAAACTAACAGATCATGTAACCAGAGGCAATTCAGCACTGTACCGTTGAGTACGAACTTGCTTCATGGGCTGGAATACACATCTACTATCACACCCTGTGTAAATTTGGAACACATAGACCTACCTTTGGGTAGAATCGATGTTTCATAAATTCACACACAATCATAATAACGAATCTTAATACGGTCCAAAGAATCCTTAATTAACACGACTCAGATCACTTTGGTGATTACAAGAATTGGTCAATCAAGATCTTTTACCGAAAATCCTATTCGTATTATGGAGCACGTCCATGCACACATTTTAATGCATGTATATTCGTGACATAATATAAGTTCATGCTTCAACTAATATATATAAACTAATTGTCATGAATTTAGTTACAATTCATGCTTAAAATCATCATGCACAACTTAACCAACGCAAAATACATGAATTAACATGCATAAGTCATGCATTATTTAAAATAAATACTTTATAAAGCATGAAAAATAACAAAAGCATGCTCATATAGGTAAAACCCAGGGTTCTCAAGTAGGAACCGGTCTGAAACGGCCCTGAACCGATTATCTAAGGGTCCAAATCGGTTCTGAACCTTATAAATCGGTACTTAATATGAACAAAAGTTCTTAAAACCCTATAACTGTATGGCAAAATCCATGTATCTTCGTAGATCCATGAGAACAGGGTCTTAGCATCTCAGAATCGGTGAAAAACTGGATGGAAACGATAAAAAACAACTTTGAATCGGTCTCGAAAAGGGTCGAATCAGGTTCCTGATCCAGTTCAGTCCAAATAGTGTATGGACCCTGCTTAACATGGATCCGACCCGGTTTAAATGGGATATGGGTCTGATCTGACCCATACTTGATACGAGTTGAACCCGATCGGAATAGGACCCAGGTTAGACCTGGTCCAAAACGGACCCGGGTTAGACTCGATCTGAAATGGTCCCGGATCGGACCTGACTCATAATGGACCCGGGTCAGACCTGATCCTTAATGAACCTAGGCCCAACCCGATCCGAAATGGACCCGAATCTTTCCATATCAGACCCATACCCGAAACTTTATGGGTCCGGGTCTGATCCAAGGATAAACGACAGACCCGATCCACCCAAAATGGGTTTGGATCGGGCCTGTCACCGGGTCATCTTGTCGGACCTGATCCGGTACCCCTGTTAAAACGAAAATAGAAACCCGAGGGTTTCTGTTTGCATTGCCCTTTTCGGCTCCACGGTGGCCCACATCACCAAACGACGATCGACGCCGCCTGTCGGCGACCTGCATCACCTCACCGATGATTGACGTCACCCTACGGCGATGATGTGATTCCTCTGCAGTCCAATGGCTGAAGGGGCAGAGGAAAAAAAAAGGACACGACACCAGCAGCAGCGCCGGCAAGGTCGTCGGCGATCGACGATCGATCCAGTCGGCACATCGCCCCACGACAATCGTCTGATTCAACGACAGTCTCGGCACCGACTGATTCTGATGGCGACGGCAGCTGTTTCCGGATGCCCAAATATTCTCTGGTGACCCACGTCGCCCGCCCATCGGTGACCAACGTCACCCCACGGCGACGTGCGATTGCCGACACCGACTGGAATCGCCCGCAGAAGCCCTGGCGACGGCGACTCCACTGGCAGCTCGATGGATGAAGGAGCAGGGCAAAGAAAAATGGGTTTTCAAACCCCAGACGTCGGCCATCCGACGTTCTCAACCCCGACAACATCTCCGGTGGTGGACTCGATTCGGACAACAGTCGCCTGTGATGGTGACCCATAAGGGCAAAAGCCCCTTCGGTGTCCGAGATGCAGGAAGAGTTGTCGGTGAATCAACGATGACGTCGGGCATTCAACGGCGACAGCAAGGCCGTCGTCTCGCCTCTCCAGCGAAAAGCCATCAGCCAAAACCCCCGCTTTTTAAAACACATCAGCGAGGGTAAACCCCTCTGCAGCCCAACAACCACAGGAGATGCTGGGACTTACCTCTGTCGGCAATGATCGGCCGATAATCAACGGCGACGCCTCCAGCGGCGATCCTGGCGCTGGCAGAACCTCCCTGCAGCTCGACGGCTATAGGTATACAACGATCATCCTATTTTTTTTTTTAAGGATCTGATCTGTCGCTGGAATGTTTGTCGCCCCACAGCGACAGTTGTTGTCCTTCGGCGACCAAATGTCGCCCCATAGCGACGGGCGGTCACGGACTAGTATGGCTCTGTCGCCTATGAAGGTTGTCGCCCCACGATGACAGTTTGCAGGAAACATGATTGTCATCCTCTGTCGCAAACATCATTGTTTGCGACAGTCTGCCGGAATGTCACTCCACGGTGACATGCTGAAAGAGGGCAGAATTCAGATAACACCGAAAGGCTCTACACGGCCACGCGCAGCGGAAGCGTGGTGGGCCCATAACCCAATGTTGGCAAATCCTGTGAAAAAAATGCAGAAAGCGTACCTGAAATCGTCATGGATCGCAACTGCGTGTAGGGAATTCAGCGTTCTCCTCAGTCAGTCGACGCCCACAATGAGCTCAGGTCTTAGGTCGACGGTGAGCAGGACCCTTCCACGATATCAAAATGTGGAATTGTTTTTGGTAGGATAGTTGCTACGAATAACTCATCATCTTCGTAGCCTCCTAACTCCTTTATATAATGGGAGAATGAGGCAGTTACGTGAATGTGGTCTCTCCACGTTCACGTAACTCCCACCCACTAACCCCATTATTTGGCCACTAATGTGACCCACTAATGGCTGTCAAACAGGGTCACACTTTTGGTTGGACCTTTAACCCATAATGTCCAACAGCACACGCTTCTAAAAACTCTTGCCAGCTTTGCTTGCTCGTGAAAGTTCTGTCGTGGAGAGTGGTGTGAAAGGATTTTCACACGAAAAGAGGAAAGAGGTGGGAAACGTGAGGGTCGCATGCTAGGATGGAACTTTGCCATCTGTCTGCTGTGTGTTTTGCTGGTGGGAAACACCTGCCAGCGCTGCACTCTTCCATGAAAACCACCTGAAACGAGCTGAGCTGGCCCTGATGACTCTGCTAAAAAGAAGAGAGTCCAAGCTTACTCCCACTCCTAGAAAGGTTGATCGATCAAGGAAAGTTTGAACATGATAATGTGGCCAAGAAAAATGCAAATAAACAATCTAAAGAACAAAAGGCGGGCTGAGCTGGCCCGGCCCGGTTAGTTGACAGGCTTGAGCCTGATCAAGCCTGTTGACTAATCGGGCTGGGCTGAGCCTGGTCAAGCCTGTTGACAAATCGAGCCGGGCCTAAGCCTGGTTTGGGCTTTGATATAATGCCTACAGCTCACCCGTTGCCTACTTTGGACCGGGGCTGCAGGTTTTTTTATATTCCATAGTTGCATTGGTACTTTATATAACCTTGGCATATCGTGTATCAAACATACAAGTACCAGATATCGACACAAAGCTCAGCTTGAAAACCATAGACAAAAGTATAAAATGTTTAAGAAACTCTCTCAATTACTTGAGAAGCACATAGCATCTTAAGTAGAAACACATTTCTGTTACATTATAAATGAATATCAAGGTTGTTTCTATCAACATTTTTGCATACAAACAACAGATTTTTTTATAAAGATGTTATTTTTATTAAGACTTTAAATATTATAATTTATAAAAACATTATTATACTATAGTGATTGATTATATGTATGTTTAACTATTTTATTTTGTAGGTACCTTTATAAAAATATATATTTTGCATCAATCTTTTGAGAAACTTGTACCATTTTTTTGTAAAAACCATATCAATGTTTATTAAAAGCTTTTACCAATATTTTTTTCAAATCGTATCAATGTTGAGAGCATTCTCTGCCTTAAATGGGAAGGAAACTCTATTAGTGTGGTTACATCATAGCTGAGAGGAGGTCTTATCACCTGCCCCACTCCAGATGCATTTGACGATGGGCTACAAATTCGCTTTGCAACCTAGCAACTTTGTGATGGAGCTTGAGTAGCTTTTTCTATTCGAAGATCTAATGAGCTCTTATTGTTGATAGGTTCTTATCTTGCTCAAGACTGTCTATTTCCAAGTATTGGATGCCCTAAAGCTGGTTTAATGAGGTAAAAGCTCTCATAGAGAGGTAAGGTTGAAAAAAATGATGAGCTTGCCAAGCTCCATTCACTTGTTTTTGTCTGTAAAATTGAATTTAAAAGAGTTTATGTTCAGGTCTGTAAACCCCTTACAGATATCTTCAATATATGTTAATATACATAAATAACAAAATATATCTCCCAATATTCCTTCACATAGTGGTAGAGTGGTCAGTTGTTAACTGATTGGTCATAGGATTGAGAGATTAATAAATTATATATATATATATAGTAATGCTCGGATGCTCCGGGAGTAACTACTCCCACATAATGGAAATTATAATTGTTTATAACTGTAGGTTGCATCTTCTCAATCAGACCTTATAGATGTACTCTACATAGCTTATTTGATTGGAATCATGCTTAGGATCATGGTTTTTGGATATAAAAATAGGAATTTTTAAGTCATAAAATTTTGATATGTTGTATGCCTTTGAAATTTAAAGGTCTTAAAAAACCTACATGTATGCTATAATCACATGATTCAAAACTTGTTTTCTACTAAATAATGTTTGTAAATCATATCTATAGGGTCTGATCAACAAAAAAAGTTCAAGAAATTTGAAAATCTAAAGCTTCTATTAGGTGGGAGTAGGTGCTCGGGGAGCACCCTATCATTACTAGGTAAGGTTGAAAATTTTGATGAGCTTGCCAAGCTCCATTCACTTTTTTTTTTCCAACACTAGAGAACCAATAACTATACCGATCAAAACAGAATACACTGGGACTCCTGTAGAAGTTCATAGGACAGTAGCATATGTTGCCCGTGAGAGATTCCAATGCACTACTTTTACTTTAGAGAAAACATACATGCTATTGAGGATCAAGAAAAACTCAAGGATCGCATCAGTTTCAAGGATAAAGATGAGCACAAAGAGATCATCTAGATCAAGGATCGAGATAACCTCAAAATCAAGGAAACCAAAATACATGATTCCTGTAAATCTGTTGATAAGGCAAATGATAGGATTGACATCTATGCTATAGCTTTAATCTGAGCAATGGTCTGATTGAAGCAAAAGAACTGCACCATAAGCAACGCATGCACGTGAAAAGTATTTTTAGATACCCATGGTGGCATTTCTTTGAAAATGCAAATTTTCCTTTACTTTGAAAATGCAAATATAAAATAATTATGTGGTGATGAGAAAGTTGATCTTCTTTCAATGAATATCATATATATGTCTCTTCACATAATGTGGCACTTGTGGATTTTGTTTCAAAAAGAGTATTACTATTCAAAAGTGCATTTGTATTATGCTACTTGATATATTTGCTCATATGTAAGAATTCTTATGAGCTAAATAAAATTTTGATTTTTTTTAATTTTTTGCCCTTGAGCAAGTTACCAAAGTTGGGCTGGTTTTGTGCTTACAACATTTCTTTTGTAACTGATTTGTATCATGATTAAAGACATGATGTGTATTAAAAACCATTTTGTATTGCACATGTAGAATCTTGCTATATGGGTAGTCCCATGTCAAATAGCTCTTGAAATTGCTTAATTCATGCACTTGATGTGGTTGGATAAGTAGATGATGATGTAGTAGATCCAAAATAAAGACTAGGATCCAAGCTTATTTCAACAACTTGATGAGATATATATTGAAATGGAACATGTTTAATTGATTTAGGAACGATATTGGGCTAAGGCATGGATGATCCCTTGTTGGGATGGATATAGTTAGATCCAACAAGAGTTGATATCCTATGTTTCAAAAGTAGACATTTATATGGATCCAATGTCATATTTGGATTACATATAGACCATATGGATCAATTTTGGGGTCTGATATGATTTTCTCTTTATAGTAACTAGTATGTTGAACAGGTCAAACTAGACCTAGATCATGACCTAGTTTTTGTATGAATTAACTCATAGTATGGATTGAGAAATTGGTTGGATTTGTCTTATTTGTATGTGTTGTTAAGTATAACAACCAATTATATTAAGTCTGAAATCCAAATCATGGATAGACCTAAGGCTAAATTTTAAACTTTAACTAAAATACATAAATATTGGATATAGTTCTTGTTATGCAAGTTTTGACTGAAAATGGTCCATAGAGCATAATTCCAAATTGGACTAGACATCAAGGCTTTAATGACATTAATGTGTGTTAATCTCTCATTGTTACTTTATTTGACACATTATGAATTAAAGAGGCATCACTGGTAGAGGGCACAATAAGGTGTGGCATCACCGGCGACATCGCTCCTAGTCGTTGGGCATCATTGTCGGCCATCGATCGGTTGACAACATGGTTAAAGAGGGTCGGCTTCCCTCAGTTGCGTCACCCCCTTCTTTCTCTTTTTCTATTTATTTTCCATAATGAAACCCTAATCTAATTAGATGGGTTTCATTTTCTTTTAAGGATTATTTTTCAAAAAAATCGGATAAAAGCTGAAAACTCTCATATGAATGGCTTGTCTTTTGTGTAATTCAAAAAAGGTGGCTCAATTTTACTTAATATCAAAAGGGAAAATCAGAACTTATAAAATTTTCAGATATGCTATCTGAGTTTCTGAATTTGCAGAAAAGTTTTTCACATTATGGTAATTTTCGGAAAAGAGTTTCAATTTTATATTTTTGCAGTTTAGTGCAATGATTGTTTATATTTAGTGTTTAAGGTGCAGTGGAACTTATAAAATTCTTATCAAACTCTCTGAGTTCATTGTTTTTTCAGAAAAGTTGTTATAGTTTCTTATTATTTACATAAAGGAGTATCAAGCATGTTTTTTTTTGGAATAGAGATCTAAATATTCTATTTTATTGTATGGTGATGTTGAAACATAAAAATGATTATCAATTATGATGTTTTTATTTTCTTTTATGGATATTAGACCCTAAATTCTAATATCTACCAAATTTTGATAATATTCAGAACTATAATGAGCAAAATTTGTGCTATTGAGTTGAAGCTAAAACAGACAAACTCAACGAAACAAAATTTCGTACATGGAAAATGAGGATCTCACTTTTGTTATCTTTGGTGGGAATTGAATATGTCTTAAAAAAAATGAAGATCCCAGACGACAAGGCATGTTAGGAGGATAAAAAGAAATATGAAAAATACAAAAAGGATTATAAGCTTGCTAAGACGATTATGCTTACTTACATGGAGGATAATCTTATTAGGGTTTTTAATGATTACCCTATTGTCATAAAAATGTTTGAGGCGATCTCTTTGTAATACAACATGACCTTTGAGGCACATATATAGTTACTTAAAAAATACAATTCTTGCAAAATGAATGAAGAGGACAATGTCATAGACCATGTGAACCGCATGCTTATTATGGCTAAAGGCATTGCAGCCGTTGGAAATGTGATCCCAGACTGCATGCAAATCTCCACAATATGTAATCGCTTACCCTCTTCCTATAGAATGTCATAATTGCCATGAGATTGAACTCAAACAATCAGAACCTGACTAGTTTGCTCCTACAACTAGCTATAGAACAAGAACACGTGAAAATAGACAAGCATAATGAATTGCTAGTTGCTAAGGATGCTCCCAACAAAAACCACAAACCCTTTAATCAACCACAGTTTAAAAATCACTACGTTAATTTTTTGTATGACTCTTATGGCCAAGTGGGAGATCTTGGCCCACGTTAGTGGGTCATGGTCATGGCGCCTCTCAATAGGCCCATGCATTTGAGATTAATAGGGCCCACTAATCTCAAATGCATGGATATAATAACCCTTTGGGTTATCACTATCCAAATTATTTTTACTTTGGGTTATCTCTATCCAAAGTATTTTCTAATCTAACCACTTTTTCTAGATAAGCGTAGACTTGAGATAAACAATTTTAGTGGGAGCTGCTTATCTGAGCATGACGACAACACTAGAAACCCGCATGATTTGGGTTCGAGATCCCTAAACTAGCTCTAGGTTGAGCCACATTGGGTGAACCGGTTCTATGTTGAACTAATTTTCACCCACCTATCGTGAGTGGATCTCTCATGATAGAAATGGGGAGGTGGGATGGGGTTAGGGTTAGGAATCTCCACTCCACCTGCCTCCATGGTGGGCCTATAGGCTTTGACCCCTATTTGATTGAGGTGCATGCCTCACATTGATGTGTCCCTCGCCCAAAGGTGCACGCCTCATGCTGATACGTGCTTTGCCCCAAGGTACATGCCTCACGCTGATGTATGTTTCGCCCCAAGGCACACACCTTACGGTGATACATGCCTCTCCCCAAGGTGCACGCCTTACCCTCATTGCACTTTTTGCATGCGTCTCAAGGCACAAAGGGCTTTGCCTTGGGGTGAAACGTGCATTTTTTCATCTTGTGGCACATTTTTAATAACATTGGCTCAAAGTAAGGATGACATTTCTCCAAACCTTACTACAAAAGGAAAAACATTCCATCATGGTTGGGCTATCAAAGAGATCAAGTTAGGGTTGTCAATGGGTCCATTTTATATTGGCACCAAAACCAACCTGACCTAATGGGCATGAAAAGTGTTCACCCGAAACCCAACTCAAGCGAATTTTATTTTCATGACCAAACAAAACCCAAACCTTGTTATTAGTTATATGTGTAGGTCTGTGTCAACCCTGAACCAACATGTTGACAGCCTTAGATAGGGTGAGGGGGTTCCTTTCATGTAGGGATGCAAAATCCCAAATAGCTAAATATATATGGGGGTTGGTTCCTAAACAACCAAAAATTGCTAAACCTCTATCATGGATTTGTCTTATTTTCGTCCCTACTCTCATGCCAAAAATTCTAAGTCTCAGATCTGACAATGGAACTAAATTTTTTTCAAATGACATTCAAAATTTTTTAAAGGAAAAGGGGGTTGAATACCAATATAGTTTCATTGTGACCCCTCAACAAAACAGAGTGATTGAACGCAAGCATAAAGATTTACTCAATGTTGTGAAAGCCTTGAGATTTCAAGCCTCTTTACCCATTAAGTTTTGGGGAGAATGCATTCTTATAGTTTCATATATTGTTAATCACATTCCTTCCAAACCTTTAATGGGCAAGACACCATATGAGTTACTTAACGGGAAGAACCCTATTTATGATCACTTTTGTGTTTTTGGATGTCTGTGCTTTGCTCACAACATACATTATTCTCATAAATTTGATAATTGAACATGCAAAGAAGTTTTCATAGGGCACCCATATTGTCAAGTTGGTTATCGTGTGTATGATCTTGAAACAAAAAAAATCTTTGTTAGTCGGGATGTAAAGTTTTATGAAAATGTGTTTCCTTTTTAAGATCATAACATTCTGGATAAAGAGGAAGGGCACGTCCTACCCATATCCATATTCGAGCCTCAATCTTATAAGATTCAAGAACCCATTGGTATTCAAGAAAATGAGATTCATAATCCTGGTCTCCATGATCCAAATCCTAAACCTCTCATTCATGGAACCCTTGAACCTACTCAAGTCAATATTTGAAGATCCAAAAGAATGACATATGGAAAAAAAAATTGGGGCCCATCCAAGTGAGGGTGTCTCATCCGTACAGGTTTGGATGTCATTCATCTTGAGATCAACGGCTTCCAAAGAAGCACTGGCGGTATTTTGCCGTCAGAGCTTACAGTGACCTGAACCCTTTTAGAATCCCATAAAGAAAGAAAGAAAGGTAGCAGTAAAATTTTATCTTCTGTAAATCTGAAGAAAAACATAAGCTTGGGTTAGATCAAGAACCTTGTGTTATTGAGTTTATGGGCTTCCTTTCTGTCCCTCTTTGAGAGAGAGAGAGAGGTTGCATCGATTGGACACGGTTTATCTTTTATTATCACAAATAACGTTCTTGGAAATATCTGGAGAGATTTTAGAAAACTTTTTTTCCCAAAAAAAAATCTCCGGAAAATCTGAGTATATTATAAATTAGTTAAAAACTTAGAAAAATGTTGTAGGTTAGAGGTTTAAAATCATAAAATGTTTATTAAATACTTAATATATAGGCATTGAGTGGGCAAAACGCTAGTGATGGGAGGTTGGGCTAAAAAATTAGATAAACACTGTTCCCATGTAGATTAAGATGAGAAGAGAGGGGACCTTACGTGTTTATTTATTTGAAACTGAGAAAGATGTTGGAAATTTTATACAAGGTGAAAAATCTTACTGTTTTTGGATCCTTTCAAATGAGAGACTTTTTCTCTTAGAGTTTTTTGTAAAAAGTATTTTTTGTATAAAAAATATTCTTCTATAAAAAGGGTGGAGGAATGTTTCCTACCCAGAAAAATAGTGATTTACACTCCACCATCCATCTCACCACCATCAACTATCTCACCATCACCACCTTTCATCTGACCACCACCTACCATCACCCACCTAATGAAAAATGCCAATCACCACATCGTCGTTTTTTGGGGTATCCCATCCCTCTCCCTCCACAAACTTCATCAAGCATTGCTTCTCGATCTTCTTATCATCTCTTACTTTCAAGATGGGGTTGTCGTCGGGAAGGTCATCCTCGTTCATGCCCTCTCAGAGATCGAGCAGCTTGAAATCCTCATCCATTTCTCTCACCTCTAAAACCCCAACAAAGCCATCATCAGAGAATTACTAAATCAACACCAAACGCGAATGAGAGAGAAACCATTGTGCATAAAAAAAACTAGAGAGGGAAAATGATGGGAATGGAAGAACGTAAAGATGACTCGTGTTTTTTCCCTCTTTCTCTTTATTTTCTCATGCTACACCAAACAAGTGAAATTTTTCAATTAAAAAATTATCATATTAAAACTTCTCGTAAGCAATTTTTTTTTTTTGTATGAGAGTTTTTCTTGCTTCCAAATGTGCCCACATTTAGAAGTGGGACAGCTGTTATAAAAGTAATAAAATGAAAAAATCCATACAGTTAAAATCTCTTTGAGAGAGTTTTTTTTTTAAAGTACACCTTTTTGATAGAAAATATTTAAGATTTTTCATTTTATTTTTTTCATGCTGCCCAAACAAGTGAAAATTTTTTATTTTAAAAAAATTATCATATCAAAACTTCTTATAGGAGCAAAATTTTCTTTTTCTATGAGAGTTCTTTTTTATTTCAAACTTGCCCTAAAGCCATTTTCCTGTTTCAACATGGGTAAGGTGCAATACTTCACCGCATGGGCCTTTTTCCTTTTTAAGCATTGAGAATATGCAAGAGTTGTAGGGTACAACACTTGGAAAAAATGGGAAAGTGAGTAAAGATACATAATTGCTCTTTAAAAAAAATGGATTTTTTTGTAAGAAATTGCTTAATGTTCGATGTATTTACAAAAACACGTCTATCTTTTAAGAAACTACAAACACCCACTTGAATTTGGAAAATAATTCTCAAACTCACACCTATCATGCCTACCATGGTTAGTTACTTGAAAATGACCACCCCTTCCATTTTTATCATTTAACCAAATCCAAAAAAAGGAACTTTTCTTTTTCTTTCAAATAAACAAAGAGGGTTTCACGATCCTTTGTGGAATTGAATGGAACAGGTGAAGTGCCTCTCACTGAGGCATTCCATCAAACACATGACGTGCATCTTTGGGCATAGTTTCATCCAAGGATTGCCAACCAACTCTTTCAGCAATTTGAACAAACACTTGGTCCTCAAGTCCTTCAGGGCTCATACTTTGGGCAATACCATGAAAGTGGGCACAATGAGAGCAGAGCATGTCCACCTCTTTTTTTTTAGGGGAGAGAGCATGTTCACCTCAATCTTCTAAGACTAAAAAAATCGTGAAGCAATCCAAATACCTTAATCCTCATTTTGGGATCCCGTGTTGGAGAGAGTTGCGAAAATGGATTTGTGAGGAGTGGTTCGTTTGTTTAAAAGCATAAACAACTCCTTCAAGGATTAAGGCTTATAAGTACTTCTAATTTTTTTTTTGAAACCCATAGCATGGTATTTGGGTTGGGTTAGGGCTTATAAATTACGCCTTAACTTGGCCTCTACCTGTGTGTGTGCTTATATATATAACATAAAAATTTAAGATTTATTGAGGTAAAATCCTATTGTTTATTGAGGTAAACTAGGTAAAAAAAAATTATTGAAGTAAATGGGATAAAAAATTTGAACCATCTAAAATTTAAGAACCCACTGAAATCCTTGTGATTCAAGGAGTTGCAAATATGTTCTCTTTTTAAGAGTTCAAATGGGTATTTCTAAGGAGCTGGGGTCGGTTGATTTTTAGCCTAAAATGTAGACTCCCTCTAACTCCTTGTCCCAAACGGCAGCTAAATCCATGAGATGAGCCATCTTTGATTACACTACAAATACTCCGATAACATGCTCCCAAACAGAGCCTAATAGTTACCCACTCCTCGGATTTTGTTAGTTTTCCTGTACCCAAATCAGTTCACTGAATACCCAAATCCGCAAAGGCAGCTATCCTATTCATTCTTTCCTTAGACTATCCAACCAAAATAGAAGCTTATGCGTTGAACCATGCCTCTGCACCCAACGTCCTGAGCCAACACCTAAAAAAAGGAGAGAGAGAGAGAGAGAACATTTATCATTCAACATTACCAAAATACATCCAACCGAATATTGGATGAGAGGAACATAAGAGTAAGACAGCGTGACTGTGCACAGTTCAAAGTACAAGTAGATCCAAACCCCGTCTCTATTATGTAATTTAAGAGTCATATACACATTAAACATAACCCGCTGACGTAGCCTTCCAAAATTGAATTTGATGCCCCTGAGAGAGAGAGAGAGAGATTGCATAGACTAAAAAGGGGTGGGAAAATCAAGCATTCCAGCAACAGCTACAGCCGATGGGTAGGATGAGCCCGGTTTGCTCAGGGGGAAATGAAAGAAAAAACCATCTTTTGTATTCTTGGTAATGGTAGAAAGGGAAGGAAGATTAAAATTGGTTATTTGTACATACTTAACCATGGTTTGATCGTGGTAAACCCACCTTAGTTGAAGGAGGCTTGTCTTTGAACATAATTTTGCTAACCTAGGCGTGTTTTTGTAAAAAAATTCAAAAATTTGCTTACTCTTGTTTTATTATGTTTAAATCACCATAATATGAAAACCGAGAAAATATTGTGATAATATCAAAAAAATACTTTTTATTAATATATAACAAAAATATCATCAGATTTTCAAAATCTCAGATATATTTGTGACTGAGGGACATGACTTGTCTCACGACATGAGTTTGAAATTTGTTTGAAGAGCCGAAAGTAATTCAACATTACCACTCATGAAGATCAACAAAATGTTGAACCCATGAACTGAACAAGAACAAAAGCCAAAACAAATAAAGAAAGCACAAGAGAAAAGAACATTAGACAGATAAAATAGCCTCACGCCGGAGCCGCTTGCCCAGATTGCGACAAAGGATAGGTAGCATCAGCAGGAGGGAGTGGAAGATCACTAAGATGCATACGCAAGATCGCATAAACATCTACCAAGATTTTATGCACCAGGTTTTGAATGTTAACTCGAATATGACAAAAATGAGCATCGTTTCGCGCCATCCAAACAAACCACCAAGAAGTAAGCAACCACATCCGCCAAATGAACCTCCACCTTTTGCTGCGCCTAATACAAACCGGCCCCAAGATCAGATCTAGCGCAAAGGACTCCTCCTTAACAAATACTTCTGGATGCCTCCAGGTCCTCTGCTAAAGATTTCCATAAATATTGGGCAAGACCAGAACAAGTAAAATTTGTTTGAAGAGATAAGACAATTTGTGAGCGACGGGCATGACTTGTCTCACAACATGAGTTTGAAATTTGTTTAAAAAAATAAAACAAATGTTACAAACTTTTTAAATATTTTAATCAATAAAATATTGTTTTTGATATTTTAATGAATAAGAATGTATTTTTATGGAGATATTATAAATTTTTTTTAATTATTAAATATGTTAGAATAATATTCAGCATGTTAGAGCGTGTCTGACTTGTGTCACCAAGGACACACCACCAAAATGGTGCATCCTTGTGACATAAACCGATCAAGAGATAATAGGAAGGACAACTCACGGATAGAAACCCACCTAGGGATGTCAGTGGACCAGGGTGGAGGCCGGGGACAATGTCTCTACCTCGCCTCGCCCCATTTGGATCAAGGATGAAGGACATGAAACGGGGATGGATCCCATTGTAGCAAGAAGCTTCCGGTAACTATGGTTTGGCTGGACATTGAGTTAAAATTTTAGAATTATTTAAATAAAGAGAAGACCACTCCATTCTAATATCATTTGCATGATTTTCTCAAACAAACAAAAAAATCACACGATTGTAAATAAAATGTTTTTCAAAGAAATAAAAAATGTAATAACAAAAAAAATTAATTTGAAAATTTCAAAACTAACAAATTATAAAAAACAAATAAATTTGGCTAAAATATCATTAAAAAATGCCAGTATTTTGGAAGTAAAAAGGAATAAAACTTGTTAAGTTGAATTCATTGTGGACATGGTTGGCCAACCATGTAACCATGTAGCTCGGATTGGGACCGTTTGGAGCCCAACTCGTAATTCAGCATCAACTCAATTGAGCCAGGTTTTCATATTTTATTTAAAAAATATGGATTGTGTTTTTGTTATGGTAAATATATATCTTCCTTTTTTATTTCTATACATTTAAAATCTATATTTAATATTATGTACATACATACATACATCTATATTTTTTTATCTAAATATGTGAAAATATAATTTTTTATTATATAAAAAATATGTATTCATTAAAAAGGAAGATTAATTCAAAAAAAAAAACCATTATATTGATCTTTGTTACAGTCAGCTAATTATTTGTTTCTTAAATTTAGAATGAGGTTGGGTCAAATTGGTCTGGTCTGGTCAGGTCATTAGTTCGAGATGAAATACATGTCTGTATTTTATATAAATTTGGATATTAGAAGGAATTCTGGATGGATTTTTGGTTTTCTTATTTCGACCCGAACTCAAACCTGATCTCATGGAAATTGCTACATGTCGGCAGATTAAAGGTAAGTCCTGGCCTGTTGACTGAACAGAAATACTGAATTTGCCACAAAAAAATGGTCGGGTTTAGGATTTCCTACACCTGGCCCGAAGCGATAGGAGCCATTGCATAAAAGGAAGATGATGCATTGAATGAACTGCCTTCTTCGGCCAGGCAAGCAGTGTGAAAACCTATTATCCAAACACGAACCAGCCTAATCATTATATGGTCTGGTTAGGGTCGACCCAGACCCACATTGGCAGGCCTCTGTAGGGATGGCAGTGGGGCGGGGCGGGGCGGGGCGGGGGACAAGGTCTCCACCCCAGCCCCGCCTCAAGATTTTATCCTCCACCCCCGCCTCCATCCTCGTTTCATGTCCTCCATCCCCGGTTCAAACGGGGATGAGGCGGGGCGGGCGGGGATATTGCGGGGAAAAGTGGTTGGGGCGGGGATGAGGCGGGAACGGGAAAAGTGCACGTCCATCCCCGCCTCCATCCCCAGACAGGGATGGATTTTAACCTTCGTCCCCGCCTCCATCCCTGTTTCATACCCTTCATCCCCGGTCCAAACGGGGCGGGGTCCCGCTTTCCCCCGGTCCACTGCCATCCCTAGTTGCTACATGGTTGAAAAACCCTTGAGATCTCTTCTGCCCACAGGAGAGTACACCCACCTTGCAGCAAGGGACACCTCCCTTAGGTTTCAAATTTATGGGGTTTCATCAACTTGGTGACATTCATAAATCAGCCCTAGGGATGGCAGTGGACCGGGGCGGGGGATAAGGTCGCCATCCCCGCCCCCATCCCCGTTTCATGTCCTCCATCCCCGGTCCAAACGGGGGTGGGGTGGGGCGGGGCCCCGTTTACCCTCGGTCTATAGTCATTCCTTAAAAGATTGGGGACGGGGCTGGGCGGGGATTGAGACGGGGATGGGGCGGGGCTGGGTAAAGCGTAAGTCTATCCCCACCTCCATCCCCGCACGGGGATAGATTTTAACCTTCATCCCCGTTTCATGCCCTTCATCCCCGGTCCAAACGGGGCGGGGGTCCGTCATCCCCCGGTCCACTGCCATCCCTAATCAGCCCTACTAGATCAGCGAAACACTTTTTTTAGGTCATAAAAAAAAGCCCCAAAGGGGGGTAGTGTAGTGGAGTTAGGGCCTTTGCTGCCGATTCTCATGGGCATCACCCCTCTGCGCAAGCCAATTCGTGGCATAGGCCATGGGGGCAGGGGTCCTACCATCGGGGTTTTATGCTGCCGGCATGATGACCGTAGGTATGGCAGGTTGAGCCAGCGCGACCAGGTCTCTGTGCCGGGTGCATTTTTTGTGGTTATAAATTAAAAAATAAGTCATAAAAACATTTTTTTTCTATTGAAATTCTGTTTGAAATGGGGGCATTGCTAATAACCTTCCAAATGTGATTTTGGTTCATACACGCAAGAGTAGATCCAGGTCCACCAATGGAGGCTCCGCTTGTCTGGCAGGAGCAGTTAGTGTTGGGACGTTGCAAGTTCGAATCCCAAATGGTATGGATGTATAACTGGTAGGGGTCTGCCTAACCTCAGCTTTCTCTGTCGAAAAAAAAAGAGTCGTTCCAGGTCCAATGATCATTCAGCTTCTTCCGTCCCAAACAATGATGCTATTGGATCTGGGATATAAATGGAGTTGGACTCGGTTCTGATCTAGGCATTACGGTATTCAACTTAATTAGATGTGGGCTACTCGCGTGGACTTTCAGATTTGGTATCAAATTGGCTACCGCCAAACTGCATCTGAGTTCAATAGGAAAACAAAACCTGAATCCACTGTATCCGAATCTGCTCACTCTTGTCTGGGTTGTTTATCTCCAAATCCAAAAGACCGAACAATCTGCAAGCTTTAGGTGGTTCATCTGTAATCAGATTCAAATTCGATTTAAAGGTTTGCACCCGAATCCAATTGCATGTAAGTGGCTAATCTGATCCAAAAATTGTAGTAGCTGTTTTCCATCCGAATCCGA
Organism: Nuphar pumila; assembly: GCF_984573655.1. Taxonomy (NCBI): domain Eukaryota; kingdom Viridiplantae; phylum Streptophyta; class Magnoliopsida; order Nymphaeales; family Nymphaeaceae; genus Nuphar; species Nuphar pumila. The sequence goes on from NC_143254.1 coordinate 105,518,840, forward strand.
TTAGGTCATATCCTATTAGGCAGGATTTGGTAATGTAAATCCGACCCATTTACATCACCCAGTGAGTCTCGACCATTTGATGAGGGCCATAGTGCTAATGTGTTAGGGATGTAAATGGTTCGGATTCGGATCAGTACCATATTCAATTAATTGGATGTTGGCTAAACAGATTCCAATTCAAGTTCCAAGTTTCACAGATTCAGTAGCAAAACATCAAAACCATATCCACGTCCGACTATACTCGGATATTGTTCCGGCTTACCAAATGCAGCTAAACAGAATCGAATTCGGTCAGATATCCGATAAAATATGGTTTATTGACATCCCTACCCAGTACCCAGTGCCGCAGCACAGTGCGTGACTGACTCCAAAATGGATCGAGTCTGGTTAGACATAGATCCGACCCGAAGCAGATCCGTTTAAGTTGAATCCATTCCTGGCGGGAACGTTTCTCTCCTCTTGGTCTTCTCGCACTGCGTCACAGAGAGAGAGAGAGAGAGAGAGTCGAAATTTCCCTGATTATTCCGAAATATAGATCGGTGCAGTTCTTGTGTCTTCTTGGATTATCTTGGTTAAAAATACTGAATTGATGCAAAAAACTGAGAAGAATCCTCCTTGCTTCTGGATTCCTATAAAATGGCTGTTTCTCTTGCTGAGATGATCGATATGCTTCGTAAATTGGTGAAATTTGTTGCGATCGCCGAGATATATGGATGATCTTTGTTTCTGTTGAGAAAACTAAAGGTTTTTGCTCGAATGTAGAGATGCTAGAGATCCTCGGTTCCCGGAAGTTGAGTTTTCACGAGCATACAATTCTGAAAGCGAGTCTTGGTAAGTTTGCTGAAATTCTTCCTTGGAGTTTGTGTTCCTAGTTCTTTCTACGATTCCTGAGCGACATTTGTTCATTAATTATTGTCGATTTGTTAGTTATCATGATTTAAGATCTAGCGTTTGAAGAAATAGAAACAGGGTGCTGAAATTTATTTAAGGGTTCAAATTGAGGGTTTTTAGAGTGATGGGATCGTCATTGACCCTTGCAAACAGATCTCACCTATATATTCAGTGTAGAGATTGGCGTATATCTTCATCCACTAGGTAACACGTTCATAAAAAACCCTGTTATATTTGAAATAATATCGTAGTAATATATAGTATTCAGACGCAGATGTTAAGTTCCTCATGAACAACAATAACCAATATTAACTAAATAACCTGTTAATAGTGGTTTTCCGGATAATGTTTCATTAAAATTACATTTAAAACTCGCGATAAATGATATGCCAAGCTCTTATATTTCTCTTTAGTCTCTCCTATTTTCCATTATATGTTTGTAGTTTCCTTGCCTATTTTCCAAATATTTTTTTCATTGAATTTTTTTATGATGAGGAATCTTTGCCAAGAACCGGGCCACTTAATGGACCCACCCCGGGTGGGGCCCACAACCACCCTGCGTAAAGTGGCCCACCTTCAAAAGCTACTGACACACCCATGCACCAGCAGAGTTTGATCGTGTGCCTTCATCTCAATGCCTTCACAACCACCCCTGCTGGCCATGCAAGTTATTTTACGTTGTATTGATTAACCCTTATTAGCATATGGATATTTTGGTATAGTAATTGGTATATGCTTGTTAACAATGTGTGGTTTGACAGCCTCCATAGAGGCAGGAAGGCTAGAAATCCAATTTCGGGAAAATGTTCATGATAGGCCTGGAGACATGCCATTTGAGGCTTGATTTTCATATGCAATATACGTTTAGTCAGACTCATTTTCATTTTTAAGTTTTGGAGTTTGCAATAGAACTCTTGTAGGTAATTCCTCATGCTGTAGGTGCTTTCAATTAGTCCCATCATACCATGGACAGCCAAGGAAAACCGGAAAACCTAATGGTCTCTAGCGGACCATGTTGCTTATTGGATAATGTTGAATTTCACAAGCACCTTTGCTACATATTTACCCTAGTATTTAGAGAGTGCGTCAGAAGTCATTTTTATCTAGTTGTCTTAGACTCTTAATGCGTTGAATTATTTTCAGGCATAAAAAATTGGTCAAGTTATTTGCTCAGCTGGATCATAATTTAGGCTTTCTGCATTTCGTTTAACTCATTTCAAGAATGTAAGAAGCAACCACATTATTGTAATAGTTACAGAATCAGTGTATATGGAAAATCAATTTTCTCCTCGTTACTTCTATGATCTTTATCTTTCTACTAATTTAACAGCTAGGCTTTCTTGGAGTTTTCCAAGAAAAAGCAAACTTTTCAAATTGCCTTGTGCCTTTGTCAATGTTTGTGGCAGTAGATACACACACTTATATAGGTAAAGTCTATTGTGAATGTGCACACCATATCAACTAGTTGAACCTCAATTGTACATTTGCATGTGGATCAGACCTATGGATGGGGTTATAATTAGTTTATTTAGCACAAATCATTTTCTTGATAGTTTATTCTGATGTCGTCATACCATTTAATCTTTTTTCTTTTTAAGATCAATATTTTCATATTCTCAATTTAGTGTGTGTGTGTGTGTGTGTGTGTGTGTGTATAAACTCAATAATAAATGTGAATCATCACAGTCGGTCATTATCCACAGATAATGTTGGATCCAACTTATCACAAATTATTAAACGTAAAGAAAATCCAATTTAACCTGAGATAGTGCCATGTCTTTTAAACCTTTTCATCTTCCTAAATGCTATCTATCTTGTTTACAATTATAATGTTTTATTTGTATAGAAGGCATAAATAAAAAGGTAATTGTTATCCCTTCAAAATATTCATACTTCTTTTTGTCTTTCCATTCCTATAACTTTCCTCAATTAAAAAAAAAATCGTCTCTCTCTCTCTCTCTCTCTCTCTCTCTCTCTCTCTCTCTCTCTCTCTCTCTCTCCATATACTAGTTATGGAGAAAAAAAGTTGCCATCTGTCAAATTAATTCCATTTTTATCCTCGTAAATTTGCTCTCTCCCATTCTTTATTTCTTTCCTAAACTATGTTTATTCTTTCTTTTGCTCATGTCCCAGAAAGTAAGATACAAATGGCAAAATGTGAAAAAGAAAATATGTTACAACTTGAAAATATTGCGACATTTTAGTTTTTTTAACGGGTTAGCATAAAAACTTGTTAAAAGTGCGATATTTTAGTTTATGAAGATTTGTTTGAAATGGTCCATCCATAACTTGAAGTTTTTCAGTTTCCATCTTCGAATAGTCTAGATAGTTCCTGAGATACGAGCATAGATAAAGTTGATGTGTTGAAATGCTTAAAAGGAGTTCCTTGTAGAGATATTTTTTGATTAGGTTATTCCAATTCTTATAATGCTGAGAAATGCATTTTGAAATCCATGCTTCTTCTGATGCACTTGTGTAAACAAGTTTATTAACAAAATCTCCTTTAAATGAAAAGAAAATTTACGAAATGCATTGTTTTTCCTAGAATATGAAAACATACACTTGATTGTAGCAAAGTATACCATATATTGCAAATCCTGATCATGTTTCCATTTCTTCATGATTAGTTTCATGTTCCTCGTTTCTTCCGTTTCTTTGCCATCCACTGGACCTGTAGGCTCCCATCTTCGGTTTCTATTTTCCTACTGTATGTCCTATTTTAAACAGGTCATTCAAATGCCGTTAGAGAATCCAAGGAAGCAAAATAGGATTCTGACGATTTTATGAACTGAAATTATTTCCGTGTATAAACCTGAAAAACATTTTGATGATGCATCACTTTTGATGTGTGTGGTTCAAATTATGGTTCCTGTGGATAGCTTATAGCACCCTAGTACTATTGGCCGTTATGATGACGGGACAAGTAAAAAATACAAGCTTATATGTTTCAGAAGGAAACAAATAGAACTAAATGGAGAAAAATGCAGTTCATGGGAAAAGAAAAGAATGAGTATTATTTATCTAGGTAAAAGAACTATTTATGAGTTACACGAGTTGCCTTCATTCATGAAAGTTCCTGTAGATGACACAATTTTACTTCTGCCAGGGTGAGTGCTCATTTCAACAGACCTATGCTCAGGAAAGGTTTTGCTATAGCAGGAAATGTATCTTCAAAATCTTCTGTTTCAAGGCATCACGTATAGGCTATTGACAACAAGGCCCTTCTTCCTTTCACCTGTATTTTGTTACATCTTTGGATTTTTCATATAGAATTGTACCAAAACATTCAAAGCTAGTGTGACATTAGGGGAGTTGTAGCCTTGTGGGTCCATCTAATCCCAGACTTGTCATTCTGTTCCCTTGAGTTTGTATGGTGTCTAGAATTTCCCTCAGACAGAACATGCTGTCTTAACATTCAAGCTTCCAATTCGATTGATTCATGCTGTCCTAAAAATCAGTCTTTCAATTTTATCCAATTGAATGGACTGTAAATTGGTAGGTAGAGTGCTAGTTAATCATTATGGTGATAAACTTCCATCATCTGAACTTTCCTGCATTCTTTTGAACCTTGGGAAAACTGGTACTGAAGCGCCAGATGAAATTTGAAATGATCGAGCTGAGCCCATGATCATTCTCTCCTGTATTGTCTCTACTTCTTTACAAACTTTATCCAAAATTGAGAGGAAATCCTTTACAATCATAAATATTCTGGAAGGATGAGCTTCTTCCTTTGTTGTATCTCCATGAAAGTATTCTGTGATCTCTTTGACCAATGATAGTGCCACACTTTCCTCAGCCTTTAATCGAAGGATCTCTGCTTCAGCTTTGATAAGGAATTGCTTCATTGACTCAGAGAATTTCCTGCTGTCACTGTCTTTGTTTCTTTGTGCATCTTCCAGTTGCAAGACCAAGTTTATCTTTTCCAATCCAATGGTGAGCTTGGACAGGTAACTGCTTAGGATATCTGAATCCATTCCAGCTGCCTTCTTTACATTACTGAGTTCATTGCTTAGTCCAGAAATAACCTGCAACCCTTGCTTCTTGAGATTGTCCCCAACAACATTTGGGTGCATTTTATTGAGTGCATTCTCATGCTTAAGTTCAGGAAGTTGGACCTCTTCATTGCTGCAAATTCCTTGACCTTCACCTTCTGATCTGATGATCTCTTGAACAACAAAGTGGAGCAGTGTTGTTTTACCATCTATTCCTTTGATATCTATTAGTTTCAGAAGTGTATCAAGATTAAACGCTTCTGCATCACCTCGGTCTGTCCCAATGTTCATCCTATTTCCTGTTTTAAGTACAGCTTCAAGCAATCTAAGGAATAGCCGGCTGCTTCTCAATTCCTCACATGCTGCCTGAACATGTTTTGCAGGTAAATATAAAAATGTTAAAGGATCCTGTTTAACGTTACTATTTATGTGCTCCATCTTTATTCAGCTTCAGAAATCTTTTTTTTGGGGTTACACATGCTAAACACCTACATTGCTTTTGCTACCATTCTAACGGAAATGGACAATATGAGAAAAAAGTGGATACCATAGGCTGGACTGACATCTCCTTCTTTCTTTCCTTTTTAGAACTAAACCTTTGTGAAAGTTTTAGAATTCCTGGGCTCTCAGTTAAGATCTGATAAATTATAACTTTTAGCCTACTAAATTTTTTAAGATCCATATGCATAATAAAGTACATGCAGGAGAGAATTAGTATGATCTGAACAAATTACCTCCAAGGTTTGAAAGGACTTTCTGATGTATTTTACTTCTGCTTCAAAATTGAATATGTAAAGCAAAGCATCAGCCCTTTTGAAAGCAAATGGAATATCCAAGATAGCCTTGAGAAAGCGCTCTGCAGGGCCAAGCTTTGATATATCTCCACTGTACTCCTTAAGTTTTATTTCCTCTTCTTTGGTTGGAGCCATCTTTAACATAGTTTCCAGAAGTTCTGCACCTAACCCTTCAGGATTACCTGTTGCAATGGAGACTTATACACAATTAGAACTATAGTAGACCCATTCTGTAACAGGATTATCACATAATGAGAACCCATATTCATTGATTGTGAACAAAAGAGTTTGAAGTTCAAATCTGTGTGTTTGTGTGTGTAAGCTGGAATAAAGAATTGGTGGTAGACTCTCTCACAGAAGCATATATTGGCTACATACATGAGGTTCCCTGCTTTTAACATAATTGGGTTCTTGGCCATGTTTAACGTCAGCTCTCAATTACTTCATACTATTATGGTTGTATGAACACGCTATCTGTTTTCTCTATTAAGTCCTGACTGTACATCAGCCACAAGTATTTTCAGTTATTCTGAACTCATTTGGTTGCATCCGTGGTTTTTATTAGAAATACTAATGCACTATAACTATCGAATTTGGATTGCTGGCTTTTTGCATGAGAGATTGTCACCTTTGGAAGACTGCTTTTTCTAATGAATCAAGCATTAAATGCATGCCATCGTCATACAATTTATGGTGCTTCTCTACTGATATGTGTGTGTGGGTGTGTGCTTTTCGGTTTTATTTTTAGATTGTATCATTAATTTCTTCTAATATCAGGCCAGAACAGAAAGATTGGATTTTCAGAACTTTATATTGAAAATTCTTGGTTGTTTTAAGCTGATTAAGGTTTAAAATTCACACCAAATACACCATGTTTATCTTCATATCATTCTAGCATCTTTGTTTATATTGGCTGTGGTTGGAGGAACTTTTGAGCTGGTACTCTGCTTAAATTATTTGAAGAGATGAGGTGTATTATGAAGAAAAAGAGAACTGAAATTCTCAATGATTGTGATTATCTACTAGTTCCATATATATATATATATATATATATATATATATAAGAAAAGGTACCTATGAGCAAAATATCCTTCCTGAAAATACAGAAAAATGTGAAATGCTATAACTACCCTTAAATAAGTGAGGTGAAGATTTTCCCAAACTCAAATTCTTAGTCACATACTCTAGACGACAATAATTTAGCATTTATGAAGAATATTCCAATATCTACCTAGTGTTTGGGACTTTCTTAATATATTACAACTTATTGAGAGCATAAAACAAGGAAACATTTCACCTGAAGACAACTATGACACAAAAGATCCATTTGCTTAGCAAGGTGCATGGCACTTCTATTGATTCCAAATACACAATTTCCCATCATAACCTTCTCCTATAGTATGACACTTTGTGTTCTAAATTTCCAATGAATAAAACTAAGAGAACTCAGGAATCTTTGGAAGTCATTCAGAAAAATTACTACAGTTTTCATCTAAATGTGCATAGAAATCTTATCTCTGTGAGAAATGGTCCAGTGAGTGTGCAGCGCTAATTGAAAGGTAACTAGCTGTCCTTTGTGTGTGTGTATAGACTTGGAAAGTTCTCCATTTGTTACTGCTCTTAACTGATTTCAAAATTTTATTGCTATTGTTTGTCAACTAGGGATGTCTGAAGGAATCAGGATTCCCAAGATTAAGAACCGAGATTTCATGTCATGAGAATCGGGATTCCTAGGCATGAGAATCAGGTTCTCAGTCACAAGAATCATGATTTCTATGCTTGGGTATCGTGATTCCTGATGAATTCTGGTTCTTGCTTGCAAATCCTAATTCCCATGTAGCGTATGTGATTCCGGTTACTATGTGCCCAGACTTTACCAATTTGCTGCCTTTAAAGAAAGGAAAGGATATATATAGCATTAATATGGTATGCTTATGGTGATACAGGGAATATTCAACATTGAAGTGTTATCATTATTTACCAAACCTGAATTAATATTTTCAGACAAGACTGGTAAGAGCTCAATACTACATTTCTGCTGTTCAATGCTTCATTTCCATTTCTATCATTCTATCAGGACTTGGATCCTCTGTAACACTTAGAAGATTGATTACTGAAGATCCAACACTTGTTGCATGGAACTTACCAAATGGTTCACATTTCGTCTGTTTAAAGACGTGCTTAAAAGCTTAGCTTCCGTCACCTATCCACATGGCATGTGATACTTCTAAGTGCCCTAGGCTTACCTGTTACTTCAACTTTAGATATTTTGACTCTATAGGTTAGGAGTGCTTTTATGATTCAAATGTGCACCTATCTTGTTGCTATACCACACAGATTTTAATTTAGGAAAGAGCGGTTGCTATTCTTAGTGGCAAAAATGTAGGAATGACCAAAATTATAACTCACTAAAAAAGTCAATGCAAAATATAAACTAAATTATGAAACTTGTATTGGGAAGAGGGAGGACGCTGGAGCTTACTCACCTCAGGCATGAACCTATTTCTGCAACCATGTCATTTGCATGATCTGTGCTGTATTGGCAAGGATAAACTTATAGATAGGAGGCCGTAATGAAGTGAAACAAGTGTGTAGGCAGAGCTTCATTACCATTTCATTTCATTGAAGTAGAAGGATAGCAAATATACATGACAATCCTGGGGCATCTTGTTTTCAATTTTGAGGACAAAAGCAACCACAATATTCATCCATGCCGGGAGCACATGGATCCATAATTTTTCATGTTGAATAAAACCGACCATTCTATGGAATCAAACGAAGGAATGCTATCTCAAAGCAAAATGGGTTTGAAAGAACCCAAGTTTGTTCTACAATCAAATATTTGAAGTTCTGCAATTCAATTTGGTGGATCTTTACTGTGGAGATGTCAGTGAGAAGAACAGTTGCTGGACTAGCCTCATTGGAAGCCAAATGGTGGCCCTAGTATTTTTCTATTGCAAAATGGTTACCCTTTTGTTTATCAACTGTCTATGATCCTCCACTGTCAATGACTCAATGGTTGTTTGCCACATAATTTTCCTATTTCCTTGAAACAAAACATATAATTAAAAACTTTCCTTCAATGTAAGCTTGCTTCCTTTAGCATAGTTGGCAAACTCATGACTCGGGCTCGGATCGGACCCTTACTGGGTCACCGAGTCAGCGGGTTGACTCGGTGACTCGGATGAGTCAGGACTCTATATTTTATAGTGTAAGCACATGAATAAGACATGAAAATAACTAAACTTCAAGCTAATATGTCAATAGCTAAGTTACAAAAACATATAATTATAAATGATTATTAACTTTTTTCATTGAACAATGTTAGATTCTTCATAACAAGTGACTTTATACAAGAATTATGCATTAAAATAATAAAATACATGATAAAAAATTTTATTTAATGGGTTGGATTGACAGTCCTGAATCGTGACCCAGTTGGGGTCTGATCCGGATCGACTCGGGCGATTCCCGAGTCGACTCGCCGGGTTTGCCAACTATGTCCTTTAGCTCTAACTAATTGAACTGAACTGCCTAGTGAATTAACTCAAAACACATGCATCATGCAATTCCTGTTACGTACTTAAGGACATAGAGACTTATCTAATAGGGCATGAATCTGCTAAAGTTATCGGGATATGCAAGTAGAAAGTATTTTTATTTTTTATTTTTATCATCATGGTCTTTCTGCTTTCTTTTAGATGGTATAGTGTTGTTTGATATGGTGACTAGCATGTACATAGAGGAATATATCCATTCCGGTCTTCCTGATGCTTCTATTCATGAGTTCATGAACTCTCATTATTATGTTCTAGTCTTCTAGATCTTCAACAAAACTAAATTTTCAATAAATTTCCTGCTATTATGGAGTTTAGCATGGCATTAACACTCAATTCAAGAGACTTTTAACCAACCATAAAAATGATAATATTAGCTATATGCTTTCCACACATTTCAGGCAAATTTTACAGTTAACAGTAGGTAAAAAGACTGGACCCAGTTCCAGGCCAAGAGTTGAGGCCCAACCTCTGCCCCTGATTCTAATCCTTGGTACTTCACAAAAATTATATAGGAATCACGAATCAGGTTTCATGCATTAATTGACTAACAATTGAAACCACAAAATCGTATAGCAAAACATAGAAAAACGTGACTGCTCACCTTCCAAGAGTGCTTCACACACTTCATCTCTTGTCACATTCAATGCTCTTAGGAGTATGGCGATATTTTGGGATTTTTTGGGGTCAAGTACCCTGGTCTCCCGTGCAACAGCAGGAGAGAAAGATTTCTTTAATGCCTCCTTTTGAGCAGGATTTGCAGGGTTGCTAACGAACAAAGTCTCGATCATGTCCTCATCCAGTCTGCAAACAAGTAGAAAAAATCTAATACAGTTTCATAACTAAAACCAGGCATAAGACGTCCAGATCCTATATTTTAGGAATGGGTCACCCAACTCAGCACTTGGCAGGTCAACCAGAAGCACTGCACACTATGGACTTCACCTGAGAGATCCAGCCAAAGTCTTGGATCTTGGATGGCTCATCAATACCAAGCTAATAGACGTGACCAAGTTCATGATAGTAGCATTTTGGTTTTTAACAGTGATGTTCAGATAAGCTAACAATTCAGGATTCATCCTAGTTTCATGCAGTTTTAAATATGAAGTGTTCTTTTGAAGGGTCCCTGTGCTTGAACTTGATCTTTTGATAGGATAATCGATAAACTGGAAGTTTGAAGTTTCAATTCTTACTTGAAAGAACTTGATTTCAGTCTGTCCCAGGCCATGGCACGGTCTGAACTGGCTCGGACTTTGTCCCAGTGCAGAGGCTTCAATCTGGGTCTTGAATTATCAGCTTCTGTTTCATTGAATTGCTTTGAAGATGAATCCTGATTGACATTTTCAGCAAGTGCTGGGCTTATGGCCTCAGTAATGCCATTCTTTGGACTTCTAGATGTTGGAGTTTGAGCTCGATCCTGTAGGCAAACTGCCATGGGTGGAGGGCATGGTTCAGGCAGCCTGCCCTTGTTTAGCGGCGGTGGTGGTGTTTGCGATAGCCGTGATGGTGGTGGTGGCGGTCGTGGCGGTGGTGGTGGCGGTGGCGGTGAGCGAGATTTCTGAGCCACATTTGATGGAAGAGTTTGCGTTAGAGGAAGAATTGGTAAAGATTCTGGAGAAGATGGCGGCGGTGACAAATCCACTCTCCTCTTGGGTTGAGGTGGTGTTTCAGGTTGAGGACAGAGCGATTGGAGTGACACAGTCATTGGCTGCAGCTGTGGTGATGGCGCAGTGCCCATCCTGATGGTGGTCATTGGGCTTTCAGAAAGGGTTCCTGTTGCTGAAGATCTATCTGTTATTGTGCCCAAATTCTGCACCTCACCTTTGTCACTACTGGTGCTAGTGTTTGTGCTGCTATTTGTGCTTGTGCTGCTCCTGGTGGTGGCATTGCTGGTATTTCTAACGGTGGAAGTAGGCAAAACTAGTCTGTGAGGGCTCAAATTGCTTCCAGGTGAGGCTTTAGCTGTGTAATAGGACTCATCCTCATCCGGCGACATCACCACAGCCGGAGGACTCCACCGCTGCGGTGCAGTAAGTGGCGGAAGCGGCTGAAGTTCTGGGCTTGGCTGGTGCAAATCTAGACTGATGTGGCTCTCACTCAACCTGTGATATGGAGAATTATTGATCTCCCTATTTCTGCCCCGTGAAGGCTCCACTCTTCCAATGTAGAGAAAGCCGGATGCAGCGGACATCTCCGGTGGCGGAATCCGGTTAGGTACATCGGATCGGTGGCTGATCACAGCTCCTTGTCCGACTAACTTTTCCGACCCCGCCGAATTCCGCATCCGGCGATAGTGCAAGAAGCAAGCCAGCGCAAGAACTAAAACCAGTGCTACAATTGAGACTGAAACTGCAATGAAGATCTTCCCGGCGGTCTTTATCAATTGGTTTTGCGGGCTGCTGTGATCAGAAACATTGGCAGGGGACGACAGGTTCGGGGACGGTGGTCCTGGCGGAGCCGCCGGGATGAAAAATGGAGCAGGGGTGGCGGGAGTTGCAGGGGGCGGTTGCGCAGGTGGAGCAAGGGGGTCTGTGGGGTACAGTGGGTGGTGCAGTTTCCTCCTGAACTGGTGGTTTCTGGAATTCTCAATTCCATCTATAGAGAAAGCAGCATAAGAGGTAGAGAGGGTCATCACCAGAAGGATGAAGAACTTGAGAGGAAATTTCATGGCAGAATTCATATATAGGTGATCACTGATTCAACACCTCTCTCTCTCTCTTATACTGGTTCAGGTATCTTCCTATGGAGCAGGATCAACAGTAAAGGGGGTGGATACAAAAAAGGATGAAGAGCATGAGAGAAGCACTCTTGTCTCGATCAATTTGCTCTCTCTCTCTGGTTCAGGTCTCTTCCGATGGAACAGGATCAACGGTAAAGAGGGTGAATGCCAAAAGGATGAAGATCTCTCTCTCTCTCTCTTGTTTTCTCAAATTTCCCTGTTTGGCTTCTTCGCACAGCACCACAACTACTGGGGTGGGGTGGGGTGGGGTGGGGGAAGGAAGCTTCTGAGGGCAGCAAGGTCTTGTCCCTCTCGATTCTCTGTTGACGTCATCCGTTTCTCCTCCCACCCCCAGGGCCGCCATTCATCTCCGTACGGCCCCCCCGGTTTCGTCGGGGGCACACGTGGAGGCAGAATCCGCTTTCCTGTCCATTACTGCAAAAGTTAGGGCCCTAGTCCCCCCAACAAGGTACGATTGGTTCTGGATACGACACGTAGAGGAACAGGTCTACTCAAACGAGCCAAAAAAAAAAACTTAAGCCATGATACGACACGTACATGTACAGGTCTAGTCAGACGAGCCCAAAAAAGGAATCAATCAGGCTTCGCAGGCTCCCGTTTGGGCTGTAATTTGAACCAGACTAGAGTTTGAGCCGAGTTCTATCAGCCTTCAATTCAGGTTCGCTTGAACCGAGTTTAAATTTAAAATGTTATTCTACAAAAGTGGAGACTTGATTAGACTAATCTTAACCAGGGAGGCGTTTGCATGTCTTAGAAGGAGGCTTCACGCCTCAATCCGGGCGGAGCCTGCGGTAAATGAATCGGAACCACTTTCCTTCTTCGGTGAAAAACGTTTCAGCTGAAAGGGAGGGGTCAATCGTTGATTTTTGGGGAAAGTTGTGTGTGGGCTTTCGTCAGCATCCTTTTTTTTTTCTTATGCACTAAGTATTAAAACAAAATATTAGGCATGTTATTTACATATGATTAAATAAGTTCCTATTAAAAATTTAACAAGTATTATCAAGATTTTTAAATGAATTTTCTGCAGATATCCTGATACCGTTCCATGCTTGGCCCAGCATAATATTGTCAGTATACGATTAAGACGTTTGTAACTGATAAAATTGCTCTTGTGGACGCCTTGCTATTTTATTTCCTTTTACAGCTTCTCCATGATTTAGGAAGAGGGCAATCCTGTTTTTTTGTGGTTCATTAGTAGGGCATTTTGATCATGCAGAGAGGGGAGGGGGCTGACCGCAATCGCCACTAAAATTTGGCGGTTGACGAATGAAGAAACGTATTAAAACCCGACGTGCACTGAAGTGGCAGACCTTTTGAACACCATTAATTAAGGAGGAGGTGGTGGTGGAGGTGGAGGGGCGTTTTTGGTCGTTGTGACATGCAACGTCTCTCCTCTAATTCTGTACGGCTGGACCGATTTTATATTTTTATAATCGAAGAAACCGGCACAAGATAGAGATGGCAGTGGACGGGGTAAGCGAGATCGGTCCGAACTGGCCCGTTTGGAGCTGGAAGACATGAATCGGAGAATGAGGTGGGGACGAAGGTAGAAATAAAAACCTGTGCAGAAATGAATTTACAGCTTTTCCATGTCGTTCGCCCCATCCTGTTCTGGATCTTCATTAGTAAAATAACTAAAATATTTTTAGTTATTTAATAAAATTATATATAACTCGTATATATATTTTTAAAACTAAATTTATAACCATAAAGCCTTAAAAATATTCTTTTGGCTTTTTATTCTCTTTCTTTTCTTTTTATGATTGCTGTGATTGACCTTTTCGGCCTCCTCTCAATGCTTCTCGTGACAACTCAGCTCATTCTAAGATTTGACCTCTCCTTCTAACGAACACCGTGATAAGAGACGGAGACGATAAATTTGGTGAGATAGGGTGTTGGATGAGACGGAGAAGACGGGCAAGAATGAAGACGAGGACAGTAATTTTGAGACGGGAGGACAGGGTGGAGGTCCAAAATCTCCCCCATCATGAGGATGAATCAGAGATGGATGTGACAAGGGTGGGAATGGAGATCTTGTCCTTTGCACCCGCCCTAGACCTATGTCATATTTGGATTCTAGGAATGGGATAGGAGTTAACGCATTCGACAAAAAGTTGGTCAAATTAGCATATGATGTCTGTTTGAAAGATAAGTGGCATTGTATTTACACTAAAGCATGAAATTGCTGCTAAATTCAGGGTTTGGCAGCTACCATTTTTCATCCCAACTATTAGGTCATGTTTGGAAACTAGGAGCTGGGATAGGAGTTAATGCATTTGGCAAAAACTTGGTCAAACTACCTTGTGACTTTGGTTTGGAAACTGGTAGTTGGGATGTGTGTTTATGCATTTAGGATGGGAAGTGAGGACCCCACACCTTTGTATTTAAACTAAAGAATGGAACCCACTGCTACCACCTCTGCCAAATCCTGGATTTAGTAGTTCCCACTTCCGCAAATGACACTTCATATCCCACCTACTAGTTTTTAAACAGGACCCCAATCGTGCTGGCTTTGTCGGTTGTACTCTAAGAACTGACTGTTGGGGGTATTTTACTTTTCTAGCATGATTTGGATCTTGGAACCTAAGGGCACGTTTGATGGTGCATCGTGGAGTATGAAAAACACAAAAAAAATTGCAAATTCTAACAAACGTTAGACACAGCGAATGCGCGGAACGCCATCCGCCGCATTCATAATAATGTGAAATTTTTGTTTTACCCCTATTACGAAGAGAATATGGATGGGGGAACAAATTAAAAAAAATGGGCGGAGGGGGGGTCGACCCTCTCATTCTTTTTCCCTCTTTCCTGTGCAGCAGCCAGAGGAGAGGAGGGGCAGAGCGAGCTCTCTCTCCCCCCTTTCTTCTTAGTTCCTCTCTCTCTCTCTCTTTCTTTTTGTTCTTCTACTTCTCATTCTTCTTAGTTAGGGTTTTTTTCCTTTGATTTTCGTTAATTAAGTTAAATTTTCTAAATAATTAGGATTTTTTCTTTGATTTTTATTGATTAGGTTTTTTTATTTGATTTTCATTGATTAGTAGGTTTTGTTTGATTTTTATTTATTAGAGTTTTTCTTCTTTAATTTTCATTGATTAGGGCTTCTTTTTTTTTTTAATTAGGTTAGATTTTCTAAATAATTAAGGTTTTTCTTTGATTTTCATCGATTAAGGTTTTTTTTCTTTGATTTTCATTGATTAGGGGGTTTTCTTTTATTTTTGTTGATTAAGGTTTTTTTTTCCTTTAATTTTCATTGATTAGAGCTTTTTTTCTTTGATTTTCATTGATTATGTTAGAGCTTCTAAATAATTAGGGTTTTTTCTTTGATTTTCATTGATTAGGAGGTTTTTCTTTGATTTTTATTGATTAGAGAAATTTTTTTCTTTGATTTTCATTGATTAGGGCTTTGAATCATTCTTTTTTAAATAGGGCTTCTTATACTTATTTATGGTTTATTTTTCTTGTAGTTAAGAGTTTTTTGGTGTATTTATGATTTATTTTCTTGCATTTTAGGGTTTTATGATTTATTTATGATTTTTGCATTTGTATATAAAAAAATATGAATTCTTATTTTTTCTCAAATTATCCAAAATTTAAACATTTTTTTTTGTACTTAAATCCAATTTGTGATCTATATTTGGAGCTACAATCCATAAATTTTTTTATAAACTTTCATAATTAGATCTAATATGACATTGATTAAAGCATCTATATATAAAAAAGTATCAATTGTTATTTTTCTTTAAATTATTCAAAATTTAAACATTTTTTAAGTTTTTAAATCCAATCCGATATCTATATCCGAAGTGAGAATCCATAATAAATATATTAAAACACTCATATGGTTTGGTCGAGCAAGTCATACGGTCTAAAATAAATTAATCTGGACTGTCCAAGTTGTCCACGTATTGTCTTCAAACAAAGGATATTTAGAACACAACATCCGAGTACTGCCCAAACAAACATTGGACTTGGTACAGTGGTTGCCTTCTTTTTTGTTCATTTCTGTTTGAACTTTGAACTTTCTGTTTTTCAGTCTTAAGTTGTTGTTTTCCAACAATGGTCAAATTGTTCATGATCCGCCAGTAAAAAGTTGAGGCTCAGTTCAATTCTCAATGAGCTCACAAGCTGAACTTGAGAAAGGGTGTAACCTCAACCCAAATAGCCCAAGCCATAATTTATCAAGAGATTTTCAAAATTTTCAATTTTTTTATACTTTTTCTTCAGAAAACACAAGCCAGTTAAACAAATATAAAAAATGCAAAGGGTGTAGAGACGCTTGAGATGGACATGTAGCTTTCACCACTCAGTCCAGTAAGGGTGTCAATGAGTAGGGTTTGACCCAGACCTGACCGTACCGAACCTTATAGGGTTAGGGTTTGGTGATAAATAAGAAGGTTCAGATAGAATCTGGGTCAGACTCGAAGAGTCAGATTTGTATATGGAGCCCGGTATGGTTTGTCAGCTTTCATACCAGTCCTGAGTTTCTATTAAGATTCACAAATTTTCAATGTAAAAAGAATAAAAAATATAAGTTTACCCAGTCTGGGGTAATCCTTATAGGATCTGAGTATGGTTTCTCTTATGGTGGGTCCGATTAGACCTGGTATCAGCATCTCCAATCAGGTCTGGGTCTGGTTCCACCTGGGTTCGAACCAAACCCGACAGGTTGACACCCCTACCTATAAGAGATGGGGATTAGTGCTCTACTCGGAGATCGGCTGATTAGGTCACCCACGTCCTTAGGAAGGTTCCCCGTCACAAAAAATAAAAAAACAAATAATATTAGATTTTGAAAATAAAAACAAAAGTTTTTCTTGAGATTATGTGGATACAAATACAAGAAATGTTTTTTTGTGATATATTATTTTTAACAACAAAATCATAAGATTTTCAATATATAGCAAATTTAATTGCCATTTTTAACATCTCTGAAATGTACATTCCTTGTGATATTAAAATCTCATTATTTGACACTATCGGTCGAGATAATACGATTAGGCTATGCTTGAGAACTAAGTTGACCTGGGCTGTGAGCTTTCTTGCTTAGGTGCAAACGAGTCGAATACAGGGTGGATCATGGTAGATCTGTGTATTCGAACCCAAATCGTCCAAAAAAATATGAGTCTGAATCCAAACTAGACAATATGTGGTGGAGTTGAGTCTATATTGAAATTTTAAATTTATAATACTTATACGCAATAAAAAAAGGTATGCAAATTAACAAGGGTTTTTTTACATGAAAAAAGTGTAAATGGACCATATTTGATCTTGATCTAAATGTAGTTAGGTGTGAATCCGATCCTAATTAATGGACATTTGGATCTCATTTAAGATCCATATGTGAAAATAATATGTTGAATTTGAATTTGGTGTCCAACCTAATCCAACTCATTTGTAACATAATGCTTCCACTAGGGTCCACCCAAACCCGTCCAAATAACAACCAGTCAGTTTTGGGTGTCCAACCCGGATTATGTCAGGCTAACAAAATAAATCCCAAACCCGACCCGCATGCTACTCGGGTCGGGTTCAGTTCAAAAGTTTTCATACCCATACGTGGTTATTCAGGTTCAACCCAGTTGTTAGTAGCTACAATGTTTCATGCATGGTCCACAAGAAGCTCACAGGCGTTAGAGAATGGGCTGAAACTCCTCATTTGCATGTTTGACCCGGTTTGGAATGTCTTCAGATAGTCTAGTTTGAGTTCTATGTTAGGCTTATCTATGTTTCAGCTCCTCAAAACGCCAAAACTTTCCATCGACATCCAGTCACCTCAGTCTTTTATCAACTTTGGATCCATTGGCATGTTCGGTGTCGGTTCAGGATCTGGACCTTGATTTTGAGCTTCAAATCCTCACAATGATTATTTTTAAATGGTTGGAGATGGTATCTCTGTCTTCGTACTGCTGCATTTTCTATCAGTGCAACTGTATATTCGGATAATGGTGCATCAACACATTAAGTAGATATCTAATTAAGAAATATAAGTTCTTATATATTATATTAACGAGTGTGCCCACTTAATATTTAAATGAAGATTTGGTGTTGTACATGATTCTTCCTGGAAGTAGTACCTTTAAGAAACATGTAAAGGCAGATGCTCTTGTTGTTGTTGTTAATAATAACAACAATTATAATTATAAATACAACAACAAAAATAATAACACTTATTATTATTATATATTTTTTCAATTTTCCTTTGGCTAGGTCAAGGAAAAGACTGCATGTTGGCAGGTCTCCAGTTGCTGAAATCCAAGAGATCATTCCTGCCAAGTGCTCACTCGAGAGTACACCCAGCTTCAACCTTTCATCAAAGGACACCCCCTGTGAGTTTTGAAGTCATCACATACCATCAACTCGGTGATGTTCACAAGTTGCTCTTACCAAATGAGTGGAGCCCTTGTGGGCTATTGTTGTTGTTGTTGTTGTGATGACATGGGGCCTTTATTATCATGCTCGTGGCTTAACAGTGCAATGAAAGGGTCATACGTATGGGGGTTAATATTGGCTACTAATGAAGGAACAGAACTAATGAGCTAGAATTCATAGGTGCAAGTTGTATTAACTCAATCTAACCACATAGATGTATTCAACATGGTTTTTTTGCTAAGGATCAAGCCTTGGATCGTGATTTTCTGATGTAAAAATGAGATGTTTTGAATTATAAAATTTTGGCACATTGTGGGCCGTTGATTTTTTTACCTCTTTAAAAACGTAATTATTTGTCATGATCAAATAATTCAAAACAAGTTTCTTACTAAACAAACCATGTAGATCACATCCATAACATTTGATCTACAAAAAAATAGAAAATTTTGAAGAAAAAAGTGATTTCTATTCATTAGTTTTGTACCTTCATTAGTAGCTAATATTAAGTCATATATATATATAGAGAGAGAGAGAGAGAGGTAGGGGGTGGGGATTAAATTAGTAAATTTATGTTCAAAACTCAACTTGGGTTAATGTCAACCCAAGTTAAACAAATGGAAACAGAGATATGTTTAACGAAACAAAAACTTAGTTGTGTTTTTTATTAACACTAGATAGACATAGCCATACGTGGAGAAAAGGACATACCCTTTGCATTTTACTCCAAATGGTGAATATTAAACTTTATTAATGGAAAAGGAAAAAGTAGGCAGGAAGATGTTTATAAGGAATAAATGAAAAACTTGTGTCAGCTTCACGGCTAAGGTTTTAAACCAAAAATATGCCCAACTATGGAATCTAGTAAGAAACTTATTGATTGGTGATTTCTTTACTGTACATAAAGCTATTGGCCATATTTGGGCATGGGCAAATAATTAAAAGTTGAAGAATAAGCAGTGATGTTTGTTCCTGCCAGTTTAGGCAGATAACCATTTCAAGAAAGCAGATGGCTGGCGCTCGTTTGATGAGAATATGATACCAACCTGAGCTTAGATCAATCAATATAATATATAATTAATGCTCCGGGTGCACCTACTCCCATATATTAGAAATCATAGTTGTAGGTTGCATCTTCTCAATCAGACCTTATATATGTATTCAACATAGTGTATTGATAGGAATCGTGCTTGGGATCATGTTTTTTGGGTATAAAAATAAGATTTTTTAAGTCAAGAAATTTTGATACATTGTAAGCCGTTGATTTTTAAAGGTCTTAAAAAACCTATATGTATGCTATAATCACATTATCCAAAACTTGTTTTCAGCTAAATAATGCTTGTAGATCATATCTATAGGGTCTGATCAACAAAAAAAATTAAAGATATTTGAAAATCTAAAGCTTTTTTATTAGGCAGGAGTATAGGTGCTCCGGGAGCACCCTATCATTAATTACTAATATATAATTTGTGTCTTTAAAAGTTATCCATTAAAAAACCAATTCATAGAGGGGGATGTAGGATCTCCTAACTGATCCCTTATGTGCTCCCAACCAATCGCCCCCAACTAATCTATTCATTATGAATTCAATTCAAAGAGGGGATATAAGAACTCTTAACTAATCCCTTATGTGCCCCTAACCAATCACATGACAGCATTCCATAGGCCCCACAGCAACAGAATATAGGACTCACGCAAATTTAATTGGCTGGGACACATAAGGGATCGGTTAAGAAATCCCTAGATCCCAAGTTCTCAATCCAGACTTAATTTAGTGAAACAAGCCTTAAAATGTAAACTATAATGGAAGAAAAGAACCTGTAGTCTAACCTTATTTACATGGTGATATATGGTGGTGGTGGTGGTGGTGGTGGTTACAGTTCTTGCCAACATTGATGGATTTCTTCGGGTCCTCCTCCAGAATGTTGTTTCATGCATGATCATGGCTCGTTTCATTTCTCCTTATTAGGATAGGAGAAAATTTAAATCAGGTGCTATCTGATTGCACACTTTAAGTGTGCTACTGCACCTGATTACCCACCATCTGCTGTTGAGCGCCACATCTGACAGATTGTATCTAAAGGATGGTGGATGATCAGGTGTAGCATAGCAGCACACTAAAAGTGTGCAGTCACGGTGCACCTGATCCTCCCTCGACAGGAGACAAATTAATTCAGTCCATTATGGATTCGTGGACCCTATGCCTTGTGAGTTAGGTAAGTTTCCCAATTCACCAAGTATGTCTTGATTATACCACTGAGGTGGTATCCCATGTGGTAAATGGGATCCTGTGTCAAGCTGAAGGCCCAGGATCGAATCCCTCTGTCACATGGGGTGGGTGTTGTTCTGGTAGGTTTGGCCTAATTAACCCCAGCTTGCCTTTAAAAAAAAAAAGAGTATGTTCTGATTATCTAGATAAATTGTCTCTGCTGCCTAGAATGTGTTCTTACCTCATCCTAGATAACCATGAACTTGCCCATGGGCAGGGACGTACCAACCCACACCCTCCTTCTAGGGGGATAACGCGCAAGACGGGATCATCCAGGTGATATTGCAAATCACCATTGATGGCGATTTTCAATATTCACCACCCATCCTGTGGATCAAAGGCCAGATGCCAAATCGCCATTCAAAAGAACTTTGGGGGATTTGGTGTGTGTTGCAAAACACTTAAAAATCACCATGATCAATGGGAATTTTCAATATCAATTGAACCAAAACTAGAAGTAATATCAGAAATGAATCAGTCATGAAAGTAAAATAAAAAGTGAATTTCAGCTTTGGAATCAATGGTAGAAATCAAGTACACCATCGACTTAACGAGATCTTATTGCACCATAATTAATTGATTCTACCGTTTTCACAAGACAGGCTTGCGATCCCAGTTTACCTATAGAAAACGATAACAATGATGATCATGATTGATGAAAGTGCCCACTGGGGAATACACCCAACTTGGACCTTGTGGCAAAAAACGCTCTTTATGGTTTTCGAACTTATGATGCCCTTCAACTTGGTGACATTCGCAAGCCGCCCCTGCCAGATGAGGGGAGCCCTTGTGAACGAGTTACATATCAACTTTATAGCTATCAAACGTAGATAACGAGGAATAATGTTTTGCCCAGATTTAAGCATAACAATGCCATGTGTTGCTTGTGGCTTGAACAACCCACATACCACCTGAGAGGAGTTTTTTTTTTTTTTTTTTTTTGGGGGGGGGGGGGGGCTGGGGGGGGAGGATCTAGACTACTCTTACGCTCAAAAATATAGAAAAATGAGAAATTCAAAAAAAATATAAAAAATAAACATAAAATTAAAATAACTAAAAATACTAAATTAATCTCAAAACAACTCTTCATTGCCATCCTAGATCTTTCATATATTTATAGAAAAAGAATTATAGTACTAGTAGACTAAATCTACCTTTTTTTATAAACATCAAGAAATTCTAATTCTATTAAACCACTAAAAGGAGACATGGATCAATTATTAAGATCTAATATTCATTATTAATAAAAAAACTATTAAAGATCTCAAATAATCCAATAGATCATATGGATCCGGATATGTGTCGCTCCACTGTTGCATCATTCTCCTTGATTTGGAGAAGACTTTCCCTCGAGTCTTGATCTCGCTTACGCTTCTTTCAATCCCGCTTCACTTTGTGGGTTAAGGATCCACTAAATGAGACTCAGTATCAAATTGAGTAACTTGAACGGTCCTGGTATGCGTTTGAAAGCTTGAAATATTCTTTCTAAACCATTCATAGTCTTGTGGATCCTTTTGTTCACTACAAGAAATCTGTGGATTAGCGACGGACGTTATCCATCGATAATTCATCGCGAATCTGTCACTAATTCGTTTAGCGACGGATTGGCGATGCCTTAGCGATGGATAGTGTCTTTCATAATTTCTTGGTCGCTAATTAACAACATAACTAATCTGTCGCTACTTCTGTCTCTAATTCACAGTAGATTAGCGAATGTCATGATTCGTCACTAAATAAGGACTGATTTGGTTTTGCAATAGATACATATTCGTCGCTAAGCCATCGCTAAAATTTTACGATGAATACATTTCTGTCACTAAATTCTGTCACCCAATTAACGACGGCATAGCGATGGATTACATTCCGTCGCAAAACATCGGTTGATTCAGTTTTTGAGACAGGTGAATATCCATCCCTAATCTGTCGCTATATCTGCAACGGATATTAGAGACAGAAAATATCCATCGCAAAATTTTTTAAAAAATATAAAAAAATTTATTTGAAATAGAAATATCGAGAAAAAAAATTCATTATACAATTTATATAACCTGTGTATAAAAAATATAGTACACATAAAAAAGATATATACAAAGTAGGGGAAACAAATTTTGCACAAGCTATAAGTGAAACAAATTTTAACAACCCACTATAATCCTCGTCAAGTACTAATTAGTTACAAGTGAACATATACAAAGAGTTTTGTTTGAAACAATAAGTACTTGCAACAAATTCAACACATGAATCAATCATCGCCAAGATTTGGAGCATCATCCTCTTTATTGTCTCGATCTGCCCCTTCATTCTTGTCTGCATCAGCTCCTCTATGTTGATCATCTTCAGCATCCTACAAGAGAACTGAAATATTAGTATTGATAAACAAAATATAATGAAATAAATTATATACAATGCACCCAATCTAAGGAAATCAAAGTAACATAGTTGAATGATACATAGACTAGCAATAAAGTGAAGAACATTAACAGAATTCAGATATATGTTATAAGGCTGACAAAAAAATTCATAGTGATTCAATCATGCAGATATGTGTTCTAAGGTTGTCAAAAAAATGTCATAGTGATTCAAGCATGCATATATGGTTTATAAGGCTGTCAAATAAATATGTTATATATCACAATCATGCATATATGTATTCTAAGGCAGTCAAAAAACTTTCATAGTGATTCAATCATGCATATATGTGTTATAAAGCAGTCAAAAACCTTTTATAGTGATGAAATAATTCTTATATGTATTTTAAGGTTGTCAAAAAACTTTTATAGTAATTCAATCATGCATATATGTGTTATAAGGCAGTCAAAAAACTTTCATAGTGATGAAATCATGCTTATATATGTTCTAAGCTTGTCAAAAAACTTTCATAGTGATTCAATCATACATATATGTGTTATAAGGCAGTCAAAAATTTTTCATAATGATGAAATCTTGCTTATTTGTGTTCTAAGGTTGTCAAAAAACTTTCATAATAATTCAATCATGCATATATGTGTTATAAGGCAGTCAAAAAACTTTCATAGTGATGAAATCATTCTTATATGTGTTCTAAGGTTGTCATAAAACTTTTATAGTAATTCAATCATGCATATATGTGTTGTAAGGCAGTCAAAAAACTTTCATAGTGATGAAATCATGCTTATATGTGTTATAAGGTTGTCAAAAAACTTTTATAGTAATTCAATCATGTGTATATGTGTTATAAGGCAGTTAAAAAACTTTTATAGTGATGAAATCATGTTTATATGTGTTCTAAGGTTGTCAAAAAACTTTCATAGTGATTCAATCATGCATATATGTGTTATAAGGTTGTCAAAAATTTTATAGTGATTCAATCATGCATACATGTGTTCTAATGCTAGCAATAAAAAATCATAGTGATTCAATCATTCATACCTGACGGGCATCAAAGCTCATGTTGAATACAGACGAAGTTTTCCTGTCCCGAAAAAAGTTACACAACTCATTATGGACAATGTTGGGAATGGCTTTATGTAAAAAGTCACGCATTGTGTTCTGAAGAAGCTGGTGGACACCATCTTAAGAAATAGCAGGGTCAATCGAACGGTGGGAGTTGATGCTGGCGTGAGAACTCTGAGAGCCCTGACTGCATAAGGTAACGACTGGTGTGATGTTAATGTTACTCTCAAACCCAAACACACGACCCTTTTTGGGTTCACCGGTTGCAGTCACCCATGCTGCAAGATCAAAAGGCGGATGCTGAGTGGAGTCATCGCCATATCATTCTACCATTTGTTGCTTGTATGACTCCTACAAAGTAATGATTACAGTAAGAATTAATAATTAAGAATTACAATATTTATGATAATGTAAATCATGATAACTTATATATTATAATATTTATTAATATAATAAATACATACCGTTGTCGCTCTCGCCTTCTCTTATATGAACTCTCCTGTGCTCTTACGTTTATATGTTTCAACAAACACATCCTTGTAAGATACAATGCCTCCTTTTTGGCTTTCTGCAAGGTTAAATGATTAAAAAATTAATTAGAAAGTATGCAGAAATACTTATAAATTTGACTATATATATTGATGAGTTCTCATTTTCTTCTGGTGGCTCCCAAAAGTCTTAGAACCACCTGTGTATAGGGCATCGGGCATCTTCGCTCGATTTTGTGCAGCTTTTGCTGAGCGATTTCGAAATTCATGGCTCACCCACTTATCGTACATTGCATCCCAATAATCTATCCTGATAGTAGAAGGGCCATGGCCCTTCCAATGCAGTGGATCATCTATCCCACCAACTGCTTTTATTACTGCAATCTTTATATTGTGCAGCGTGTCAGCAAATTGATTGTCAGCCACCTTCTGTCACACTATCCTTGCGTCCTGCTCCTCCTTTGCGATCGCAAAGCGATTCGAAGCCTACAAATAATTTCAGAAAGTTAGTGCACATGACTATAACAAAACATTATATATGAAACACATTAGGTACGATAAATGATTGTATACCATGAATGAGGACCATAATCTTTTCAACAACTCCTTCGGGTACTCTTTTCATTGAGCGACCGGTCCTGGTAGATGCTGAAGTAGTGACTTCTTAATTTCTCGTATTACTTCTTGTGGCTCGAACCTCGCGTTGTACATGAATTGATATACATTAACAATCGACTATCGATATACACTATTTATAAGATAAGTATTGGACAAGTGACAATGTAATACTTACGATCGACTATTGTTATACACTATTTGAATGAGTCATCGTGTGTCAAACTGAGAAGACCATGTATCCGGCGTTGTCTCATGTTGTGTATGAGTACCTGGTGTAGGTGGGTTATGTGCAGGAGAAACATCATCTACAAAACAATAAGTTAAAAATTCACACAATGCACATATAAACTAATCAACTGTATATTTATTTAAATGATATACCTATTGAAGGATTACGTGAAGACGAAAGCTGATACTGGCTATCACTGAGCTGGGATCCTATAAAGATAATTAACAAATAATAATTTTTATATCAACATACACTACAAGAAACCTGTGGATCATCGATGACCTAAATCTGTCGCTAATCCGTCGCTAAACAGTTTAGTGACGGATTAGCGTCGGATTAGAGACGGATAGCTTCCATCATAATTTTTTTGACGCTAAGTAGCGACAAAACTTATCCGTCGCTAATTTGCGATGGATTAGCGACAGAAATGATCCGTCGTGAGTCTGTCACTATTTTAAATTAACGATGGATAATATCCGTCACGAGTCCTTTGCTATTTTAAATTAGCAACGAATAATATTCGTCACTAATCCATCGTTAAATTTTAAAAAAAAAATTAAAAAAAAAATTACTCCCTCACGGGCGGTATTTCGGCAGCAATAGGCCGAACTTGGACCGATTCGTCGACGGCGGAGGAGGAGGAAGATGACCCACCACCAGATCCCAGCAAGTCGTACTCCTTCGGCCCCAAGATCTTCGATTGGGTCTCGCAGAGGTCGGAATGGACCGATCTCGTTGTTGACGGCCATGACAAAGATGAGGTCGGTGTCGGGGTGGATGGCGGCGTGGAGGCGGTTGGGGTCGAGGAGGTCGTTAAAGCCGACGGGGAGGTAGGTGGCGTGGAAGCGACCTGCTTCCTGGCACACTCGATCGCCTCGTTCGATTCCCAGCCGTAGAGGTGAGTGCGGGAATGGAGGTTGTCGAAGCGGCCAGTGAAGAAGGGCAGCATCGCGTCCAGCACCCGCGGGTCCACCGGCGACGTCGTCTGCATATCCAGGTACAGCGGCCGCCCCACGATCTGCATGCCCTTCATCGAGATTCCTCTGCCCTCCTCTGTTGCGTCGGAGTTGGGCGACGGCTCGACGACCGTCGGGCGGTCGACATCAGCCAGCGGGATCATCCAGCGAGCCTTACGGCTATGAACATGAGGCTCTGCTTCATCGGCCAGCGGGATCGTCCGGCGAGCCTTGCCAGTGGTCGGTTGACCTCCTCGACACCAGGGATCCGATGGGGCCGAAGGGGAAGATCATGACGGAGGCAGGGAAAATTTTGCTCACAAGAATGCTCGTTTGGGAAAATCAAACATCAGTTTAAATTTTAAACGGGGGAGAGAGGGAAAATTTTGCGCCTTAGGTGGGATGGTTTAAATCGAAAAGTAGCGACGGAATTAAAGAGGGAATTTTTCCACCGCTAATCCATCGCTAATTAGTGATGGATTAGCGACGAAATTTTCCGTCGCTAAGTTCCTACAGTTTTTGTGACAAAATTTTTTTTCGTCGATCTGTCGATAATTAGCGACGGATTTGAGACAGAATTTATATTGTCGCTAATTTCAAAAATATTTCAAAGATTGGCGATGGATAATGTTCTCTCGCTAAGTCCGTTGCTAATTTACGACAGAAAAAATCCATCACAAATATCTGTCGCTAATCAGGGTTTTTCTTGTAGTTAAGAAAAAACATAATGAATTCCTATATTTAAATATAACACAAAGACATCTACCTAATGATGTCCCACAGCCTTCACTTGGTCCTCAACCATTGAGTGTTCAACCACTGTGACCTCCATGAACCATATTCTAATAAATAAAAAAGTTATTTGGATCAGTTATATAACTATTGATCTTAGCATGGACATGACATATGCATGAAATATAACGATTTAAAGGTCCTACATAAATCAGTGTTATAACTATGCATGTACATGCTAAGTATGCATGAAATGTAACATGATATGTAATTTCATGAACATAAATATATAATTAAATCAAAAATAACTTCATGCAAGTATGGATACAGTCACGTCAAACATGTACCGCCAGCAAACACGCTTTGATATCCCGCTAACTACAACCATGACTAGTATGGACTCCGAACTACAAAAATAAGAGCATATGTGAAACTGATGTTGAATGTATTACAAGATGTACTTAACTAGCTTGAGTATGTTTCCTCATTACTTGTTTGACTTTTATATTCTTCTTCTTCCTCCTCCTCATCTTCGTCCTCTTTGTTGTCTTCTTCATTGGGCGCCCATCCACTTGGTATATCATTTGGATCACATTCTTCCATACGTGTGTCATCAGACAATGGAGATGTGACATGCAAACCATGTGTGACATCGTGACCATAAGAGAAGTCATACATATCATCTGATTGATAGTAATCACCCTCTTCAGCAATCTTATCTTCTTGTAACTGATCATACTCGAGGTATAGTTTAGACTTCACCTTCCAAACCGCCCACCATTCATTTCTATCTGACTTCCTTGTATTCGAATATGAAGTATAGTAAACTTGTTGAGCTTGTGAGGCTAATATGAATGGTTCATATGTTCGAAACCTTGATTTATGATTCACCTTCACAATGCCTGAGGCTTTGTCGACTCTTATTATTGTGGGATCAAACCAATGACACTTGAATAAAGTTACCGTGTTATTTATGCCTAAGTAAGTCGACTTTATTATTTCTTCAATAATACCATAGTAGTCAAGTTCATTTTCACCATAACTGTTATTCTTGACACACACGACACTATTCATCATTGACTTGTTTACACCATACTCTTTTGCATGGAATCGATAATCATTTACGATGTACCCATTGTAACATTGCACAACTTTGATCAGATCATTTTGTAAATCACATATTCCTTGATCATTAACATCACCATGGCGGATCGACAAGCATAAACAATTACTATAATCACGACCAATTAAGTAACATATTGTTGTTTACACGAAAAAAATGCATGTCATCTTCCTTACCAACTCTTTCAACCATGCCCCAAACTTATTTTCACGTTCTTTCTATACTTCTGAATCAGTGAGATGTGGAAGTTCTCTCCGCAACTTCAGATCAAATCGTCTGCACTTAACAAATATTTATATTACCGAACCATGTACGCATGTATAGAACTTAGTGTTACATATTAAGTATACTTATTCGATGTAGGGGTCGATCATTGAGCAATTAAAAAAGATATAGATTTGTGTTGTGTCTTGCTCTCGATCTTCCAAGCGTCATAACCGGCAACTGCCAAAGGCATGCCCAAGTGGTTGAAATATTAATAGTTTGTCAGCCACAGTAAATTGTCCTCTATCATCATTACGAGGTGGGCAAGTGTAACGTGTTGAAATGTGAGGTTCAAAGTACATAGATGAGAAATTTGAAATCTCTTCTAAAGTGTATGCCTCTCAAATTGAACCCTTCACTCTTGCTTTATTTCGAACATTTTTTTTGAGGTCAAACATGCATCTGTCAATAATATATATCTCGTAATACAATAAATTTTTAATAGCATTAGAGAGAAAAGTATAAATAAAAATATACCTTTCAAATGGATATATCCACTGATATTGCACAGGACCTCCAACCCTAAGTTCATATGGCAAATGTATGATCACATATTCCATAACATTGAAAAATACTGGCAGAATATCTTCTCTAGCTGACAAATAGTAGTGACGACAGAATCCTTAAGATTTTTTACCTCAGTTACTACAACTTTCGATGCACATAATGTTCTAAAAAATCTACTCAACTCGGACAATACCCCCCATATAAGTTTGTCTAACATATCATGGAATGCTAGGAGAATCAACCGTTGCATAATAACATAAAAATCATAGCTCTTCAACCCATATAATTGTCCTTCGTCTATCTTCACAGCTCGAGTAATGTTAGAGACGTATCCATCTAAAAATCTCAACTGTCTCAACCACTGACATACATGTTTTACTTGATCTGGTCCAAGCATGTACCTTACCTTTGATTTCAGTACTTTGTCATTGTACTCTTGGAGTTCCAATTTTGATCTTTTACATATTACTTTGAAATCTGTATAGGCCTTCGGATTATCCTTCATTTTCCCTTTGACATTCATTACCGTATTGAACACATTATCAAACATTTTTTTTTTTACATGCATCACATTCAA
This sequence comes from Nuphar pumila, assembly GCF_984573655.1. Lineage (NCBI taxonomy): Eukaryota > Viridiplantae > Streptophyta > Magnoliopsida > Nymphaeales > Nymphaeaceae > Nuphar > Nuphar pumila. Next base: position 105,548,372 of record NC_143254.1, read on the forward strand.
ATTATGTTGTATCAATAAGGTCGGTCAATATGGTAGTTCCCAAAATATAGATTTCTTTGTCCAATTATGATCCTTCCCAAATCCAAGTAAAGGTGTCAAACTGCGGGCATCTATCAGTTCATATAGAAAGTATTGCAATCGTCTTAAAATCTCTATGCCAGACAACCGTATAGGTGGATCTTCTATTTCAGTTGTGCATGCTCGGAATGCATTCCTTCATCGTCGGAATGGATGGTCGCTGGGTAGAAATCGATGGTGACAATCAAACCAGCACGGCTTCCTTCCATGCGTCAATCTAAAAGATTTTGTATCCTTCATGCAGTATGGACATGCCAACCTCCCATGTGTGCTCCAACCAGATAACACATCATACGCAGAAAAGTCACTAATTTTCTATAGAACAGCAACCTTCATATTGAAGTTTTATTTTTTGTGGGCATCGTACGTGAGAACATTGTCATCCCACAATATTTTCAGCTCATCAATCAACGGCGTTAAATATACATCAAGATTTTGGCCTAGAGAGGTCGGACCAGGGATCAATAGAGACAAGAAAAGATTTTTACGCTTCATACACAAGCTTGGAGGAAGGTTGTATGGGATGACAAATATTGGCCAACACGAGTATGGGGTTGATCTACCCCTAAATGGATTAAATTCATCTGTACATAAACCTAGCCTAACATTTCTTATTTTCATTACGAAGGTCTGATGAGTACGATCAAAGTGCTTCCAAGCTTTCGCGTCAACAGGATGCGTGATCTTGTCTTCATCATGTCGAATTTTATTTACATGTCATCTCATGTGTTTAGCTGTCCTCGAAAATATATAAAATCATTGCAATCTAGGGGTGAGTAGAAAGTAGCGAAGTGACTTGTATGGCACTTTTTTTGACCTCGTGCTAGCATTGCCTCTTGTCTTTGGCTTGAACCGAGGATGCCCACATGATGGACATGATCTGCTATTTTCTTGATCTTTGAAATACACCATGCAGTGATTTGGACAAGCATCTATCTTTTGATACCTCATACCTAGAGCATTGACCATAACCTTCGTACGATAGAAATTTTATGGTAATTTCTCATCTTTGGGCAACATAGTCTTCACAATAGAGAATAGGCGGTCAAAACATGATTGGCTCAAATTATACTCTAACTTCAAATTCAGTAGTTGAAGAACTGCAGACAAGATAGTGTGACTCTCTTAATCATTTCACAGTGGCTCATCAACATCTCTAAGTAAGTCATACAATCTACTAGTTGCATCATTTATTGCTTCTTACTCTACCCCAGTTAGTACATCACTAGGACCCATAGCATAACCTAGTTTTGATCCTACAACATCAAATATCAAATTCGCATATGGATTATCGTGCACCACATTCACCCGTACGTCAAAATTATTCTAAAATTCTTCACCATGAAGCGTCTAATTCTGATAACCACTCACAAAACCCTTCCTGTATAGGTGATGTCTAACGTCATGAGGTTTTACAAATTGATTGTTCTTACACATCATGCAAGGGCACCTAATCTGACCGATGAGATCCATTGTACTGACGTTTGCCATTGTAAATTCAATAAAATTGTCAACGCCATCCATATATTCAAACGATACCTCATTATCAACTATCCTACAGTACATTCATTCACGGTTTGCAGTCATTTTATCCTATAATATTACGAATATTATCTTCACTAGTTAAAAGAGAATTATAATAATGTGTCAATAAAAAAAATATCAAATTTATCATGCATTGTTGGATATATATATCATAAAGATATTTAGAAAGATAAAATCACATTCATAAACATGATACATTCAATTTAAGTATGTTTTCATAATACAATTTTATATAAAAGATATAATTAATTCAAAAATAACTTCATGCAAGTATGGATACACGATACATAATATATATATATATATATATATATATATATATATATATATATATATATCACAAAGATATTTAGAAAGATGAAATCACATTCATAAATACGATATATTCAATTTAAGCATGTTTTCATAATATAATTTCACATGGAAGGCATAATTAATTCGAAAATAACTTTATGCAAGCATGGATACAATCATGTCAAACATTACAATACATTCAATCATTCATATCACAATAATGTCAAACATGTACATGCAGCAAACACACTCCAATATCCCGCTAACTACTACCATGACTAGCATCGACTTCGAACTACAAAAATAAAAGCACTTCTATTTTCATACATTCAAATCATGTTCAGCATGATCTCCAAACTCCAGCAAAGCAGTCCTAGATATCCACAACTAAATGAGTGTGTGAATATGAAAGTGTTGCATCCAAGAAAGTAAATAACATGTGATGTGCCTGCATCACTTACTCACCATGGGTATTTACACGATTTGCATTGCTTTTGCCTTTGTATTTTTTTGCTTATTTCTTTTTGCATTGCATTTTTAGCCGCATGCAATGCTTAGCACTAAGCATCACGCAATTAGCTCAGTTACGTACCTGCAAAGCATAAATATATAAAACAATACAATACCAAACGATTTACTCATCCCTCTCACAAGGAGAGAATGCTACAGCTACACACACACACACACAACGACCAGCTTTTTGTCACCCGAACAAACCTTCACGATTGGTGGATACGGGTCAGAGGCCTGAAGAGATGGATAGAGCTCGACTGGTACACTATCGTTCATCGCTATTCCCGCATGAACAAGGGCAGAAAAGAAAAAGAAGAAGAAAAAAATACAAAAAGGGCCGATGGGGAATCCGGTATCGGCCGATTAGAACCGCGATAGTGGAGGGCCACCAGGTCGACACTCATCAGAGAGACGAAGTGCGTCCCGACGACAACGGTGGTGCAGGGTGGACAAAAGAAAAGAGGGGATGGGAGGTCGGCGATGTCGGTAGCGATGGTCGGCTTACGACGGCTTGGGCGGGACTCAGGGAGGGGGAAGGAAGGAGGTGAGGAGAGGACTTGGGGAGGGAGAGGAAGAAGAGGAGGGCACACGGTGGTGGTCGGGTGACAGGCGACGGGCGGCGATGGCACACGATGATGAGAGAGAAGGAGTGAGGGAAGAAGGAGGAGGTGACGGGCGGCGAGCGACGGGCGAGGGATGAAACAAAGGGACTCACATTAGGGTTTTACGGGAGAAATTAGCGATGGCTTAACGACAGAAAAATTTCATCTCAAAATTCGTCGCCAATTAGAACGAAGTAGCAACAAAAAAATTTTGCCGCTCATCCGTCATGAAGTTGCGACGAAGTTTGAGTCAGATTACATTCCGTCGCTAAGTTGTCGCTAATTAGCGACGGATTTTGAGATAGAATTTTTCTGTCACAAAATTCGTAACTAATTCTAATTTTAGGGACAACTAATTTTCTCTCGCTAATTCGTCACAAAATTGCAACAAATTATTTTCATCGCAAATTATGATGGATTATTTCCATCACAAATGTCCATCGCTAATTAACGTTTTTCTTGTAGTGATTGGTCTGAATCCAATGACTTTAAGACTCGCTTGATCCAATATGAGCAAGTTCAAATAATTTGGATCCCTTGCTTTATTGTTCCGTATTAAAAAATGATGTTATCGACCCGCTCCAAAACCAAACCCTGTTATAAAGGCAATTATGTTATTAAAGGAAAACATTATTTAAAGAGAAAGCGGCACGCGTGGGTGCCAGTACAAGAACCATTTTACCCTTTATATTCTTAAGATATCACGCAAGCGGGATGACACTATAGAAATATAAGTATAGGAGCAACTTTCCAAGGGTACTTTTGTCATTAAATTTCCGTAGTTGAAGAGTTTGGAAGAGGAGAGAAGTTGAAAATCGTGAGGTTTTCGCTCGACGGAGAACCGGTGATCGCCGATTGCGAAGCCAAAAGGGAGAGAAATCTCTTACTGAAAATACCTCGTACATTGAGTATGGTCAAGGACGAGAATGTCCTCTGAAACATGAAAATAACATTTGGAAATAAACGAAATGATGTTTTTTCCTTTTGTGAAAGTTTGGGACCAAGCTACCCTAAAATTATTTATTTGTTTTTTATGCTTTTTTAAGGCAAACAGGGGTTAGGCAGACCCTACCAGTTATACAATTATACCATTGGGTTTTGAAACTGCAATGTCCCAGCACAACCTGACAGGAACTAGTTGCTCCTACCATACAAGCTAAGCCCCGGTTGGTGCCCCCAAAACTAGTTCCTGTGTGTAAAGAGAGGAATTCTAAGAATTTTAACATCAAGTTGCCTCTGGAAGCCTAAGGGGGTTTGGCTTAGTAGGGTGGGACCTTGGCTGCTAGAGGGGCAGTCAAGGTTCAATTCTCATGGGCGTTACCCAGAGCCTGACCTGTAAAGAGGCCAATGAGGCTTGGGCCTCAGGGCCCCTAGGCCCCAAAAAAAATTAGGGGCCCATTTTTAAGGCCAATGAGTATTGTTTAGGTAGTTTATATAAATATTTTATATATTTTTATTTAATATAATATAAATATTTGGAATATTATATTTATTTGATGTGAATGCAAATTTTATTGTTATTTTGATTCTTTAAAAAAAAATCGGAGGCGCTGTCCTCGAACTCCTACCATTAATAGGGGGGCCATTTTTTCCCTCTGCCTCAGGCCCCATAAAACACAGGTACGGCTCTGGCGTTACCCCTCTGTGCAAGTCAATGCCTAGCATAGGCCCTGGGGGCAGGGTTCCTAACCTCAAAGTTTTAAGTTGCGGGCACGATGATAGTAAGTATGGTTGGCTGAACCAACACGACCAAGTCTTGGTGCCAAGTGCTGTTTCTTCCGGTTATAAATTAAAAAAAAAAAGTTGCCTCTGGAATGCTTGCGTGAGAGAGTGGTTTGGGTTGTTGAATTATTAGTTGTGCTAGCTCATGATTTACATCACAACATGCATGTAGGTTGCTCTCTCTCTCTCTCTCTCTCTCTCTCTCTCTCTCTCTCTCTCTCTCTCTCTCTCTATATATATATATATATATATATATATATATATATATATATATATATATATATATATATATATATATATATATATATATATATATCATGATGTTTATCAGTGTGTTGAAAGAATTTAAGATTGATTATTGTTTCTTCAATTATCTAACAGGACAACAGTGCAATGATTACTGCTTGGGAAATAATTGTTTCTTCAATAATTAGGTTTATGTTTGATTGAAAGTGAGTGTAGAACAATTAGGTTTAGATAACGTCCTTCAGTTTTTTTCAATGCATATTCTAAGTGCTCTTGCAATGTCTACTATACCTTCTGTGATTTATAAAATAGTGGGCTCCCATTACTTTTTTATTTCTAGGAAAATTTGCATTTAATCCAACAAAGTGTCTGTAACAAGTTAGCATAGGCCAATTTTTCTTAACTAAGACGACACATAATGCACAGACATGAACCCTCACCCAAACACCCTAATTCTGGTATTTTCTTAACAAGGAAAATCTAATGAGAGCTTTTACATAATTTGTTAGTTTAAGAATCTAAAATAAGCTCAGCACCATTCAAATGTAACAAAACCAAGTTGGCAAACTCCATCATCTCCTCTACTACTAGTAATGGTAAAGTTTCTAATCATAACTACAAAAAATCACAAAATTGGGTCTGGTAAGTCAGTCTAACGACAAAGCTTGAAGTGTTCACTCTTGGCTCATTCTTGTGGCGGGCCAAGTCGAGTTCAAGCTCATAATAAGCCTGGATTAAATGAGTCGAGTTCGAGCTGGCTTGTTAAAAAAAAAAACATTTTTTAACAATAGAAGAAGTAGGATTACAAAAAAAAATGTATTGTTTCAAGCTACCTAGTTTTTTTAGATCAAATAGTTCAGTCATATATTCTACATCAACTATATAATGTAAAATATATCTTACTAAACGAGTTCATAAGAGCCGACTCGAGTCTAGTACCTATTGTTCATATTCAGCTTGTGGAACTTATTTTATGAGTTTGTAAGAGCTCTTTACAAGCTGAACATGAGTCGAGATATGAGCAGCCCAGCTTGTTTTTCAGCCCTAACTATGTTAGAGAGAAAGGGATATATCCTTCCCAATTTGGTCAAAACCAACCATTCTAAGCTACGTCACAGGGGCATGCCATTTTGGCTGTGTGTCCCTGGTGACACAAGCGGACACGCTCGAACACCCAACCATATAACAATATTTTTATATTTTTATATTTTTAATAATATTCCATTACATTTTAATTTTATTTCAAGAAAAAAGTTGTTTTTTAATGTTAAAATAACCCAAAAGCAATTTTTATTGATTAAAAAAAGCTAAAAAAAGTCCATGTCCTCGTGTCCCATTTTTGAAAAAAAAAATCATACTTTCGAGTCGAATCCAAATCCCGTACCTTTGAGTCCACGAATCATTGTGACATAGATTCTAAGTGAAGCTAAGTTCCTTGCAATATAATTGCTTTCCTTTAATGCATGTATTCAATGAAAGGTCTGGCAATCCCCAACTTGGCTTACCTAAAGAAAAAATCAAATGTATGATGTTATTACATGAAAACCACGACATTAACCATGGCCAGTTGCATCAGGGTTCTAGTTGTTTCAATGCCTGCCATTTTCTATTTAGTGCCTTGGAATATTTGTTGGGCCATAATTGACCGTCCTTCTCTGTGTTATGGTCATATTTCCAACCAAACTACTTGATAAAGTAGGTATGCCTTACCTACCGAGGTGGTATCCCATGTGGTAAGCGGGGGATCCTGTTTGACATGTTCTTTTTACTATTTTTAATATAAGATCTTATGATATATCAGACATAATGAAACCTTCTATCCTAGTAAACTAACCCTGCTAAGCACATCTGTACGGTTAGATATACTATTTGATGGCTAGATCTAGGGCTGGTAAATGAACTGAGAAGCTCGTGACTCAGCTTGGTTCGGCTCATCACAAATTCGTTCGTGATTGGTTCTTGTAGTTGGCGAGCCGAGCTAAGAGCAGCTCTTTTAGTTTTTATATATATATATATATATATATATATATATATATATATATATGAATGGTTAAGTACAATATATAAAAAATTTATATATTTTGAAGTGTAATACATAATATACAAATAACATAAATTATTTTTACACAAGCCAGCTCATGTTCGGCTCAACTCATTCAAGGATGAGTCGAGCTTGATCTCGACTAAACATGAACACAAGCCAAGCTACGAGCTCAATCCACTGGTAAAACAAGCCAAGTCAGAACACGCTCTGTTAGATCCTTACTTACAAACACAAGAGTGTTAATCGGTATCTAGGGCACCGTGGTGCCTGAGTAGACGTAGACAGACAGACACATCATCGGTCACCTGACAGAAATGGCCGAGTGGGGCCCACTTAGGGGAGGGGCTTTTGGGTGGGTCCCACAAGGGAGGTCTCGTACTGGGGAGGGAAGAAAGCCGCGCGAGGGCATAAAAGAGGGTAGGGTTGACGGAACCTACTAAGCGTTCCTTCAAAAAATTGTGGGCATTACAACAATGGCAGGAAGGGTGTGTCGGTTGGCTGGATTCAGCTGACAGCCGAGCACTGGCCGAGACCTTCCCCCTGGTGCAGGAGCAGAGTGACACATATCCGGATCAACATGGTCTATTGGATCATTTGAGATCCGTGATAGTTTTTTATTATTAGATCTTAATAATTGATTAATATTTCTTTTAGTGGTTTAGTAGAATTAAGATTCTTTTCTTAATTGATGTTTATCAAAAAAAGGTAAAATTGAGCCTACTAGGATTAAAATTATTCTCCTATAAATATAGAGAAGATCTAGGATGACAGTAGAGAGTTGATATATTCAGTTACTTTTTTTGTTAAGTTTTTAGTTATTTTTTATTTTTTCAGTTTTTTCCTAAATCTACAATATAGGTAATCATACTTCGTAGTTTTTTTGTAAATCGAACCCTCTCAATTTACATCAATTGGCCCCTCGTAAATCAAGCCCTCTCGATTTTCATCATCAGGGAAACATTGAACTTATGTGGGGTTCCTTGCATATTGGCAAAAAAGAAAAAAGAAAGAGGAATGAGAAAAGCTCTCTCTCTCTCTCTCTCTTGGTTTTGAAGGCTCACATTAAGAGAGGTGAGAGTGGGTTTTTCTTTTTAGCCTTTGTTGTGACGAGAAGTGAGGTATTTGGCTGTCTTATGGTGGCTCCTAGGGATTTGAGCTTCTCTTGGGTAGGTGGTTGAAGGAGTGGAGAGAAGAGTAGGATGGCTTATTCTTGGTGACAAAGAGGAAGGCCTTAACTGCACACATAGGTCTTCTTGGTGGGTAATGATAGGTGTGATTATTCTCACTTGTGGTTTTGTTGATTCTCTTTTATATCAATTATTGATTTTGTTTATAATTACAACTCTTGATACACTCTCAGTGGATGAACGGTAAATTGTTGAACCACGATAAATCTTTGTGTTCCGTGACCATTTGCTTCTGTTTTTATTTATTATGTTTGTGTGTATTTTCTAATATTATTGATATCAGATACAACCTATAGTGACCTTGGGCATTGGCCCCCAAAACTTCAACACCATGATCATGATCATGACATACCTTATCAATACTATTAGAAAATGTTGATATTCATGAAAACTTGACCACTATACCTTATCACTGATTTGAATAATCGTCCTTGCCTTATGCTATTTTGCAAATCAGTCCCTCCCTTTTAATTAACCCTTGCAAAGTCATCCCTGGGGTTAAGGACTGTCCCTGCCCTCTCATGGAAGCCAGTAAATGCCCATAGAAATTCAAAACATATTCTTCTCACCTAACAACCACAATATACAACCCCTTTATCAATTTAAGAATGGAAGAGAGTAGTGCTTCACCATTCTATTACAAGTTCTGATAGAGATGATTTCTGCTAAAAACCCTGAAGTGCAAAGAATAGAGTCAGAGGGTTGCTCTCTGATGTTGGAAAAAAAACAGACACCCAGAAAAATACTAATGCAATATAAAATTAATACATAAATGCCAAGAACTCAAAATGCAGAGGACGAATCAGAGATATTTGAGCCCCTCAGAAAACAAAGATCAAAATTCGGAACTTTCCACTAACATCACAGGAGAAATATATAAAACCCACGAAGGCAAATCAGGCACAACCAGGTAATAGTCTACTAAGTGATTACATAAAGAAATTGAAAGAAAGAAACAAATAAAAAGGGGTAAAAAAGAAAGGGAAAAGCTCACAGAGAGAGAGAGAGAGAGAGTTTCTCGCCTACATGAGAGGGATTTGAGTAGCTACACGGGGTGATGGGTGCACATTCAGCACGAGGGTAATCAATAGTTTGGTTTTGACAATGGAAAACTAGTCATTTTATGTAGCTTGTTACTGTCTCTCTTTTTTTTGAGAGGAAACACTGGAGACTATGCTCTAAAATCTATTAATAGTATAAGAAGTTACATATGATCATCCCAAGGATGGGAGCCAATACTGGGGTTTATCCTTCTAATACAAAGAGTTATGACTACATAACAAAGAGCAAAATGCCGACGAGGGAACCCTACAAGACACCCTCCTGATGTTAAACCATGATAAAAAAAGCACAAGGTTTTGCTGCCTTCCACGCCCTTCCAAAATAGTTTTTACATACGCACACTAATTCCTGTTGTTGGCCGTGACTTGTACCTCTGAGACCTTCGAAAAAACATCAACAAAATATTGACAGCCTTCAGACCACCATATCTAAATGCATATGCCTTTTGAAGCCACCAATGAGGAGGATCGAAGAGGGGGTGTAAGCTACAAAAGCCACCAATGAAGATTGCCCATAAGGAGACGATGCAATAATGAACACAACAATACCTGGATCTGCCATAAAATTTGGTTGCACCATAGGGCCACCTACAACAAAAAACTTGAACATAGGAATCATCTCTGAGGGCTATTGATGAACCATAAAGCCTTTCGCACATGCAAGCCACACTCTTCGGATGATCTTATCCTTAGAATACACTTTGTTATCATGGAGAATATTGTTCCTTATTAACCATAGCTTCCACAAAATAACATGGAAGATCGAGTCCCAACATCTTTGAACCCAAGGCTGATCAAACTTAATGGTCGCCCACCACGAAAGTTCTGAAATAACAGATGAGTGAGGAATCATTTTTCTTTCAAATCTGCTGCAAATAAATTGCCACGCCTCTTGAGAGATATGACAAGAAAAGAACAGGTGCATGTGGTCTTCCTCTTCACAACACAAATAGCACTGATTAGGAAAAATTATCCCAAATCGCTTCAATCTATCTTGAGTTAGCAACCTTTGAGAACATGCCAAGTATATGACCCAACACGCTCTATGTATGACACCGTTCCGCCATACAAATTTATACCATGTATTTTGAGGTGTAGCCAATCTAATAGAATTCCAAATCTCCTTCTACGAAACAACTTCCCCTCTCAAACTGGCTTTCCATCAGATTACATCACTGTCTATTCGTGCTAGGGAGCGAATGCACATGATTCCAAATAAGCAGAAGTGAAGCAAAAGGTGGAAACCTACATGCCTCAACTGAATGCAGCCCCTTCGCTACCGACATCGACTTAGATCTTCTCAGATCAGATTTGTCACTTTGATCAAGAAAGGAAACAAGAGGCGTCCCAAATCATGGGTCGGTCCAGAACTTTGATGTTGTCCCATCTTTAACCTCACAAGACACATACAACTGAATGTGCGACCAGCCCCACACAATGCCCTTCCATATCCTTGAACCAATAGGGTACTTTTGAAGACCCCACAAACTTTTTTTTCAAAGATACTTGGCTCTTGCAAAGGAGACCCAAAACCGAATCTTTGCAGCGAACATCAAGAGCTAATTTGGCTAGACATGCAATATTAATATCTTTCACATGCCTAATCTCTACCCCACCTTTCGTCTTAAGCTTACATAACACATCCCACACATTAAGATGAGGTCTCTTACCCACTGATGTGGAACATGGTCTCCAACATACAAATGATTTTGGCCGAGAGATTCAGAGACAATAGCCAAAATATAGGATAGAACTCAATGTATTTTTTATCAGAAGGATCCTTCCTAAGTATGAGAGCAACTTAGACTTTCACAAATCAATCATCTTCTAAACTTTAGAGATAACAGGGAGGCACATATCTGAATTTAGTTTGCCCGCAAATAGAGGCAATCTCAGGTGTTTGATTGAAAGCTCAACAAGAGGCCATCCCAGGACTCCAACAATATTATGAACCAAAGGGGAAACAATATTAAAATGTATGATGAGAGATTTATTATCATTCGCCTTCATACCAGCAAAAAGCTCAAATTCTTTCAAAATATCCTTGAGATAAGAAAGGTACCTTAAATCCAGCTTGGCAAGTAAAATGACATCATCTGCAAAGAACAAGTGAGACATGATATCTTGAAAGTGCAGGAAGGAAAGCGACCCTATATGATTATCCCGAATCGCCATCGCAAACCTCCTCAAAAACCTCTCCATAACCACCAAAAATAAACAAGGGGATATGGGGTCCACTAGACTAATATCACTGGAACTCACAAATCTCTTCCCAAGAACACCATTGACCACAACCTGGAAAAAGGTCGCAGTCACACAAAGCATAATCTTCTGCACCCATGTTGCATTGAACCCAAACCTAATAAGCAAGCTTTCCAAAAATGTTCAATTTACACGGTGATATGCCTTGGATAAATAAAGTTTAATACATAATGCTAGAATATAAAGTCTCATTATTGAATCCACATCTTTATGCACAAGAAGGATACTATCATTGATATCTTTACCTTAAAAAAATGCTCCATGATTAAAAGATATAATCCTCGTAAGAATGCCCCTCATCCTATTGACCATCACCTTAGAAATAATTTTATCTAGAAAATTACATAAGGAGATTGGTCTAAAGTTAGAGAGCCTGGAACCCGAATAAGCACCACATGAGTAGAATTAGTGTTTCTGACAATTTTACCTTTCTGGAAGAAGTCTTTAATGACAGCTGAAACATTAGGACCTACAATGCTCTAAAACTTTTGATAGAAGACACCTGTGAAATCGTCTAGACCCGGGGGCCTTGTCTTTATTTGCCTGAAATACAACCATCTTGATTTCCTCATCTGTCACTGGACTAAGCAGTTGAGCATTCTCTTCATCGAAAACTTAGAGATCATCCGTCATAGGCATGACATCCTTTCTATCAACATCTTCTGTTAGGAGGTTCTGAAAGAAGCTTATGCCTCCTAACAGAGACAACTTGCCCATTCACCATCCAATTAGCAATATTATTCAATTAACCCCTACACTTTACAGAGGCCATAAAAAAATTTGTATTTCTATCCCCTTCCCTAAGCCATTGGATTCTTGATTCCTGTCTTCAGAACAACTCCTCTGGATTCAAAGCCCTCTCTAACTGCAGCTTAAGGTGGATTTCCTATCCAACATCGACCGGATTGGTGGGCACTGAATCTAGCTGACCTTGCAGAGCTTGAAGATCATCGTGAATTTTACTAACTATCCTAGCCAAGTCCAAAAAGTGACAGTTCTTCCAATCAATAAGCTTTACCCTGACATCATCTAGCTTACTCAAGACACGAATCATAGGGCACCCCACACAGAGTGAATTCCAGCTGTCAAATACAAATCTAAAACAAGAGTCTTCAATTAGCCACATAGAGTAAAATTTGAAAGGGTATGCTTTCTTACGATGAACACAAGAATCAACATAAAAAATAAGCAAACTATGGTCCGTTATAGTTCTTGGCAAGATCTTCAGAGAACTACCCATACCAATATCCTCTATCCACTGATAGTTAACAAAACATCTATCAAGTTTGCATTGAACATTATCCAGACCTTTTTGGTTATTAGAACAAGTAAATCTATGCAAAGCATCCCAAATCTCAAATAGGCCACTTGCTGAAATACAATTGAGAAACTGAGAACAAGACTGCACAATAGGAGGAAGACCCATTTTCTCTGATACATTCATGACCAGTGTTATTAAAAACGCGCCTCAAGGCGCAAAAAGCGTGCCTCGCCTCAAGGCGAGGGCCTTTGTGCCTTGAGGCGCAGGCTTGAAGCGCAAATGCATAGAGGCGTACGCCTCATAGGCCTTGAGGCGTACGCCTCGAGGCGAGGCGCGCCTCACGGTGAGGCGCGCACGCCTCGTGATTATGGTCAAATGAGGGTCAAAGCCCTCATTTGACCATAATTAAATTCTTGCCCCCGACCCTAACGAGGGTCGGGGGCCCTAATGTCTCGCAGCCCCTCTCTTTCTCGTCTCTCACAATCTCTCCCTCTCTCTCGCAGCCCCTCTCCCTCTCTCTCTCACACAGCCCCTCTCCTTCTCTCTCACAGTCTCTCGCAGTCCCTCTCTAGCGTCTCTCCCTTATCGGCCTCCTCCTTCTCGCCGAAAGCCGCTGCAACGCCGGAAGCCGCTGCGACACCGAAAGCAGCTGCGACGCCGGAAGCAGCCATACCCCAGGTAACCCGACCCCCTTCATTCTTTTTCCTTCGTGTCTGCCTCCCTCTCTTGAATCTTTGTAGCAGGCAGGGGCACGACCCCTGTCGTGCGACTTATTCCGGCAGGCCCGACCCCCTTCGTAGACCTTGAGACCAAGGTTGGGAAGTTGGTTGTACCAATGTTTATAGAGAGAGCAGTGGGTAAACGAACCAAACTGAAAGCCTTGTTCGGGCTCGGTTCGATTACAGCCTAGCTGAACATGAGCTTGCACAAGCTCGAGTTAGCCAAAACTGAGTTGGCTCATTAAGCAGAAATAGGTTTTTTTTTACAAGAAGCCACAACAAAAATGAACCAGTGACCTCATTGTTTTTATCATATCTGCATAACCAGTTCATTTACTCTTATGTTTGTTGGCATATGATAAACCTAATCGTGCTCGTTTCACTTATATTGCACGAACTGCTTCTTGCTTATTGCTCAGCTCACTGAGCTCAAGTCTGAATGAGCTTTGTGCGAGCCAACTAAGCCGAGCAGTGAGTTGCTCTGTTCGCTTACAATCCCTAACAGTGGGGTGAATGAGATAGCTGGATGGTAAAGTTGCACTAATCTTTTTTTTTCCATAGGAAATGTTGGGGAGCTCAAGTTTGGGGACGGTTTCTCTGCGTAAGAATACAAAAAGTAGCTTTTAATATATATTTTGAATTATTTCAATAGAAATGTATAAAAGATGCAGTAAAATATCACAAAATTATTCTTGTGTATTGATTAAAAAGTCAAAAAAAATGGTGTTCTCATGTGCTATGTTTCAAAAATTTTACAAACTCCCATCTCAAACTCTTTCGTTTGTGGGTACACCCTTATTGAGTTGGTGGTTCAGTGGCCACATTTTGAATGACCTTACTTCAGGCCAGTCAGTGGCGCTTTTCTATATGAAAGATATTAGAATTAAATACATTTGCATTAGTTACATTAATGTTACTTTTACATGTTAATCTCATATTTTTTCCGTATTTATTTGAGATTTTTTATTTCGTGTTGGTTGGTGCTTCATCAATAAAGCATTTCTTATTTATTTATAATTTTAGATAATTTTTATAGTTTTTTTAAGTTTAAAAAAAAAAATTGAGGCTTACGCCTCGCCTCAAATTTTGGTGGAGCGCCTCGCTACGCCTCAACGTTTTTCACAACACTGTTCATGACAATTAAAAACACCAATCACCACCAGAGGATCCTTAAATGCATCTAAAGCAGCCAATAAGGAATTAAATTGCTGAAAACGAAAACCATAATAAACAACAACAACTACGCCTTCATCCCAAAACAATTGGGGTCGGCGATATGAACCAAAAAAGAATCATTCTGGGTCTTCCACATGAATCCTTCTCCTTCAATCATTTTTATCCAATGCCATGTCCTCGGTGAGGTTCAAAGCATCCATATCATTTCCTATCATCTCCATCCATGTCTTCCTAGGCCTACCCCGACCTCTTTTAACTAATATATTTTCCCATTTCTCCATCCTTCTAACTGGAGCATCATTAGGCCTTCACCGAATATGTCCAAACCACCGTAAACGATTCTCTCGCATCTTATTTTCAATGGGTGCAACGCCTACCTTCTTACGTATCTCTTCATTCTGAATCTTATCTTTTATTGTATTTTCACACATCCATCTAAGCATATGCATCTCAGCTACACTCATTTTTTGAATATGATGTCTCTTGGCAGCCCAACATTCCGTACCATATAGTAAAGTGGGCCTAATAGTCATCCTATAAAACTTTTCCTTCAACCGTAATGGCATTTTACGATCGCACAACACTCCAGTTGCACTTTTCCATTTCATCCACCCAACATTTATCCTATGATTTACATCTCCATCAATTTCTCCATACTTTTGAATGATAGATCTCAAATATTTGAAACACTCATCCACCGGTATTTCTTGCTCATCAAGCTTCACTACACTCCCATCACTACTTCGTTGCTTACTAAACCGACATTCCATATATTTTGTCTTACTCTTACTCAACTTAAAACCTCTTGCTTCCAATGTCTGCCTCCATAATTCTAACTTAGCATTAACCCCAGTTCTAGACTCATCAATCAAAACAATATCATCAGCAAACAACATACACCACGGCACATTTTCTTGAATTTATCTCGTAAGCTCATTCATAACTATAGCAAATAGGAAAGGGCTTAAAGCAGATCCTTGATGTAACCCAACCGTTATAGATAAATTGGTTGTCACCCCTCCACAAGTGCGGACATTGGTTACTACTACTTCATACATATCTTTAATTATACTAATGTACTTGAGAGAAACACCTTTCTTCATCATTGTCCACCAGAGAACGTCCCTAGGTACTCTATCGTATGCCTTCTCCAAATCAATAAAAACCATATGCAAATCTTTGTTCCTCTCTCTATATCTCTCAATAAGTTGTCTAAGAAGATGTATAGCTTCCATAGTTGATCTTTCAAGCATAAAACCAAATTGATTCTCCGATATCATCACAACCTTCCTCAACCTAGACTCAATCACCCTCTCCCAAAGTTTCATAGTATGACTCATGAGTTTTATACCACGATAGTTTGTGCAATCTTGTATATCACCCTTATTCTTATATAGAGGCAACAAAGTACTCTTCCTCCACTCCTTAGGCATCTTATTTATCCGCCAAATCTTGTTAAAAAGATTTGTCAACCATTCTAAACCTTTCTCTCCCAAGCATTTCCAAGCCTCGATAGGTATACCATCTGGGCCAACTGCCCTTAAATACTTAAATAAATTCTAGCCACCATAAATCTCAGAGATTTAACTACTTCCACTACTGAAAACCAAATATAGCTATCATTCATATGAATGTCATTACATGACACTTAAGAAGGATCCCAGAAGCAAATAATATGCATGCACTCCTCACCATGTAAAGTGTCATGGGAAAATTTAAAGTCCTTATACCTATGATTGAAACACTTGAATCTAACCGAAGAAATCATCGTAGCTTCAAGAATAAACAAGATTTCTGGTCTGTAAGATCGAATAGCATTACCTAGCTCCTTATGAGCAGAGTCCTTAACAAACCCCTGATGTTTCAGGAAAAGATCCTCATTATTGGGATTGGGGGTTACATGAACCGACTTTAGAGCCACCATCTTTAAGCAAGACCTTAAACCAGAGAGTCATAAAACTTGCTTCTCGAGTGACTTGCTCCTGTGTAGTCTTTCTAGGTTTGCCAACTTTCTTCTTACCTTTTGAATTGGCTAATGGAACTTTTAGCTACATGGCCTCTGACAAACTGGAGCCAGAAGGTTTAATTATAGGTGTATCATCTATCTTACCCTGAGGTTGCGGAGTAGGTAGCACCTCACTCACTGAGACCACATCACAAGGCACATCTAATGGCTCTCCCGAGAAGCTAGTCAGACCGACCCTCTCCCTCAATGAGATCGGCTACTCTACCTGATAGACAATCCTTGCTGAAAGCGTGATCTGGAGCTTCAATCTCCCAAAGTTGTTTTGGAGCCTCCACCTTAATCTCATTATATCGAAGGGACTGATTCAGAGGTGGAATAACAACCACGTATTCTACTTTGATATCTTCTAACACCGCAAAAGAGTTGCAGTTCTCCTTACTGGCCGCCTTCAGAACCCACACTTTGGAGCTCTTCCTCTTCTTAGCTTCTTGCCACCCACTCGCAACACTAGATTTCTCCACTGGTTTCCCCTTTGGTTTAGATCATAGACAGCGATCCGTTGCATGAGAACGAGACTGGAAGAGAAGAATTCATATTTAAGCCTCAAATGTCCACTAAATGAATCACCCAAGGTGATAAGAACATAAACTGGAAGAGAAGAATTCACTTGCACTTCATTAAGAAACTGAGCAAAGTGAACGCGAGCTTGAGAAATCGTTCTCTTGTCAACAACGATCAGTTTACCCTCCAGGGCTTCAATTATAAAAAGGAATATGCCGTTGCACCAAACTGCAGGAGGTAAACCAAAGACCCTAACCCATAAGGGAAGAGATAGAAGAACATGGAACTTTACTTCAGGATGCCCGCACCATCCCACCTTTCCATCAACAAAGTCATTCCAGCTAGTGTCCAGGGCCCTATACAAAGCACATAGGGTAAATCATCCTCATTCTCAAAGCGAACCAGAAATTCACTATCCAGCAACGATTAAAAAAATAGGTTTTGATTTGCTTACACAATTCAGAGACGTAGAATTCTTTCTCCATCGACCGAGAATCCCACTTGCAAACCAACGAGTGCTAAAACTTCGTTCTGTTCGCATTATAGAAAGCCTGAGGGATCTGCCCTCATCAACACTATCGCCAGGATGACTTCGTAATTGATTTCCCTTCAAATCAGTAGGAGTGCTATAATGATCTGCCCCATCCAGGATATCCATGTCACCTGGAGAAAGACATCCAACAATGCAGGAATCTATCGACCTATGCCACCGTCTATCGACCACAACCGAAGAAACCCAACCACGAGAAAGACAACACCATTGATTGCACGCACACCACCAACTTGGACGCCAAACACCCTGTACCGGTGGGAGGGAGGGAGCCAACACTAGGGTACGCCGCTCAGTCCGAGTAGATCGTTGGCCGATGGCCGGCGATCTCAAAAAGAAGGACGACGAGGAAGCCCTAGCAGAGCTGAAATTTCAATTTTGAGTTTGCGTTGATGGTTACTGTCTAACAATTGTTGATCTAACACCCTCTTAACATGAGGACTGCTTTGGAATAAAAGGTAGGGATGGAATTGCAAAATAGCAGAAGGCAGGAACCATTTTGCAAATCAATGATAAGGTAGGCACCAATTTTCAAAAAAACTCTTATTAAAAAGTATTATGGATGTCAGAGGCCAATTTCTTTGACAGGCTAATGTAGTGTGACGGTCCCTTTTTTTTTTTTTTTTTACTGCCACAAGCTTTTTTTCTATTGTTCTCTTACCCGTCAAGAAAGCTTTGAGTAAAGAGAGCGCACGGAAGCAAAAAAAACAAAAATTTCAATCACTTAAATAATTACAACAAGAGTGAACAAAGAAAACACAATGCATTTGCATTCATTCACTATTTTGACTACAACCACATTATAGTTCAAATCTATGGGCTAACCCTTCAAAGTATTGATGAACTTAAACCAAAGTACAAAGGTAGCCCGCAAAAAATTACAAGTCAGTCAACACTTATATCATAACTCAACCAAAGTAAAGCAAACTCTAGACACAACTGTACAAAGTAAATCACAAAAGAACAGGCTTCTTCCTTCAAATCATGTGCCGCTCTCAACGCCATATGTTTCATGGTAAGCCCTGACTTTATATGGATAGCGACTTTTCATCTGGAATGTTAGCTTTTATGCCGGTTCTGTTATCTCCTCTCACTGCACAAAATGCTTCTTCACTTCGCTCAAGTAGTTGACCTTGTGACGAAGGATCTTATTGAGATGCTTCTCGACCTGTTGTATTGTTGGGGCCCTCTACAGGATAAGAGCGCATTGTGGCACACGACATTCTACATCTCCCTTATTCCATAGAACGGTTTTAGGTTGCACGCGTAAAACACTGAGTGCACCTTGAAGTATGGGGGCAGGTCCAGCTTGTATGCCAGCTTGCCCACTTTCTTGATGATGGTGAGTGCTCACTCATATTTCTTGATCAGTCCATAGTGTCGTCCATAAAAGATGTTTTTGCGATCAAGATAAAGCTTTACCATACTTGGTCCTTAACACGAAACTCAACAGGTCGATAATGCTTGTTCGCTCACTTTTTTATCCTCTTAGCCGCCTTGTGCAAAAATTCCTTCTCCAACTTGGTCTGCTCATGCTAGTCTTGAACAAACTGATAGGCAAATGATGGCTTTCCCTTATCCTGTGCGACTAGAGTATGCGAGGTCAGCAATTGCTACCCCGTAGTTATCTCGAATAGGTTGTGGCATGAAGACTCACTCTTCTGAAGATTGTAGCAGAATTGAGCCACGTTCAAGAGCTTTACCTAGTCTTTCTGATTGGCACTAACAAAGTACCTAAGGTACTGCTCCAACAATCTGTTGATGCACTCTATCTGCTCATCCGTCTGTGCGTGAAAACTTGTTGAAAATAGCAGATCAGAGCCGAGTAGTCGAAATACTTCATGCTGAAATTTGCCAGTGAAGCGAGTATCGCAATCGCTCACAATGTTTCTTGATATACCTCAGTACTTCATAATATGCTTGACAAATAACTTCGCAGTCTTTTCTGCAGGGCACTTCTTTGAAGCCAGAATGAAGGTGCCATATTTAGAGAAATGATTCATCATCACTAGGATGAAGTTGAAGTCATCTACCTTTGGCAGACTAACAATGAAGTCCATGAAAATGCATTTCCAAAGATGTTTTGGAATAGGCAGAGGCTTAAGGAGACCGATAGTCTTCTGGTTGGTCCTCTTTTCTTGCTGACAGAGGATGCATGTTTGCATGTACCCCTCCATATCGTATCTCATTTATGACCAATAATGGTCGCGCTCAAGGAGTACTAAGGTTTGCTCATGTCCTGGATGACTAGATCATAGTGTATCATGACACTCCTTAAAAAGTTCACGATGAAGGCTTTTTTATCACAGTATGAAGG
This sequence comes from Nuphar pumila, assembly GCF_984573655.1. Lineage (NCBI taxonomy): Eukaryota > Viridiplantae > Streptophyta > Magnoliopsida > Nymphaeales > Nymphaeaceae > Nuphar > Nuphar pumila. The sequence continues at coordinate 105,568,476 of NC_143254.1, forward strand.
CATGTCCCCTTTAGTCACAAAGAGGTCATCTCGTAGCCAGAATCACCGAGTCTTTTTCGCGTGCGCCAAGGAGACAAGGTGTTGGACTATCATGTCATGCTGCATACCTTCGCAGATGTGGTCCATCAATGCGCCCTCCAAGTGAACTTTAAAAGGCTTCGCCTGCACAGCTACCAGTTTAGCCTTGCGACTTAGAGCGTCAACAACAATATTGGTCGTCCCCACCTTATACTTTAAAGTAAAATCAAACTCAACCAGAAACATTTACCATCGAGCTTATTTGGGTGTCAACTTCTTCTACATCTGGAAATAGCTCATGGCGACATTGTCCGTGTTGACGATGAACTGGGCACCCAAAAGATAGTGCCACAAAGTCCTAAGGCAGTGCACGATGACTGTCAACTCACGTTCGTGCACAATGTAGCGTCTCTCTGCATCTTTTAGTTTTCGACTCTCGTAGGCAATCGGATGACCCTCCTGCATGATAACTCTACAGATGGCAAAGTCTGAAGCATCTGTATGAACTTCAAAGGGTCTTGTGTGGTCCAACAACCACAACATAAGTTTCCTCACCAAGGCTCTCTTCAAGCCATCGAAGACATCTTGTCAGACTCCTGTCTAGAGCCATACCCGATTCTTTTTCAGCAAATCTGTGAGGGGCGCAACAATGAGTGAGTAGCCTTTGATGAACCATCGACAGTAGTTTGCCAAGCCAAAGGATGACCGCAACTCTGGCACTTTGGTTGGTGAACTTCATTCCTAGATGACTCTTATCTTTTGTCCATCTATACGCAACAAATCACGCCCCACGACGTGACAAAGAAAGTTGATCTCCTCCTGATCGAAGAGACACTTCTTCTCACTTGACACAAATGTTATTCACTTTCAACACCTAAAACATTGTTCGCAAGTGCTCGACATATTCATCCATATTATTGTTGTAGATCATGATATCATCAAGATAGACTACCACAAACTTGTCTAAAGGTAAAAAATATTGTTTATCAATATCGTGAATATGGTCGGGGCATTTGTCAACCCGAATGGCATCACCTGAAATTCATAGGCACCATAGTGAGTGACACAAGTTGTCTTTAGCTCATCACCATCTACAATCTTCACTTACCAATAACCCAATCGTAAATTCAACTTTGAAAAGATATGGGTGTTGCCTAGTTGATCGAACAAGTCCGCTATCAGTGTCAATTGATACTTGCTTTTAAACGTGACCTTATTCAATGCACGATAATCCACACATAGTCGTTTGGAACCATCATGTTTCACCTGGAAGAGTATAAGGGCATCAAAGGATGCTTTTAAAGGACAAACGATGCTTGCTTCTAACGTCTCATTCAGTTGCCTGCACAACTCCTTCAATTTAGTCGATCTCATGCGATAAGAGATCATGACAGAAGGTTTTGCTAACATGGTCAACTCAATCCTGTGATCTACTTCACATCTCGACGACAGATGCTTTGGTAGTTTCGGGGGCATCACTCTTAAAAACTCCGTTAACAGTGGGGCAAGGGTCGGCAACACTGTTGTTTCTACCTTCCCTTCTTCGGTGCACACATCAACTAAGAATGACTGCTCTTCCCGCTTGACATCCTTCTTCAATTGCATAGCAGACAACATTGAAGTCTTGGGTTCAAGAGTAAGGCATTGCACTGTGTGCGAAGAGTTTGGTGCCATGAATGTTAATGAGTTCACCTTTAGCAACATCATTGCATTATAACTGCATAGAAACTCCATGCCTAAAATCATCAAAAAATCATCTAGTGACACCATTGAGAAGTTGGCTTTGCCGGCCCAACTCCCAATTTGGATAACCACATCCCTTGTTTCACCGAGGATGGGCTTGGCCTCAAAGTTCACCATCTTGATGATCATCTTCTTTGGCTCGAGCTTCAAGCCTAACCGCTCTGCCTATTCCCGTGAGATGATGTTATGCGTGGTCACAGAGTTTACCATTACCATAGTAGACTTTCCATTCACAATGACTTCTAAATACATGAGTTCTTTGTTAACCGGCATGCTTTCAACTGTATAACTTATGACCGCGTTAATCGACTGCATAGCTCATATCCTTGGTTGCATGACCTCGGTGTCGCTACTCTCTACCTGTACTACCTTTGTCTGTCCGTCGTTTTTCACGGGGCGCTTAAGACATTGCCTTGTGATATGCCTATCGCCACAGAACCAACAAGCCACAACTCGCCTTTTGTTGTCGTTATTGTTGCACTTCTATTTTCTGTCAAAATGGTGTTGGGTAGATGCATCACCCTTATTGTTGCGTCGATCATCTTTCTTGCCTCTATGGTCTGGCTTCTTTCCGGCCTTGGTCGATGGAGTGAAGGTCTTGCACTGAGTATCCACTAGGCGCTCAGTCGTCACATATGTATCTTCCAAAGTTTTGGGATTGCTCTTTTCCATTTCGAACTGTGCCCATGGTTGTAGTCCTACAATAAACCAGTTGAGTATGTTTTTATGTGACATATTGGGTACGTCCAACATGAGCTTCTAGAACATCTTTATGTAATCTATCAAGGCTCTAGTATTCTGACACCATCCGATATGCTTGGTGTTGTACATTTTGTGCCATAAAGTAGTTTTGTAGCTCAATTTTGAAAGCCTAAAATGTATCAATTATGCAATGCCCTCTTCCCATGTTGCTACGTTTCCATCTTCACCAGGCTATGACATCTCCGTCAAGCAAAGTTGTTGCAGCCTTCACCCTAAGGTCCTTGGCGAGTACGTTCTGAATATCTAGATAGTCTTCCATTTAGAATAATTTTTTTATGGCCTTGCTATCTTTGGAACCATTGAACTTCGCTAGCCTCGACACATCTATCTTTGTTGGCCTATCGCCATTTCTGCCATTTAGGGTCATCGTCCGATGTAAAGTACGGTTCTTTAACTGAAGCTTCCCTACTTCAATCTGCATGATGGTCATTATCGCAGTCAGTGATGTAACTTGCCCCATTAACAAGTTCACCTGCTCTCGTAGGCTTGTTACCTCATTGTCCATTGTTCTGAATGACTAAATTGTGCTTTAAATCGCTTCCTCATGCGAAATCACATCAACCACCAGTCTATTGGCAGTCTCGGTCATTTGCTCATGGCCTCGAGGTGAACCCATCTCATCGGCATTGACAATTGCCTTACCTTTGGTGCTTCATAAGTTGTATTGAGGCCCCACGATATCTTGCTCACAAATCGCGGTCTGTCTGCATGTCTCTCGTCACCGACTCCGGAGTCCCTTCCCCAGCTCAAGAATAAAATTTGATACCACTTGTCATGGGCCTATTTCTTCAATAGGCCATTATGACACGGTGATCCTTTCTTACCACCGCAAACCTTTTCGGTCGTTTGCATGCCGTTGTGAAAGCTTTGAGTATAAAGAGTGCAAGAGAGCGGAAAAAAAGAGATGAGAGAAATTGCAATCACTTGAAGGTAATCACAACGAGGGTGAACAAAGAAAGCTCAATGCATTTGCATTCATTCACTATTTTTCCCGCACGCACATTACAGTTTAGATCTATGAGCTAACTCTTTAGGGTATTGATCAACCAGAACCAAAGTACAAGGATAGCCCGAAAAAAGTTACAAGTGACTCAATACTTACATCATGACAGACACAACTGTACAATGTAGGTCACACGAGAACAATAGACGGTTAGGCGATAAATAAGGATGGTAGTGGATCAGAGGACAACGGGACCCCGCCCCGTTTGGACCAAGAATGAAGGGCATGAAACATGGATGGAGGCAGGAATGAAGGTTAAAACCCATCTCCGTGCAAGGATGAAGCCGGGGATGGACTTACACTTTCCCCCATCCCCATCCCCATCCCCACCTTGCCCCATCCCCAATCCTTCTAAGTGATGAGAATAGACCGCGGGGAAATGGGGCCCCGCTCCAGTTTGGATTGGGGATGGAGGACATGAAATAAGAATGGAGGTAGGGGTGGAGGTTAAAATCCATCCCTATGTGGGGATGAAGGCGAGATTAGAAGTTTAGATTTTGAGATGGAGCGGGAGTGGAGACCTTGTCCCCTGCCCCGCATTGCCATCCCTAGCTAAATATACACATTTGGGGCAGAGATGTATATCGTCAATGCATTGGATTAGAGAAATGTTGGCACCATGGAAGAAGATCGATGTGATGAAGCCAGAAGCAGAAGCCAACTTGAATACTGCGGCAAGCCCTTCAACAACAATGTTGAATGGCAGCAGAGAAAAAAGACAACCCTATCTTAAGCAACTATGGATTTTGAATGCATCTTTTTACCTATCATTAAAATTGACCACAACTTCAGCATTGTAGACCAAATTCCTAATCCATTTGCACCAAGACTCACCAAATCCCATGCTATGCTTTGCGTAGAATCAAACAAATATAAGTAGTAAATTGAATCAAATGCCTTTTACCTTTGTAAGGTCAAGTTTCAGCATGAAGGCTGGCTGATTGGCACACACATATTTCTTTTTTATAGGCAAGCCGAGGTTAGGCAGACCCCTACTAGCCATACAATCATACCATTGGGATTCGAACTTGCAACGTCATTCCTGCAGTCAGCTTCACGCATGAGTCAATGATTTTTCCAGTAATAGTTTTTAAGGCCTGTTTGGGATCGGTAGCTGGGATGGGCGTTTATTGCTAACATCTTAGCAGCAATTTGATATATGACACCTACCAATTGGGCTCTGCTTGTTTGGTAGGAGCTGTTAGTGCACGTCACCATATGTTGAGACATTGCAAGTTCAAAACCCAAATGGTACGTTGTGTAACTGTTGTGGGTCTGCCGAATCCCAGCTTGCCTATAAAAAAAAATTGATATGGCACCCAATCGAGAGATCCCAAAACCATTTGGATCAGGAGTAGCACTTTTTGAAATAAGTATCAATTTGGATCAATTGAAGGCTTTAAGGAGAGCGGTTGTAGTGAAAATCCGAAAGCAATTGAAGCATGTTATCCCAAAACGGATCGACGGGGAAACCATCCAGCCTCGAGTATTTAAGAAAAAGCCCAAACAACATTTCTGATCTGGACTTTAAAGAACCGAGTTTTCAGAACATTATTGTCCTACAGACAAAGTTTCAGCTTGTTGGTCAGCAAATTCAATTATCCCAGTTACTGGAAATCTTTTGATTTTATTGAGACTTGTGAGATTTTTTTAAAACCAATATAATCCTAAAAAATATGATAGTTTTTTAAAATATCGCCTATTTTGAAAATATTGTGTTTGTATCACGATATTATCATGTCATTAATGCCAATATTTATACTTTTATATGTTCAATAATTTTGTTATATTTTTAAATATTTTTTTAAGTCTTAAAATTCCCAATATTTTTCAAGATTTTCTTGAAGAAGGAAAATTTTTAAACTTTGTCTCGAGATTTTTCCTTTGCCCAAAAATCCCGAGAACGAGAATCAAATGAACTTGCATCAGATTATATCCGAACCGAGGCGGACCCGTTTAAGTTCTGGGCTGCTAGACCCCGATTTCTGACAATGGTTCCCAGTCTGGATCGGATATCCAACACATGGTCCAGCCCCATAAGCCCCCCCCACCCTTTATGCTGAGCATCCCTTTCACAGGAGAGAGAGAGAGAGAGAGAGAGATATCTGCATGAGCGAGCCGGAAAATGACGACGGCGGAGCAGCCGCTGAAGAAGAGAAAGCTATACGAAGCCGCTGATTGCCATCCCAAGACGACGAGCACCGCTCCTCCTCCTCCTTTCTCGCAGGATGAGATCCTACGGCGGAGGAGGAACCGGGAGGAGATCAGGGGCCTGTACGAGTGCTACCGCAGGATCCGCTTCTACGTCTCCCAGAAGGACTCCCGCCTCATGCCCGACTTCGAGCAGGCCTACCTCTCCCTCATCAAGGCCTCCAGAGGTATACTAATACCCTCCTCCCGCACCCCTTCTTCGCTGTTGCGGGCGTCCCGGTTTCTGAACTTTAGGGCTTGTTTCTTTCCTTGTTTTTTGTTAGAATTCGACGCGAATCGATTTGTGGGTTTTGTTCGTGGCGCGATTTGAGGAGATGGGTGTGTGCGATTTTGAGTTGAGGATTGAATTTGGGTTGCTTTTGTTCGCTGGAAAGGATCGCTCACATCGCAGGTTGTGGTGTGTTAATAGATTTTGGGTCTGTTTTAATGTGTGTGTTTTGCTCGATTATGTTGATCGTGTTTAATGGTTTGGAAATGGAACTTGAGCTGCTTTATTCACTGGAAACAAAAAGGGATGTTGCTAGTTTGCGTCATAGGTTATGGTATGTTGATAGATTTTGGTTATTTGAGTGTTTTTTTTTGCTCAATTATGTTGATGCTATACTTTCTGACTATACCCGTGTTGTTGGTGATCGTGCTTTACTAGTTTAAACTATAACCATTTTCATTAAAAAAAAAGAACCATCCTTTTATTATTCCTTTTTCATTTTTTATTTATCTTTTGTGAATGAGAAAATTGATTAAGGCTTTGTTGTTAACAGCATTTTATATGGCTATTCCTCTAAGCTAAAAAAAATGCCTAAGGAGAGTGATTAGCACTGAATTCTCTTGTTTTTCACATTTTCAGTGGCCCTGTTGAATTTAAATCTGTTCAAGTGCGGGGACGCTTCTTGATCTTACCTCACTCTATTTGGAATACTCGAAGCTGCATGAATTTGAGTGCAAATGATAAGAGCAGAATATCTCATTTTGTACTACAAGACACTGAATTCTCTTTTTTTTCACCTTTTCAGTCGCCCTTTTGAGTTTAAATAGGTCCAAGTGAGGGACGTGCCTCCTTGCCTTGCCTCACTGTAAATAAGAGAGTATTCGAATGCATGGATTTTAGTGCAAATGATAAGAGCAGAATATCTCACTTTGGTTTGGTTTGACAGAATCTGGAAGGATAAACCTCCATACTGGTTTCCTGTCTTTAGTTGAAGAGCAGAATGATGTAATCACTTTGTAAACTGATTGTGATCTGCCTAACCCCATCTTGTAAAAAAAAATCACTTTTTGTGATTTATTTTAAATTGAGGTCTGTGAAGCCTTGTTTTTATATCGACCTTTTATGTCTTTCATTTGGCTTATGTGGGGTTAAATCGTTTGAAGGTGAGAGGAGGTGGTTTGCAGAATTTGGTGTATTGGAATATAGTGGGAAAAATGGCTCGTAGAAAGTAGTGAACACAAAATATTTTGGAGTCTTGGACCAACACCTCAGTTTGTATATGGAGAAGGCTTCTGCTTTCTCATGATGTGCTAGCCCTGCTAGCTGAATTGGTCGCAGATGAGCACCGATATGAGATGCCTTATGATTTCTACTTCTCCAAAATCTTAATCACAGTTTATCTAAAATTTGTGATCTGCTGGCAATTTATTTTTGAGAAGTATTGGCAAAATAAAAATGAAGTATGAAAATAGTAATGGAATGATAAAAATAAGCTTGACATGCCTCATAATATTGTCACATTCTTTCAAGTTGTGGACAATATCACTACAGTGATTGCTTCTAACATCTTTGCAGAAAATGTTGTTATGATATCTGAGTTAATATTTGTGATTGAGATACATGTTATTATCATGATATTTTTTGAATATCTTATTCAGTATATCTATATGTTCGGAAATTTATAACCTTTGGTCACTTATCCATCATATGGTTTGCTTTAAATGGCTAATTTGTTTGTCACAGAAATCCATTTCTCCATTTACTTCTCTAGTATTACTTTGTAACATATAAATCACACTTGCAGGTTGCACAAGTGTGCAACGTATTGTAGCTGAGCTAATTCCTCGATATGCCCTGTACTGTCCAACTGCTCTGGAAGCTGCTGCGAAGGTTGCCATTAATATGTACAATTGGAACTCATTGATTATTGTGAGAGGAGATGATGATGATGGTGTTGCATTTCAGACCGCGCAAGCTTGCATTTTCGGTCTGGTTGATATATGTAATGTCGCGTCAACTGTGGCACCTACCTCATCTGTTATTCGGGGCATCTGTTCTGCTGTCTTTCTTAATGTGCTGTCATTTTTCATTTCAACCTTTGAGGGTAAGGACATATATCAAGTATCTGATATGGGACTTCAGAACGTTCAAGATTCAAAAGACTTCTACTCTGATTTGAAGCAGAGAATGGCTGAAAAGGGCACTGCTGTTTCAGAAAAGTTATTTATCTTTAGGGCACTAAGCCTGATTAGAATTTTCTTTTCTTGCCCTAAGAGAACACTTGCAGCTTGTTTTGAGCTCTTTGATTCTGAGGATGTTGGAGTTCAGAAAGGTGGACATTACTTTTTAAGGCAGGTAACAAGCCGAGTTGATGCTCAAGACACTGGTCATCACTCAGATAAGCTGGATGATGGGGCTACTTTGTGCACAGATGCTGTTTCAGCTACTTCAGAATCCAATAATATTGCTGAAGATGGACTATCCTCGACTAGTGAGCATTTGCCTGAGAAAGCATTGTTGGCTTCAGACTGCTTGATGGAAAAGGTAAGATGTGCTTACTTTATCACATATATTTGAGTGTGACACTATCAGCTATGCATGCCATGTACAGAACCTATCTGCATTCTGTAGGTGTCAGATTTTCCTCTTCACTACAGGGATACGTTTGATCTAGTGGAAACCCTCTTCTATGATAACCTCATTAGCTATTTGCTTCATCAGATATTGTACACTGTTTAGATTGCTAAAGGGAAAAACCTTAAGTAATGAAGGCTTACAGAACACAGCAACTAGATTAGGGTTTAGAAGCACTTCTTTGTGAAAAGATTTCTCAAGAACTTTACGTGTTAGAGCACAAGTACAGTTTAAGGGACACTCTTAGAATCAGTGGCATGTTTGTAAGTTTAGTGCATTAGGAGGTGCTATTTCTGATTCGCGGTTTTGTAATATTGGCTATTGAGGTTGCATCTATATGACTTCAAACACTTCAACTCAATTATTTTACCTAAACTGCGAAAAATATTCTTATGGAGAAAGTATTTCTATTTTTTATACGTACATATTTGAAACCCATTTCTAAAAGTCCGGAACTTCTTGTCTGCTTGATGACAACCTTGAATTTGACCAAGTTTTCAAGCCAGGACTCACACCTCACTTGATACAGTCATAGTACTCCCACAGTGCTTAAATAAAATTGCTGGTGGCTCTGGCCTATTTGAAAGGGTAAAGAATGAATATATGCCATGATGAAAAAATGCTACTAGGTCTATCATTTTCCTTTTTCCCCATGAAAGAAATATATCACTAGGGGTTAATGATAGTGTATCAAACTGTGCTCTGGCATTAGAAAATGAAAGAAATTCCCGGTCGGTCAATTGCATTATTAGCTGCATTGGTTGCTGAGTGTTCTTAAGAAAATGAGTGCTGATTTGACTAATAAAAAAGATAAAAAGAAAAATAGTGCCATTATGCCCTTTAAATGAAGCAACTGCTTCTTATAAGACTTGTGTTGCTCTAATTTTTGGTACCTGCATGCCATCTCCTTTTGTTGTCTCGTTGCAGTGCAACTTTAAACATCTTGGTCATTATTTATTTGATGACCTGAGTGCTGTATAGTTATTGGTGTCTGTCTTCATCATGCAGGTTATCAATAAGGATCCTTTATTGAGAAATTGGATCCTTTCAAGATATAAGAAATTTTGTAGAACAGCCTCCCCTGAAATTGCCTCAGAAGTGTCATCATTCCTGGGATCAATTTTTGGAACTTTGTCAGATCTGGTTTCTAGCCTTGAGAGTGATGAAGATAGTGATGGTGATAACTCTGATCCTTCAAGTTATATTAGCCGACAGTATTTAATGCATGATGCCTCCACTTTCCATGATGATTCAACTGATCTGTCCTTCAAATATCACACTAAATTCATAGATAACACACCTTCAAAGGATTCTCACCATGAGAGAAGAGATTCTACTGACAAAGGTTTAATGCAAAATGTTACATTTGGTATCTCTGCAACATCTGAGGTTGATGGAAGTGTAAGGCATGAGTCTGGAGGTGCAGTCTCCATGAGTGATGTAATGACTGCTAAAAATGACAACAAGGACAGTCCCTTTATACAGAAGGATTTTGGGGGCCAACAGTCACAATCTTCAATTCTCAAGCCACCATTGGACTTGAGAAATACTTTATCAGTTGCTGTCAGCAATACAGTTCATGATGAGAACCACTTTTCCGATCTGGAGTTCAGCTCTCCAGCGGTGAGGGCTACATATGGAAGTTTAACATCTCCCAAACAGCCATTCAATCTGCAGTCCCATTCAGCATCAACTAGTCATGTTACCTGGTACCTGGATGGAGATCCTGCTGCCATTGATGTTTTATCTGCTTCAAAGCAACTTTGGTTTGGTTCTGTTGGACATGATGCAACAGAGAGTTTGGTAAGGCTGCAGTTTGAGAAGTTTGGTCCGATTGAAAATTTTTCTTTCTTTCCTGTTCAGAGATTTGGTGTGGTTGAGTACAGGCAAATATTAGATGCTATAAAAGCTCGTGAATGTATGCAAGGATCTTCTGTTTGGGGTACCTTCCTTCGTATAAGATTCTTAGATGTAGGATTAGGTAGTAGAGGAATTGTTAGTGGTGTCGCAGTTGGAGGTAGTTGCCATGTTTATGTTGGCAAAGTAACCAACCAGTATTCCAAGGAAGAGATTCTTCATGACCTGATTGCAGTATGCTCAATCAGACCTCACATGGTTACTGATCTGACCAGTGAAGGTGCATTGCTGTTGGTATTTCAAACTGCTGAAGAAGCTGCTGCTGCAATGGCTTGCATCAGAAGGCAGCGCAAAGAAAAAGGTTTCCATTATGTATCAAGCAGAAGCATGAGTATGAACACTAGGTTGGATGATGGATTTTCATCCTGCTGTCAGCTTTTGGTATCCCAAATAGATGCTTCTGTTTCAGATGAAGAGATAATTGGTGCATTCTCAAGGTTCGGAGAACTTACTGGATGGAAGTTTTTCCGACAAAATGGATGCTGCTTGATAGATATCCATTCACATGAAGCTGCAGATGTTGCAAGATCACGTTTGGATGGTGCAAGATTTGGGCCTGTTCCAATACATGTTGAGTTTAGAACAAACAGCCCCAAGGTCTCACAAAACAGTTTGATTGAGCCACCACATGTCAAAGCAGTATTTGATAGCACAACTGACTATTCTATGTCTAAAATGTCTCCATTATCATCATTATTAGCATCTCTGTGTGCAAAATACAGCATTACTCAGCCACCCAGAAATTTTCACATGAATGCTTCGAGGGACGAGGACAGAGTACCATCAAACACGTTAAGGATTAGTTTGCCTGATATTAATTCTCCTTTCTTAACAGATGATGAAATCGTGTCTGTCTGCAGTCTTGCTGCTGGGCATGTTGGGTCCATTACCAGATTAACAAGGGCAAGCTTACCCCAAGGATCTGGTGTTTTTGTTGAGTTCAGTGGTGTAGATGCAGCAGCAGTAGCATTGAAGAATATTCAAGGATATCCAGTGTTGTTCTTTAATATTGATTTCAGGTCTGTTTTTGTTGTTTCTCTCCCCATTGTTTCACTTTGTTTATGTAATGTGACTGTTGCCTTTTGTCTATCCTTAAGCAAAGTAATTATTGAGGAATGTCTTTTTCAGCGTTCTTTTCTGGATTGTATTTCCCCATTTTTCCCACCCTTTTAACTGTTATGGTGAGTTTTTTCAGCTTTTTTGTGTCTCTGCAATAGTTTATGGTTGCACAAATTGGCTCAACCTCAATCTTACTGAATTGCTAAGCATTACTTGACTTCTTTTGTGTATATTATGTATGAGTGGAGACCAAAAAAAGGAAAAAAAATATTGAAGCTTCAAGCAACCAAAAAGTATATTTGGGTGTGTTTGATTCCCTGTCCATGTTAGGACAGAACATCTTCCCTGGACAGACAGGACAGTTTCCCTGTCCAGGACATGCTGTCCAATTTGTCCTGGACTGGGGATGTTTTAACTGTCCATTTTGTCCTGCACGTCTGCTGTTTGATTGCATGTGTTTGATTGCAGGCACGCGATGCCCAATCAAACACACCCTCAATGAACTAGTGTTTCTGTGGTTTATGCTTAAATTTGGAAGTTCAGTTAGCATCTTGGGAGTTATATTGAATTAGCAAGTCATGATTATTTCCTATGGAAGGTGTTTTAGTTTCAGAAATCTCTTTACCAATGCATGTTTATAGTCTGATTGGATACAAGAGAAATGAATCTTATATTATGTATAAGGATCCAATTCTATACTGCCCTATGAACATTCATGTTCGTGGTAGGAAGTAACTTTTCCTTGAAGTGAGCTTCTGATTTTAATTTGGCTGACCCAAACTTGAGAAAAAATAGGGTGCTTTGTCATCCTGAGCAACAGTCACTATAAAGAAAGCACGATCTGTCACCTATCGTATTGAAATTAGTCTGCCTGCATCTAATGTGTCTGAAGTCAAGATAAGCTTTTAGTTTTGTTCTTTCAGTATATGGACTTCATGTGCAAGATAAGATTGTTTACATTGGGTAATTTTAAGATAGTATTTTTTTATTTACTAAATATTCATTTTCTCCAAATCCATGAGAGTTAGAAGCAAGAGACTCAATTCAAGCCTCATTCTTGCAACCTTGAACTTGCTGATTAATCTGCAATATCATCCAACCTCCCATAAATAAGTCTTAGCTTGATCATCTTGAACCATGGATTGGTCAAAACCCAGCTTGTCTCTGTATACCTTGGTTGCCTCCACCACAATGTCTTGTATTACTTTGTTCTGACTGAGCCATTCTTTCACCCGGGTGCCCTTGTAATTCATTTTTATTGCCGTCAACCTTCACTCACCATTGCATCAATACCCATACAACTGTTGTGACTTGTTACTTATCTGTGGAAAATTATGGCGGTTTTAAGTGACCGTCCTCTTTGAATATGATTTTAGGCACTTGGAATGCACTTGAATCCTGGCATCTCAGAGTGCCCAGTTGGTTTCATCTAGGTATGTCTATATATTCAGATTATGCAATGTCATACTTGAGTTATGATGCAACTATTTGCATCATTGAGGTCCTGAATTAGCAGCAGTTATTGTGCATGGACTTTATTGGATGTCTCACTTGACTTGATTAGAGATAATGTGGGAGCATAGTGACAGATTTGGTGATATGTCAAAAACAACTTGATATTTTCATAATATTTTGGTAAACTGTAATTATGTTCAAAATGCTGGCTATTTTAAAGCTCATGTTTTATCATGTTTTTGATTCACATCTGCAATTTAAATATGATTGTTTTTCTTGTTTATTTGTATATTACCCACATGTTTGCTTGTCCCCAAATGTGAATCGGGTTCTCGAAATTGTGAGTGTCTAATTCACATTCAGGGTACATTTCATTTGCTGGCCCAGGCATGATTCCAGATAAAATGTGTTTTGGAGTCGCAAAGGGCCCCTTGCTATTCTAATTCTCGCCCAAACGAGAAAACAATTCTTAATTTGCAAAAGCAAATTAGAGTCTTTTTCTCAAGCCACACTTTGTCACATTTGTTTTGATGCGAGAGAATGGGGCCAATGAGAATCATTCATTTGATGAGAGAATGATTGTCATGGGATGTAAACAACTATCCCCCTAGTCATTTTCACATTCTTTTACAAACATGTGAAAATCTGCAATGTGTAAATGACTCCATTTTATACTGGTTTGCAAACATGTGGTAATAATGTTTTTTATGTGTAAATGAATCAAATTATCTGGTGTGCTTCAACTTCAAGATAGACAACCATATGGATTGGAATCACATTCTGATTTTCAGATGACTCAACTTGCACATCTGATTCATTTTGCACACAAGAAAAGTGCAAGCAAACAAGCCCTACGTTTTGGTAACTTTCTTTTTATATCTGTGAAATGCAAGAGTAAAATCTATATTTTTTTTATTTTTGAAATAGTTTAATTTTTTGATGGATGAAATAGAAGAGTGCAACTGGAGTGTTGTGCGATCGTAGAATGCCATTGCGGTTGAAGGGAAAGTTTTATAGGACGACTATTAGGCCCGCTTTACTATATGGTACGGAATGTTGGGCTGCCAAGAGACATCATATTCAAAAAATGAGTGTAGCTGAGATGCGTATGCTGAGATGGATGTGTGGAAATACAATAAAAGATAAGATTCGGAACGAGGAGATACGTAAGAAGGTAGGCGTTGCACCCATTGAAAATAAGATGAGAGAGAATCGTTTACGGTGGTTTGGACATATTCGACGAAGGCCTAATGATGCTCCAGTTAGAAGGATGGAGAAATGGGAAAATATATTAGTTAAAAGAGGTCGGGGTAGGCCTAGGAAGACATGGATGGAGGTGATAGGAAAGGATATGAATGCTTTGAACCTCACCGAGGACATGGCATTGGATAGAAATGAATGAAGGAGAAGGATTCATGTGGAAGACCCAGAATGATTTTCTTTGTTGGTTCATATCGCCGACCCCAATTGTTTTGGGATGAAGGCGTAGTTGTTGTTGAAATAGTTTAATTTTTTGATACTCAAGAAATTTTCCGAGGTTTTCTATTTATGAAAAGCCAAAAATATTCCCCAAAGGGCCAAAACATGCCACTAAGATGTTGCAGAGAATAATATTGGTAACTTTTCCAATGTCTCCGTAAGGCTCAAAATGTTGTCCATACATGAAATAATTTAATTTTGCAACTTTTGTTTTGATTTTCCATAAAAGTGTGATATCAGTTTCAACTCGCTGAATTTCTCATGCTATTTAGATGATGTGCTTCAATGCCTTTGCCACAAAGAAATTTGTTAATTTACTCTCATTGTCTTCTACCTTTTTCTCTTCTTTGTCTTTTCTCATACTTTTTCTGGGCTTGTTAAGCTTGGTTTTCCTTCTTATTATAGTCATTGCTTGGACAGAATCTTTTGGTTGCAGTTAAAGTAGTGAGTCATGATGCTGATGTTCATCACTGTTTGTTATCAACGTTATGAGAGTGATCATAACTTTCTCAACGATTGTGTTCATCACACTGTCAAGGGAGTCCGTTATAGCCTCCTGCCATGCTGATCACTTCTAGGAATGCACACAAATCTAGTTCCCTTGTTTTCAGTTCAGTAAATGTGTATTATGTTATCAGCAATGACGCTTATCGATTTACTGCTTGGACTAATAAGATCTGATCTTTTAGGAGAAATTGTTGTTCAAGAGTCTGAGATGTGCAGAGATCTTATGGGCTTAAAATATAAATATTTTCACCATAACACAGGTTAAGATGGCTCTTTTTTCACAGGTTTTCTGCATGTTAAAAAAAAACTACTTTCTGATGTTCAAAAATGGATACTTTGTCGCTATTTCATGTAAACACTATTTGAATCAGTTCTACTTATGGTCAGGGGCATGTTGAGCATCCATAAAAGCAACTTCTTCTAAGCTAACAGTTTATCTGAATTTCAAATTTAACGGGGAATTTCCTATTTAGTCTGTCTGTGATCTTTTCATACACATCTTTGTTTTAATGCATTTATACATCTATGACGATCAAAATACTTCCTTTAGTTGGTTGGTTACAGCACACTCACAAAGTACAGCATCTAACAATTAGTCAGCTGTGGAGGAGCTCAAGATTTATTTACATCTCAATGAAGATTAAATAAGTGCTCCATCAAGATGGGTCAATCGGATAAATCTTCTTTCTAAGGTTCATTTTAGTTTAGCTCTCTGTGACTTGGGTACTGGTACCAACAGGGGTGTAGCTAGGATTCATGTGAGGGGGGGGGGCAAACAGGGTTTTAGAAAAAAAAAATTATGTGTGTGATAGTCGGGGGTTCGGGGGCAGCACCCCCGAAAATTTTTTTTTTTGAGATAAAATTAAAAATGGCTACAATTATTAATAAAAATCTATTTCATATGGACAAATCAAACTATTTGCTGCAGTCAGGGCTGGGCTAAAAAATGGATAAAAATCTATTTCATATGGAATAAGGGCAGGGATAGGACTGGGCTTTTAAAAAAAATATAAAAATTAACTGTTTGGGGAGGCAGGACTGGGCTACAGCCCAGTCCTGCCCCCTCCTAGCTACGCCCCTGGGTACCAAGTCTCCCTACCAGCGTGGACATGAGTACTGGTTCTAGGTACTCTTGGTTATGGGTCAAGGTTTTGGACATGATCTGATCCATTGTAACCATTTTATCATCCAGTTAACATGTAGTCAATGCTCAGCACCAAAAATATCCACTGATAACTATATATTTGTTGATTATTAGTTAGTTAACTTTACATCTTTGACATGTTTTGAACTTTTATTTTGTAACTGACAGTCCACAACTTCATATGTAGTGTCTTGTGAAATGTAGTATAATTGTGCATTTTTACTTGTGTCTGTGTGTGTGTACAGTCGCCAAAACTAAGTTACCAGATCGCCTTTATCACTAGTTAGTTATTCTGGCTGAAAGGGAAATGTTCTGCTACTGTTTTACTGTTACAATGTTACTTGAATAAAAATCAAGAGCGAAGCCTTTTGTGTGGTAACCTTGTTATTAGAGGAATCACAAATGGACTGACTTGAACTTGGACATGGCTTGTAAACATTGAGTAGTAGTATTTACTGTTATTATTTATCCCCATTGGGTGGGTATGAAACTATGAATCCATATAGTACTGGGAACACTTTTGTAGGCAGGCCTAGATTAGTTATGAAGGTGCCTATTGTTGTTGTGTGCTACATTATTTTTCAATTATTTATGGGCATTTTTTTATTAAGGAACTTGTTTGAAAGGCATGCCAAGTATTTTGAGGTTGTCAAATTTATGTGAACCTGTGATACTGTTGTATACTTGAGTTGGTGACAGTAATATGATTGAGTTTTTGGAAAACAATAATTTACATTTATCTCCACATCCTATGTTAGCTTTAATTTGGAAAACATGGAAATTTATGCATGTCTTCCTTCTTTTTGCTTTTCTCATATTTTCTTCCATGACGACAGTCCAGGTATTCCATTCCATCAGGGTGAAAGACAGCTTGTCACCAGGAACACAAATGCTTCTGGATATGTACAGTCTCATAATGACTTCTATTCTTCTGGTTGGGAAAATGCAACAAAGCACCAACCTTCACCTTTATTAATCAGCTCAGAGAGAACTCGTGAACTCAGACCACCTGAAACAGCGAATAATGGTGTAGGAACTACGTGTGCACATAGTTATCATTCCATTCAGTCCACACGGTCAGCTTCAAGCTACACAGAGATGGTGGAAGGTGGAAGGAGGAAAGTTGAAATTTTTGATGGATTTGAAAACACGATGGCATCAGAAGGGCCATCAACATCAAAACTTCAAACTGGAAGACTTAACACATTAGATGATTATCCTAATACTCCTGCAGTGGCAGATTCAGCAAGAAACATATTAGAAGTTTCTACAGTTGGACAGAGCAGTGACCATGTATGGTCATATAAGCAACCTGGGTTCGAGCAGCAAGTAACATCATCTGGAGGCATTTTATGCACTCCACCATTAATTCCATCCCCCCCTATTATGCCTCCACCAATCCAGGCTCCATCTTTCATACGTCCTGGCTATATGCCTGCAAGCAGTTCATGGGTTGCTCATGGACAGAATTCCTCAGCAATGAACCAGGTTTCAGCTGGTCTAGTAGCCAATACTAGCCTTCATGCAAATATTTATGGCCGTCCTCCCTTGTTGCCTTCTGTGACCCCTCTTGCACAACTAACTGGAGGTCCCATGCATCACTTCCAACAAATGATTCCCCTTCCAGCTCCTCCACCTGTATCACCACCACCTCCCCCACCACCACCTCCTCCTCCTAATGATTTGCCCCCTCCAGTACCTCCACCTCCACCACCATCACAGCCACCAATGGTTCCACCTCCACCAAGTTCTCCTCCTCCCCTTCTTCAACCTTCTTCAGACCCTCTGAATGTGCCAAGTGGACATATTTTGCAACATCAGTGGCAAGGGCTTTTGTGCAAAAGCGGTCTTAATTACTGTACCATTTTTGCAAGAAGAGAGGACTCTGATGCTTGTAAATATACAACTTCCCTGCCTGAGCCAGCAGAGTATGTGATTATAAATTTTTATTACACCATTCCATGTTAAAATTTCTTTATGGAAAGGAAATTCTTGGGATTTTTGTTTTTTAAACCATTATTTTATGTAAACCAGGTGGCCTGCTAAATTGGATGTCACCAAACGGACAGATTTTAGGCATGTGAAATCAACCTTTGCCAATATTCCACCTCATAAGGTGAGACTTTTGTATGTTTTTGTAAGTGGATTTTTATTTGTTTCCTTGGTTTCCATGTTATTTTCTATCTTCTGATTGAAGTATGCCTAGAAGTCGGCATTGGCAACCTTAGAGAATGCATGAGCTTTTTCTTTCAAAAACACAATGCTATGCAGGTGTTTTCATAGGCTCTGTAGAAGGTATACCTGAGAATTGCCCATAGACATCTGACAGCCTTATCCTAATAACTTAGTCACAGTTTGCTTAGTTTTTGCAGTAGTTGAATGATTATGTTGGATATCTGTGAGAAAAGAGTTGCCTTCAAATTGATGTAATTGATTGCAATGTCATATTATCTGGTCATTATTTTTCTTAAATCATTGGTCTACCCTTTGGTGTATAAAATCTCTTATTGAGTGTTATATAAAAGAGTTGATGAGTGCATGTAATATTGCTCTGTATGATAGAGTGTTATTAAAAACGCGTCTCAAGGCACAAAAAGCGCGCCTCGCCTCAAGGCGAGGGGCTTTATGCCTTGAGGCGCACATATAAAGTGCAAAAGGTTCAAGGCGTGCGCCTCATACGCCTTGAGGCGAAATGCGCCTCAATGAGAGGCGTATGCGCCTCATTTTGTTGGTCAAACAGGGGTCAAATCCCCCATTTGACCAAAACTTACATGTAATTAAATCAGCCCCCCGACCCTAAGCCCTAATTTTTCATTTCGTCTCGCAGTCTCTCTCTCACATCTCACAGTCTCTCTCTCGTCTCTCGCTCATCTCTCTCTCGCAGTCCCTCACTCGTCTCTCTCTCGCAGTCCCTCACTCGTCTCTCGTAGTCTCTCACTCATCTCTCTCTCACAGTCCCTCACTCGTCTCCCACTTCTCGTCTCGGTCTCTCCCACCTCTCTTCGTCTCGTCTGTCAACCTAACCCGAGCTTGGGTTGAAGAAGAAGAAGAAGAAGAAGAAGAAGAAGAAGAAGAAGAAGAAGAAGAAGAAGAAGATGTACATGTTTTATATATTTGTATATATTTTTCTTTTATGTTAGTTTTTTGTGCGAAATTTCAAGCTGCAGTTCGGTTGAGTTCTAATCTCCTTTAGTGTTAAAATTTGTAACGAGCATATACGAGTCAAGCTGAGCCAAGTAGTTATTGTTCACATTCAGCTTGTTAAGCCTCTTTTATGAGTTTGAGTGGCTCGGCTTGTTTCACTGCCTTGCATGCTCAAACTCATCAAAATGTTCTGATGAAGGAAAAAAGGGGAGATGGGAAGATGAAATACACAAGAACCAACACACTTAGGGTGTGTCTGCATGGCTTGCGGTTCAAGATCCGATCTAGACATGCGGACCACCCCAGATCCGACCTTCATTCAACTGGGGGATCTCTGAGATCTCAAAACCGTTAGAAATCCAAAATTTCTAACTGAGAAAAAAGGGAATGGCCTGAGATCATGAATCTGAAAAAGTATCAAGATATACAAATTTGATTTTATTTTAATTAAGGTTTCTCTTTGGGAAAAAAATTCAAATGCGATCCATTTGCACTCTTGTATTGATTTTGGTTGTGCATGAAACGCCTAAGCAATAAGAGATTTTACACTTCTTTACAATAGATTTAGTGTGGCCTTAGGGGCATTGGAATGATCAGGTTTCAAACTTAGTTCTGGTTCGAATTTAGGTTGGATATCTAACAAATCCATATCCAATTAGCAGGATTCAGTAGAGCTAGCAGGTAGTAAATAATTAGATTCGAGTTCAATATGCAGTCTTACATCTGAATCTGAACCAAATCGGAATTTAAACCCATAGGATAATGAACTAATTACATATAGAATGTATCTAATTACCAGTCAATGTGGTCTTCGTATTATATTTTCCCATATGACTCCGAATTTGAATTTAAAGTAAGATCTTACTAGGTTGGATTCTGTAATGCCTACAACAGAGATGAATTTAACCCCATTTAACCCCTTTGCATCTAGTTACTTACGCATTAGAGATTTTTTTATCTATACTGTACAATTTTAAAAGATTCAAAATAAATCTAGCAAAAATCTCATATTTTTCCGTATTTATTTGAGATTGTTTAATTTTTTATTGGTTGTTGCTTCATCAATAAAGCATTTCTTATTTATCTATAATTTTAGATCATTTTTATAGTTTTTTTAAGTTAAAAAAAAAAATTGAGCTTACGCTTTGCGCCTCGAGGCTTATGCCTCGCCTCAGATTTTGGTGGAGCACCTCGCTACGCCTCAACGCTTTTCACAACACTGGTATGATACGTTTTCACACACATGCCTTGAATATAGATAGTGTAAAAATCTCTATAAAAGGAGATTTTGTGTATAAACACAATGCTAGAAACACGAAGTGTGCACAAAGGCACCAAGAAAAACTCTCACAAGTGCACAATGGCACGGATACACATGCACAAAGATAAAAAAAAATCTTCAATATATTGGAACTCCAAAGGAGCTTTACAAAAAGCTTAAAGAGCATAAGGGGCAGCACCCCCTATATATGCAAGTTGGAGAAGGGGGGGGGGGGGCTTCAACATATACGTTCGAGCCTCTCCAACGGTTATAAATATAACCGTTGGAGGGGGCTCCGACGTCTATGTTGTGCCCCCCCCCCATGATACAAATTGAATAAACAAGAAAAAATAAAAGGAAAAAAAAGAAAAATAAAAATAAAATAAAAATAAAATAAAAATTACAATCATATTCTCAAATGAGAATATGCGTAAAAGGGTAAAATGACAGAAATACCCTTATCGGGTAATTAATATACATATATATATATATAAATATAAAAGGAACATGACATTTTAACACCCCCTCAAACTTAGGGTGACATAACCGAAAGTTTACCAAGAAGGAAGTTAAATCTTGGAGAGCACAACGCTTTGGTGAAGAAGTCTGCAAGTTGATATTCTGATGCAACATATGGAAGGTCTATGGTTCTTCTCCAGTATTCTTCACGAACATAGTGACAGTCCATCTCAATGTGCTTCGTAAACTCATGAAATGTGTGATTTTTGGCAATGTAAATTGCACTCTTATTATCACAATATAGTTTTGTGGGCCCTTGAACATGAACATTCATATCTTCCAGCAAGCTACGAATCCAAACAATCTCAATGATAGTGGTTGTCGTGACTCTATATTCGACTTTCATGGATGAGAGGGAGACCTTCTGTTGTTTCTTGCATCTCCAAGAAATTAGAAATTCTCTTAAAAAGACATAAAAACTAGTGGTGGAGTGAAGGTTATTCGAGTTACCTCCCCAATCAGAGTCAGTATAAGCAATTAAATTTAATTCAAAAGAAGAAAATAGAAATACCCCCTTACTTATTTTGTACCCTTAATGTATCTGATGATGCGGAGAACGACGCTCATATCAACTGTAGTAGGTGCATGTTTAAATTGACTAGCCACATGTACTGCATGAGAGATATCTGGCCTAGTAATGCTGAGATATGTTAAAGATCCAACCAATTGCTTTTAGGGTATGAGATCTTTTAGGAGAATCCCATCATCAATCTTCATCTTTGATCCCACTACTTCAGGAGTTTCACAAACATTGTCATCGGTGATTCCTGATCTATCAAGAATTTCACAAACAAGTTTAGTTTGAGATAAAAAACAACCTCTGTGAAAATAAACAACCTTAATTCCCAAAAAATAGGTCAGAAATCCTAAGTCTGACATTTCAAATTTTGAAGTCAAGATAGATTTAATGCTTTTAATTCTCTTGGTATCATTAATATAACAATTCCTGCATCAGATTTCTTAACAAACAATGCAGTGTCAGTATAACATGAAAAAAACCTATTATCTATCATTACATTTTTAAACCTGTCATGCCAAGCCTTTGGAGCTTGTTTCAAACCATACAGAGCTTTTTGAAGACGAAGAACTTTATTTTTAGGGATTTTCATACTAGGTGGATCATCCATATAAACTTCTTCGTTAAGATCTCCATTTAAAAAAACATTTTCGACATTCATTTGAAAAATATTCTATTTTTTAATTGAAGCAATGGTGATGAGATATCTGACAGTAACCATACGTGCTACTGGAGCAAAAGTCTCTTCATAGTCAATCTCATATTCTTGACTATATCTTTTAACTACTAAGCGAGCTTTATACCTCTCAAGAGATCCATCACTATTGGTTTTGACTTTGAACACCCATCAGCATCCTATAGTTTTCTTTACATTGAGAAGCGTTTGAAATTCCCAAGTGTTGGCTTTCCTAAGCGCTTTGAGTTCACTTTCCATGGTTTCTCTCCATTCGACACATCTTTTGGCCTCTTTAAAATTTCTTGGTTCAAAATATGAGTGGATTGCACTTAAGCATGCCTGATTTTTAGTAGAGAAAGAATCAAATGATACGAATCTAGATGGAATTTTTCTCTGTCTTTTAGTTCTTCTAGGATTTGTATCATGGGTAGAGATAGGTCCGTTAGGTTCACTGTATTGTTCAATAGCACTTCTAAAGGTATTTCTATCTCTATGAAAATAGGTGATAGGGTCTCTAGTTATATTTTCTTCTTGAGATGAAGAAGGGTTAGAATCATTATTGTTTTCAACTAATTCTTTGTCACTCTCATAGGTTGATTCATCATCACTAGAGATGTTATCATCATTTGATAACAAATCAAATAGAAAAGAATAATCAGTATTTTCTAAATGTGATTCATTCTTCTCAAAACCATTAGCATTTTTCAAAAAAGTCACATTCCTTGATACATATAACTTATCATTCTTAGTATCGTAGCATCAAAATCCTTTTGGGGTTTCAGAATAGCCAAGAAAAGCACAAGGGATGTCTTTTGGTGAGAGTTTATCATTTTTATTCGTAAGGACAAAATACTTACAACCAAAAACTCTTAATCTATTATAATCGGGTTATTTTTTATATAAAATCTCAAAAGGAGAAATTTTATCTAAATTTTTGGATGGAAGACGGTTAATAAGATAGACGGATGCAAGAACGGCCTCGGCCCAAATTTTTTTTGGAATGTTTTGGGATATAAGTAGGGTTCTAATGGTTTCAATGATATGCCTATGTTTTCTTTCGGCCAACCCATTTTGTTGTGGAGTCTTAGGACACGATCTTTGATGGACAATACCATAGTCTTCAAGATACTTTTTAAAATCATTAGAGAGATATTCACCTCCGGAATCAGTCCTAAAAATCTTTAAATTACTATTAAATTGGTTCTTTATCATCACTTGATATGATTTAAAACACGAAAAACTTCATGTTTATGTTTAAGAAAATATATCCAAGAATATCAGGAAAAATCATCCACAAAAATCACATAATAAGCAAAACCACCTTTAGATATGACGGGTGCCGGTCCCCAAAAATCCGAATGAATAATTTCAAAAGGTTTTGTGGTAAACATAAATCTTTGTTCAAAAGGGATACTTTTCATTTTTCCAAGAATACAATCATTATAAGAGAAAGTACTTTTACAAAGATTTTTAACAAAATGTAAATATGATAACTTGGTGATGTTGGGAGGACCAAGTCTTTTGTGTCAAACATTTATGTCTTTATGTTGAGCTACATTACAAAAAGTAGTTTTAGGATTTTGGAGAGAGTCCACATAGTACAAGTCTCCCCTCCTAGAGCCTTCCCCAATCAATCTCCCGGATCGGTGATCCTGTATTAAACACTTATTAGATGAGAATTGAATGTCACATCCAAGGTCCGAGAGTTGAGAGACGGAAAGTAAGTTTAAATTCATTTTTGGTATAAATCTAATTTTAAGAATAAAGAAGTTTTGGGTTTCAAAGTTTTCATTTCCTTTAATTTTAAGAGAAGTGCCATCCGCAGTTGAAACAAAAGATGGTGACGGATTTTTAGAATATTCGAAAATAGAGAAAATATTTGGAGACATATGAAATAAAGCACTTGAGTCTAAAAGCCAAAAAGTTTTACCTGGAGGGGAAGGTGTAGACACGACAGTACCAGAAATGACTCCCTTAAGAAGAGGCTGAGGAGCTTCCATAATTTGATTTAGGGAGAGAGTTCCATTTGTGGAAGTAGATACACTTTCTTCTTTTTGGGATGTGGTAGCCATAGTCAATAATTTCTTTCACTTGGGACAAACCGGTTTGATGTGCCCTGGTTTTTTACAAAAATGACACAATTTTGCTATAGTCATTTTTTCCGCCTTGTCCACCTTGATTTTGATTTTTAAAGTGAGGAGGTTTATATGTCCTAAAGTTGTTTCCGGGCCTAGAAACGACATTTGCTCCATCACATTCTTCTTGATTTGTGGGCATTGCAAGAACACTTGGATTTTTTTTACAAATGCCCATACGAGTTTCCTCTTCACTTAACTTAGTAATAACGTCTTCAAGAGATGGAGAGGTAAAAGAGGATCGAAGAGAAGATCTAATTTGCTCAAATTTGGGTCTTAGCCCATTCAAAAAAAAAACCAATCTTCTTCTAATTGTTTATGACGAAGCTCTATGGCTTCTCCGCTCCACTTAGGTTTGAGCATAGCGAGCTCATCCCAAATGGAAGAGAGTTCGGCAAAATACTCTCTTATAGTCATTTTCTCTTGAAGAAGGGTTAACACCCTCTTTTGAATGTAGTACTTATGGGACAAGTCCTTAGAAGTGTACATCTTCTCAAGGTACTCCCATGCTTGAGATGCCTTTTTAAACTTTATAATATTGGCGTTGATCCTTGTCTCAACGGAGGAGAAGATCCATGACAAGATCTTAAAGTTCTTCATTTCCCACTCATGCTTTTTACTATACTCCTCAAGAACCATAGTTCTTTCATCCCCTTCAAGGATTTTTATTTCTCTTTCATTAATCAAAGTAATTTTAGGCTTCGGTTCTGGAATCGAACCTTGAACATAACCCCAAAGCTCTTTTCCTTTAATGTGGGCTTCCATATTTCTGACCCATACGTGATAATTGGAGCCATTCAACTTGAAACCAAGAGAAAAATGGTCTTTTTCACCCATTAGAGAAGGGAGATGAAGGAAAAGAATACGTACCACAATAAGATTTCGAGTCTTACTTGTTGTAGTAGTCTTCTAAAATATAGAATGAAGAGAAGTCTTTGCTCCAATCACCAAAAACTTTAAGGCACACTTTTTGAGGCACTCGGTATTGTGGAGAACCGCACAATTTTCTTTCTCCAGGCAACCTTGCTCTGATACCATGTAAAAATCTCTATAAAAGGAGATTTTGTGTATAAACACAATGCTAGAAACACGAAGTGTGCACAAAGGCACCAAGGAGAACTCTCACAAGTGCACAATGGTACGGATACACATGTACAAATTTAAAAAGAATAATCTTCAATATATTGGAACTCCAAAGGAGCTTTACAAAAAGCTTAAAGAGCATAAGGGGCAGCACCCCCTATATATACAAGGTGGAGAAGGGCGGGGTGGGGTGGGGTGGGGGGCTCCAACATATACTTTCGAGCCTCTCCAACGGTTATAAATATAACCGTTGGAGGGGGCTCCGACGTCTATATTGTGCCCCCCCCCCCCCCCCCATGATACAAATTGAATAAAAAAGAAAAAATAAAAGGAAAAAAACAAAAAGAAAAAGAAAATAAAAATTACAATCATATTCTCAAATGAGAATATGCGTAAAAGGGTAAAATGATAGAAATACCCTTATCGGGTAATTAAAAATAAATAAATAAATAAATAAATATATATATATATATATATATATAAATATAAGAAACATGACATTTTAACAGATAGAACCTATCCTAAAATGCTAGGTCTAAACATTTGAGTATGCCCAAGACTATTAGCTATTTGGGTACTCTTAAGAGTGGGCTGATTAGTATCATCTGTTCATCTTAGTCAAATTATTGAAATTTCGTCTGATGATTCCGTTCATCTTTTCAGATTTCACTGAACATAGCAAAGTGGCAGATAGACCATATAGAACATCTCAAAAGCTAGATTTAGCGATTAATGATTATATCTATCCAAATCCTAGGCATAGGCATGATGAGGTATCATGCACGTAAAAGTCTATTATCCAGTAAAATGAATAATGGAATATGTAGAGAAAAATAGATGACAAGTATCTCCATACACATTGGATACCATGAAACTTGAAAAAAGCATGAGAGATCAAATTTTCATATCAAAATTTCTGAAGACCCTATTATTGTAGCTTTTTCAAATTCATGTACAATCTTTAGCATCTTTTGTTTGATTCTATTTACCACACTTCATGCTGTTGGAAATTCCTATGATGAGTCTTGAAATTTGAAGATATATGCTATCAATTTTTCTAAAGACCCTAAAACTATTCTAGCTTTTTCGGATCATTCTCAAATATGTCTCTAGCATTGTTTCATTGATTCTACTTGTCACATCTTCCTATTCTTGGGGAACTTTCCCTCCAGTTTCATACAATTGAGTACTTTTTTCTGACTTGTGGTGGTAATGAATGACATACATTTTGTTCCAGTAGTGGTTGATCTTGCTTATTTTGGGGTGGCTAGCTTCCTTCTTCCTGGACACCTTTAGCATTAACCATTCCTTCTTTATGCTCAATCTATGTTATGGTTGAACATCTTATCAAATTCTTATGTTGGATCAGTTGTCATGAGTAGATCTAATATAGAAGATCCTATATATATATATATATATATATATATATGGCCTTTCTTGGACATTAACTGGTTCACCATAAATCTATACCCTTAACAGATTAAAGATATGACATCATGTTTTTGATGCGTTAATTGCACCATCATGGACGGTTACCTAAGTTTGTAAAGAAAATGCATTAGAATTACGCTAAGTTAACAAATGTAATTTCGTATTCTTTATAAAATTGCTCAAATGCCCATGGTGGTGGCAATTAATGCAATAAAAACACAAGGTCATTTTCAAATTTGTCAAGGGTATAAATTTGTGGTGAAGTTGTTAGTGCCCACAAAAAACTGTGGAAGTTAAATGCGCACGCGCGCACACACACACACACTTCTATGTTACCGGGACATGCCATTTTAGGTGGCGTACCTGCGTCGACACGGGTACGGGTACCTGACACGCCATTTTTGATCTCCTATCAAATTTTAATTTGTAACTTTATATTTTCAGTATGTAATATACATTTTAGATATAACATATATATTTAGATTATATTCAGTTTATTTTGAATTTATTTTGTATTTATGTGATATTTAATTTATATATAGCTGTGTCCCCGTACCCACATTTTTTGGAATTGCCATGTCGTACCCATAACCACACCCGCACCCATACCCAGGTGACAGCTGGGCTTGCATGAGCACACACCCACACACTCGTGCATGCACACACACCCTAACCCACACACATGCACACAACACACACAGAGGTTCTACTACCTTCATTAGTGATCATTATGGCTCATATTATATGTTTGATTATTTATTTGGTATTGGATGCAGAGAGAGGTTTGTCGCCTTTTACCTTCAACTGTTGATGATAAAAAAAGAGTAAGTTGATTGTTTCCTTGTTTCAAAAGTTTGCCTTATTATAGCATTGTACTATTTTGTTGCTATTTTAGCAAACCTTTTTGCAAGTTTGTTCCTAGCTCTTCTAGTATACCTTACAGTAAGCGTGTTCCTTGTAGCTCCAACTTGGCAGGTTTTCTGTGTCTATTTTATTATACCTTACTGTAAGCTTGTTCAGTACTTCCAACTTGTCAGGTCTTTGGTTATTGAAGAATTCCTTTTCAGCAGAGTGAGATCTATGTTCTCAAATGTTTTATTGCAAGTCATTTTCTTTACACAATGGATCCTAGATATATTACAAGTCGCAACCAAAAGTCCATCTGAAGACAAAATGATATCTTCTAACCTTTTTCAAATAAATAATCCACTTAACCAAGCCCAATATTGAAGCAATCAAGATGCATACGTAAATAGTTAACCCACAGTTTCTGTTCTGTCTGTTCTAATGAACATTTCTTCTGTTATTTGATGCAACATGGGAAAATAAACTAGAGGAAACTATGTATCCTTTACTAACACATGATTATTTTGAGTTAGAATGTCAGAGTGAAATGATCAATGAGAATTTTGCATCCTAAAGGTTATCCTGATACCTATTCTGATATCTTCAGAAATGATTTTCCAAATCGTGTACTTCACTTAGAAGCATCTTTTGAGGATTCTTCACCTAAAAATTGCCTAGTTTTTTGCAATTGGAAGGGGGCATCAAACCCTCAAAGGGTTTTAGGCAGAGTTACCAGGTTGTCTACTTTGGGCTGTCATTTGCAACAAATTTTCAAATATGGTTTTACCCCACCACAATTATTTATTTATTTTAGTTTTAGAAAGTTATACCTTTGAAGTTGCATTGCTTTGTTTCTTCTGTTATTTGGTTCCGTTTAAGATGGTATAGCGGATCCCCTTCGTCCAAATGGGAAGTGATGATTTATTCAAGAATTGGAAAGATCTTTCCAATAAATTTGTGATTTCTGAAGTACATATTCATTTATTAGCATGCCTTTGAGTAGTTTTGAGATATTATACGGTCTCATTGTCTGAGTCAACTTTGAATGATATCTTTATGTTACTTGTTTTGTTTATTTGTGATCTTTATGTAATGACCCCAACTTATCTTTGTGAAAAGTGATTTTTTTTTAAACAATTACAAAAACAAAACCCAAGGATTCGGGGTTTCACAGATTTAATAAATACCAAATCACAAGAGACAATGTGTTGAATTAATGAAGGAATAAACAACTTTATTAATCAGTAGAATAATGTCATAATAGCATAAATAAATAAATAGTTTGTAACATAGAGCCACTCTATCAAGAACTCAGAACATATCACGTTAAAGTCGCAGGCTCCATGTAGCAAGTCACTCCATCACTGAGCTCTCGATCTTGAAAAACATTTTTGAAAAATAGGGTAATAACTGTGAAGAATCCTTGCAAACAATCAAGTTTTCAAATAACTTACTTCAAATACTCAATACACAAAATAAATGTACAGTGTTTATAAGCTTTACACCACAAAAGAAGTGCAATAAATGCACAGTGTTTATAAGCTTACACCAAAGAAAGTGCAATAAATGCACATTATTTACAAGCTTAAGGAGACAACTCCTTACTGTAATACATGCATACAATGGGCTCACATAGCCCTTATTTATAAATATACTTAAGAGACGTTGGGCTATTCCCAACGGCTCTTATTAGAGACGTTGGGAATCAGCCCGTCTTTCTTTTTAAAACTGTATACACAGTCAGTGGCTGACTGTTGTACACTGTACACAGTCAGCCACTGACTGTGTACAAAAACATTATATAAAAAAAACAAAAATAAGAAATGGAAAAAATTACAAAAATAAGAAAAAATAAAAAGGAGGAATTACAATCATATTCAAAAGCATGAATATGCGTAAAATGTAGAAATGATTAAAATACCCCTACGGCCAATACAAGAAAGAAATATATATTTTATATATACAAGTAGATGGATACATGTACATATATATGATATATATATATATATGTATCTTATTATATATATATATATAAAATATATATAGAAAATACATTGTCTTATAAATTACAATTTAACACCTCCCTCAAACTTAGGGCAAGATGACCGAAAGTTTGCCAAGAAGGAAATTGAACCGCGGAGCACACAAAGATTTGGTGAAGAAATCTGCCAACTAATATTCTGAAGTTACATATGGAAGATCTATAACTCCTTTCAGATATGCTTTCCGAAAATAGTGACAGTCCATCTCAATGTGTTTAGTCCGCTCACGAAAAGTATGATTTTTGGCAATGTATATTGCACTCTTGTTATCACAGCATAGCTTGATGGGCCTTTCTATTGAGATCCCCATGTCTTCTAATAACTGATGAATCCATACAATTGTCATGGTAGTAGTCGCCATGAAACAATATTCAGCTTCTGTTGAGGATAAAGACACTTTTTGCTTATTCTTACATCTCCATGAAATCAACGAGTCTCCTAAAAACACACAAAAACCAGTGGTGGAGTGATGGTTATTTGGGTCACCTCCCCAGTCAGAGTCAGTATAAGCAATTAATTTTTATTCAGAAGAAAAGGATAAGAATACTCCCTTGTTTAGTGTGCCTTTTATGTATCTCACAATTCGCAAGATGACACTCATGTGAACTGATGTTGGTGCATGTTGGAACTGACTTGCAGTATGAACTGCATGAGAGATATCTGGTCTAGTAATACTCAGATACATCAAAGATCCCACAAGCTGTCTGTAGGGGTGGGATCAGAGAGAGAAATACCGTCATCAATCTTTATTTTGGCTCCTACTATAGAAGGAGTTTCACAAACCTTATCATCTGTAATACCTGACCGGTCAATAATCTCAGAGGCAAACTTAGTTTGAGATAAAAAATACCTTCTATGAGAGTATGCTACTTCAATACCCAAAAAATAAGTTAGAAATCCCAAATCAGACATTTCAAACCTATCCTTCAAAATTGATTTTATGCTTTTAACCCCTTTAGAATCACTTTCGATTATAAGCATATCATCCACATGTAAGAGCAGAATGACAATCCCTGCATTGGTTTTTCTAACAAATAAGGCAGTGTCAGTGAAACAGGAAGAAAAACCATTTTCTAACATTACGGAGTTAAATCTATCATACCAAGCCTTAGGAGTTTGTTTTAAGCCATAAAGTGCTTTTCGAAGACGAAGCACTTTCCCTTTGGGAGTCTCTATTCCTGGTGGAGCATCCATATATACCTCTTCATTCAAATCACCATTTAGGAAGACGTTTCTAACATCCATTTGATAGATGTTCTATTTGTTGATTGGGGCAACGGTAATGAGACATCGGACAATGACCATTAGGGCCACAGGGGCAAAAGTTTATTCATACTCAATCCTGTATTCTTGACTATATCTCTTTGCAATTAATCGAGCCTTATATCTCTCAAGAGATCTATCGCTCTTAGTTTTTACCTTAAATACTCATGTACACCCTATTGCTTTCTTACCCTTAGGAAGATCTTGAAACTCCCAAGTCTTTGCCCTATTGAGAGTTGAAAGCTCACATTCCATTGCTTTTAGCCATTCATTATTTTTTTTTTGCTTCTTCGAAGTTTTTGGGTTCTATATAGGAATGAACGACGCTAAGGCATACTCTATGTTTAGGAGTAAACGAATCATATGAAATAAACCTAGAAGGCATCTTTATACTTCTCTCAGTTCTTCGTAGGTTTTCATCAATTGTTGAATTGGACCCACTAGGTTCACTGGATTTTTCAATTGCACTCCTAAAACTGTTTCTATCTCAATGCTCCTTCATTTCTATGTTGGGAGATAGGTAGATGAGAAGAGCCATCTTCTTTATCATTGACGTCATTATGAATGAAATCGTCATCACTATCATCATCATGTGCTAACATTTCAAATAAAAATGAGTAATCCATGTTTTCTTCAAAGGGTTCACTCCTTTTAAAACCATTAACATTTTTCCAGAAAACTCACATTTCTGGAAACATATAGCTTGTTATTCTTAATATCATAGCAACGAAACCCTTTTTGGGTTTCAGAATATCCAAGAAAAGCGCAAACAATGGCTTTTGGTGAAAGTTTGTCTTTTTTGTTAGTAAGAACGAAACATTTGCAACAAAAAATTATCAACCGACTATAGTCGGGTTCTTTGGTATACATTTTTTCAAAAGGCGAGATATTGTTTAAGTTTTTAGAAGGTAGCTGATTTATCAGATAGACAGGTGCTAAAGTCGCTTCAGCCCAAAAACCTTTTGGGATGTTTTGAGAAACAAATAATGTTCGAGTTGTCTCTATTATATGTCTATGATTCCTTTCGGTTAATCCATTTTGTTGAGGGGCTTTGGGACAAGATCTTTGGTGAAGAATACCATGACTTTCACGATAATTTTTGAATTCACTTGAAAGGTATTCTCCACCAGAATCAGTTCTAAAAATTTTTAGATTCCCATTAAATTGATCTTTAATCATCATATGATAGGTTTTAAAAATCGAGAAAACTTTATATTTGTGTTTAAGAAAATAAATCCAACAATAAAAAATGACATAATATGCAAATCCTCTTTTTGATAGGACGGGTGCCGGTCCCCATACATCCGAATGGATAATTTCAAAAGGCCTTGTTGTAAACATAGATCTTTGACAAAAAAACATTTTTTCATTTTCTCAAGAATACAGTCATTACAAGTGAAATCACTTTTATATAGACTTTTAACAAAAGATAAATGAGAATTTTTTGCAATATTTGGATGTCCAAGTCTCTTGTGCCACACATTAATATCCTTTTGTTGGACAACATTACAAAAATGGGTTCTTTGGAATTTGAAGGGAATCGACATAATATATATCGTCCTTCCTAGAGCCTTCCCCAATCAATCTCCCGGACCGGCGATCCTGTATCCAACATTTGTTAGATGAGAACTTTATATCACACCCATGATCCGAGAGTTGAAAAACAGAAAGCAAATTTAAGTTTAATTTGAGTATAAATTTAATTTTTGGAATAAAGAACCCTTGTTTTTCAAAATTTCTTATTCCTTTTACTTCAAGAGATGTTCCATCCGCGGTTGAAACAAAAGATGGAGAGGGATTTTTTGAGTATTCGGAAAAAGAACTAAAATTTGGGGGTAATGTGAAAAGAAACACCCAAATCTAAAAGCCAAGAGGTCTTACCGAGAGAAGAAGAGGTTGACATGGCGGCTCCGGAAATAGCCCCTTTTAGAAGAGCTTGAAGTGCATCCACGATTTGTTGCAATGAAAGAGCTCCATTTGAAGATGACGAGCACTCTTCCTTTTGAGGTTGGGATGTAGTAGCCATGACAAATAACTTTTTCCACTTTGGGCAAGTAGGCTTGATATGCCCCGGTTCCTTACAAAAATGGCATAAAAGCTTGCTATAATCCTTCTTCTTTCCTTAACCACTTGAGTTTTGATTCTTGAAGTGAGGAGGCTTGTAGGTCCTTAAGTTGCTCCCCGGTCTTAAGACAACATTAACTCCTTCATTTTCTTCATTATAGGAAGGTGTAGCTAGAACACTTGGGTTGTTCTTGCTTATACCCATACGAGTCTCTTCCCCACTTAGTTTAGTAATTACATCTTGAAGAGAGGGGGAAGTGAAGGTGGACAAAAGAGAAGATCGGATTTGCTCGAATTCAGGCCTAAGCCCGTTAAAAAATTAAAAAATCTATCTTCTTCCAATTGTTTATGACGAATCGCTATGGCTTCTCCACTCCACTTGTGTAACGACCCCAACTCATCCCCTTTGAAAATGCGGAATTTTTTTTTTTTTGAAAAGGGGAAGAACACCCAGCCCAGCCGACCCTGTCGGCTGGGTCCAAAAGCATACACACAGGTCCAGTTTGGACCTGTGTAGGCTGTCAAAGGTGACAGCAAAACCCACCCCACAAAAACTGGATTTTTTTTTTGAGAACACACACCTGCCCCAGCCGACCCTGTCGGCTGGGTCCAACAGCATGTACACAGGTCCAGTTTGGACCTGTGTATGCTGTCAACTTATTTTGCAAAAACTGAAATTTTCTTTTTTTTTTTAAGATATCCAGCCCAGCCGACCCTGTCGGTTGGGTCCAATACATGTACACAGGTCCAGATTGGACCTGTGCATGCTGTAAAAAACAAACAGCAAAACACCTATTTTGAAAAATCTGCCCCCTAGTATATCATATATATGTATCTATATATTTATTTTCCTGAAACAGCAAAAATACAGCCTATACGAAACGGGATAACGGTGGAAATCGAGGTCCACTGTTCCTCTAGGGATTTCCATCAAAAGATGCATGGAAAATCCCATCTTTACCCTATTTCTCATTCGTTTCAAGAAGGAGTACCCGTACCTTTTTGGAAAACAAAGGAGAATAGAGGCTGTGGAGGGCGTGTGGCTGAGCTCCGCTGTTTCCAACCTCCTCTTCTACCTCCTTCACTCTCTCTCTCTCTCTCTCTCTCTCTCTCTCTCTCTCTCTCTCTCTTCTTCTTCCTGTTTTTTTTTTCTCCAGCCAAAAGAAAGGGAAAGGGCTGCCGCCCCCCCCTTCCTTCTCCTGTATAAAGCTGGAAACTCTTTAGTGAGTTTCCAGATTCGGGTCTCCCATATTAGGGAGTTTTCAAATTCTAGACTCCTTCACTAATTAACATTTGGTTGACTATTTGACCTCCTAATCCTAAAAGGTATGGAATCCTCAATACCCTTTTTAATTAGGGAAGAGGACTAACCCTAAACCCTCTTAACTCTATTCCCGAAATTAATAAAAATCATTAATTTAATAAATATATTTTTTTGAATTTACTTATTAATAGGTATTCAAAAGTTCCCAAAATTGGTCATGTTGACCCTGGAGACTTTTTATATAATAATAACCCCAATTTAAAGCTCCTAGCTGAATTTAAAGTCATAAAAATGTTAAGCTTGGATTTTGGATCGGATCCGGATCCAAGATCCAAGATCCAAACCCATACTCATACAAGATTTGGATTAAGACTTATATTCATTCCAGATTTTTGGAGGACCTAACTAGGACCCAAATCCATAAAAATTTGGATCCTATACCTTGGATTCAATCCGATCCAATTTCGGATCCGTTCCAACAAACTGCTAAAATTTTAGAAAAACGTGAATTCTGGGCCAACCGGGACTCGGATTTGAAGAAGTAAAATACCATTGCACTCAGAATTTCAAGACGCATCCAACAATATATTACATGAATATCAAATTCCGAATTTCGCCCGAAAATAACCCGAACTTCGCTTGAATTTAAAGGTTGAATTTAAAACTCTTTGCCACACTTCGATTGGCTTGCCTAGACCCTGATGATGAGACTTGGGTCAAACCCAAACTCTAAGACCTTGGTCTAAACTCGAGCCTCAAACGATTTTCTTACCAGACTTAGCCAAATTTCACAGTTTTCATGAAGCGACTAAGGTCTGAAAACACGAGATCTTACATCCCTACCCCCTTAAAAGAATTTCGTCCTCGAAATTAGAACGTACCAAATAAAAGAGGATAGTGTTGACGCATATCCGCCTCAGGCTCCCAAGTGCATTCATCTAGCCCATGATGCTGCCAACACACCTTTACAAATGGAATCGTCCTACTGCGTAGTACCCTTTCCTGGCGTTCCACAATCTCTATCGGCTTCTCGTCCGTTGTTAAGTCGGGTTGTACCTCGATCGCCTCATAGTGAATTACGTGTGAGGGGTCAGGCACGTACTTTCTCAACATCGAGACATGAAAAACATCGTGAATCTGCGAAAACTGAGGAGGAAGGGCTACTCGATACGCAGTCTCTCCGACACGTCCAAGGACTTCGAAGGGTCCCACATACCTAGGACTCAACTTGCCTTTCTTCCCAAACCGGAAGATACTTTTCGTAGGCGAGATTCGAACAAACACGTGATCGCCTACCTCAAAACTGAGCTCTCTACGCCGCTGATCGGCATAACTCTTTTGCCTACTTTGAGCTGCAATCAACCTTTGTCGAACTAAACGTACCTGATCCGCATAGTGCTGGACGATTTCTGGAGACTCTACTGATCTTACTCCAACCTCATCCCAACAAACCGGAGATCTACACGGTCGGCCATACAGTGCCTCATACGGGGCCATACCAATACTAGCATGAAAGCTATTGTTATAAGAAAACTCTGCAAGCTTCACATGTTTGTCCCAATCACCGGCCCAATCCAAAGCGCACGCTCTCAACATGTCCTCGAGCGTCTGAATCGTTCGCTCTGACTGCCCGTCTGTCTGCGGATGGAAAGCAGTACTAAACTTCAAGGTAGTGTCAAGGGCCTTCTGAAGCTGGCACCAAAATCGAGATGTGAACCTCGGATCTCGATCTGACACTATCGAACGAGGCACTCCGTGAAGCCTAACATTCTCCTCCACGTAGAGATCGGCCAAGCTTTCCAAGCTTTGACTAATCCTGATCGGAAGAAAATAAGCACTCTTTGTCAAACGATCCACAATCACCCATATGGCATCTCGTTGTCGTCGGGTCTTAGGCAGCCCTACAATGAAGTCCATCGAGATATCATCCCACTTCCACTTTGGAATCTCAAGAGGCTGCAAAAGTCCACCCGGTCTCTGGTGTTCAATCTTCACTTGCTGGCAAGTAAGACACCGAGATACGAACTCCGCGATGTCCCGTTTCATCCCATTCCACCAATAAGTCCTTTGAAGATCTTTGAACATCTTGGTGGAACCAGGGTGAACGGAATACTTCGACCTGTGAGCTTCACTCATCAACTCTTCCCGTAATGCTTTAGGAACCCACCATTGTCTCCGAACATAATGGTTCCGCTCTCCTCCCGGCGAAACTGCGCTTCTGGTTTCTGAGCACTATCGCACAACTTTTCAAAGTCCGGATCTTCTGATTGGAGTTCCTCGATTCGATCTATGATCTCTGGTCGTGCCTGCATCCCGGCACAAAGGATGCGTTCGGAGTCGTCAGGAAAAGGTTGCCATCGCACGAACTCCTCGACCAGATTCCAACTGCGTCCAATCAAGCTAGCTGCTGTGACTGACGCCTTTCTACTAAGTGCATCAGCCACCACATTCGCCTTACCCGGATGGTAAGCGATGGAGAAGTCGTAATCCTTTAGGAATTCCAACCACCTACGTTGCCTCAAATTCAAGTCCCTCTGGGTGAAGATATATTTGAGGCTCTTGTGGTCGGACATGACCTCAAACGTTTCCCCATAAAGGTAGTGGCGCCAAATCTTCAGCGCGAACACTACTGCTGCTAATTCCAAGTCATGTGTGGGATAATTCTTCTCATGCACCTTTAACTGTCGGGAAGCGTATGCTATGACCTTTCCATGCTGCATAAGAACGCAACCCAGTCCAGTCCCCGACGCATCACTGTATACCACAAAACCACCTGTCCCGAAAGGCAATGTCAAAACCGGCGCTGTGGTCAACCTCTTCTTTAACTCTTGGAAACTGTCTTCGCAGCGAGAGGACCACTCGAACTTCACTCCTTTCTGCAACAACCGAGTCATCGGAGCAGCTATACGCGAGAAATCTTGAATGAATCGACGATAATAACCCGCCAATCCCAAGAAACTCCTAATGTCTGTCACCGTCTTCGGTTGTTCCCATGACAAAACGGCTTCCACCTTGGCTGGATCAACTTCTACACCTCTCTCGGATATCACGTGACCAAGAAACATCACCCTATCGATCCAAAACTCACACTTTGAGAATTTGGCATAAAACTGATGTTCTCTCAGTGTCTGCAGCACGAGTCACAAATGCTCTCGGTGATCTTCCACACTCTTCGAATATATCAGAATGTCATCTATGAACACGATGACAAAAGAATCCAGCCACAACCTGAAAACCCGGTTCATCAGATCCATAAATGCCGCAGGGGCATTTGTAAGTCCAAATGACATCACTAGAAATTCATAGTGCCCATATCTGGACCTGAACGCTGTCTTAGGAATATCTTCGGTTTTAATCCTCAGCTGATGATATCCTGAACGAAGATCGATTTTCGAGAACACCTGGCCCTTCTCAACTGATCAAACAAATCATCGATCCTAGGCAAAGGGTATTTGTTTTTCACCGTTACTTGATTCAACATGCGGTAGTCAATACAAAGTCGCATTGAACCATCCTTCTTCTTAACAAAGAGGACCGGGGCACCCCAAGGGGATACACTCGGTCTAATAAATCCTTTGTCAAGAAGCTCCTGCAACTGCTTTTTCAGTTCCCCTAACTCAGCAGGTGCCATGCGATACGGAGTGCGAGAAACTGGTGCTGTACAAGGCACTAGTTCGATCGAGAACTCAATTTCTCGATGCGGAGGCAAACCCGGCAAATCCTCAGGAAAAACATCCGGGAATTCGCGGACAACGTCTAACTGCTCCAAAGACGGCTCCTGACTGTCTTGAGCATAAACACTGGCCAAGAATACCATGCAACCCTTCTTGTGGTACTTGGAGACCTTCAAAGCTGACACGATCTTCACCCCATCGGTTGGTCTCGTTGAATGGCACAACAATGCAGACAATTTGGGGTGCTCCAAGATTACCTTCCTGCCCCGACACTGGAGGGTCGCATTATGCTTGGACAACCAGTCCATGCCCAAGATGACATCATAGAATATCATATCCAAAATGACCAAATCGGCCGACAACTCATGGCCTTCTATCACCACGCATACGGACGGAAAATACTTCCCGCAGGAAGAGGATGCACCCATAGGTGACATCACATCAAGAGCCCTTTCGAGGCTAGATGGAACCAAATCAAGCAACTTTGCAAACGAAGAGGAAATAAAGCTGTGTGTTGCACCCGAATCAAACATAACACGTGCAAAGTGTTCGGCAACTAAGAATATACCTTCGATCATATCAGCCTGATCATCCTGGGAGGTTGCTGTCGCTGCGTAGACCCGTCCATTGGTCTTGCGCTGACCCTGCTGCTGTTGAGGCCTCTGCTGCTGTGGTTGTTGCGGCTGTCCACCCGGAACCGCAGGCTTGTTCGGACAGAAGGGGGCAATGTGCACTGGTAGCATACCCTCTTAAACGATGGGCAAAAACCTAATGGATGATTCTTACCGCATCTGCGACATGCCGGTTGGGCCTTCCCCTGTTGTCTCCGCGGCTGAGGTCGGCCCTGTTGCGCGCCCTGCTGTCGGCCGTCCCAGGTCCGCTGCTTCTTCCCGTTCTGCACTCCCCCTCCTGTTGGAGGATTTTTCCTGGTCCCGCCTGAAGAACCTCCTCCGCTGCCACCCTTCTTCTGAAAACCACCTTTGGATCGTTCCCAGTCCTTGGTCAGTACGGTGGCCGACTCGATCGCCTCGGCCAGGGTAGAAGGACGACCCCCGAGCACACGAGTCCGTAACCCGTCCTTTAGTCCACGCACGAATCTAGCCGCCCTTGCTTTCTCATTCTTGAAGAGGTTTGGGCTATACTTCTCCCGACTCCGGAACCTAGTAGTGTATTCCACGAGACTCATGGTCCCCTGAGTCAGATCGAGGAACTTTTGTTGCATCTGCTCCTCGGCGTAAGGAGGAAAGTAGGCGTCCAGAAACTCCTCCCTGAATGTCTCCCAAGGAATCTCATCCCAATCAGCAAATTTCACCCTTCGCAAGGTGTCCCACCAGTTCTTGGCATCGCCCTTTAAGCGGTACGTGCCAAAGGGTGTCTTTCTCTCCTCAGGGACAAGTAAGACGTCAAACACCCTCTCAATCTCCTCGACCCAGCTCGCAGCAGCCTCTGGGTCTGCCTTTCCTGAAAAGGAAGGCGGGTCCAACTTCAGAAACCGCTCGAAAGAAACGCCACCTGCGTTGGGAACAATATTGACCGGAGGGTCACGAGTCGCTGACTGCGCGACTGCCTGTGCGGCCTGTGCCGCTTGGGCCGTTTGTGCAGCTTGTGCCGCCTGAAGGTTCCGAGTCGCTTGCAGCGCTTGCGCTGTCTGCGTCGCTTGAGCCGTCATAGTCTCTGTCAGGGTATGGATGACCTCCATCATGAAATCTCTTTCCTCCTGCCAGTTCGTGGGAGCAGCAGTAGAAGACGAAGCGCCTCTACGGGTATTGTGCGACATCTACAATGTACCACCTTTTTCAAATTAGACTATTATTGATACTACCCCCTTAGGGTTGATCACGAACAGTATT
Organism: Nuphar pumila; assembly: GCF_984573655.1. NCBI lineage: Eukaryota > Viridiplantae > Streptophyta > Magnoliopsida > Nymphaeales > Nymphaeaceae > Nuphar > Nuphar pumila. The sequence continues at coordinate 105,608,385 of NC_143254.1, forward strand.
CGTTCCCGAATCACATCAGACTTTTAAAGTTCACACCAAAGAACATGGAATTATAATTACCATAATCACACAGAACTTATATAAATTAAGTAAAAGTATTAAGCAACCATACCAGTGAAGAAGACTGCTCTGGAGGACGAGTCACAACTTGTTGACGCTTCAGGACAGGGCTCACATACCAATTATGAAAATTAAACACTCAAAGACGATAAAATTGCAAGTATTTGTGGTGGCTCTGATACCAAACCTGTAACGACCCCAACTCATCCCCTTTAAAAATGCGGAATTTTTTTTTTTTGAAAAGGGGAAGAACACCCAGCCCAGCCGACCCTGTCGGCTGGGTCCAAAAGCATACACACAGGTCCAGTTTGGACCTGTGTAGGCTGTCAAAGGTGACAGCAAAACCCACCCCACAAAAACTGGATTTTTTTTTTTGAGAACACACACCTGCCCCAGCCGACCCTGTCGGCTGGGTCCAACAGCATGTACACAGGTCAAGTTTGGACCTGTGTATGCTGTCAACTTATTTTGCAAAAACTGAAATTTTCTTTTTTTTTTTAAGATATCCAGCCCAGCCGACCCTGTCGGTTGGGTCCGATACATGTACACAGGTCCAAATTGGACCTGTGCATGCTGTCAAAAAACAAACAGCAAAACACCTATTTTGAAAAATCTGCCCCTAGTATATCATATATATGTATCTATATATTTATTTTCCTGAAACAGCAAAAATACAGCCTATACGAAACGGGATAACGGTGGAAATCGAGGTCCACTGTTCCTCTAGGGATTTCCATCAAAAGATGCATGGAAAATCCCATCTTTACCCTATTTCTCATTCGTTTCAAGAAGGAGTACCCGTACCTTTTTGGAAAACAAAGGAGAATAGAGGTTGTGGAGGGCGTGTGGCTGAGCTCCGCTGTTTCCAACCTCCTCTTCTACCTCCTTCACTCTCTCTCTCTCTCTCTCTCTCTCTTCTTCTTCCTGTTTTTTTTTTCTCCAGCCAAAAGAAAGGGAAAGGGCTGCCCCCCCCCTTCCTTCTCCTGTATAAAGTTGGAAACTCTTTAGTGAGTTTCCAGATTTGGGTCTCCCATATTAGGGAGTTTCCAAATTCTAGACTCCTTCACTAATTAACATTTGGTTGACTATTTGACCTCCTAATCCTAAAAGGTATGGAATCCTCAATACCCTTTTTAATTAGGGAAGAGGACTAACCCTAAACCCTCTTAACTCTATTCCCGAAATTAATAAAAATCATTAATTTAATAAATATATTTTTTTGAATTTACTTATTAGTAGGTATTCAAAAGTTCCCAAAATTGGTCATGTTGACCCTGGAGACTTTTTATATAATAATAACCCCAATTTAAAGCTCCTAGCTGAATTTAAAGTCATAAAAATGTTAAGCTTGGATTTTAGATCGGATCCGGATCCAAGATCCAAACCCATACTCATACAAGATTTGGATTAAGACTTATATTCATTCCAGATTTTTAGAGGATCTAACTAGGACCCAAATCCATAAAAATTTGGATCCTATACCTTGGATTCAATCCGATCCAATTTCGGATCCGTTCCAACAAACTGCTAAAATTTTAGAAAAAACGTGAATTCTGGGCCAACCGGGACTCGGATTTGAAGAAGTAAAATACCATTGCACTCAGAATTTCAAGACGCATCCAACAATATATTACATGAATATCAAATTCCGAATTTCGCCCGAAAATAACCCGAAATTCGCTTGAATTTCGCTTGAATTTAAAGGTTGAATTTAAAAATCTTTGCCACACTTCGATTGGCTTGCCTAGACCCTGATGATGAGACTTGGGTCAAACCCAAACTCTAAGACCTTGGTCTAAACTCGAGCCTCAAACGATTTTCTTACCAGACTTAGCCAAATTTCACAGTTTTCATGAAGCGACTAAGGTCTGAAAACACGAGATCTTACAACTTGGGTTCGAGCATACCCAGCTCATCCCAAATAGAAGAGAGTTCGGCAAAATACTCCCTTATAGTCATCTCTCCTTGATGAAGAGTTAGAGCTCTCTTTTGGAGGTAATATTTATGAGACAAGTCCTTAGAGGTGTACATCTTCTCAAGGTACTCCCACACTTGAGAAGCCTTCTTAAACTTTATAATATTGGCGTTAATTCTTGTTTCTACGGATGAGAAAATCCATGAGAGGGTTTTAAAATTCCTCATCTCCCATTCTTCATGCTTTTTGGTGTAGTCTTCAAGAGCCTTGGCTCTTTCTTCGCCTTCAATGATTTTTATTTCTCTTTTCTCCGTCAAGGTTATCTTTGGCTCCGATTTTAGAATCGAGCCTTGAACATAACCCCAAAGCCCTTTTCCTTTAATGTGAGCCTCCATGTTTCCGGCCCAGACGTGATAGTTGGACCCATTGAGTTTGAAGCCGAGAGAAAAATGAATCTTTTTCACCCATTAGAGAGGAAAGATGATGAAAAAGAATACGTATCACAAAGGATTTTTAGACCTTTCTTGATAGAAGAGTCTTCTAAAATATTGGATGAACAAGCGAATCCATTTCAATCACCAAAAAAATTGAGGGCACGCTTTTCGAGGCACCCCAAAAAGTGATAATCCACACAATATTTTTTTTTCTCCAACCTTGCTCTGATACCATGTGAAGAATCCTTGCAAACAATCAAGTTCTCAAATAACTTGATACTTCAAATACTCAATACACAAAATAAATGTACAATGTTTATAAGCTTTAAACCACAAAAGAAGTGCAATAAATGCACAATGTTTATAAGCTTTACACCAAAGAAAGTGCAATAAATGCACAATGTTTATAAGCTTAAGGAGACAACTCCTTACTGGAACACATGCATACAATGGGCTCACATAGCCCTTATTTATAAGCATACTTAAGAGACGTTGGGCTATTCCCAACAACTCTTATTAGAGACGTTGGGAATCAACCCAACATCTATCTTTTTAAAACTGTGTACACAGTCAGTGGCTGACTGTTGTACACTGTACACAGTCAGCCACTGATTGTGTACAAAAACATTATATAAAAAAAACAAAAATATGAAATGAAAAAATTACAAAAATAAGAAAAAATAAAAAGGAGGAATTACAATCATATTCAAAAGCATGAATATGCGTAAAATGTAGAAACGACTAAAATACCCCTACAACCAATACAAGAAAGAAATATATATTTTATATATACAAGTAGATGGATACATATACATATATATGAAATACATATACATATATATGAAATACATATACGTATATGTATCTTCTTTTATATATATAAAATATATATAGAAAATACATTGTCTTATAAGCGTTTTACGAATTCTTCTAAAAATACAAACAAAAAAGAAATATCATAAACCAAATTCATGCATACTTTTAGAGAAATATAACAATAATTTTTATGATCAATTTATCATTCAAGCATTTAACATAAGTATCATGCGATAACAAATATCATGTAAAACAGAATAAACATGAATGCATGAAGTAATGCAGAAGAGTAAAGATGCATGCTTCAATGCACATTCATGAATAACTTATTAAGTTATTTATCAGTTACTTTTGTATGCATGTCCCTAGTACAACAACAACAACAACAACAACAACAACTACAACTACGCCTTAATCCCAAAACAATTAGGGTCGGCGATATGAACCAATAAAGAAAATCATTATGTGTCTTCCACATGAATCCTTCTCCTCCAATCATTTCTATCCAATGCATGTCCCTAGTAAATGCACATAATTTTAGTGTGTACTTTTTCTTAAACCTACAGGTACCCAAAATGAACACAACAATTTTTGAAGCTCAAGGTAAGTTCTCAGTTGTAGTTTAATACACAATTTGTAATTTGTTACTAGGTTTCCCACTTATTCCTCGATCGATATTGTTGAGAATAAGTGGTTTTAAGTAAAGTAATTTTATAGTAAGATGCTTTTTGCAATTTTACGTTTATAATGGGGCTTTCTTGTAATTATGTTTTAAGCCTCTCTCTATTTAACATAGAGAGAGGCCCTAATAACAAGACGATGCTCTCGATTTTCTGTGCAGCTTTCTCTCTCTCTCTCTCTCTCTCTCTCTCCCTCTCTCTCTCTCTCTTCTCGTCTCCCTCTATGGCTCGGTCCATCTTCTACATGGTATCAAAGCTTGGCCGATCGTGGGAGCGTGATCGACTGTGACATTGGTATCGACTGTGACGTGGGTGCGTGATCGAGTGAGATCAAAGCACAGTCGATCGTGGAGGCTTTCTTGAGCGTGATCAAACCTCGATCCAATGTGTAGTTTTTCTAATCAGGTCAGCGATTTAAATTATTTTTTTTTTTTAAGATCTGATGACAGATCTGGGCATGCTGCTGGTCGTGGATGCCTGCTGTGGATTTTGTATCGTTGGTAGTTCCTGCCGTGATTCTGGTAACTACCCACGCTGGGAGTTTGATTGCTGTTAGGCGTGTGCTTGCTGTTGGTGATTCTACATATAGTTGGGGCCTTGTTTTTTCTTTCGTGAAGATCTTGATATCGTGGATGATTGTTGTTGGGAGTTTTCCTGCTGTTGGTGGTTCTACATATGGTTGGGGCCCTATTTTTTTTAAATTTGCGTGAGATCTTGATATCGTGGACATCGGTACAGTGTGCACTGACCCACGTCAGTTTCTGTGGGTTACTATCTTTGCCTTCTAACCTGCTGAGAATGTTTAAAAGAAATCAGTGCTTCTATCTCAGCTCGTGATACCCTGATTTTTGGGTCCTGAGTGTTTTTTTGTGGTGTCATGTCATGACTTCCTTTTTTTTTTTGTTTTGGAAACAACACTCCAACACGTAGTGGTGTTATGAAACAACTTCTACATATGCAGAAGTTCTGTTAGTCGTGATTCACTGATGTGCTGAAATTTTGTTTTCTGTTTGTGGGCTGCTGCTCACTACTGTCGTGGGGTTTGTTTTGTTTTGTTCGTGTGGGAACAGTTGCTGATTGTATTATCAGTTGGTGTGTGAGTGTAACACACGGTTATCCCTGTTTCTGATTGGAGGCTGTCTATTTGTTTTGAAATTAGAAGTATGGCTGAAACTTCGAAATGTGATTCAAAATTGGAAAATATTGGAGAATATAAGGCATTTGCCAATCCATTTTCGTACGGCTCGTCTGTTAGGTTGAATGAGACTAACTATGCCAGGTGGTCCAGAACATTTATGATGTCGGTATCTGGACATCGTCGAAAACATATCTTGTTGGAAGTGGAACCCACTGAAAAGGTGGGAAAATATGTTACCTGGGATGAAGATAATGACATAGTTATGTCATGGATTATGAATAGTGTCGAACCCCATATTGCAGATGGTTTAATTTACTATAATACAGCTAAACAGATGTGGGACAATCTCTGAGATACATACTCACAAGAGACTAATGTGAGTCTTATCCTACAAGTCGAACAAGAAATATATAATTTACAGCAGGGAGATCAAACCTTCGCCCAGTACTATGCCTCTGTAAAAGCTGCGTTTGAAAGACTTAATGCTCACAGACCCCTCTGTTGTTCGAAACAAAAGGATCATCAAGAACAAACTATGGTTGCCAGGTTTCTTACAGGTTTATCTTCAGATTTCTCTGTTGCCAAAGTCCAAATGCTGACTGGTTCAGATGTACCTACTCTTGCTGAGGCATATAATCGTCTGAGCAGACTTGCGATATCTCTTCCACATTCTCAGCCTGTGACTCAGTCATCTGCCTTGGTTGTCTCATCTGGTTATGGATGTGGAAATCTTCAGAACATCAGAGGACGAGGTCGTGGACGAGGTATGGGCGGTAGAGGAAAGCTTCAATGTACATTCTGTGGAAAATCTGGACATTTAGAAGATCGTTGCTGGGATAAGCATGGTCGACCAACCTCCTCTTCATCAAAGTCATATGCTCCTAAAGCACATGTTACTACTCTCGAGGCAACAAAGGCACAGGAAAATATCTCTGCAAGTGACAGTAGTATCACCCTCAGTCGTGCTGAGTACGATGAGCTGATAGCTCTTCGTCCTTTGAGTTCTACCTCTCCTATAGTTGGTGTTGCCTATTCAACCGGAAATCTTCTTCATCCGACTGACAGTAAGTGGATTATTGATTCTGGTGCATCCAGACATTTGTGTGGAAATTCACTTGTCTTTTCAGAACTAAAGGGTATTAAGGCCCAGCTTGGAGTCTCATTAGCCGATGGGAGCACCTCCCCGGTTGTTGGTCAGGGAAATATTTCTATATCCTCCTCATTACAGATGAAAAATGCTCTTCATGCTCCAAAATTTCCTCAAAGTTTACTTTCTTTTAGCTGCCTTGTAAAAGAACAAAAGTGTAGAGTAATATTTGATCCAATGGGTTGTCATTTTCAGGATTTGCTGACGGGGAAGAAGATTGGTGGAGGCTATGAAGAAAATGAAATTTACTACCTACATCATCCAATGGGTACTGTTCATGCTGCAGTGGAACATTCATTCAGTCCTGCTCAGTGGCATCATCGTCTTGGTCATCCTTCATTGTCAAAGCTCCGTTTGGTCTTTCCTCAGATTTCTTCCACCACATCCTTCCAGTGTGAAGCATGTCAGCTGGGCAAGCATCATCGAAGTTCGTTTCCTTCGAGTCAGAGTCAGTCTAGTAATAAAGTCTTTGAACTTCTTCATGCAGATGTATGGGGTCCTAGTAAGATTCCTACTAGGACTCAGTGTCGATACTATTTAGTTATTGTTGATGATTTCTCTAAGTTGTCATGGGTGTTTTTACTAAAGGAACGATCTGAAGTTCCCAGTATTATCAAATCTTTAATTCTTGAAATAAAAACTCAGTTTGAATCTAGTGTCAAGATTGTTCGCACTGATAATGCTCTCGAGTTTAAATCACACAATTTGTTACAGTTTTACCAAGATAATGGCATCCAACCACAAACTTCTTGTGCCTATTCATCTCAACAGAATGGGGTGGCTGAGCGAAAACATCGTCACCTACTTGATGTTGCCAGGACCATTATGATTCACTCCAATGTTCCTGCGTTATACTGGGGAGATGCAATTACAACTGCTTGCTATCTGATCAACCGCATGCCTTCCTCTTTTGTGGGTGATCAAATTCCAATTCATATCCTAAAACCCAATACCCCCCTCTTCTCCCTCTCGCCCAAAGTATTTGGATGTGTTTGTTTTGTACACAAACTTGGTCCTGACCGTGATAAATTAGCTGCTCAAGCTACAAAATGCATATTTATCGGTTATCCCAAAAATCAAAAGGGATATCGATGTTATGATCCTACTTCTCGCCGAGAGTATGTCAGTGCGGATGTATCTTTCTTGGAATCCACTCCATATTACTCTAGTACCGGTTCCCTGCTGCAGGTTGATCACACTGAATCTTGTCCATTACCTATACCTCCTTTTCCTTTGGAATCCGTGCCCTCATTCCCGAACCACACTTCATCCTCTTCCCGATTTCATAATCCTCCATTGGTATATGTGCGTAGAGTTCCACCTCCACAAGCGCCTCCATCTTCTTCTTCCCTTGATGTACGTTCTACTGACAATAGTGATCTTCATGATGATAACAGACCGATTGCTCTACGAAAGGGGATACGACAATGTACATTATATCCCATTTCTCAGTTTGTCTCCGAAGCTAGAATTGGAAATCAGATGAAATCTTTTATTTCAGCTTTATCTGCTGAAACTATTCCTTTGAACTATCAACAGGCAGAGCTTGATTCTCGATGGAAGCTAGCTATGCAAGAAGAAATGGATGCATTACTATCTCAGCATACATGGGATCTAGTTGATTCCCCAGCGGATGCTGACATTGTTGGATGTAAATGGGTATATACTATCAAATACAAATCGGATGGTTCACTTGAAAGGTACAAGGCCAGATTAGTAGCCAAAGGGTATACTCAGACATATGGTATTGATTTCTTTGAAACATTTTCTCCGGTTGCACGAATGGGTACCATTCGTCTTGTTCTCTCAGTAGCTGTTCAACATGGTTGGAGCTTGTCCCAATTAGATGTGAAAAATGCATTTCTATATGGGGACTTATCTGAGACTGTCTACATGCAACAACCTCCAGGATTCGAGGTTGAGGGGGAGTGTCAGAAGGTGTGTAGATTGAAAAAGGCGATTTATGGCTTGAAACAAAGTCCCCGTGCATGGTTTCAAAAATTGTTTGAAGTGATGTCACGTTTTGGCTTTAATAGGTCAGCAGCGGATCATACACTATTTATAAAGAAAACTAGCTCTGGCATAGTTGTTATGGTGGTATATGTGGATGACATCATTCTTACAGGCGATGATGTGAAAGCTATTGAAGCCACAAAGGCTCATCTTCAAAAACACTTTGTTACAAAAGATCTTGGTTCACTCAGGTATTTTCTGGGTATAGAAGTTGCCAGGAGCCGTGAAGGGATGGTTTTGTCTCAACGGAAGTATGTTCTTGACTTATTAAAGGAAACAGGAATGTTGGGAGCTAAACCAACAAATATTCCCATGGACCATAAAGTTCAGTTGTTTGAAGAAGGGTCAAAACTAGTTGATAGCAAAAGCTATCGCTCCCTAGTAGGGAAACTACTGTATGTAACTGTGACCAGGCCGGATATTGCTTTAGCAGTAAGTAAAGTTAGTCAGTTTATGGACAAACCAACTGAGGTACACTGGAATGCAACTATTATGATTCTCAGATATCTAAAATCTTCCCCTGGAAAGGGGTTATTGTTCAGGAAAGGTGGACCTCTAGAGATAGTGGCCTATTCTGATGCTGACTATGCAGGATCTGTAGTGGATAGAAAATCTACCATAGGATTTTGTGTGTTCTTGAGAGACAACTTGATCTTTTGGAGAAGTAAGAAACAAAATGTGGTTTCTAGGTCGAGTGCAGAATCAGAATATCGGGCTATGGCCCAAACAGCTGCTGAATTGATGTGGGTTCGTACTGTTCTTCTTGATCTTCAGGTGAAGGTTTCCTCTCCCATGACCATGATGTGCAATAACAAAGCTGCAACATATATAGCGAACAATCCTGTATTTCATGAGAGAACAAAACACATTGAAGTTGATTGTCACTATGTAAGGGATATGGTTCAAGCTGGTCATATCACTACCAAGTATCTAAAGTCGGAAGACCAAGTTGCAGATATGTTCACAAAACCTCTTGCCAGACCAAATTTCTCAAAATGTTGTGACAAGCTGAGCATGATTGATATCTATGCTCCAGCTTGAGGGGGAGTGTTGAGAATAAGTGGTTTTAAGTAAAGTAATTTTATAGTAAGATGCTTTTTGCAATTTTACGTTTATAATGGGGCTTTCTTGTAATTATGTTTTAAGCCTCTCTCTATTTAACATAGAGAGAGGCCCTAATAACAAGACGATGCTCTCGATTTTCTGTGCAGCTTTCTCTCTCTCTCTCTCTCTCTCTCTCTCTTCTCGTCTCCCTCTAGGGCTCGGTCCATCTTCTACAGATATCAAGAATCAACATCATCTATTGGAATATTAGAAATCAACATCTAATGCCGGGACATCAGAGAAATCAACATCCACTGATGACATTTTCTTGGTATACCAATAACTACAACTGTGTCAACACCACCACCCTTAGGCAAAGTGGTTGAAATCTCCCTAAAACCTTAGCCGGAAGGTAAACCACCATATCGGGTTCAGGGGCACAATCACGCACAGAGTTTTAGTATCCTCACGGTTTCCTTAAAACCGCCATTTAAGATTCTCACACTGTTGAAGGAACATCAAAGAAGAGATTAATTACACTGTTTGTCTCTTTTACCCTTTTAAATAAATTAAAGTTCTTTAAACAAGAACCGTTTTGCAAATTCACATGCAAAACCTAACTCAGGCCCTGGCCCGCCACATTTTAACAGTTCAATTAATTTTAGAAAGCCAATAATTCTAGAAACAAATTTTGCGATGCATAAAAATAACTTTGGAGCAACACATGCTCCTGACCTGCAGAGGTTCACAATTGACCACATAAGCATCTCAAGTGATATATGCATTTAATGCAAAATTCTTAGTGAACGTGCCTACACTTGTTCAAAACATGTCTATAATACACATTCAATCATACAACAAGAATGCACATAAAAATAAATTTGCATACACATGCAAATAGATGAGTGCAACACATATTGACATGATCCAATTCATGCATAAACTCTCAAACATTTATATGATCATATTTATGCAAATATCAAAACAAATTTCAGAATTTCCATGCGTATGATATGAATATTTGCAACATAAACATGTCTATAATACACATTCAATCATACAACAAGAATGCACATAAAAATAAATTTGCATACACATGCAAATAGATGAGTGCAACACATATTAACATGATCCAATTCATGCATAAACTCTCAAACATTTATATGATCATATTTATGCAAATATCAAAACAAATTTCAGAATTTCCATGCGTATGATATGAATATTTGCAACATAACAATTGAACGTATAACATGCACAATTAATATTTTACACATGTATATGGCACCTTGCAGTCCATATGATTCAAATCCAAACATAGCTACATTGTTCAAAAAAACGTAACACTGCCAATTTGGTTCATGTACAAGGCTGTGCACCATAAAATCTGATTCATTTTATATATATTTTGTATCATCTATCATCAAGACATGCGGTTAGTCTCATATCAGTGCTGTGCTAAAGCATGCAGCATGCTCTGCTGCCAAAGTGCACAACAGCTTGCTGCCAACAGTGCACAGTAGTGCTGTGCACAACACATATTGGCTGCACAAAGGGTGCAACTCGCCAAATGCATAGCAGCAAAACAACTTAAATGCATAATTGGTCAGCAAAACAGTCAATATGCATAATCAACCAAGCAGTGATTTGCATAATCAACAAAACAGTCTGTTATGCATAATTAGCACGACAGTTTGATGTATATAACAGCTAAACAGTTTAACAAGCATAACAACAAATCAAATTTTGTTATGCATAACAGCATATGAACCGATTTCTAATCAGTAACATAACAATATTAAACGACATAACAACATTAAAACATGCCCACTCAGCCTGCTAACAGCCATATTAAAAAACAGTTTTGAAAATGCGATATCATGGCTAATAACAACCCATCGAGTAGAGTCAAAACAGAAATTTTTTATGATGTGAAGTCAGACTAATGACAGTCACATATTTATAACAGCTGGCTAGAAGTAAAAATAAGTTCAAAACATTTTTAACAACAAATAGATCTCTCTCTCTCTCTCTCTCTCTCTCTATATATATATATATATTCTGATAGGCTGCTAAACAAATAAACATAAATCTGATGACAGTCACAAAGTGACGTCAAAACAGAGTTTCATGAAATCAAACTGATGACAGCCGGCCAGAATAAAATAACTTTAATAACAGTCCATGATATGGCATGCTAAATTTGATTTTCAATTCAATGAACTAGGTTTAATAACAGTCCTTGAGACAGCATGTTAAAACTGATTACTAGTCAGAAAAAAATAATAAGTGTAATAACAGTCCACCCGAAAATCAGTAGGGCACCACACACACACACACACACACACACACACACACATATATATATATATATTTAGCAAGGATTACACTCGGTAATGACAGATTTCATGCACATCCACATGAACATGAACAAAAATATCAAAAAGGATCTACCTGCATGCTTCCTTTATTATTATTTTTCTCATGTAAAAATTAAAATCATGAGTATCGACAAATCGGAAAATATATTTACATATATTTTCAGATTTGCGCACATAGGGAAATCGATTTTTCACTAAGGATTCGACCAATATATATAAATAATTGACATTACACACACACACACATATATATATATATATATTTGTATTTAATTTCAGATTTTCCTTTTTCCTCTAATATATATACATCAAACCCGATTTACACCCTTTTCTTCCCGTAAGAGTTAGAGAGAAATCCGTACCTTAGATTAGAAAAGAAAATAAACCGAAAAAATCGTCGGATTCTTGATGAGAAGAATGGATTCCTCCTTCCTCTTCTTCTTCCTTCCTCTCTTTCATGAGTTCACTCCCTTTCTCTCTCTTTAGAATGTCAATTCTAGAGAGGGGAAAATCCAGCCCCTTATATAATCTTTTCTGATTTTATTTTTCTTATTTTCTTTTTTGTTTTATCTCTAAAGGACTCCTCTAGAGGGTGACGGCCCCCTCTAGAGTTCTCTATCCCATAGAGGGTAGCTATCTCTCTAACCTCTTCTTCTTATCTCTTATTATCTTATATTTTTTTATTAATTATTTTAATTAAAGGCCTATCTAGAGGGTGACGTCCCCTCTAGAGGACCTATCTAGGTAGAGTTCTACTTCACCTTATCCAATAAATAAAATTTTGAAATTTAATTAATTATTTAATATTTAATTATTAAATTATTAATTTTAAGAATATTCCATAGGGTGTTGTCCCTCTGGAAATGCTCTCATAGTGAAATTTTCTCTTAATTTAACCTTTAAATTGAATTTAAAGTTTTAAAATTGGTTACACTTGGATTTCAGATCCAAATCCATATCCAATATCAAAATCTATATCCAAAATCCATATGAATCCCAACCTAGACCAGATCCTAGTTAATATCGTTCCTGAATTGGGTCCAAATCTATATCAATTCGGATCAAACATATCGGATCCAGCTCGATCCAATCCAAAAAAAGGTAAAAATAGAGGTTGGTCATTCTTGAAAAACACAATTTTTGGGCCAACCGTAGCCCAAATTTAGAAAAATGAAATACCAATGTTCTCAGAATTACGAGACGCATCTAACTATATACTTACCTGATTTTTGCCTCTGAAATTTTGTTTAAGTTTAACCTGAATTTCACTTGAATTTAAAGGTTAAAAAAGAAAAGTTTTACAAATATTAATCATCTCATTTTGGTCTTGTCAGTGGGCCCTGGGCCACACCCAGACCCAGCTGACGTCACCTACATTTGAGGATATTTTTCATGATTTTTATCACATTTCATAAAACACTTAGCCAAAATTTCGCAGCTTTCAAATTTAAAATCATGGAAAAACACACGATCTTACACTTTATAAGTTAGGTGTTTGGTTTACCTGATATAGGCTAGACCCCAGGTCGGAGCCCCTTACAAATCTGGAGATTTCAATTGGAATGTATATAAATATTCCAGAAGTATCAATGATTTCAACATTCTAAACGTAGGCAAAATTGTAGTATTTGGAACAGTTGTAAATTTTGGCTTGAGTGAGGTGCAATTGGAGATTTTCATGTCTTACATTAAGATGCAACTCAGGGTTTTAAATTGTACAACTGCTGTTATCAATGAAGCCTGAAAAAGGATGTATTTTTTATGGGAGTTTATCCATCTTAAATATGGCTCGTCACAATCATTGGGAGCACTCTGATGAGTTTGATGAAACTGTGCCTCTCCTTTTGAGGAAATTGTCTCTTTGAGGAAACAGTATTCGTCTTATGTTGCTTTCGTATGTCAATTATCCATTAACTGTTTATTCTTTCTGCAGATGTGTTTTTCTAAGCTGCAGCTTCATAAGCGGTGGGACACCATTAGGGTGGATCCTGTGCTTTTGTTAGTCATACAAAAATTAACACCTGCAAATTTCCTATTATATTTGATGATGATGATGTGGGGAACATAAATTGGGGAAGAAGAAAGTGGTTATTAATCTTTGACATCAAGTATTATTAACCAACAATATCAACTTTTTTCTGAGTAAAGGTGAAACATTTTTCATATTTTGGATTGAAACTGCATAAATATTGTATAACTCATGGTTTCCAGTCGAGGAAGCGGGAGCGGGAAGCAAGGCACTTTCAAAATTTTAAGAAGCGAGGGACGACTTAGAAGCGAATCAAGAATCGTCTCGGAAGCGAACCGGAAGCGAGGGGGAAGCGAAAAAGAGAAAAAAATAAAAATAAAAATAAAAATACAAAAAAAATGAAAAAACAGTCTAGTGAAAGTAATCACTTTTTTCACATCAGATTCCATTTGATAAAACATTGTTTTGACAGCTAGTGAATTGTGTATAATGGTTATTTTGTTTGCTTGGTGGCACATATCTTAGTTGTGAATATTCCCGTTTGATTTGTGTTTTCAACCTTTAGATGATATACCCTACTGCCTCTATGCCTGTTTCTGGCTACTGTCATGGAATTTTTTGTTTGTTGATTATTTGGTGGTACTTGATTCACATGATGGTCGAAGAACTTACTGTTCAGTGTGTATTACGATAGTTGATACAGGCAAACTACCACTGATATATGTGATAATAGCCCTGATATCTCTCTTTCTTTTATTATTCACTTTGTTATACTTTTTATTATTGGTTACAGCTGAATGTCACACAGATCCCACTTTTGATCTCACAATGCCCAATCTCTGATGGTGTATGCTGTCTAAAGGTCTTTAACAGAGTGTAATCCTATAGTCTCTCTCTCTAACTATATATATATATATGTGTGTGTGTGTGTGTGTGTGTGTGTGTGTGTGTGTGTGTGTAATGTTTCTCCATAGCTTTTTTTTCTTTTTCTTTTCCACGATAGTGAGACAGTGACTACCATCTGAAGTATTATGGTTAGTTTTGAGGTGATTGCTTACATAGTAAAAATCAAATGGGTGTCTTGCTGCCAAAAAGGTGGTGCTGATCTTCTTGCAAGAAGCTCAGGCATGGCTTCATCCCCTTTCATTTAATAAACAAGCTCAATAAGCTCAAGCTTGAGCCTGGTTCATTAAACTTGTTTGGAGTAAATTAGTCTATAAAGCGTTTTGAATCATAGTGCAAGGACATTTCGTTTTAAATGAGAGATGACAGGTTCCAATCTCATTTCCTCTACCTTATCAAGTAATATGTTACATCTGGCTTGGCTCTGCTCAAGCTTACTGGAAGTGAGCTTGAGCTTGATTTATTATAAAAAATAAAAAAAGGGAAAAGCGAGGGGGAAGTGCGTTTCCCATAAATGGGAAGCGTGATTCCCATAAAAGGGAAACGCGCTTGCCAAAAAAGTTTGGCGCTTCCCAGCGTGTTTCGGAAGCACGGCGTTTTGTGCTTCCGAAACGCGTTTCGGGGAAGCACGCTTCCCCACTTGCCTAGGCGTTTCCGGTAACTCTGGTATAACTACAGGAGAATACTGTCTTTTTATTCTCAATTGCTTCTTTTTGTCAATTTGCTAAATTGTTGCATAAGTAAAGTTGCTTCTTTTGGTCAATTTGCTAAATTGTTGCAGAAGTAAAATTGCTTCTTTTAGTCGTATCCTATTTAGGAATATTAGTGGAACCTTCCTGTGCATCATTTATATTTATATATGAATCTCAAGTGCTATAATAGCATTGACAGAACTTTGGGAAAAAATGGATGAAGCCTGCCAGTTGTGTAACTGGTGATTATTTTCATTAGCTCTGATGTATTTGTATAACTTGGCTGCAGTTTCGGGACTTCATTTCATATTTAAAACGGAGAGAATGTGCTGGAGTGATCAAGATTCCAGCTGGAACAGCCATGTGGGCAAGATTGCTCTTCATTCTTCCTCACTCCCTTGACATGTGCACGATGCTTGCCATCAACCCAGAACCTGTTGAATGCCTCATTGCTCTGGTCCTACCTAAGGAAACCAACTTCGACTGGGTATGATCCTCAGCCTATATGCATAATAAGCTTATGATACGAGACAGAAAATTCTGTATCTGTATGCTGTCATCTTCTTGAGTTATGCTTCACCCAGTTTTGGTAAACTTGGTCTCTGAATTTTGTGTTATAGATAGCCATAATTTAGTTTCAGTGTTTATTGTTTGTATGTTTTTTGTTGTAATTACCTTTTCCAAGGGGCAACATAGTGTTAACAGAAATTTAGAAATGTAAATGTGAAGGAGAAAAATGTTCTTTGAGCTGCAATCGATTGTCATTCTTTTGATCTTATAGTGACCAAGCTATTTACTTTCCCCTCTCTTAAGCAAGCTGGTGAAAATTCCTGGTATGATTGAAACCTGAGACGTGATTGCTGATATGGTGCAACTCTACTGATCCTGCTACACGCTTTAACTAGATCAAGGTGTCCTTAATCCTTGACCATGAACACACAAATGGAATACCTGCGAGTGAAGGCCTCACGAAAATTTTCCACATTATTGCATCAGATTGTGCTTGCAACATGAACTTTCTAAATAATGAAATCATATATTAATCCAATGACTTCCCAAAAGCTTTCCATGAGAAACCATTGAGTAGAACAACAGAGATAGCTCGGAAATCAAACATCATGTCATATTTGTATGCCATCAAGTGGTTCATAATATAATAAGATCATATCTGGAGGGTCAGGCGTAGCAAACGTTATATATATAGATAGAGTGTGAGAGAGCGAGAGAGAGTTAATAAGTCAACCCCATTTATTTTGTAACTTTGGAATCTGCCCACCATCACTCACGCCTCCCTCATTTAGTTTTCAAAAAGGTGCTAATAATGGTCAAAATTAATGCCGCCTCCACCTCATTCATTTACTTTTTGGGAGCCGTTTTAGATGTCAAGCCATACAAAATTGGAACCTCATATAAACCGTTGGTTTGGAAATAATTTAATGGTATAAATTAAGGAGTTGGAGCTTCGGATCATTAGATTCATTACCAATATATATAGCTTTGCAACCCTTAAGTGTGCAGTTACTTATGGGACTCTGCTGGCCATCCATCGCAGACTGCAGACATGATGGATGACAAAAAAATGTGAAAAGAAGCTGACACATTTTTTTTCGCGTTTTAGACCCTTAAGCGATGGTTTTGACCGTTGTTAAAGGTTCCAATGGAAAATGAGACATTTAACTGTGGTCAAAATACTTTCATACCTCAGTTTTCCGCTGGGGCCTTTAATGATAGTATTTTGACCACAGCCAAAGGTTCCATTGGGACCTTTAACGATGGTCAAAATTGTCACTAAAGGGTCTAAAACACGAAAAAATGTGTTTGTGTCTTTCACATGTTTTGGCCATCCATCAAGGCCGCGATGGATGGCTACTGTGTTTGCACTGGTAGCTGTGCACCTAAGGGCTGCACAACTCTCTCTCTCTCTCTCTCTCTCTCTCTCTATATATATATATATATATATATATATATATATATATAGTAATGATATGTTGCCCTTGGAACACCTACTCTCTTATCCAATGGCTGTGATGCATGTAGGAATGTGGTTGCTCCCACTTTAAATACGAAAAATGGTTTTATTGTACAACAAAAATAATGCCTTCTTCAAAAAACCTTCTAATTTTTAAAAAAATTGCCCAATGTTCAAAATCACAAATGACCAGCTTTAAAAATATTATTTTGCCCTTCACACAACAGACCTCTTGAGGTTCACGCAATATATCGGTTCCCTTGTCGGCTATCACAAACACTCACTTAAATGTAGATTCACACAAAATTTTTTGTAGACCTCATGAAGTTTGCATAAGCAAATTTGTAAAATTTCCGCTAAACTGAAACATGAAAATTTCACAAATATCATACTAAATTTGCATATATAACATGAAATTCATAAGATATAGTGTGGATATCATGTTAATATATCTTAACATTACAAATATTATACTAAATTACAGGATATAGTGCAAACTTCTTATGATCCTCAAAAAGTCATAAAATTAGGTACTAACTTCACAAATCATGTCATTGTGAATATGCTTGTTTGCATATTTCCTTACGAACATTAAATGTAAAATTTTTTATTATATAAAACTCATTGTCGCACCCCGAGGTCATTTTTGCATAAAAAAGTTAACCAATTATCCCCAACGTGCTTCTCTTGACAATAATTTTCTATGTCTATTTTCAGCAAATCATTGATAACACTTCACCAATAAAAAATAAAAAACCCAGACATTTTTCCAGTAAGCACATCTTTAATAGATGAACCTGCTATTTTTTTGAAATTGCGGCTTGAATCAGTTACTTTTTTGAAACATTGGCATGAGTTAGTATGTTGTGTAAGAATTGCATGGTTTTTGAGTTATCTTTGAATTTTTAATAGTGTATTCCATTTTTTTCTTTGATTAAATCATTTGTGTGGGAGTGTCTGTGTGATTATATGTTGTGTATCTTGTATTATAAATATTATTAAGGAAAACACTTTGTTTATTTTGGTTGTTTCCTTAATGATTCAAGTTTTTTTTATATGCTACTATGTTTGTTTTTTGCAATATTTTTTCAATAGCCTATGCTCTATCTTTGTTGCCTGTCTGTTTATCTATATTCTTTGTATTGTTATGGTAGAAAATTCAGAATTTGTTTAATATGACGACTAAGAATATTGACTTGAAGGGGGCCATACCCACAACAATCGATAGTTTTAGAACACAATAAAAAATGCAAAAGAGGAAAAATTACCTATTGGGCGATAGTTTGTATTATAATGTATGGAATAAGGCTTGACACATGAGTAGAGACAAAATCTGCTTCATTGCCAAAAGTCGGGGTGTTTGACCTTTTTTTTATAGAAAATTCAACATCGATAAATTAAGACCCAAACTTTTACGCTCAAACTCACATCTAACACCTTTAATACCAGCCAAACAACAACAAATACTTCAAGTGTAGCCCAAATCTAAGGATTAAAGTAAAAAAAAATGTTGACAAGTATGTGATTACATTGATGTATCTCATCCCAGGAGCATCTAAGGAGGGTAGGGAGACTCAGTGGTGAAGAAATTTCACCCATTGTCTTATTATAAAGTTGTTACTAACCTCAATCTCGGGATAAAAGAAGTTGAAGATGCGACCACCTGCAGTTACAATGACAAGATGAAGACAATATCTCAACAATGAGAAAATGTGAACCTTAAAGTTGAGGTTAATGTGGTGGGTCCTCAAGAATTGGAGGTGAGTGAGGGTCTTGAGAAAGTGGTGGTTGGTAGATCAGAGCCAAAGATTATAGTTCTAAGTTTAACACTACACCTTATAAACTTTATAAATGTAGAAAACTAGATTTAAATTATTTAAAAGTTTGAGGTTGTATTGGTTATGTAAAGCTTATTGAACCAAAATTAATTAAACTTTGTCCAAAAACTAGAACGTGTTTTCATTGGATATTCTCAAAATAATATATATAAATTTATAAATATTGAAACTAAAGTGATTTTAGAATCTATCTAAGCAAAATTTAATGAAAATTTAACTTTAAAATCACTTTATGCTCCAAAAAGACATTGAAAATAATTCAAGAAAAATAATTTGTGAACTTGAAAATCTTAAAATTTGAAAAAGTAAAAGTTCTAGAAAACTAAAAGATTTTGGTCCTGATTTTTATCTATATATGATAGATAGTGACTCTTCTTATTTTTTGGAAGCTATGACCTCTTCAGATGCCCCTTCTTGGAAAAATGTTATAGAGTGAATTAGATTCTATTATAAAAATTAAAACTTTGATTTTGGTTGATTTACCCTTTGGTTTTAAATCCTTGAGATGCAAATAGATTTTCAAAAGAAAACTTTGAACTGATGGTGCTATTGAAAGGTTTAAAGCTAGACTTGTAGTTAAAGGTTTCAAACCTAAATTTGATTATTTTGACACCAATGCTTTTGTAAGTAGAATTATATCTATTAGAATTACGATTGCTTTGGCATCAATTCACAATCTTGAAATTCATCAAATTGATGTTAAAACTGTTTTTTTAAATGATATCTTACAAAATAAAATTTATATGAAACAACCTGAAAGATATATAACACTAGGTTTAGAAAAGAAAGTTTGCAAACTGTTAAGGTCCTTGTATGGTTTAAAATAATCACCTAAACAATGACATGATAAATTTGATAAAGTAATCATTTCATGTTGATTTAAAATTCAACGCTTTGATAAATGCATATATAACAAAGTAGAAAGTAGTCATGTTATAATTATTTATCTTTATGTGAATGACATGCTAATCATTAGCAATAATGTAAAATGCATAAATAATACCAAAAGTTTTCTTTCATCTAAATTTGACATGAAAGATACAAGTTTAGTTGATGTTATACCTGATATTAAATTAATTAGACATAAGAATAATTATGCATTAACTCAATTCTAGACATGAGAATGATTATGCATTAATTCAATCCTACTACATTGAGAAAATTTTAAGAAAATATAATCATTATGATTGTAAGCCTGTTGCTATTCTATTTGATCATAGTATTAAGCTATCAATTAACGTTGAAAGAAGTATATCTCAATTAGAGTATGCAAGTATTATTGACAACCTCATGTATGTTATGAATGAAACTAGATCAGACATAACTTGTAGTATGAACAAGTTGAGCCGATATACTAGTAATCCAAGATGAACATTGAGATGCTATATATCAAGTCCTAAAGTACTTAAGAGGAACTCTAGATTGTGGAATATTCTATGAGGAAAAACTCGTTTTACTTGAAGGGTACAATGATGCAAACTGAAATTTTGATTTCAATGAATCATTATCCACAAGTGGTTCGATATTTACCCTTTAATCTGGAGCAATTCTTTTGAGATCCAAGAAGCAAACTGTAATAACCCAATTTATAATGAAAACATAGTTGATAGCACTAGCATTAACTAGTATGGAAGCTGAGAGACTAAAAAATATTTAATGAAGATACCATTAGGAGATAAACTTGTACCCCTGATAGCTGTGTGTTGCGATAATAAAACAATTATATACAAAGCAAAAAATAATATTTATGATAGAAAATCTAGATATATTAGTTTAAAACAAAATTATGTGAATAATTTACTCAATCAAAGAGTAATATCAATTGAATATTTAAAATCATGCCAAAAATTATCGAATCCATTGACAAAGAAACTTTCTTGAGAAATTATCTTCAAGACATCGAGGAGTATGAGGTTAAAGTCTATAAAAGCAATCATTGTTGATGAAAACCCATTCATATAATAAAGGTTAAACAATGTCTATTGGTTCAATGGAAAGAACAAGTCTCTAAGTGATTGGATGAAACACTTAATATTTTTTTATTCTTGATGTTAAGTGCTCGAAACTTATGTATGGAGGTTGAGTTTAAATTGAACTCTTAATAAGATTCATAGACCATATAGTTGGGGTGTTTGAAACAGGTTTACACCCTTGATGAACTTACCTATATGAGTGTGAATGTGAGATCACCTTTTATGAGACTTAGACTTTGTCTCTAGAGCACTCATGAAACTGAAAAACAACACATGACTCTTAATGTACGATTTTTATATATTAGTATAACACTTTAACCATCTTAAGTGAAAGTATGTGTTACAATATTTGAAAAGTTAATTAGAATTCTCAATTCAAGACTAACGCTATTGGGGTATCAAACTGACTAAGACTAAGTAGCACTAATATGAAGGTTCAAACCCAAAATGTAGATTCAATTATGCATTGAATCTTCATAAACAGTTTTTTGAGTCCTCTTAGTTTTGTTTCACATGTGGAATTATTGGATTTGATTCAAAACTATTTTTTAAGTTTATTACGATTTTTTCTATTTATTAAGTTTATGGGTTTGTAGTCTTTCCTATAAGTTTAGTCTCATATTGAAAGTTGTAAGAACTTTTTGTGTCCTTACATAGAGTTGTGGTGCCTTAAAAGGTAAGGCCCTCATGGGTATTAGATCTTGGGCTTTTGCATCTTTTTATTCTTGGACCTTGGCTCTTTGATCTTGATTTTGACTATTGATTCATGACCTTTGACCTTAGACTTTAGACTTTAGATTTGGATCTTGAACCTTGAGTTTAGGTTTGAGTTTGGTATTTGAACTATCTTTTTAGTACTTGAGAAATTTAATCCCTAAGTCTAAAACCGACCTTTAACCAAGCCTTAAAACTATCATTAACCTTGCAATTATTTCTATTCAAATCTTACTCAATATTTTTGCATGGGCTTTAATGGTTTTGACGGCCCACGAAACACCCTCTTATTTGACTATTGACCCAGTTTTGGACATACTTGACCTTTTTTGAGTTATTTTGGACCCTTCTTTTGCTCTTTTGGTCTATTTTTGGCAACCATCTTGGGCTAGCCATTTGGGCACTTATGGTTGGCCGTTTGGCTAGCCTAGGCCCATTAAGGTTTATCGTTTTGGGCCTCTTAAAAGCCCCTTATGGTGGCCTAGAGGCTTCGACCTATATAAACCCCATACCTCTCTCATTTTTCTCATCACTCACCACTCTCCTCTCTCTCTCAAGCTCTCCTCCTCTGCCATGAACTCTAGTCTCTCTCCTTTTTTTATTTTAGAGTTTTTGTTTGGATCCAAATTCGATTACAGTCCGGATCCATAATTAAGATCTAGATCTGGTTATTGTTTAGATTCAATTTGTTTATTGTCAAAATCCATACCCACTTATATACAAGATTCATACTTATATTTAAACCCAAGATTCATACTCATATCTAAACCCAAGATTTATACCTAATTCGAGTATGAATCTTCTTATTGTAGTTAAGAGGCATTTTAAAGTGGTTCGTGTTGGGGTTATCAAGCTCACTTGGTGCAGTGCATGGATTGATTTTTTGTAAGAAGGCGAAAACTCAGTTGTATACTAAGAGCATAATTGCACGAGTACTCATTACATTGAACACTTGATCATAAGGTAATTATCACTTGAAAGATAGCGCGTGTAGATTCACTTGAAAGATAGTGTGTCGACTCAAAAATTTGAAATTGTTTTAAAAATGGGGCACGAGGACATGATTTATTAATTTTTTAATTAATAAAAAGCAAATTTTTGAATATTTTAACACTAAAATAGATTTTTATTTAAATAACATTAAAATGTAATAACATATTATTTAAAAAATATTAAAATAATGTTGTATGTGTCATGTCCGTGTATCCCAGGGACACGCAGCCAAATGTCGATTTTTTTTGGAAAAAAAGATGCAAAGACAATGGGAATTTTTTATTTTTTAATCGTTTCAAAACTTTTTAATATTTTAGTATTAAAAAATATTAAAAAGTAATAAAATTATGCAATGTATTAAAATAATAGTTATACGTGTCTGCCTCTGTATCAATGGCACCAATGACACGTGGTCGAAATGGCGTGTTCCTAGGACACAACTCCTAAATGGCTAACAAAGGCCAATGAGCCTGGGCTGGTTTTGGCTCGATAGTGTTAGGGTGGACTCTTGGACTTAGCTTAGTCCAACAACTTTGAAGGACTCAAGTCTTAAAGACTGTAACTGAACCATTTGAATCCATGCCAAGTGTGTTCATGCATTGTTTTTATAGGGTGACTTCAAAAAGACTTGATCTTGCTTGGATCATATCCTGGCTGTGGGTTTGAGGACTTTGACTTAACCAAAATATCAATCTTAAGCCTGTTTGACCATCCTCCTTAGGGAGACAGATAAACATGATTTATGTTGACCTTTGCTTCAAATGCATGAGGTGGGCTTCATGTGCTTTAAAGAAAAAATTTGACAATATCACGTAATTGTGTTTTGTTAACCTGCTGATTTTTGTGAACTACAAGCTTTAAGATTGAGCATGATGTTAATTTGGATGTGTACTTCTGATGATAAATGTTTTCATAGAACATGTGAGCTAGTATGCCCAAATAAAAATCAAATGGCCTTTTCTAAAAGTTAAGGTTTTCTAGCATCCTCATACTTTGCTTTTTGGCATCGAGAGGGAAGGATTTGCCAAATGATGGGCATCCAACATGCTTGGTCAAGCTTTGTTGCATTCCATTGTTGGCAAATCTATAAAAAAGAGAGGCATGGAAAAGTTTTGTGTCGGTGTACTAATTGGAAAAACAAAAAGAAAACATTGAAGAAATTTGTTCAATAATAAGAACAAAAATTGATTATATTGCATGAAAAAACACTACAAGAAAGATGAGGATTAGCGAGGGACACTATCCATCGCTAATCCATCTCTAATCCATTGCTAAACAGTTTAGCGATGAATTGGCAACAGATTAACGATGGATAACGTTCGGCGCATAATCCTAGTCGCTAATTAGCGATAGAACTTATATGTCGCTACGTTCGTCGCTAATTTGCGACAGATTAGTGACAGACATGATCTGTCGCGAGTACATCATTATTTTAAATTAGCGACAAATATTATCTGTCATGAGTTCGTCGCTATTTTAAATTAGTGATGGATAATATCCGTCGCTAATTTAAAATAAAAAATAAAAAATGCTCCCTGTCGGGCGGTATTCCGACAACAATAGGCCAGACTTGTACCACACCACACATGCATTGCACTCGAGCGGCCCGGCCCGCCACTGCGGGGTCTTTTGCACAGAACCGACATGCTCTCCAGCGTGCTCTCTAGCACGCTCTCCGGCTGAGGCGACGATCAGCAAGGTGATCGTCCAGATGACACACAGCTTCAGTCCGCCGTTCATGTAAAATGACTCCGGGATGCCTCCTTGGTCCTCAGAGCCACAATTGGGGTCTCTCTCAGCTTTAATGGTAGGATCAATGGGGAGATCATAGCCAACAGTGAGCCACCGACAGAAGGAGGGGGCAACGAGGATGGCGCAACTCTCGAGTGAGCTTCCGAACTCGGTCTTCCACTTGAGGAGGGCGTTGCCGTCGACACCGTCGATGCCGAGCTTTCCACCAGGGAGTTCGATGCAGAGTCGACGAAGCTCCTTGAAGGAGCGGAGGACCTCGCAGGGGGAGTGGTGGGAGACGGTGTAAATCAAAAAAATTTGAATGAGGAGAGAGAGAAAATTGTACGCCTCAGATGAGGTGGTTTAAATAAAAAATTAGCGAGGGAATTTTTCCGTTGCTAATCCGTCGCTAATTAGCGACAGATTAGCTACATAAAAACTCCCTCACTAATTAGCGACAGATTAGCTATTGAATAATTCCCTCACTAATTACCATTTTTTCTTGTAGTGTTTGGCGATGGAAAACTTTCGTCGCTCATTAGCGACAAAATTACGAGGAAGATATTTTCATCACTAATTTTGCAAATATTTTAAATGTTAGGGACAAATAGTTTTCTCTCGCTAATTTGTCGCACATTTGCGACGAAAAAAATCTGTCGCAAATGTTTGTCGCTATTCCATGTTTTTCTTGTAGTGAATATGACCTGTTTTCATAAATGCCCTTTAATTTTAACTATTCTCGATGTCCAAAATCATAAATACTCAACTTCATTATAACCTTTTTAACCCTTGCATATGTGAAACTGGCGAACATCGTGCGATATATCGCTCTGCTCTTTGGGTAACACAAACAACCATTTAAAAGAAGTTTCATACATTTTTTCTTGTGGACATCATGAAGGTCACATAAAATTTATGGGAGAACTTCCTGTTAATCTCGAACTTTGGAACATCACACATGTCACGAAGTTTGCAAATAATTTTATCTGCCAACTTTGCTCAAACTTCGAAACATCACACATATTTCACAAAGTTCGCACATATTTCACTAAGTTCTCAAATAATTTATGTGTGAACTTTGCTCAAACTTCGGAACATCATACATATTTCACTAAGTTTGAACATATTTCATGAAGTTCACAGATAATTTATGTGCGAACGTCGTGATTATAAAAATCGAAACACCACAACCCAAAATCTTTTTGTAGAATTTTTTAGGGTTATCTGTAGTCCCCAACTTGCTTCTCGATGGTGACTTTTTTGGCAACTATTTCGGTAGGACTTCATCCTCAAGTATTCTGAAATCTTCGACGACATTTTTTTTAAGTAAGCATATATTTAACTGCTGAACCAATTTTTTTAAACATATTTTTTTTTCATTTGTTTCGATGATTCGTATGCTTCTATTCCATTATCTAGTTTTGTTATTTATATTTTGTGGATCTCATACAATAAACATGGTATGTTGGCACAACGATTTTTTTTGTTTCCTTAACGTTTTGGGTTTTTCGTTGACATATATCTGTTGCACGTCTGTTTACCTATATTCCATGTCTTGATATTATAGAAAATTCTCAATTTATTTAATACAATATGAAAACTGAGAGGATTATGTGAGAGGGTTCTACACTCGGATAATCTTTTACTGTTAGTGCACAAAAAAAATATAAATTGACTCATGAATGGCACTATGAAACAAACAGCTTGCTTGATGCATGGATAGAGAAGGAGCTACATCCAATGTCAAGAGTTTGGGTATCTGACAATTTTCATGGAAGAAAACACCAATTGTAAACTAAAAAAATGGTGCTCAAACACTAAGCAGGAAATGAAAAGCAAGTTGGCCAAACAACAGCTAGTTGTTTCACAGTGGTCAATATTTAAGATAGAATGTGTAGAAAAAGTTGAAGAGTTTGTGACCACAATCTTATCACTCATCCCAAAAATATGTAATGAGCAGGAGGGTCACTCAGTGGTAAAGAAGAGTGGCCCATTAGCTCGCTCTGATGTTGTTGCAGACCTGAATGCCCAAATAGATAAGGTTGTAGATGTGGTTAGCTACTATGATAGTGGAGAGATTAGGATGGTGGTGCCTCACCAAGTGGATGATGAGAAACCCAAGGTTGAGTTTCAGGAAGTAGATGTATCTCAAGGTCCCATGGTTATTTTGGATGCTGACGATGATGATCAGGCTAAGATGAAAAGTGCACTAAATGATCGTAAGAGGGATTAACCTCATGAGTCAGAGCATCTGATCCTAGATGAGAAAGTGCAAGCTCCAAAGAATATGTTGCAGTGAGGAACAAGGTCTGGTGCTCTTGGACATGTATCAATTATATATTTATCTTCTAATTTGATTCAATGTTTAAAATGTTATATGTATATATTTGTGTGTGTGTGAATCATGAATTATTATTTTCTCGTTGATTCATGTATATGTGAAACATGTTAGAATAACTAGTTTGATTTTTGCAGTACAATATATAAACTGCTATATATATTCCGTAAAATGATTCATTTGGATGATTCTAATAAAATCAATTATGATTGCAGGTTCCACAACCAAAATATTCAAAAGATTTATTGTCTCACTTTCAATGGTTCTACTAGTTCTAAGCATACCAATGGTAGATAAAACTAATAGAGGAAGAAAATGAGTGACTACATGGGATGCATTTTTGATATTTTTTTTGAGATCACACCATGAAAGATTGGTCGACCCCTCTTAGAGTCCGTTGTGTAGTTTTGAAATCTGGCAACCAACACATTCCATTTCAAAGATTTTGGAATGTCCATCATGTTGAAGGACGTAGTGAGAGCATTTTTACTCTGCTTCTTTGGGACATGTGTTTTTATTGACACCGATGGAAATTCGATCTATGCATTATACATGCAGTTTTTACAAGACTTGGATCACATCGATAAATATGCATGAGGAGCAGTCTCACTTGCATACTTGTATGCAAGTTTGAGTAGCGCAAGGAGTGAAAGGAAAAGTACAACTGGGATGTTGGTGTTGTTGAAAATATTTATTTCTGTGTATTAATCAAACATTATTTTAAATTGTTGATTACTATATTGTGTATTAATCCTAGCAGGTTTGGATATGGGAGTACATAACAATTACAAGGCCTCTAATGCATGATTATATACATGAATTTTCACATGTTGCAATATTTTGTTGATCACGTAGCGAAGAGATGACTGGTCGAAGATTGATGAGTTATCACTTATCACGTGGCCAAATTATAAAATTATTGTGCAAGCCGAGTAGGGTAGATGTAAGTTTTGTTGATGATTTTTTCTACTTTTTGAAACATAATGTGATATATGACTAACCATGATTTTTTTAAGCTTATGTAGGTAAAGTGATGCCTCTATGAAAATGTGATGGTAGAGGAGGAGAATGCCAATGTCATTGAGGGGGCGAAGGACATCGTGATGACATACATTTGGTTGCATAACATGAATGAAGTTTAACATTAAATGGCCAGGCAAGTCGCCCAATAATTTAAGTTTGCTTAGCAACCCTGTCTCCTTTGCACAATATCCAAATTTGTTTCATTGCAAACGAAGGATCAGACGAAACGTTAACTCACTTTATTCCTGATCGAAATTGAAGAGTGTCACAATGATAAAAAATACATCGATTTATTATCTATGGTATATGTGACCGATGATGAGGATGTACCTGATGTATCTCAGTAGGTTTCAGCCAATCCCTTCGCAAAGAGCGCCATTGAGGAGAAAGAAAATGATGTGAAGCAGAGAAAGACTGATTCTATAGTGGATTCTTAGTTAACTCTTACACTAGAAGAAATCAGCATGATGAAGGAGATGTTACAAACTCAATCTAGCCTTTGCAAAAATGCAAATAAGGTCAACGAGGAACTACAAGCACATATAAGGTATCTACAACAACAATGATTATGGATTTTTTTATTGTTTTATATTTTTTAGTGTAAATTATATGTTTCTATACAAACAATATTGATATTCATGTATTATTTATATAAATTCACAATTTGATATGATCTATAAATTCTATGATATGTTAAATGTTTTATAAATTCAAAGTTTATTCTGTAAATGATATATGCTTTTGAGTAGGTTTTGATTTTGCATAAATTCAAATTCTAAATATAAATTAAGAGTTGATTTTATTATATATATATATATTCGTACTTTTAATGATATGTTCTATAAATATATTGAATATTCTATAAATTTTGAGCAGTTTTGTTTCTATTTTCTTAGTTTTGATTATAAAAAAATGAAGTTTGCAACAAATTTATGTGAAATCAGGAAGTCTACAACAAAATATATATGAAATAAGAAGTCTACAAACAAATATATGTGAAATTAGGAAGTCCGCAAACAAATTTATTGCAAATAGAACAAGTCCACAAACAAAATATATGTTGTTACGAACTTTGTTCTATTCATGATAAAGTTGTTTGCAGACTTTCTAATTTCGCATATATTTGTTTACAGACTTCTTGTTTTTTCATATATTTTGTTGCAAACTTTTTTTATTTGAGACAAATTTATTGTGGACTTCCTGATTTTGCATATATTTGTTGCAGACTTTCTGATTTTACATAAATTTATTACGGACTTCATTTTTTCAGAATCAAAACTTAGAATATAGAAACAAAATTGCTAAGAATTTATACAATATCTACCATATTTTTAGAACATATCATCAAATTTGTGAATAGATATTAACATATTTGAATTATAGATCATATCAAATTAAAATTCATGTAAAATCAACTATGAAATTTACAGACTATTAATACAAATTACAGTTCTTCATTATCAATTCAAAATAACAACGATGCTAGTGTCCACAACCTAGCTTTCGTGACCTCACGAATGGGTACCTCACTTTTCATATCATCTTCATTCTATTGCAGTGCCTCATTGATTGTACCATCTCCGTTCTATTGCGGTACCTCAGTATTCTTTAGGTGTTGATAGAATTTTATCATACGTCGTTGAGACTCTCATGATTTTATAAGAAAAAGGCTAGTTGTAGATTATATCTTAGAGAAATAAAGACAACATGGCATATAAACACATACATGTGTGAACTTCAATGCCTAGTTTTTAGATATATACTTCATTTACGTGAGGACGAATATACCTCAATCAATCTTGTAACAGTCATATACAAAGTCAAGAACAACACACAATAAAAGTTAACAGATATGAAAAGAAATTACATATTTTTTCTGCTGAGGAATATCATCCATGACCTCAACTGTCCAATCACTGTAATAGTTCACGCCAAACTATGAAGCAAAAAACATAACATTCAAAAAACACACAACATACAAGCAAATTAACAAACTTATGCAACATAGAGCAAAAACAAATAACATACGACAAAAAAACATACCAGTTATATGATGTTAATATCTACACAGTCTGTAGACCCAGTGAAATTGTACAACTTGAACACATTCTCATGCATGTCCATTTCCCCATAAAACCCAGTGGTAGTTGCCCCAGATGATAGGAATTAAGACCTGCAACATAAATCTAGTTTAAGGTTATTGTGTATTATGAAATTATGCAAAGTTGTCGAACAAATACGTTGTCAGCATCAAAGAATTGATACAAGTCATTTCTTTTCAAGCACACAATTGCCCCATTTTGCTGCCCTGCAGTTGTGATCATTCATTGTAAAAGAAATATTGTTTACCAATAAGAGGAATTAGAGACTTATCACAAATGACAAAAATATATGCATTGAAGCTCTTTTTTATATTAGACGTTAAACACTCATATATTTTCACTGGAAAGTGACTGTTAATGAAATGTTTTGAGTGCACGCTAGTGGAAATATAAGTGTATGTGACTTCATCTTGCTCCCAATTTTTTTAAAGAAAATAAGTGAATTGTTGTGTCGTGGCTACTCGAGTTGCACTCCACCAAAATGCACTGAGTGATAAACCAAATTTCTTAAAAACGTTTTTTGTCAAGTACTTCATGCAATATCCGATATGATATGTAAGCCATGTGTGGGGGCACCATACTTTAGACCTTCATGTCTATCAAAGATAATTGTAAGCTCTAATCTCTCTTTATATTCATTGTAGCATATAAGTTCTTTTACATGCTTCAAAAATCATGTTCATGAATCCTTTGACTTCTTATCAATAATTGCAAATACTACTGAAAACATCTCACCACAATGACCAATACCATGTGCTGACAACAATATACCAATGTATCTTCTTTTTAGGAAACCGCAAGGCATCCTTTCAAAAATTCATCAATGCTTGGATGACAGGATAAGAACATGTACTAAAATCAATTTTTTTGATCGGTCTGAATGTACCCTATCGATCCTAGGTTAGCTTTCATCAAATGATCCAAATGGACGAGAATCATCTTGAAGGACTCTTCGAATGAACTATTAAGCACCTCCTTAGTTTGTTCCCATCCACATCATGCTTGTTTGTAAGTGACATTCACTCCTTCCTCGTAATTGATATCATTCATAATTTCTCTTGAACTTATCTTCAAATTATCATGTATGCCTTCATGAATAACATCTGAAATCCATTTGGAGGACACTTTTTTCACCACAAGGTTGCCCAATGATCCACTGCATGTATGCTGACTTTGATACTTTTTTACTTGAAAGGACTATGCTTCACACACCTTTGTGCATTGGATCTTCCATGGGCAAACAACTGTAGTATACAGGTTTGGTCTTATGCATACGACAACGACTCTGTTATTGTTGTTCTTTAAGAAATTTGTTTTATAGTTATTTCTAATGACATGACCTTTCAAAAACTTGCGACAATGCTAAAAATCATTAAACCTTTTGCTGATAACAATTTCTCAATCGTTCGAGCTTGTTGTTAGCTATTGAAATTGTTCACAATCATTAAGTGGTTCGTTATGCAATTGCTCATATAAATAAGATGTTTCTACTTCAATGATTTTTAATTGCTCTTCATTGTATGAAAATCCATTGAACAAGAACTTATCCAAAAATGTCTCATTAGTGTAAAAAGATAAAATAGTTCTTGTGCCAATAAATATTCATGTAACTTTTACAACAAACTAAGGCTTCAACTTCTCAAATATCATGTGTGCATCACTTTCATATGTCTTTATTTGTCCCATGTCATCATTATCTTCATCTCCCATTAATAATCATTATCGATATCATTTGACTCTCTAATACTACCACTAATTAACTATTTGATTGCACAAACTAAGCCAAGATTCATCGTATCTATCACTTCCAAACCATCCATGAATTCAATATTCTTGTATTTCTAACATTCAAGATTAAGCATATATGCAAAAATATAATAATTATACATGTATCTCAAGCATAAATTAAAACTTATACTTAGCTTTATCACTGACACTTATTTGTCGACACGGTTCTCTATCTTCTGCAGTGATCTTTTTATCATGCACAACATCAATTGTTCGTTCTTCATTGCCTACATCTCAAAGATTCACATTTTTCAAAGGACTGAGCTCAATCGATGGTGCCTGAGATAGATGTACGTTCTCCAAAGGATCCCCATCATTCCATTCATTAACCGTTTCTTGTTTAACTCCCAAAACAATAACTTTTTGTTCAATTTTATGAGCAACTACGTAAATATTTCCACTAAATAACATGGTTTCTATGTCGTCATCATCCAAGATATCTATCAATAAATGTTGGCCATCTAATTTGGCATCTCCCCTATACTAAAGGCTAATTGACTCTTCGATTTTAAGAGACATCAAAGCTATAAATTCTTTGTAACTACTAATTTTAAAGACTGTTATAGATCTCCAAGTAGGGCGATCATCGATATAGTAGTATATTTTAATCCTTTCAGAGGTCAATCGTTACATGCTTATAACAACCACATAATATATATCATTTATTTTCAAAAACTAGCATATGAGAAAAGGATGTCTCTATATATATAAACCATAAACATAGTAAACCCTAAACAGTAAATACAAAAAAATCTAAAAAAAAGATCAATAACAACCAAACACAAATAATTATATGCATGTAAACATCCACAACATGTCATCGTTAAATCATGTTTCAAAAAAATTGTGTTTAAAAAAATTAACTGGTTCAACAGTTAAATATGTGCTTACTGAAAAAAATATTGTCGAAGATTCTAGAATACTTGAAGAAGAAGTCCCACCAGAATAGTTGCCAAAAAAGCTTCCATGCAAGGAAGCAGGATGGGGACCACTAGTTGGGAACTGTTGGTTGGAAACCACAAATAATCCTAAAAATTCTGGGTTGTGGTGTTTCGGTTTTTATACTCATGACGTTCACAGATAAATTTTTTGGGCGCTTCATGAAATATGTGCGAACTTCATGAAATATGTGCGATGTTTCAAAGTTTGAGTAAAGTTCACACATAAAATTATTTGTGAACTTCATGAGATGTGAGATGTTCTGAAGTTCAAGATTAACAGGAAGTTTACACATAAATTTTATGCGACCTTCATGCTGTCTATAAGAAAAAACATGTGAAACTCTTTTTTAAGTGATTGTTTGTGTTACCCGAAGAGCAGAGTGATATATCGCGTGAATTTCGCTAGTTCTGCATATGCGAGGGTTAAAAAGGTTATAGTGAAGTTGGGTATTTGCGATTGTGGACATTGGGAGAATAGCAAAAATTGCAAGGCATTTTTTAAAACAGATCATATTTTCCGTACAGTACGATTATTTTTCGTAATAAGAATGATGCCTCCGTTGGTTGCCATCCGATCCAGCCTAGTAGCAAGCGATCTGCCAAAAGCAATATGCATTTTTTGGTATCAAATTAGTCAATGTAAGGGTATACTAAAGTGGTTAATGTACTCTCAACTTCTTTTTGTAAGGATTCTGCTCATTATTTGAGAAAACCCAAAAAAAATTTATGGTCTAGAGAGTTTTAGCTAAATAGAATCATTGTAGCTTGGATTTGGAAGCTTATAGCTTTCACCATGAAATAGTTGATTTTTCCTCTCTCCCTATTTTATCCCTTAATCACATGTTTTTCAGTTTTCTCGTGTGTGAATCTTTGTTATCATATTCTACTTCTTTACCTCGGCACCTTTGAAAAAAAAAATCCATGATGTTAGCTTACCCATGTGCTTAGGCATTCAAACAGGAACCAACACTCGTTAAACAAGGGATTTTGCAAAGACCTGAATTGCCAACTTTCCTTTATGGTTTCTTGTACACCTGCATCTATTTGTTTATATGAATTGGTTTACAAGGATTAAAGTTTGGGATAATTGAGTATCTAACAAAGATGAAGGCCCATTTACTCACAGGTTCGTCCAATAGTGAGAGCTCTCTCTAAAGTTTCTATTTTGTGTTTATACTTATTAATGTTGCTGCCAACATTTTTTTTCAAGCAAGTTGAAGACCACATACTTTCGATTCTAATCTGCCTCTGCAGTAGATTGTTATTCTTTTTATGTAGACCTCGAAAAACTTTCTTATTAATTGTAAAAACAAAAAAAAAAATGAACAAAGTCTAACCAAAACCTAAGGACTTTGATGCAAAGGGTCTGTTTCCTTACAGGGGCACTTTGATGCAATCTAGCTGATCAATATTTTTTCTTCTATAGAATACACGTGCGAAGGGACTTTTCCCTAACAGCTGCACTTTGATGCAATCTAGCTGATCGATTTCTTTTTCTTGTATAGAATGCATCTGGAATTACACCCTTTTATAAAATATAACTTAACATGTGAAATTATTGATCGAACGTGTTCCAGAAAATGATTCATGATAAATCTGTCCAAATGGTTTGATCTGCAAAATATATAAATAATCATACTTATTGACACCAAAAGTGGTATGCACATCCACAATTAAGGATTAAACACGTGCCAGTGCACGTGCACACACACACATCACTACTGCCCACTGGAAGTGCAGGAGTTTCCTATATGTATGTTTATTGTTTCGCATTTTCCACTCTCCCCATGCCACAAACAAGATTGATAAATTTGAAACTTCACAAAATCTGGAATATAAAAAGAAAAACAAAAAACAAGAGAAAAAAATATATGTGATCTTTGATATTCCAACCTATCATCAAATTTAATTACAGAGAAAAAAGTTACATTAACAAAAGACCAACAATTGTTGTACATTTGAAGCTTATGGCAACACAATGATCATCCACTTGGACCAAAACTATCTTCTAAATGGTGAAAGAGATTCCTAAATGTGAGACCATCAAAGATGCCCTTCTCCTTCAACTCCCACAGCATCTTCTTAGCTTCTTTAACTTCCCCTAGCCGGCAAACCTCATCCAAGACGGTTCGACATGTAATAGAATCTGGCAATCTACCCCTCTCAATCATCTCCCTCATAAATCTCACAGCATCCTCAACCTCCCCACCAATTGCCAAGCAATTAACAAGTGAATTATAAGCCTTACTACTAGGGGTGCAGCCCCTAGATATCATCTCCCCGTATATTGTCTTGGCATTCATTGATCGGCCTTGCGCACACAAACCATGTATGAGATGATCATATGTATGTGCATTTGGCCTACAATCATAAACGCCCTCCATCTGGTGGAAGATCCTCAATGCATCATTCAAATGCATCGAGGAAACATAACCTCTAATCATGAAATTCAAGGTGAAGATATCAGGCCTAACACCATCATCGACCATTTGCCTAAACAGGCACCTCATGGTCTGCATATACATATGGCTAATGTAGGAGTTGCTCCCCTTGCTCAGCATTGCATTGAACAAGAGATTGTATGTCCTCAAAGAAGGCTTACAGCCCAAGTGCTTAGAGTTCTTCATGTGCTTAAAGACACGAACAGCCTTACTTAACTTTCTGCCTTCACAATAGAAATAAATGATGGTGTTAAAAAGAGGCTCGCTATGGAGGCATGAGTTAGCCAACACTTGATCAACAAGGATATCCATGCTATCATATAGCTTAGAAGATCCAAGCTTCTTTATGGCGATATGGTATGTAAAAACATCGTGTTTGAACCTTGGTTGCTGGGAAGCCCAATTGAAGAGCTGAAGGCATACTTGAGGATTGCTCTGAAGAGAAAGAGTGTATGTTAAATCTTGAGCGGTGAATCTTGGGGGCAGCTGGGATATGGATTTGTGAAGCTGCGACAAATCTGGAGGTGAGTTTTGAGATGTTTTGGCATATGGGTGTTTCTTGTAGAGTTTTGAGTGAGATGGTGTGGGAAGAGTCGAGGGTTTTGTAGTCTTAGTGTAGAGTGAAGAATGAGAGGAAAAGAGAAATGGGTACTCACATACTCTGAAGAATAATAGTTTGGGGTTGCTGGTGAAGAGAGATCTGTTGAGAAACAATATGAAGGGCACAGCCTTCATTCTCTTTTACTATGGTTAAGGCAGTATTTTTGGAGGCGATGGAACCCTTTTTTTTCTGAGATGACAATGGTGAGGATCTTGTGTGAGGACAAATCTGTAATCGAGGTTCAAAAGCACCAGAGATCTCCCAAATTTTGAACCGCAACCCTCTAGAATCCCTTCAAAGAAATCATCGAATTACTGCAATGGTTCAAAGAAATTAAGTCCCAATGATTAGGTATCCACAAGATACCCTTCAAAATTGCAAAATAAACCAATAGGTATCATTTCACGCATCCAAAACATTTTCTCCTACCTAAAAGCAATTATCTTCTTTAACCCTCTAACGAATTACTGCAATGGTTCAAAGAAATTAAGTCCCAATGATTAGGTATCCACAAGATACCCTTCAAAATTGCAAAATAAACCAATAGGTATCATTTCACGCATCCAAAACATTTTCTCCTACCTAAAAGCAATTATCTTCTTTAACCCTCTAAATCAACCTTGAAAGTTTCATAAATGCCACTGCCCTCATGTTGTTTGGCAAATTCATTCAGTTGAACACAGCTAACATCAAATATAATGAGTTTAATGGTAGATAAACACTTATATTAAACCATCCAATCAATGATCGAATGGTCAAAAAAACCCCATAGATGTGATCTACACAATTTGTGTAATAAAAAAAAACGGTTTTAGATTATATTATTGTGATGTGTAAAAAGGATTTTCAATATCGTTAAAAATCAACGGCACGCCATGTACCAAAATTTCACGATTTTATTTTGAAAAAATAAGGTCCAAGAGATGATTCCTAGCAAATAAACTATGATTACCACATACATATGGTTAAATTGAGTGAGGGTTATTCTTGACCCCAATGCACATAAGGGCACATCTCTCTCACTATGGAATAGCTACTGGGAGCGTGAATACCCCTAAGACGAGAATGCCACAAACAGTGGAAATAAAATTGTTTTCATAGGCAAGTGAGAGATGTTGGTAAGTGGTAACTTATCAAAAAAACAGGTTTTGGATCATATCATTGCAATGTGTAAGAAGGATTTTCAAGGTCATCAAAAATAAAAAAGCACACGATGTTCCAAAATTTTTATGATTGCTAAAAAAATATGCATATCACATCCATACAGTTAAACTGAGTGGGAAAGATATTCTTGACCCCAATGCACATAAGGGCACACCTCTCTCGCTATGGAATAGCCGCTGGGAGCGTGAAAAACCTCATGACAGGAATGCAGCAAATAGTGGCAATAAATTTGTTTTCATAGGCAAGGGGGAGATGTTGTGCCCATGAAGAGCACGTTATGAAAGGAGGGCCCCTTCCATAACGTGTCAAGGCCACCTTAATTACCAAAAATAGCTGTTTAAGACCCCTTTCAAAAGCTCAATTTTGTAAAAACTTTTCAAAATGATAGTTAAGGTAGTCAAGGATTGAATGAGAGAGAAGGTTTTCCTAGTGAACGTTTGGCATGCGAAAATCCAGCTCTGTAAATAATAGTCTAGGTATGGAAAATATATACAAAAATAGGCAAGAGAATCCAAACAATTCTAAGATATGAGGAATTACCCCGATTTTCATTGGGAATCCCGTCTCACGGTACCTCTCTCTCTCTCCTTCATTGCTCAAGGACTCCATTAGTAATAGGTTTATCATTGGTATCGCAGCAGACATAAACCATCCTCGACCAGACCAACCGCACCTTCCTTACACACGAATCCTTTGCAGTATGCGCCCTATCGATTTGCTGCTTTTCTGATTTTGGGGCTCTCGTGTTCGACCTGCTGCGCAGTTGATCTCACTGCTCTTGTGCGTCTACTGGACATCTTGACAATCCTGTTTCAAGTGCCTGCTCTCAATCCGATTTGAGCTACCCCCTGACACTGCAACAGAACCAGGATTGTTTTAGCGAACAAAGGCAAGACTCTTTGAGGCATCTTAACACACACATATACTGTGTTTCCTTTTCTTGGCCCTCGACCGGGTGGTTGAGTTATTTCGAACAGCTGGTGTGCACCATATAAACACCACACCCGGTTCATTTCTTAGACTCATCTAAGTGTTCATTGGGGCATACTACCAAACAGTTAGTGTGCAGCCAAAAAGCACTATACGCCCTGTTAAACTTTGATTTTAGACCCTCTACAGAGAACAAAAATCCCTTTTGACGGCTTTACAAGTAGCTCATAAGAGACCTTGGGCTTGGATTTCTCTTGATCATTGCATTGGAGCACTTTATCCTAATTTCATGAGAAAAAATAAAACAAAGTAAAACAGAGAGAGAGAGAGAGAGAGAGAGAGAGAGCTTTTACTCAACCGAGCGAGCGCGGTAGAGAAAGAAATCCAGAAAGTATGGGGATTCTTTCGAGTCCTCTCTGATCAGTGTGTTTAGGAATTATGCACGTTAAGCACTTCCTTTCCCGTATGGGTTTTCCAAAGCGCTAGCACGTATTTGTGTGTGCGTGTAATAGTTGGGAAGAGAGAGAGAGAGCAACATTTTACACCAATCTCAGATCTGACATAAGTTTCGATTAAAATCCATAATTATTCAATTTCAAAAAATCTTAAAATATATTATTTTACCTAGTATGGATTGTGTCTGGTTTACATAATTCTTATTAGATCTGAGTATAGTTTTTCTTATAAAAGATCCGATCAAGCCAAAATCCAAACCCGATACTAGCACCTCTTACTTAGATCCGGGTCTGGACCCAGCCATTTTGGTGAGGATCCAACCCGTTGACACCCCAATGAATCAAATTATAACTCATGGTTTTTCATGGGGGGAACACCTAGCAAGTTGCAACCGTAGTCTATGGCACGCTAGCAGAGTGAGCATAAAGTTGAAAGAGATGGTTATCAGAAAGTTATAAAAAAGAAAAAAAAACCATAAAACAATAAGAACAGAAAAATGGGGCAAGAAGGATGTTTGGACAAATGTGGGGAAATCAAATTTTAATGTGGTTTAGTGGGTTATAATGCCTTGTTGTCGTAACATTTTCATTTATTTACTTAAAAATGGCTTAACCATTGCTAAATATTAGCGGGATCAACCAAACATGGGCCGCAAATGACTGGACTGAGTTGGCCCAATGTTCGGATATTTGAACCAAGTCACCTGACCAAAATATTAATACATCGTCTTTGTAGGTTAAAATATATTGAGTATGGATTAAAAATATCATTCATGATATTCTGAAATTCAGATGGAGCATTTTTTTAAACCTAATGACATTACATTCCATTCGTAATGCCCAAATGGGGCAATAAATGTTGTCATTTATTTGAATCTGTTAGTATCCTGACTTAAGATCAAGATTGCTCACTTTGTGTCAAGGGGCTCAAACACGTTACGGTGTGAGGCTTCAACATCTGGGTCTGTATTGCTTGTACCCAGATCTAGGGTGTAAATGGGTTGGACTCAGTTCAGATCTAGTCATTACCGAGTCCGACCTAATCGGATCTAGATTCAGATTCAGAGTCAGATGGCGATCAGTTACAATCATATCTGGATGCTAGTACTCATTTTATTCAGATCCAGATTTTACTCATATTCAGATGCAAAACTCAATAACTAGTCCGGACCCGACTATTAATCAGATCAGTCTTTGGCTACCGAATCTGACTAAACTGATTGGGATTCGGTCAGAAATCAGACCTGAACCCAAGCCATTTACATCCCTACCCATATCTAACCAAGACTGGAGTCACCAAAGTATTGTGAAGGGAGTTGGTAATAAAAAGCGAATAACCCAAGGGCCTTAATTCAGAAAAAAACACAATTCTTTTCTCCACTAAAGTTTTCATGATCTTGTTCAAAGTTTCTGTAACAATGAACCATGACAATATTCTGTTTTCCTTGAAATATCAAATCCCTATGTATTAGGATAAATATCCAAATTAATTATTCTACCTACTGTGTTGCTTAATATGTTATTGTTTCTTGTCAGCTAACTTGCTTTCTTTATAAATCAAACATGGTTGATGTTTTATTTCAACATCACTTAATATTGATCATACTTTTTAGGATTTCTTATTGGAGAATTTTTTTATTGAGAAGAAATATTTACTAGATCTTTATCTTTCTGGGGTGAGGCACACACCTACCAGATCACAAAGGAAAAAGAAAATCTACCTAAAAATATCTGATCACTATTGTGCTTTTTTTAGATGTCTTGATCTACTCAAGTATGCGATGCTTCTATCATATTGTTGTTGTGCGTCTTTTAGTAGATGACTTGACCCACTCAAGTATGCCTGCATGGTCCACAGTGCATGATTGCATGGCTGATGGTGAACCAAGTTAGACATGCAAATTGTTGATACTAGGGATGCAAACGGGGGTTCCAGATCCCAAAATACATTGGGAAGTTGGATCAGTTCGAATCCCAAACACTCAAATTTTACAAATTCCTCTTCCTTGATCCGACCCATTTGCAACCCTAGTTGATACAACTGAAGTGCATACAGATATCAATTCAGTAGTCAAGGTATGTTCATTAAAAAAATGTCAAATAAATATAGAAAAGTAGGACCTCTAAAAACTAATGGCAGTCAATGCAGTAGGTCCATGATTGCATTTTAACTCCGGTTAATATTTGCTAAAATTGATTCTATTCACCATCAACTTAGAAAAGTAAAGTTTTTTTTTTATGTTATATTATAGATGTGATAAGGGGCAGAGTCACATTAAGGGGAGGGTGGACACGTTCTCACCCTGACCCACAAAAATCCCCCAAAGAGGCATGGATCAGGGTGGGCAGTGCCACCCTGACCCGCAGAAAACGTGGGCAGTGTCCATCCTGCTCGCCCTGACCCTTCCCTTTTTCAAATTCATCTCCATTCAATGATTTTTTCAGTGATACGAGAGATCCTAGGAGATTTGAAGGAGTTTTTTTGGTTTTCTTGCCGGCTAGATAAATTCTGATGCCAGAAATGGTGTGTTCTTTGTTTGGTTACTCAATGAAGAACCCATATTGATTTTGTGCTTTTTGTTTCGTATCTTACGTTCGACTGTGCGTCTTGATTTGGTGTTTTCTATATTAAAATCATCTCGTTCCCTGTTTCTTTTTTCATGTTCATATGCAACTTGCTTTTGATTCTTGGCTTCAAGGGCTATTATGTTTTTATATATTTTGAATGAGAATAACTGCTAATTCTGCCCTGTCATTGAAAATTATTTTTATTTTTATTCATTTGTACTTTGTCATTCAAATTATTCTGTATATTAATCTTTATTAGTTTCAAGAACAAGGTCCCATTTTTGGCTACTATATCATCAGATATTGTTTTTATTCTTGAATTTTTTTCTTACATCCCATCATTTCTCTTGCACATTTTTGTGATGGTTCAGAAGCTGAAAGAATTTCGTCATTCATTGATATTCTTTATTTTCTTCTGAATATTGCAAGTTTTACTAATTATTGTGTATTAGATTCTGCATTTTTGGCTAAAAATAAATTTCTTTAATGGAAATGTTGTGTTGGTTGTCTGATGAACGTTGCATTGAGTTGCCATCCTTCATTTATTTTGTTTCAGTTGTAGAACAAAAGCACTTTATAAAACACCCATCAAGTTTTAGAAAGCAAAAGATTAATTAGTGAAAGCAGCAAGTAGAAGAATAAGAACTGTAAAAATAAGTTTTTAATGAACTGGTAAATACCATCTTTTCTTTATTTTTCAAAACAAAATAGGAAAAAGAATAACATTAATAAGAAAAAATATTTATTAAAGAATTAAGAGATGTGAAATCTCCAAAATTAAATTGTTAAATGGCAATCAATAATCCATGAATGAGAAGTCATTTAGTTGAAACTGATGGAGCATATATAAACATATTGAGATGGTCTAGAGAATGCAAAATGACATGTGGAGAACCAAGAATAACAAAAAAATGCACGTGTAAGACAAGAAGTTTCATCTTTTTGTGCTCTTTGTTGGATTACTTGAGTGACTTTAGAGCACAGTTCATTGTCTTGGAAGATTTAGTCAACTAAAAAGTGCTTGTGTGTTAGGTCCAAGAAGATGGATGGCATATAAAATGTCAATTAGAAGCTATTTTTGTTTGCATTACATTTTACACCCTTGAGCTTCCTTGTAGCCTACATGTAACTTCACATTTGGAAAATAAGATTTGGGTGGAAAATAAGATTTGGGATGTACATTTGCCCATAGGTTGGTTGCCTTTAGATGGTTTTTTTTTTTATTCCACATATTTTTTCTTTTGTTGGTTGTCCTGGTCAATGTTTTCTGTACATGTATCGACCCTCAATTGTTGGGATGTCGATTCAGCTATATTGATCGATATCGATACTCAGCTGAATCATTCTGTATCGGCCTAAAAATAATAATAAATTATTATGTGTCAATCATAGACACATGTTAAAATTATTAAAATAAATTTAAATAATATTAAAATATTTTGTACTTTTTATATTTATTAAAAAATAGCTGAATCAACACTAAAACGAAATTCTGTCGATAGGCCAATAAGACACTGATATTGATAACATTGCTTGGGATCATAGTCGGGCATATTTGAATGAGAAACGTTTGCCTGTGTGGTCTGTGACATGGATATGGCTAAAAGGTATGCAATATATATATATATATATATATATATATATATATATATATATATATAGAGAGAGAGAGAGAGAGAGACTAAAGTAATTCAACATTACCACTCATGAAGATCAACAAAATGTTGAACCCATGAACTGAACAAGAACAAAAGCCAAAATAAATAAAGAAAGCACAAGAGAAAAGAACATTAGACAGATAAAAATGGGCTCACGCCGCTTGCCCAGATTGTGACAAAGGATAGGTAGCATCAGCAGGAGGGAGTGGAAGATCACTAAGATGCATACGCAAGATCACATAAACATCTACCAAAAATTTATGCACCAGGTTTTGAATGTTAACTGGAATATGACGAAAATGAGCATTGTTTCGCGCCATCCAAACAAACCACCAAGAGGTAAGCAACCACATCCGCTAGATGAACCTCCACCTCTTGCTGCGCCTAATACAAACCGGCCCCAAGATCAGATCTAGCGCAAAGGACTCCTCCTTAACAAATACTTCTAGATGCCTCCAGGTCCTACTAAAGATTTCCATAAATATTGGGCAAGACCAGAACAAGTGAAACGTAGATTCTTCTGAAGCTTGACAAAGCACGCACCAACTCGGGAGTTGAATGCTCCACTTCTTTAAATTACTGTGGGTCTGGATTCTATCGTGCAAAATTAACCAAGCCAGAACTCGCGAACGGGGGGAAGGACCCTTCGCCCAAAGCACATCCTCGGGCAACCAATCAGCCCCTGGTGGTAGCAACGATCTATAGACTTTTTTGGTGAGAAACTCTTCGCTTGGTGCCAACGCCCACTGCAACCACTGACCAAAATTTCTGGAGACCTCAAAATGGTCTCTAAAGCAGGCTAAAGCCCTCAACCATGATTTACGCAAGTGCGAGAGCGCCAAACCTTGGGTTCCCAGACGAATCGGAATAAGAGTTGGATCCCCATATTTAGCAAGAAGAAAACTAGCACAAGGGTTATCCGGTTGGTGGGCCAACCAACATTGCTTGGCGACAAGAACAATGCTTCGCAGTCTGGGCACCAGGATGCCTAAACCACCCATACGCCGAGGTAGAACCACCGAACGACAACCAATCAAGTGACGCTTACCTGTGAGTTTACAACCCAGACCAAAGAAAGCCTGCCAGCAAGCGCGTCAGCTGCTTCTCTACTCCCCCAGGCATCACAAACAGAGACATGAAAAATTTTGGAATAGTTGAAAGAACATGTCTGACTAAGGTTAGACATCCAGCGCTAGAGAGATAAGATGACTGTCACGAAAGCAATTTGCGCTTCACTTTTTGAAGCGTCAGAGCCCAAGCCGCTGAAGATAGAGGCTTCACTTGTAACAGCAAGCCAAGGTACATAATAGGCAAGTCAGAAGTAGTGCAATTAAAAATTCTCTTTCCAGCTGCAAGCATATTGGCATTAACATTGAACATGGTAATAGAGTATTTGGTCTCATTTAGAGAAAGCCCGAACATGGAGAGAAAGAACTGAATGATAAGCTTGAACCTAAGCATCTGTTGAACATTTGCACGACAAAAAATGATTATATCATCAGCATAAGTAAAAATATGACCTGGGAAGTCGGAAACCTGCAAAGGATCAATGAAACCCGATACAACAGCTCACTTAAGCAAGACCACAAGACCCTCAGCAACTGCATTAAACAACAAAGGTGATAGGGGGCACCCTTGCCGCAAACCCCGCCCTAGCTTGAACCGGTCTCCTCTAATACCATTGATATTTAACATGGTCTGGGCATTTGAGACCAGCTCTCTCACTCAACCAGAAAAACGACGACCAATACCGAAATTTGCTAACATTTGAAATAAGAATGGTCAATGCACAGAGTCAAAAGCTTTATGAAAGTCCAATTTAAGGACAAAGTAAGGTTGACCGCTATGCTGCAAGGAATGGACCACCTCGGACGCCATGATGAACGAGTGTTGGACCCTCTTATTATGGATAAAGGCGAACTGAGAGTCTGAAAAAATCTGGTTAGCCACCGATTTCAGCCTATTCGCCAAAACTTTAGCAAACATCCGATAGAGAGCACTCATAACTGAGATAGGTCGGAATCGAGAAATATCATTGGCCTCATCATCTTTCGGAATGAGCGAAATAATAGCAACATGCAAATGATAAGGCAGTCTGGAGTTACGGTGAAACTCATCAAACATACTCACCACGTCTGATTTAACACAGTCCCAAAAGATTCTAAAAAGAGAGAGAGAGAGAGAGTATGATGTGTAGTGCGCAACCCTGAGGTGTGCAGCCACGAGTGAAACTCGTTTTTCCGTCTATCATAGGCATGATGGACGGCCACAAAAGAAAAATGAAAAAAATGTATGTATTTAATTTATTATGATTAGAGTGGTCATAAGTCTGTTATTAAAGACCCTAGTGAAAATTAGGGCCTGAGTCCTTTAACGACAGATTTTTTACTATCGCTGAAGGTCCCAGTTTTTTCATTGCGACCTTTAGTGGCTGTCAAAACACACAAAAACAATATTTTTATGCATTTTTTGCTTTTTTTTAATGTCATCCATCAAGGTTGTGATGGGCGACCCTGCTGCTAGTAGCTGTGCACTTAAGGGTTTTTCTCTCTCTCTCTATATATATATA
The DNA here is from genome assembly GCF_984573655.1 of Nuphar pumila. Lineage (NCBI taxonomy): Eukaryota > Viridiplantae > Streptophyta > Magnoliopsida > Nymphaeales > Nymphaeaceae > Nuphar > Nuphar pumila. The sequence continues at coordinate 105,653,373 of NC_143254.1, forward strand.
GGGAAATGAAAACCATCCCAATAAAAAACCCTCCCAAACCTTTTCAATGGGCGTTTTATTGGATTTTGGTAATTTCTTCTAATTTTTTACTATATAGATGTGATTTATATGCTTGCTTTTATAGGAATCAGTTCTTAGAGCATTTGATTTCATGCATGGATAGGTTTTTATAAGTTTTAAAATCAAGGTATACAATTTTCATAAATTTTTTGAGGCTTCAAATACAATATTTTAATCCAAAATTCATGATTCAAGTGTCGATTTATATTAAATAAATCATGCTAAACACATTTGTATGATCAAAATTTTGAAAAAAAAACACCAATTTTTTTTATTTGGGAGGTTTTCATTATCATATATATATATATATATATATATATATATATATATATATATATATATATATATATATATATATATATATATATATATATATATATATATATATTATTTTATTTATTTCCTTAAAAAAATGGTCTTGGAGTAAAAGGAGCATGAATTTAATTATGGTTTTAGGATTTTTAAGTATTTTTATTTTTGTAATTAATATTAAGCATGAATTCATAAATAACGAATGTTTGATTTTGTTTAAAATATTTGTGTTATTTTTATCAATTTGCATAGATGAAAGATCTATAATTTTTGTTAGGATTTAGGTTTTTTATTTGCATTCTTTTAAATTATATAAATGTTTAATTAGGGTTTTGATCATTTTCTCTATTTTTTCTTTTCTATTAGAAATAATAATCATTTTATATTTAATTTCTTTTAAAAATTTAGTGTTTTCTTCCATGTGTTTCAATTAGCATTAATCATCAGTTTTAATTTTTGTTTTTAATATAATTTAAGGGTTTTTTTATTTTGTTTCATGATTTTTTTATTTAAATTCCTGGCTCCGCCCCTGCAAGAGTATTAGAGAGAGAGAGAGAGAGAGAGAGAATGGCGACGCCCCCTTCGAGATTCCGGCAAGGAAACCCCGCCGCAGCTGAAGATTCAGGCGTCCTCGGCGTCGACAACATCTGCTTCACCGAGCCGTGCGTCCGCTGCGCCACCAAGAAGCGCCATTGCCTCCATGCTTGCTGCGGGCAGCGCAAGAAGCTCCACCTCATCCCCTTTCCGGCGATCCCACACCAGCCGGAGACTTCCCTGCAGAGATCGCTCTCGTTTCCCATCTTCGGCGCCACGACTCCGGAAAAAAATCCGGCCATCTTAAGGACGCACAGCGATCTTCTCACGGTTGCACGAGTGAATGACGTCTTGAGCGGTTTGAGACACGTCTTCGACGGGAAAGACAGCAAGAGAGAAACAGCCTCTCCGGAGGTCGGAACGACGCCGGACGTTCACGTCAAGAAAGAGGTGAGGGAGTAACAGAGTCGTTTCTTCGCTTGAATGACTTGTTCTTTTCTTTGTTCCTTTTCTTTTTGCATCGTTCAAATGGTTTTATCTGCAGAAGAATGAGACGGCGAGGGAGACGAAGATGTGTCGGAGGAAGGTGAGAACGTCAAGAACGAGAAGAAGGCTGTGGATGGAAGAGGTAGCGGCAAAGAAGAAGGAAGAAGACAGAGACAGTTCACAACCTTCCGAAAAGAAAGAGGAGATTCAGAAGAGAGATGAGAATGGAGACGATGGTCCGATGAAAGGAGCGACGCCGGTGGTGGCAACGTCACTCCAAGTTTCCGGCGACAAAACGGTGAAGAGAGAGAGAGAGTTCTGGTTGGTGTTTTTTTGGTTGCTTACATTTCTTTTGTTGGTATTTTATAGGTGGCGAGGAGGACGAGGTCGCCGGAAAGGATGAGCTCTCCGGCCGGTTTTTTCGTAGAGACGCCGGATAATAACACCGGCGAAATGAGAGGCAGAAGCAGGCTTGCTGTTGAAGGACGGAGGATCGACGACGATTCGGCACAGGCGGCATCGGAGTCTGGAATTTCCGGCGAGAAGTCGGACAAGGATTACGTTAAGGTATAACAAGAAATGGTGCCTCGGGTTTTTCCAATCCAGACAGGCCCATTGTGTGCTCGGGTTAAGTTTTCAAGACCCAACCCGGTTCAGAACTTGAGTGGGCTTGGCCCGTTTGCATCTTGGGTAAAGTGGACCCAACCTGGCCATAGACTTAGAAGGAGTTGCACCGTTTTGGGTTAAGGTGTGTTTGGAGTTGGAATCACCCAGCTGGGACAAACTTTTGAGCGACAGCTCAGTTTCAACTTATAAATGCATGCTCTATAACGGTAAAAAGATAAGGTGTCATCACATTTAGTGTGTCGCTGCGGCTCATATTCCACAAAAAAACTTGATGAAATAAAATCAAATTTTCTCATTAAACTAATTCAATTCCAAGTATGGTTTTTAGTAACTAAACAATAATAAATATATTTACAAACTTGAATTAAGCAGAAAAACAACTGCAACTGTGTCTTTTACAAGTGTTTAGAGTCTCTATGACATAAAACTGTTTAGGAGCTGCTAATTTTCCTACACACAGTGTGCAGGCGTCTCTCAAATTAGGTATGGTAGGCTGAGCCAACGCAGCCAGGTCTTTGAGCCCAGAGCGGTTTCTTGGTGTGATAAATAAAAAAAAAAAAAACATGTGAAATGAAAATATGATTAAAATCTAACTACTGATATATTGAGTTGTCAAGAGGAAGTCCCTGCATTTAAGATTAAAGACTCTTTTCTGCGTGTGCAGCGTGCGTGTGCGTTGCTTAGAGAGCTGGAAGGGAAGCTCCACAAACTGGGACAGATGATGGAGCAACTGACAGTCAAGAACGATGGTCACGCAGAAGGGCAGCCTTCTCCTTCTTCTTCGGATCATCATACCACTAGGGCAACACCACCGCAGGCATCATCTAGGGAACATCACCAAGTCGTCGGGAAGGAGGTCACGCCCTCTTACCTCGTTTGTTCCTGCAGCCGTTGCTACAAACTCTACTCCGCATAGTCTTAGCAACCAATATCTCAGGATTTGTTCGCCATTGCCGCTAGCTTGCATATACGATATATACATTTATCTGCACCTCTTCTTTTTCTGTAATTATTTTTGACACTGCATTTCTTTATCTTTAATTTCTGTCTTTTCATCTTTCATGGTGTGCAAAGCAAAGAAAGTCTAATCATTCACCAAATGATTTTGAGTGTCGGAGTAATTTTTCTTCCATATTTTCTTCAGAAGATGGATTACGATCAAAACTGAGTATCGGATCTAATTAAGACCTGTGTGTCTAATTAAGCGTCTTCACGCATAACTGCATTTGAAGGTTTAAAACTTTCAGTGCAATTGAAAGATCAATACTTATGCATTCTTAGATGGTTACTGTAAAAAAAACGTGTGCTTGTCATTTGGCCACTAATGAGTCATACACTTAATTAACGGAAAATAAACGTCCTGTACGGATGCTTTCATGTGTTTCCTTGGGTGCAAACAGATACTTAAAATGTTGTTTGCACATTTTTTTTCGTGCACTTCACGAAGTTCAGGTAATAATATTTGTGAACATCGTGTCAAACTCAAACCTCTCTGTACATAGTAAATGCGTCAGTGTGTTTATATATTAGGTCACATAAAAATAGGTGTGCATATCATGTTTAACTCAAAATCTATAAAACATTGCAAATACCTAAGTGTGCTTATATACGAGGAGTGCATATAATTAGGTGTCCACATCCTATTTAATCTATGGTTCACAAATGCCTAGATAAGTGCGCTTATATATTAGGAGTACTCATAAAATTAAGTGTGCATATTCTTAGTTTGCAAATACCTGGATAAGTGTAATTATATATCAGGAGTATGCATAAAATTAGGTGTGCACATCCTGTTTAACTCAAAACTCTATAGTTCACAACTTGAGCTGACTCACAGGCCAAACAAAACTCAGGTCTCCTCGTGAGTCGACTCTCTTGGTTTCAAGAGTCAACTCTCATGCATAAGAGAACCTAAATCACACTCATGAGTCGACTCTCTTTGTTTTAGGAGTCAACTCATAGGTTATAGGGGTCAATTCTTTACATAAAGCAGATTCTACTACTATAAAGGGTTGACTCTGTAGTGAGCAAGAGTCAACTCTTTTGAAAAAGAGTCGGCTCAAATAGAAATATGGTTTGACTCTCCTTTTGAAAGGAGTTGACTCTCCAAGACAAGAGTCAAGTCCTTCAAAAAGTGGTCGACTCGTTTGGAAATGGGTCAATTTTTTAAAAATAAGAGTAAACTCTTGTTATAAAAACATGGGTTGATCTTGTCCAAAAGAGAGAGGAGTTGACACCCAGAAGTAGTAGTCGACCCTTGGGTCTGCCCAACCTTTTGCAAACAACAGGGGTCGACTCTTACCTTTTTGTATAATAGGGTAGCTCCAACAGAAACCGCAGTTTTACCCGAACAAGCACAATTCAAACATGCAAAGCATCAAACGTGAACAATCACAACATATATGATTCAGGAAATTCGAAGCATAGAACAATACTTTAAACAGACATAACATGAATACGAACTTGGGCTACTCTAACTAGCATATATGCATATTTCAACCCAAGATTTTATCTTTAACAAAGTTTCAAACTGATTTCATTCTTAAAGCAAATACATATCATTTTCAGTCAACTTTTACCCGAAAGCCAAAGTATCGACACCACTAGAAGCATATAAAACCAAGAAATACGCACAAACATCCATTCTCACATTGAATCTGCTACACATTTAGTTTCTAAAAATTTTATCTTTAAAACATGGGTTTTCCTTAAAAACAATAATCTTGATTTCAAATAAAATATTCTTGATAACTACCATCAAGTTAAAAAAGAATTTTAATTCATCTATTGGGTACTAAACCAAATTCTCAAATACACATTGCAATGGGATGGACCACAAAAATTTATGTTTATTTCTCATATACAAAAATCAGATTTGTAAGCACTTAGGAACACAAAAAGGAGCTACTAAAAGTTTAGTTCATAGAACAGTAATATAAAACCAGTTTGTGAATACTTTATGCAATAGCAACCGATATAGATTTTCATATACATTTTTTCCAATAGCTACAAAAATATATTTTTTTATTCTTAAAATATAACTTGAGGAAAAACTTGTCAAAAACATAGTTAGATTATGCATATGCATATGTAGAGACTTATTTTTATGTAGATGCATATGTAGATATTTATTTTAATATAGATGTATATGTAGAGACTTGTTTTGATGTAGATGCACATGTATTTGATGTAGATGCATATGTGAAAACTTGTTCTTATATAGATGCATATGTAGAGACTTGTTTTTATATAGATGCATATGTAAAAACTTGTTCTTATGTATATGCATAAGTATTTTATGTAGATACATATATAGAGATTTGTTTTTATGTAGATGCATATATATTTTATGTAGATGGATAAATAGAGACTCATTTCTATATAGATGCATATGTAGAGATTTGTTTTTATGTAGATGCATATATATTTTATGTAGATGCATATGTAGAGATTTATTTTATGTAAAAGTTCATTCATATGTAGATGCATATGTATTTCGTGTAGATGCATATGTAGAGATTTATTTTATCTAAATACATCTTATAAGTGTTGATGTCTTTCACAAAAATTGGTTCTTAAAAAAAAGTTTCAATATATATATATATATATATATATATATATATATATATATATATATATACATATATTTTTCAGATTCGATGACAAACTATGTGTGGTTTCAAATCTAAAAAACAACCAAATATTCTAGAATCTGAAATGTGAAGGAAAGTTTCAAGCAAAAAGTAAATAAGTATATTATACATATATGTCCTTATATGTGTATGTAGAATAAGTATATGCATGCGTGTGTGAACATGTATGTGCATGTGTACAATTATATGCAAATGCATGCATATAAGTATATGCATGTGCGTATTATGTATATGCATTCATATGTGCATGTGTGCAATATGCATATGCATAAGTGTATGAGTGTGCGTGTTAAAATCTGAACCAAGTCAAGCACGCAGTTTTAAAATAAAATATAGTTTTAAAAGTATATATATGTATGCTTTAGAAACATCTATGCATCCCGATCTATGTGTGTGTATCCAGATTTGAACCATGTGTATTCAAATCTAAACCGTATTTAAAATATATATATATATATAGTTTCAACAAGAATATATATATTTACATATGTATATATATAATTTTAAAATATATGTATGTATGTGGTTTCAAATATGTATATATATGTATATATGTGTTTGTGCAGTTCAAAAGTATATATATTATATACATATAGCTTCAAGCTATGTGCAAATGGTTTTGAAACCATGACGTGCAATTTTGAACTAAGTATATGCAATGATGGTGTATGTCATGAAATGTATGACGTTCTATGTATAAGATGAATGATTATTGCATGTGATTGAGCAAACGATTCAAGGAACCTTTGCAGTGCAATTGAGCACAATTGTGTGTATAGTATTGTTGTGCATTTAATACTATGATGTATGTGAACTATGTTTGTCTGCTTGATAGCTCGTGTATAAGCTCGAGTCTGATAAAAACTCATGAGGTATGCAAGAAAGCACCATACTCGAATAATACATGCATAACATCTACACCCTTGACTTGTTATACCGATCTTTATTGGCAGAGTGCTCATATGGGTTAAAGGTGATAGAGCAACACAAAATGAGTTTGGGTATACATTCCAACATCATATTGTGATTTTTGCTTTAGAATGGTACTTGGGCTTTTGAGGTCTGATTTGCCTCGTGAAATGATGTACGTAAAATGATAAAACATTTAATTAAGAAAAAACCTTATAACTCATTCGCACTGATGAACTACCTTTGAAAAAGTAGGTGGTACAACCTTGAGTGATACCAATACATTTAGAGAAGCAATGACGTTCCTTTTAGCCTTCAATCACTTGAACTTAGGGAGTCCAAAGATATCCAAGTGTCCGAGGTGATATACTCCAAACTACTGTAGTTAGACTTGGATGCATCTTAACTAAATGTTCATGCCATTACGGAAGATCTCTCGACCATGGGTCGCCCGCTTTGGATATCTGGTCTGTTAGGTACTTCAAAAAAAATGATTCATATAGCATAATAAACACTCATTGCGACCTAAGCAGATACGAAGATACCTATGTACCCGAAGATGTTAAGAAAAATAAGACTTTGCATTGTCATAGTGAATGTTAATTGTTCTCTAATGGTGAGATATATGTGTTTGATATTTGCATTGGCACTGAGATATATGTTTCCTATATTCTGCTTTAATTATAACAAGATTATGTTAATCTGTTAAAATATAATATCATATTTATGGTGAATGTTCTAGCATACACAACCTTGATGTTAGTGGTATAAGCTTACTGACTTTCATAAGCCTGCCCCCATTTCATAGGGATTATAGGTGAGAAATGATCTGCAATGTCGTGACATGATACAAAGGCAAAGCCAATAACCATGTTTCTATTCTTTTATCGATCCTATGATGTCCTGTTTTTTTGAATCTCAGTTAGATTGAGATGATTTTGACTCTTATGTATGAACATGTTTTTGTTCAAATGATTATTGATACATTATTGTTTAAGTTGAAATGATATTGTATTTTATTTCAATTTATGCGGAGTTGGATTTTTGATGGAATCTTTTAGTATACAGACTTGGATCGATCCAAGTCTAAATAAGAATTTGATACAGTCCAATTTAGAGTTGTTAGTTTTTGTCACCCGCCCAGGGTTGTCCAATTCAAAAACCAAAACTATTTTCGATGTGTATCGATCCTCTCATTCGAGTTAGATTAAATTTCAAAAAAAAAAAATGGTTAAAAAATTTCACTTATTTTGAGTTAGAAATTCTAAAATGTTGGTACATGCACTTCATATGTATACACACATGTCGTCAGATATTGGTGAAGTTCTAAGTTATTTTCATGCACACTCTTGAAATATAAGCACACTTAGCTAGGTATTTGTGAACTATAGAGTTTTGAGTCAAACAGGATAAATACGCAGGTTATGGTAAACCTTCCTTACTGTGCTTGCTGGTTATGGTAAAACAGGGTAACTTGTGCTGGTTGTAGTAAATCAATCACGTATCACCCTAACTCTCAAGTATTTACCCATGTCGTAGCTGATACTTATAAAATAGGAAGACAAAAAGTATGGGGGTGGTTACAAATACAGATGACATTCATCTAGCAAAAACATTATTCATGATGAAATAACTTTCATTATAGAATGCTAAACTTAAGGGAACAACTCTATAAAAAAGAGAAGTTACGAAAGTTCATAGAGGAAAAAAATAAGATAGAAAAAAGGAAAAAATAAATTGCCAAAGTGACATGTATTCAAGGAAGCCCAAGAAGACACGAGGATCTGATTGACTCACAAACCCTCATCGTCTTCTCTTTTTATATCTCTCTTTTCTTCTTCTCATTTGTAATCTAAGCTTCAGGAATCAGAGGCTACTGTAAAGATGAAGAGATCCCGAAATAAAGTTCAAAGTTTATATATCTCAATTCGAGTGTTAAAAAAATCAACGCTCCAACACGTGAGACATGGTGTTTCAAGCGTCTTGTGTGTCTGCAATTTGCATTATGCGTGTGGGACTCAAACAATAGGGACCCATGGATGTTTTTGTTTGATCCGGAACACAGGTAGCAAAACATGAAAAAATAAAGTTTAAATACTGAATATGCCCTTTAAAACTTTTGCATTAGAAAAGCTAGATAAAGGAAAAATGACATGAAAGAAAAAGTAAAAAAATCACCAAACAATTTTATAAGATTTAATTTGGTATTTATTTTATATAAGTGGGTAAATAAAAAAAGATGAATATATGAGATGTTTCCTTGAAAATCAAGCTAGTGTATATGAAGCACAAATTCAAACTAAAGAGTTAAAGCAATCTAAATTTGAGGTCCGCTAAAATTGGATCCATAATTGATTTTTTTTAAAAACACGTTTATAAATATAAATTTCATGTTCTAAGATGAATTTCATGTTTTGAATATGAACCAATATGAGAATTTCGTTGGGGCTAGGGGTGGCAAAACCTGACACGACCCGCCAACCCGCCTCTTAGGCGGGTTCGGGTTGGGCTTAAGCCAACCCGTTTAATAAACGGGTCGACCCGCTTAACCCGTTTATTAAACGGGTCGGGTTCGGGTTGGGGGTATGCCAACCCGCCAACTCGGCTGACCCGTTTAATAAACCCTTCGGGTCAACCCGTCGACCCGCCAACCCGACCCGTCAACCCGACCCGCCAACCTGACCCGCGAACCTGAGAACCCGTTTACCCGACCCAACCCATTTATTAAATGGGTTGGCGGGTCATGTCAGGTTACCCATTTATTAAACGGGTCGTGTTCATGTTTGCCACAGCCGACCCGTTTAATAAACGGGTCGGGTTCGGGTTGAGGTATGCTGACCCGCCAACCCGTCGGGTCGACCCGCCAACCCGACACGATTGCCAACTCTAGTTGGGGCGCTCCTTACTGAGCGACGTGTTGTACTCTATAGGCCGGAAGGCAGTGATAAATGGCTAAGGGTTGCTAGGTCATCGCCCAGAAGTGTCGGGTCACACCGGTGCCCGAGTGTGGTGTCAAATAGGCAAGGGTTCCCTCACTTTGTTGGACGGGTGAAGGTAAAGGCGATAGTTCAAGACCATAAAATTAGGTTAACCACTTGAAACATAGGGTCTTTAACTGGTAAGTTGGTAGAGTTAGTAGATGTTATGTGTAAGAGAAAAATTGATATTTTATGTTTACAAGAGACCAAATGGGTAGGTGAGAAGGCAAAAGTGATAGACCCTTGGGGATATAAGATTTGGTATAAAGGAATAAATAGTAATAGGAATGGAGTAGGGATTGTTATTAGTCGTGAGTTTATAGATAATGTAGTTGAGGTCCATAGGAAGGGTGATAGGATTTTACTTATTAAATTAGTATTAGGTACGAATATCATTAATATTATTAGTGTCTATGCACCTCAAGTAGGTTTAGATGATTCCATTAAGCGTCAATTTTGGGAAGATTTAGACGAAGTAGTATAAGGGTTATCTCTTGGAGATAAGATTTTCATTGGCGGTGACCTTAATGGACATGTAGGCATTAGTAGGGTTGGATTTGAGAGTATCCATGAAGGCTATGGTATAGGAGAAAGAAACGAAAGTGGGGAAAAAATTTTAGATTTTGGTTTGTCCTATGATATGATCTTAGCCAACACTTGGTTTAGAAAGAGTGAGTCTCACCTAGTAACATTTAAAAGTGGGGTTAGTACGAGTCAGATAAATTTTTTCTTACTTAAAAAGAGAGATAAGGATTGTTGCATCGATTGTAAGGTTATACCAGGAGAAAGTGTAGCTACACAACATAGAGTCTTAATTTTAGATCTTAGAATTAGAAAATGCCGCAAAAGAGATAGACATAAGATAGATCCTAGAATTAAGTGGTGGGCACTGAAAGACATTAAACAAGGAATGTTTGTAGAGCAGGTAGTTAAAAAAGTTGATTGGTGTTTCAAGGAAGATTCAAAATCAATGTGGAATAAGATAGTGGGTTGCATGAGAAAGGTGGCTAAGGAGGTATTGGGTGAGTCTAAAGGCGATGCACTGTTAGGTAAGGATACATCATGGTGGAACAAAGATATAAAATTAGCTATTAAGCTTAAAAGAGAGTGTTATAGAAATCTAAGTAAAAGTCATGATAATGAGAATTTGGAAAAGTATATGATAGCAAAGAAAGAAGCTCGAAACACGAGAGATAAGGTATATAAGGAGGTTTATGACAAGTTGGATACCAAAGATGGAGAGAAAGATATTTATAGGCTTGCAAAGATGAGAGATAGGAAATCGAGGGATCTGGGTATGGTTAGATGCATCAAAGATGAAACTCAAAGGGTTTTAGTCAAAATGAGGAGATTAAGGAGAGATAAAAAGATTATTTTGATAAGCTTTTTAATGGAAGTCATGCTCAGAATCTTGGAGACTTCTCCATTCCTTCTCATGAGATGAATCATGACTTTATGCGCAAGATTCAAAAGAAAAAAATTTCAGAGGCGTTAAAGAAAATAAAATCAAGAAAGTCAGTTGGACCAGATGGTATACCTATTGAGGCTTGAAAATGCTTGGTTGAGAATGGTTTAGAATGGTTGACAAATCTTTTTAACAAGATTTGGCAGAAAAATAAGATGCCTAAAGAGTGGAGGAAGAGTACTTTGGTGCCTCTATATAAGAATAAGAGTGACATACAAGATTACACAAACTATCGTGGTATAAAACTTATGAGTCATACTATGAAACTTTGGGAGATGGTGATTGAGCATAGGTTGATGAAGGTTGTCATGATATCAGAGAATCAATTTGGCTTTATGTCTGGAAGATCAACTGTGGAAGTTGTACATCTTCTTAGACAAATTATTGAGAGATATATAGAGAGGAACAAAGATTTGCATATGTTTTTTATTGATTTAGAGAAGGCGTACGATAGAGTACCTAAGGATGTTCTTTGGTGGACAATGATGAAGAAAGGTGTTTCTCTCAAGTACATTAGTATAATTAAAGATATGTACGAAGGAGTGGTAACCATTGTCCGCACTTGTAAAGGGGTGACGACCAATTTTCCTATAACAGTTGGGTTACATCAAGGATCTACATTACGCCCTTTCCTATTTGCTATAGTGATGGATGAGCTTACAAAATCAATTCAAGAAAATGTGCCGTGGTGTATGTTGTTTGCTGATGATATTGTTTTGATTGATGAGTCTAGCGTTGAGGTTAATGCTAAGTTTGAATTATGGATACAGACATTGAAAGCAAGAAGTTTTACGTTGAGTAAGAGTAAGACATAATATATGAAATGTCGGTTTAGTAAGCAACGAAGTAGTGATGAGAGTGTAGTGAAGCTTGGTGAGCAAGAAATATCGGTGAATGACTGTTTCAAATATTTTGGATCTATCATTCGAAATGATGGAGAAATCAATGGAGATGTAAACCATAAGATAAAGGTTGGGTGGATGAAATGAAAAAGTGCAACTGGAGTGCTGTGTGATCGTAAAATGCCATTGCAGTTGAAGGGAAAGTTTTATAGGACGACAATTAGGCCCACTTTATTATATGGTACGAAATGCTGGGCTGCCAAGAGACATCATATTCAAAAAATGAGTGTAGCTAAGATACATATGCTTTGATGGATGTGTAGAAATACAATAAAAGATAAGATTCGAAACGAGGAGATACGTAAGATGGTAGGCGTTGCATCCATTGAAAATGAGATGACATAAAATCACTTACGGTGGTTTGGACATATTCAGCGAAGGCCTAATGATGCTCCAGTTAGAAGGATGGACAAATGGAAAAATATATTAGTCAAAAGAGGTCAAGGTAGGCCTAAGAAGACTTGGATGGAGATGATAGGAAAGGATATGAATGCTTTGAACCTTACCGAAGACATGACATTGGATAAAAATGATTGGAGGAGAAGGATTCATGTGCAGGACCCAGAATGATTTTCTTTTTTGGTTCATTTCGCCGACCCCAATTGTTTTTGGGATGAAGGCGTAGTTGTTGTTGTAAGATAAATAGTTTTTTTTCCAGTTTTATGGGGAAGACAAAGTTTCATTCAATTTCTATTGTTTTAAACGATGCTGCCTATATCGGTGCGACTGATACCTATCATATCGACATAGTAAATCAATACTATACTAACCTGAATAGACTATTTTCTAATGAATGTACAAAATACTTAAAATTAATTTTTTAATATTATTTTAATTTTGCTTTAATGGTTTTAACTCGTGTTACATTATGATTGACACAATATTTGTTATTATTTTGTAGCCAATTCAAAACGATTCACTTAATAATCGGTACCGGCCAATTCACCTGAATCATTGGCCAGGGATGATACAACAATGGTTCTAAACATTGGAGATATCTTTAACCTTTATAATTATGTTATGGAATTTCTTGACATCTTTTTTTGAGCCACCCTAATATCATAGACCTAGTTGTGCTGACTCTGTCTGCCATACTTACTGTCGTAGTATTGACAACGTAAAACTCTCAAGGGTAATCGGGAAGTCAAACTAGACCCTAATGGTAACCGGGAGTCAAAATTTAACCTCCATTGTAGCCAGAGACGTGAACATCTGGGATGGATGTTTATGGAATTTATCCATCCAAATCCATCCTCTAGTGTAAATATAAAGGAAAAAGGGCTTCACTTCCCATTCCAAATGCATAAACGCCCATCCTGGCACCCATATTTCCAAACAAGATTTCACCTTGGGAACATCAAATGCATAAATGCCCATCCCAGCGCCAAGATTCCAAAGAGGCCTTTATTGCCAACCTCGATTATAGAGAGTCCGGATCGGGTGCAATATAATTGTACAAAAATTGTGCATTAAGCACCCATCAGGTCTTGGGCCGCACGGGCTGTATTTGCTCTTAGGGATGGCAGTGGACAGGGGGAAAGAGGGGCCCCGCCCCGCCTCGCCCCGTTTGGATCGGGGATGAAGGGTATGAAACGGGGATGGAGGCGGGGGTGGAGGATAAAATCCATCCCCTCCGCGGAGGCGGGGCGGGGGTGGACGTGCACTTTTCCCCGCCCCGCCCCGTCCCCGCCACGATCCCCGCCTCATCCCTGCCCCGACCACTTTTCCCCGCAATATCCCCGCTCCGCCCCGCCTCATTCCCGTTTGGACCGGAGATGAAGGGTATGAAACGGGGATGGAGGCGGGGGTGGAGGATAAAATCCATCCCCGCCGCAGAGGCGGGGCGGGGGTGGAGGATAAAATTTTGAGGCGGGGCGGGGGTGGAAACCTTGCCCCCCGCCCCGCCCCGCCCCACTGCCATCCCTATTTGCTCTGCGCCCGACTTGGTACCGGATACATATAAGATCACAGATCCCACACCATACACCACAGTACACGTCGGATCTGGATTGAACTAACCCGATCCATTTGCATTCCCACGTCGACGTACCTCTTCGTTTCTATTTTTTAATTTTCATTTTTCGTTCTCATTTAATAAAATTTCTTCCCGGTGGAGGGTTTACAGGAGAGGCGACAGATCCCATCTCTCTCTCTCGTACTATATATAATCTGTGTGTGTGTGTGTGTGTGTGCGAATCCGCCTGTCGATGCGATGGTCGTTTGTAAATGCCGAAAGGTAATTTCGCTTCTTTCTTTCGGTAATTGGATCGATGGGAGCTCATTCCTGCTGTTTTATCTTTGTCTAGTTTGGGGGTCGTCCCGTTGTAGATTGTGTTTGTTCGTTGATCTGGTCTTCCGATCTTATATCTTAAATTTTTATCCAGTTTTGGATCTTTGGGTATTTCGTTTCTGTTTTTTCGCGAATTTGTGTGAAATTTTTATCCACTTTTGGATCTTTGGGTATTTCGTCTCTGTTTTTCTCGAATCGTGTGATGATGTGAGGAGTGAATACGGGAATGTGGTTCCTGATTCGCGTATAATCTGTAATTTTTTGGTCTAAATCGGTGGCTTCTTATGCTTCTCGCGCGAGATTAGTTTTCTGGACGCGTAATTCACGCATCGATCTTTGATTCCGTGCGTAATTGGAGCCTGAGCGGGTTAAATTTCTTCAGTATGCTTTATATTTTGCAATTTGTATGCTTAATGATTGGTTCGGTGATACGAAGTGGACATCAATAAAATTTGTGTCTTGAGCTTCACATTGATAAGTTGTTAGAAGTTCTGACGATGTAAGATGGCTACTGTGTCATGTTCATCAATTAACTCCTAAGAAACGCGTTCCTACTATTGTTATATTCTCGGATTTTGGTGATCAAGATGAAGTTCCGTATGGTAGAAACAATCCTTTGTTTGCTGGACATTGATTACTACCTGCTGTTCCCTTTTTATTTTCGAGGGATGGGCCTGCAGAATAAAAGTTAAGACAGCATTTTCTATCATATATTAAATTACTTGGAAGGCTTCAAAATTTTCATTTTCTTGGGTTCTTTTTTGGGAAAGATCTTTCCCAAAAATTAAAATGCGTAGTTAAGTGTATAACATTTGGATAAAGTATTTCATAGAGAAGCCAATGATAATATGGTGTTATACTGGTATACTGTTGCTTTTGCATCTGGGTTCGCAAGTTCAAACCATAATATGTTGAAAAATAAAGATAATTAGTTTTTAAATGATATGGCTTAGTTTTACCTTGAAGCTTTGCTTAAGTTTAAGCTTGTTATGGAGTGTTGCAGACCGATCTTGAACATCTGAGCTTTTGGATGTGCTTGGCTATATCCCT
Source organism: Nuphar pumila (assembly GCF_984573655.1). Taxonomy (NCBI): domain Eukaryota; kingdom Viridiplantae; phylum Streptophyta; class Magnoliopsida; order Nymphaeales; family Nymphaeaceae; genus Nuphar; species Nuphar pumila. The sequence continues at coordinate 105,668,639 of NC_143254.1, forward strand.
GTTTGTAAGGTAAATCATAGGTGTCTTCTTTTCCAGAAGGCAGAGACGATATATATATATATATATATATATATATATATATATATATATATATATATATATATATATATATGTGTGTGTGTGTGTGTGTGTGTGTATACATGCGTGCTTGCATGTAAAAGCGTTTTTTCTTATCTTGACTTTTTCTTGGTTCATAATGTTGTTACTTCAGTGACTTCTACTGTTGGTTGACAGTACTACTGAGTTTCCTTAGCTGCAAATTCTATTAATTGTGTCTTTTATTTCAAGGTCTCTGTTTGTTTCCCCTCAAATATTGGTATAATAACATTTCCTCTCAAATATTGCTCAGTAGACCATTTTATTGAAATAATGATAAGAAACATAATAACAAGAATAATAATTGGTTTTCTTCATTCCTTCAAAGCTATTTTAGTGCTGTTCACCGAGAACTTTATCCTATCTGTGGGAAAAATGGGGCAGTAGCTCTCATACCCTCCTTTTACCTGCTGGTTGATAAAATAGCTTAAACTTATTAATAGTTTTCTAGATTTGTCCCAAGTTATGTACACATCAATATGTGAGTTCCATTAGATATTGGATATCTTCTTTATGTGAAGATTTTGAAACTTTCCCGATGTTGCTGCTTTCTGAAAATCTATTTGTCTAATAAACATTCATAAGACTGCTAACATTTGTATTGCTGCATGTAGGCAACAAAGCTTTACTGTTTTGTACATAAGGTTCCTGTATGCGGAGAATGCATTTGTTTCCCGGAGCACCAAATATGTGTGGTAAGTTGGTAACTTCTTTCAGTTTATGTTAACTATGTGCTATTCTGCATAACATTGATGAATAAGTTAAAATGAACGATTCATTGACTTGTTACATTCAGAAATCTTTTGCTTGCTGCTAGTCGTTTTTGGTGCAGACCAGGAGCTTCTTTTTCTTAGGTGTAAAGAGGTTCTAGTTCCTGAGAAATATTTTAGTTTTGTTTGGTCAAGTACTTGGGCCACTGTTTCTCTGAGATAGCTCCATGTCCATGGTTTTGGCTGTAATAACAATGAACTTACTTTTTTGATAGAAATTCGATGGTTCTGTGTGTGTGTGTGTGTGTGTGTGTGTGTGTGTGTGTGTGTGTGTGTGTGTGTGTGTGTGTCAATGATTTTCACGCCGTGGAATTGCTTGAAGCTGAGTTTCCTTTTGTCTTACAGTTATAAAAAACATTTCTATGTGCTTTCTGACTCATGTTGAATGCAACTAAAAGAGAGTTTCCAAGGGAATATGCCACACCTAAAATCATCCCAAGCACTGCTAATGTGGCTACTAAGCTATTTCTTTGGAAAGCTCCTACTGAGATGGGAAGTTCCTCAATAAAGCTTGGTAGCCAATTATCTGTGTACATGTGCACAGCCTTTAAGCATATTTGATGCATTTCATTGCTGATATGCCCTGTCACTCCAGCAAGAACTTGGCGAGTAATGTGTTATAGAAATTACGAGTCTCACAGCGTTGTGTTTGCTGAGACATTTGGTTGTGTCTAGTCATTGTGAGACATTGCTTATGCATGAAACGAACGGCCTTCCCAGTTTGATCCCAACCTTTTTTTTGTGGAGTCTGACTGTTAAGGAATGTGCAAGTTTTATTTCTGGATGTTGTTTAGACTGGGTTTCACAAATATTGCACAAGGCATTTTTGGTCTCATGTTTGGAAACTAGACAATCATGGTTTGGATTATCAGTTTCCACAGTTTGCCCTATGGCTAAAAGGATGTTAAACTCTTCCTCCCATTATTCTGTTTCTTTTATGATTGGTATGGAGGTGCTTGAAATGTTGACTACCATTATAATGAGTTGCTGTTGAATTGTAAAATTAGTGAAACAATACCATGAGCTTTATGTATGCATAGTTGCATTTCCATTTTCCACAAGTTCCTGCATAACACAAATCATCTCTCTTTATTAAAGCAATATTTTGATTGTTGAAATAAATTTCACATAGGCAGTTCAATATCGTTGCAAACCTTCCATAGAGCTTTTTAGCTATCCCAAACTATTTCTAGAAGTTGACTCAAATTTCTATAGCCTTAAAAACTTATGACGTCTTTGTGGAATCTTAAGAAATATCCACAGCCACTCTCCATGTGTTTCAATCACTCTATAAATCTGTATTTTGCTCCTAAAAGGTACAAAACTCATTATATTGGTGAGGAAAATGTTCATGCTAATACACACACAAACAGAAGTATACATATGAACACACATCCATACTAACACCCATGCTCCCATCCACACCCACCTGTTGACAGACACATTTACACATATATGTATATGTAAAGGCTTTTTGGGAATACATTTGCTCTTTTCTTTTCTTTAAGTGCTAATGAGAGAAGAGCACCAAGGATCCATCACATTTTGAAAGAAATTGTGCTGACAGAAGCCCGTTCTACATTTTGAATCCTTTTTCATGAAAAATGATTCTCTAAGGCTTTGTCATAAAAAATGGTTTTCCCTTGAGTTATTCACCTTAAACTAAGTTAATGAAATTATGCTTTTGTACAGACAGTCCATTCCTGAATTTTTACTTCTATTCTAAGGAAACACTGCAATGATTGTTGTTCTGTTGTTTCAGATCATGGTGGAAGCTTGATTTTACTTGTTTGGTTGCAACATGATTTCATGATTGTTCTAATCCCAATTTTGTGCAGAGTATTTAACTGATGTCTGATTAGTTCCGTCTGATGAAAAAATTGATACTAGCTTTGGACAATAGATACATTTCAAAGTTTCCTTTATGCCTCTACAACCAGGCTTAAGGTGCCATTCATAGTTACTAGATCCATTAGTTGATGAATTATGCTTCGAGAGCTGCTAAACTCTAGAATTTAGTTCCCTAAGGAAAATGCTATAAATATCCCTACATAAACTCCTTTTCAACTAGTTGCTATTTAATCACTAGAATTTATGCAATTATTTGCATTCTTGTTGGATCTTCAATGGTACTGGATAAAACTTCATTGTATATTCTTGATAATAGTGAAATCAAAAGGTTTCATGCCCATGTTCTTGATGATAGTTGCCATAGTTGGCAGAGTAACCAATACTAGAGCGAACATCACAGAATTGAGCAAGAAACATTTGTGTAGCATTAATTGAAGTGAGTAAGAATTACTTTGATAATGTGCTTTGGCAACTTCCCCATGTAAGGAAAGCCCATTCGTGGATATGGAAGTGTCCAATCTTGACCACTCTTCTTTAGGGTGTTTTTGGATAGGCGTACAAAAATGTTGCATCCATGATAACTCAGCGATGATTTGCATTGACACCCCTATTTGGTTTGACACGGCCTTCTGCATCATAATTCTCCAAATATGGATTATCTTGGTGCTATGTTTCACATAAAATACCCATCATACATATGAGTTATTGTAATGTGATTGGATCTAGATCCAGATCCAATGTGCTGAAGTCTGTATACCCACATGCATGGTTTTAAAACCCGGTGACTCATCACTCGGCTCGTCCTTGAGTGACTTGTGATTCGACCGAGTCAACTTGGTGACTTGGCCGGGTCATGTTAAGTTTATATTTTATATAATATATATATATACTATGTATATTTTATAGTATGCTATCAATATATTATATATAATATGCATTATATTATATAATTTTATTATTTTAATGTATAATATTATTAATGCATGTATAATCATATTTTTATATATAATACGCATGATATTTATATTATATTTCATATAATATATGTAATTATATACAAAATATATCATATATGTATATATATGCATGACTCGGCTGAGTCATGGGAAAACTTGGCCGAGTCATGCTAAAACTTGGCTGACTCAGCCGTGAGAGTTTTGTACACAAATGAGTTGTATTGGATTTTGACCCAGTACTTGGTCGATCTAGGCCGAGTCAACTGAGTCACCAGATTGACCCGACGAGTTTTCAAACTATGCCCACATGCATTTATTTAGTCTTGTATGTTTACTTTATTACCCCCATCAGTTATGTTTTCCTTTGTATAATCATGGGGTAATGTTGTAATGTCACAAAAGGGAAAATATAAAATAGGAGATCCACACGCTCCCGCATTGGGAAATATGAATACTGCAAAATCTGTCCAGAATTCTATTCTCTTCTTCCTCATCTCTGAATCAACAACAAAATACCAAAGTCTATTATGGTATCATATCAGGGTTCCATTAATGAGAGTTCTTATATATCCTGTTTCTTTTCCAGATCTCTTCTTCTATCCTGTTTTTCAGATCTATCTTCTTCCCCACGTTTCTCCCTTGTGTTGTTTCTTCCTTATATTCGTTCTTTTGTCACTCTTTAACTTGTTTCCCTATCGTTCTTTCTTGCTGGTTTATCATATTATATCACTAACTTGTTTAAGTTAGGGTTCTTTTTCTCTTTCTATTCAAGATTGAATTTGAAGTTTGCGTATCAGATTTGATTTTGATTATTGTATATCAGATCAGATCTTCGTGCACTTTTCTTGTGATCTGTCCACTATTTGAATCCTTTTACAATTTGCGTGAACCTTGGCCCTTTCTTGGTAGTATCTTTAACTTTAAGAAGCCTACATCCACCTGCGTTAAAAATTTTGTTGCTGCAATCATATTGATCGAAACAACGTTGTCAATGCAGGGGATCTGAATTTCTGGTACTGCAAAAAAAAACCCTCAGTATTTATGATCTCATTTATTGCTTGTATAAAGATTGCTCACGTGGAGTAGGTTATGTTTTCCCATTCATCTCTCAACTTTCTTGTTCTTCCTTTTTTGAATTATTCCTATGTTACTCTTCTTTATTTCTGTCTTCATTACGTTAATCATGGATCCTACGTTCCAATTTTCTCCAAATCTGTCATCCAACTTTCTTCCTTAGTTGGTCTCAGAAAAACTCAATAATTCAAATTTTTGATCTGGAAAAGGCAATTACCCCTTTTATAAGGAGTCAGGATCCATCCGAACACCTAGATGGCTCTGTCTTGGTTCCACCAGAGTTTGTTTTAAGGGAAGTCAAAGATTAGAAGAGAAAGATTGTTGAATCTAGGCAGATTAGAAATCCAGTTTATCAATTGGATGAAGAAGGATCAAACACTCATTGCCTACATCACTTATGTAGTGAAAGCAAGGGAAGTACAAAAGAGCCACAAAGAACATACAATGATAAAAAGAGAGTGCACAAGCACAAGTCTACAAAGGGACCTAAGTCACACGGGCTCGGCTAGGGAGGTGCCGCACTCGAGTCGACACGCCCCGACACGGGTGCGGCTTTGGACTCGACCTGGACTCGGTCAACGCCGAGTCAGACTCGGTCAACGAGTTGAGGCCGAGTCCGTCCACATTTGGGACTCGGTCAACTTTGACCGAGTCCAAAAAAGTCCATTTGTCCCTAAAAAATGATTTTTTTTTTATATTTTTGATTTTAAAAAATATAAAAAGAGTCACAGTGCACAGTGCTGTTCACAGTGCACAGTGCACTGTGCTGCAGTCACAGACTGTGCACTTTTTTAAAAAATAATATATATAGCCGAGTCCCCATGTCCAAAAAATTTAAAATTGCGCCGCACCCGCACCCGCACCCATGTGACATAGAAAGGGACAAATCAATACACAAGCCAATCAGTGACAAATACATAAGATCACAAGAGCCACCAATGGACATGTAGAAAAGAACACAAAACATAAAAATAATAAATCTTGTTTGAGTTAGAATGCTTAGGAAAGCATTAACAAAAATAAGGACAAGATGTCCCTTTTTATACATCTCAAAAGGGGCCAAGGGAGCCCATATAGTCGTTGGGAGCTTCCAACAACTATATTTATAGCCGTTGGGGAGTCCCAATGACTTTATGGTCATTTGACCATAAAGCCCCTATATTAAAAGGGAATTACAAAAAAAAACAAAGAAAATACAAAAAGACTAATGTGACCCTAATGAGCACAATCTATTACATAAATGTGAAATGACAAAAATACCCTTAATGGGTATTACCTATTACAACCATTTAATATATATATATATATATATATATATATATATATATATATATACACCACTCTTTATGCTATATTGATTTTGATGCAGCAAATCATATCAGTGGTGATGTAAGTTTTCTGAATTGATTCCTTATCATGGTAAAAGCAATGTTAAAACTGGTGATGAAACTTGACGTTCCATATCACATATTGGACAAATTTCTATCCTTATTTCCAATTCTAAGTCTCTTTCCTTGTCTAATGTTTTTTTTTTCTCTGATAGAAACATATTCATATTAAATAAGAAGATAAACAATACAATGGATTGAGTGTGATGAGTTATCACACTTCAGATTAAAGGCATACAAAAACAGAGTATAGCAGCGAATTAAACTCCCTGTAAACGACCATTGAACCATAAAGACAAAACAAGAGTTAGAGATTAAGTGAAAAATTCTATTGTGACCAATCCAGTCCATTGGTTGGTTTGACCATTTCCTATGCACCCTGTAGGTCAGGTCCCATCTCAGTTGCTCGAGGATGATATTAACGGAAGTGGAGTTGCGAAAAATGCGTTGATTATACTCCCACCATGTAAGACGCCAGGCCATTAACACCTATGCATGCCATGAGAACTTCCACTTCCATCCCTTTGCTTGCAGATGTTGTGCTATAAGAACCTACCTAGGAAACGAAAGTGTTTCCCGACTGTTACGAAAGTCCCCTCAGGCCTGCTGTAACAAGTAACACACAAATGAACATTCCCAAAACAAGTGCTTAGTCGATTCCTCGCTGCAAAGGCAAAGGGTGCATTTTCTGCATAGTTGAAAACCCAACCGCTTTTCAATCTGATTTCTGATTTGATTCTGTCGTGCAAAATGAGCCAACCCACCAACGAACCTCGTAGTGGAAGCCCATCCCCCAAAGCGAAATTTTGGGCAACTAATGCACCGAGGTAATAGACAATGCCTTGTAGAGGGACGATGTATTGAATTCCTGGTCATTAGTTAGCGTCCGATGCAACCAGTCAGGTTCTTTTGTCAAAGATGTGGACTCCAAATCAGCCATGAGGAGCATCCATTGAGTGAAAGTAACCTCAGTAGGGTTCCATCTCAAGATAATGTCCCATTCATTTGAAGAGTATGACCAAAACTCATGCACCCTATCGTGTTTTTTGTGGGTAGCGATGTACAAATAGGGGATGCCTCACGCAAAGGTTGCTCACCCTTCCCAACCTCATGCCAAAATAAGGTGTTGTACCCATCAGTGATATTCACCCTAACAAAGCAAAAAAATTCGGTAATAATCAGCACACAACCCTTCCAAATACCTGAACCCCCTTCCACACCCAATTCCATGGCCAGTTCGCCAAATCATAATTTTTTAAAAAAATAGTGGATATCATACCCTCTTTTTTACAAATCACCCGTAACCATCACGAGATTAGGTCCTTGTTGAAATGATGTAGGTTATGTATGCCGAGGCCACCAAACTCTAACTATTGGCAAATGACATCCCAATGCACCAATGGCCTCAAACCCCCTTCTACATTCCATTCCATATGAAATTTTGGAAAATAGTGACCAGCCTTTTTTCCACTTTTTTTGGAATGATAAAAGTCTGCAAAAAGTGATTCACCATCGTGGATATGTTATGACACACCAAATTAATGCGGCCAACCCTAGATAAAACCCGAGCCGCACATGATTGAACCTTGGCATGTATCATCTGGTCCTCCACCTTACTCCAATGCATTTCACGTATGACTCTCAAGTGAAGTGGGAGACCCAAGTAGTCAAGTGGCAAGGGCCCCAATCCACATTAAAAAATCCTTGCAGCCCTCACTTGCACTATCCCGGAAGGGTCATTTATAACGACCACATGACTTTTTGCCCCATTGACATGAAGTCCCCAAATCTCCTCAAAACATCTTAGAATGGTCCTTAACACCAACATGTTTCAGTAGCCTCCCCAAACACCATGATGTCGTCCGTAAAAAATAAGTGAGATGCAAACGCTATTTGAGACCCGACATCCATGAAAAATGCCACCTTCAACGACAAACTTTAACATTACCGATAAAGCCTCTGCCAAAATAAAGAGTAACGGGGAGAGAGGATCCCCTTGATGCAACACCCTCTTAGGTTTAAAAGGCTTCCCCTATTCACCATTAATGGAAACTACAATCGATGTAGCATGAATTAATCCTTCGATCCAATGGTTCCATCTCTTCCCAAAACCTATGCATTGCAAGCAACATAAGAGAAAATTTCAATCTAAATAATCAATGCTTTTTCAAGATCGACCTTCAAAATGAAAGAGGGCTTGCCCGATAACTTGATGGAGTGGGCCCGCACTTCATGCATCAAGATGCATTTCTCATGTAATCGCTTTCCCAGGATGCATGCACTTTGTGTAGAGAAGACAATTATATTTATCATGTGCTTCAATCTCATGGCCAAGAACTTTGTAATAATCTTGAAACAAGTGCCCACCAAAGAGATAGGCCGGAATCTACTAATCTCCTCGACTTGTGGCTCCTTAGGTAGAAGCATGAGTGCTGATCTACCTATAATACCCAACACCTTCTCATTCGAGTAAAATTCTAGTAACATGTCCAACAAGCCTTGTTTAATGCAATCCCAATTAAATTTGAAAAATTCAATAGGAAAGCCATCTAAACCAGGTGTTTTACCCATAGTCGCTAGTCGAGGAAGTGGGAGCGGGAAGCGATATGGGAAGCAGAAGCGGGAAGCGAGGTACTTTCAAAATTTTAGGAAGCGGGAAGCATGGGACGACTTAGAAGTGAATCAAGAATCGTCTCAGAAGCGACCTAGGAAGTGAATCGGAAGCGACCTAGGAAGCGAAGGGAAAGCGAAAAAATAGAGAAAAAAACAAAAAAAATACAAAAAGAAAAAAAGAAAATGGGGGAAGCACTCTTCCCAAAAAATTTTGGCGCTTCGCAGCGCGTTTTGGAAGCGCGATATTTTATGCTTTTGAAACGCGCTTCGGGGAAGCGCGCTTCTCCACTTGGCTAGTCATTTTCGGTAACTTTGGTTTTACCATTTGGGAGAGTTTATACCACCCACTTAACATCCTCCAAGCAGAAAATGGTTTCCAAGCTTGAGCGACCAGCCTCGCTAAGCTTCGTAAAATTGAAGCTCGAGAAGTCAAGCGATATCGAACCGACCTTCTCAAAGCGGTTTTTGAAATATTTGGATGCCTCAAAAAGAATAGCTGGCCATTCCCAACGCCTACCCTCAATGTACAAAGAAGTAATTGTGTTCTTCCTCCTTGTTGATGCACACATATGAAAGGATTGGAGCCAATGTGCTTTGGCTCGTTGCTTCCACCTAATCTTTTCCCTAATCCTCCACTCACCAATATTTCTAACCAATGCTTTGCGCCTAGCCTTCACCTCCAAGGCACCAACCCCGTTCCATTCACTCTTTTCTACACGATGAAGGTCCTTCAATTGCTCCTCTCAATCATGCAACTCTTTGAATTTAGCCTCATTTTTTGACTTGATCCATTCAATGAGATTTTTGCACATGGGAAAGCTTGGCAAGTACCGTTTGCACTGCCTATCTTCCATGGAATGCTGCCCCTTCCCACCACTTCCGAACAAGTTTTGCCCATCCCGGGACTCTCAACCACCACATCTCCATACGAAAACCCTTCCTTCTTTTACACCTTTGGTCAGCCCTCTGAAACTGAAATAGAATCCATGTGGGTGCGTATCATGAGCTTGTTGCAACATGCTGGAGGTGACAAGAAACTAGTCCAATTTGTGCAAAAGAGGAGCCACACACTTGTTGGACCATGTGAACTTGGAGCCTTGCATGGGCAACTCCGAAAGATTTTCGTGGAGAAGTCCAAAAATTCTGTTTGTTGTGGTCGCCAAGACCACACACATTCCACATCTCAATCTTCATCACTTACTACTTTAGCCCTTACACCCGTGCGATGGAACCACCCCACATAACTGGTCAAGCATGAACCTCCTTTCCTCCTTCAGCTTACCTCGCTTCAGCTGCAATTCATGTTTGATTTTTGAACACGAAGTGGGTGGGAGTCTCAATCTGATCGCATCTTGGACTGTTCGCAGCGTATAATCTTCATCGAACCGAAAATCAGCGAAGCAGGTTATATGTTCCCCCTCGGAACACGCAGGTGCGTGTTCTCGGGTCTGAATGAGCACCACACATGTAATCACGTGGGGCTCGTTTCCCCGTGTGTGTCAGCATCACTTAACATCGGAGTCTGGTGCGTTTGCAAAGACTTAAGTACCCTTTCCCTCTATTAGCGTCATAAAACGACGTTTCGAGGAAATGACAAAAATGTCCTCCCGCCAGAAAGGGTTAAAACCATTATCGTTTTCGCCCTAAAGAGTAAACTCCTCTGCTTTAATAGGAGCTCCTCGCAATATGTCGCCTTAAACATTTCGGATCACCCTTTGACGATGCGCCATCTGCTGTAATAGGAGCTCCGATTGACGATGCACCTTTTGCCGTTGCCTGCTGCCGCCAGAGCACCTTTTATCACTTTCTGCTGCCGCCAGAGCACCTTTTGCTGTCGTCGTCTATTATCGCCGGAGCAGCCTTTGTTGTCGTCTGTTTGTGAGAAATAGTTAAACTACTAAAAAAAACAGTATTTTATCTATTGTTCATTGTGATACTAGGGTGCAAGCGTCGAACTGAGTAGATAGAGAATAACAATTTACAACAGAGATAATTGTGACAACGTCAAACTGAGTAGAGTAGCGATTTATAATAGAAATCGGATAAGAGAGTAGCGATTTACAGTAGAAATCAATTCAGAGAGTAGCGATTTACAATAGAAATCAGATAAGAGAGTAGCGATTTACAATAAAAATCAATTCAGAGAGTAGCGATTTACAATAAAAATCAGATAAGAGAGTAACGATTTACAGTAGAAATCAGATAAAAGAGTAGCGATTTACAGTGAAAATCAAATAAGAGAGTAGCGATTTACAGTAGAAATCAGATAAGAGAGTAGCGATTTATAGTAGAAATCAAATTAGCGAGTAACGATTTACAATAAAAATCAAATCAGAGAGTAGCGATTTACAGTAGAAATCAGATCAGAGAGTAACAATTTACAGTATAAATCAGATCAGAGATTAGCGATTTACAGTACAAATCAGATTTCTACTGTAAATCGCTACTCTCTGATCTGATTTCTATTGGAAATCGCTACTCTCTGATTTGATTTTTACTGTAAATCACTACTCTCTTATCTGATTTTTACTGTAAATCGCTACTCTCTGATTTGATTTCCACTGTAAATCGCTACTCTCTTATCTGATTTCTACTGTAAATCGCTACTCTCTTATTTGATTTCTACTATAAATCCCTACTCTCTGATCTGATTTCTACTGTAAATCGCTACTATCTGATCTGATTTCTACTGTAAATCGCTACTATCTGATTTAATTTATACTGTAAATCACTTTTTTCAACAAAGAGAGAATAAAAAAACCACGACCGCTAAGAGAGAAATCTTATTGCTCTTTTCAACAGTTACAAGAGAGAAAGAAAAAAAAAAGAATTTATACAAGGCAAGGGCGACAACCCTAAACCTAAACAAGTTGGGTCTGATCAATAAGAAACCGAGTCTCAAACATAAGCCCTTTTTTTTTTGTTCTGGTGGGCGCTGCCCCCCAGAGACCCCCCCGAGCCAGGGGCGCCCCCCGCCCGCCGACCGCGTAGTTGGAACCCCCGGACCCCTCTTTTTGTAAGAGAAAAAACTATGAATCATGCTCCACAACTCATCAGGCATGAATGAGAAGGCGGCCATGTGTTGTAACACAAGCTAAAAACAAAGGCGAAACGTGCAAATCTATTTACGGGGAGTGGAAGGACATTTTCATCCAACGCATATCTATCTTACGGGAGGACATTTCCGTCAAACGCATATCTACATTTTTTATATGTTATTTTATTATAAAGTCATCATGGGCAACATTGGCATATGAATTATTGCGGGTCCCAAGCTATTCCTTCGTATACACAAGAACACACGAATTTGTGTTTCGGGGAGAACACACACCACCCTCTCGAAAATCAGCGGGACAATGAGGGTTCGAGCAATCGGGCTGCGGCTGGTCATCTTTGATTTTGTTCGTGGCTTGGGTCGATGACTGCTCCAGCGCCTGACGTCCTTCCTCATGGTCTAGGCTCATTACAATAGGTCTTGGGTTAATCCAGATCTCAAACTCCTCCACCGTAATGGTTCGATCCATATCCGTTGCAGGATCTGGTACTGAAGCTCCAGTTGGCATACCTGTCTATACCCAAAAACGTTCTACAAAATGTTGTAGTCCCCATGTTGGTCTTTGATGTCCATACGGTTCTCCATAAGGATTAGCTGTATAGATGGTGGGCCTTTTAAATGTGGTTGGGTGACACGTGGGCCACTCTCATCCAGGATGAAAATGGAGGGAGGATCTATAACTTGAGGGTCATTATGCCTTTCTTTGAGAGAAGACATGATGAGGGGTTGTGCTTGATGCTGAAACAATGAATTCAAGAGGATGGCGCCACGTGTTAGCCATCCCAGGCCCACAGAGGCACAAACACTCTCCATGCAAATCTGTAAAGTAACTCCTCCTGCTTTAATGTCTATTTTGATGGGTTTATGTAACAATCTCATTTGTGCATTGAAGGGGCATATTGTTTGGGACTCCACACAGATCGACTCCCAGGGAGAGCTATGATTTGCAATCCTAACCAAATTTGAATTTTGGCCAATTAGGTTATGAGGCTGCACATTACCCCACACCCCTCTTTCCTCTACAATGATTGAGAACTGGCCAGAGAAACTGTTGGGATTTCGACTGGCGAGCTCCAACACGGCCGGTTTGGCGCTAGTGCAAGCCACCCACTCTTTTTTCAATGTTTGCTGTAGATTCCCACTTAAACAACTAGAAATTGAGCATCTTCCCTCTTGGCCCCTTCCACCTGGTTTTACGAGCCTTCGTGCTTGGGATATGGACTTCTTCTGTGATTGTTGCAACCATGGATTCATCAGGTTTCCTTCCCACAACATCAACGTACGTTTTGCGACTGTCAGCACTTTAAGGCTTCACGTATGCCCCTTAGGGGTCAAATGAATCTTGATTAGGCCCTGCTCCATTGTAACCCTTCGTATCCATGGGTAAGAGTCGATGGACTGGTTTGATGCACCTGCAGACTGTCGGCATGCTCCAGGCTAAGTGTCGAGCTTCAGGAGGTTTACAACAGGGTGTTTCATTCGCATATTCCATGACCCACACCCCACCTTGTCCAATGTTCTTAATGTTCCTCAAATCAAGAAAACCTTAATTTTTATTCCCAAACTTGTGGATGATACTAATTCTAGCATCGTATTTACCCTTAATTCTGTAAAAGATCTTCTCACGAAGAAGATGTTTGTTGAAGGGAAAATGTGTAGGAATATGTATGCCCTCAAGGAGAGTCATGTGAAGCCTGTCAAGCCAAAATTGAACGTGCCTTCCAGTCGCTTAACCCGTTGTAGTAGGTCTTTTATTGAGAGACTTGTATCTAGTCGTTTGATTCTCGAGTCTAGTCTAGGAAGGATGAGTGAAAGTTCTTTATGTTCCAGTTGTCAAGTTTGCAAGAGTAATGTATTGTCTTTTTCTTTATCTGACAATGGCACCTCAAGACCGTTTGAAATTATTCATTATGGTATTTGGGGTCCGACACTCAAAAATTCATTGTATGAAAGCAAGTATTATGTTATCTTTGTTGATGATTTTACTCGTTATTCATGAATTTATTTTATGAAACACAAGTATAAAGTTCTTGCTATCTTTCATCGGTTTCATGCCTTTGTTATGAATAAATTCTCTCTTCCTGTTGTTAATTTCCAATGTGATGGGGGTGAAGAGTTTTGTTTGAAGGAATTCATTGATTTTTTGCATGATAATGAGATTAATCACAATATATCTTGCCCATATACACATCAACAAAATGATGTTGCAACAAGAAAGCATCGCCATATTATAGAGTAGTTTGACTATGATTTATGCAAGTGATATGTTTTTATTCTTGTGGACAAAAGCTTTCCATTCTGTAGTGTTTGTGATAAACAGGTTGCCAATGAAAGGTCTACAAAACATGTCACCATTCTTTATGTTATATGGGAAACGTCTGAATTACAAAGAGTTGAAAGCATAGGGCTGCACATGTTCATGTAGATAAATTGTTGAGAACTAAATTTGACCAAAGGGTGTGTGTAGATTTGTTGGATATGCGGATGATTATAAGGGTTATCGTTGTTATGATCATTTGGGAAAGTGTATTCCAATATTGCGGAATGTTGTGTTTGATGAGCTACTTTTTAAAATGCTACCAATGATAAAAAACAACCATCTGATGGTAAAGAAGAATGCATAATTATTTTTGTGTCCTGATTCTGGGGAGTTCTTATAAAAGGGCAACGGGAAGCCACCTGAAATAAATGTAGAACAGATGGAACCTCACACAGAGAACGTTGAGCAAGACAATGTATAACAAGAAGTTGTTGATCAACCAACCCTCACTTGAATTTCACAGGTACAAAGAAGGTGCGGTGTAAAATAAAAGATCCAAAACTACAAAAACTTAACCATCAAACCAAGAGATTCAACATCAAGAAGAAAACATTATTGAACCAAGAAGGTCAGAGAGGATTCAACATTTGATAGAGAGATGGGTAAATTATGACAACTTTTCTATAGATCATTAACTATTCTTAACTGAGATAACTAAGCATGATGAGCCCAAGTAGTATAATCAAGCTGCCAAAAATCAGTGATCAGTGGAGGTTATGAATGAAGAAATCGAAGATGGGTGGAGGCTATGAATGAAGAAATGAAGGCCCTTCATGAGTGTCACATGTGAGAAGTCATACCAATGCCTAATGAAAATAATGTAGTTGGTTCAAAGTGAGTTTATAAGATAAAATATAAACTCGATCAATAGAGAGGTACAAGGCCATACTTGTGGCAAAAGATTATACACAAAAGTATGGCTTGGATTATGATGAGACATTCAACCCTGTTGTCAAACTGTGTACCATAAGATTGATTTTATTGTTGTAGACTATGGTTGGTCTTTAAATCAGTTGGATGTGAAAATTGTGTTTCTACACGAGAGCCTGAAAGAAGAAGTGCATTTGGAACAACCCGCGGGATAAAATATTGAAGACCAGAGGACACATGTTTGCAGGTTGAAGAGGGCAATATATGGTTTGAAATAGAGCTCCAGATCTTGGTTCGAGAGTTTTTCTTCAGAAATTCATAATCATGGTTTTCAATGGTCGCTACTTGATCACTCTTTTTTCATTTATAAGGAGAAAAAAAAGATGACATTATTGCTTATTTATGTTGATGACATCATCGTGACTGAGAATTTAAAATAGCATATTAAAGAAATCAAGTTTGTTCTTGCCATGAAGTTTCAAATGAAAGATCTACAAAAGTTGAAGTATTTCCTGGGGGTGGAAGTACGTATGTTTCAAAATGCTGACCTTGTTCTAACACAACATAAATATACTATGGATCTGCTTGCTAAAACTGGTATGAAAGATTGTAAGCTTGTCTCCATACCAAGCCTGGTACGCCAAAGATTAAGTGGTACAGAAGGAGAGTTGCATGGTGATCTAATTGAATACAGAAGTATAGTAGGTATGCTTCAATATCTCACATTTACTAGGTTAGATATAGTATATGTTGTGAACCAAGTATCTCAATTCATGCATGTACGAAAGGTCGGTCATATGGAGGCAACAAAAAGGATTTTAAGGTATTTGAAGGGCACAACAAGAGACAGGTTAGTGTATAAAAGATCATGAGGAAAGGATATGTTAATGTTAATGGCATATTTTGATGTTGATTGGGTGAGAGATCTATTTTCGGCTATTGTGTTTACCTAAGTGAATACAATAGAGTCTTAATTTTAGATCTTAGAATTAGACAATGCCGCAAAAGGGATAAACATAGGATAGATCCTAGAATTAAGTGGTGGGCACTGAAAGGAGCTAAAAAAGGAATGTTTGTAGAGAAGGTAGTTAAGAAAGCTGATTGATGTCTCGAGGAGGATTTAGAATCAATGTGGAATAAGATAGCGGGTGACATGAGAAAGGTGGCTAAGGAGGTATTGAGTGAGTCTAAAGGCGGTGCACCGCTAGGTAAGGATACATCGTGGTAGAACGAGGATGTCAAATTAGCTATTAAGGTTAAAAGAGAGTGTTATAGAAATCTAAGTAAGAGTCGTGATAATGAGAATTTGAAGTATATGATAGCAAAGAAGAAAGCTAAAAAAGTAGTTCGGAACGCGAGGGATAAGGTATTGTAAAACCCGAAAATTTTATAAAATTTTGCAAATTGGGCCTGGATCCAAATTACAGATCCAGGACCCATAAAGTGGTTTTTCGCATACATTTACCTCGTAAATTTGATATGTACGTATAAGTACAATAATTTGTAATTAACTAAATAATTCGGAGAATAATCATTCAATAGGGGTGCGTAGATGGGTATGGGATCCATATACTGGATTCATGTGCATATATATATTTATATATATCTAAATATATATATATATGTGTATAATCATAAATAAATAATATTAATATTTGTAATACTATAGAAATAATATATATATATATATATATTAAGCGGATTCGAGGATCCACAGTTGGATCCACTTGGATCCAACTTGCGGATCCCTTTTGGTGGGGGTTAAGGTTTTATATAAAATGCGAGATTTAAAATGAATAAAATTTTTAAGTTTTTTTTTTATTTATCTGAGGATCCACAGTGGATCCATTTGGATCCACTTGTGGATCCATTTTGACTTGGGGTCGGGTTGCGGGTCTCGGGTTCGGACCCGAGCCCCACCCCATATTCTTCAGCCCTGTTAAACGAAAAGGGCAACCCGATAAGGGTTGCCCGATGAAACCCTAGCAGAAAGCAAAAGGGGGCGCAGGGGGTTACGCAGAGCGTAACGACCCCGCGCCCATCTCGGCAGAGGAGGGGGAGTCCGGGTCGATAAAAGGAGGTGGAGAGGAAGCCCTCTCCACTCGCCTCTCCCTTTTCACTCAGTCCTTCTCTCTCCCTCGTCTCTCTCCCTGTCTGCGTGCGCGCACCGGAGGTAGAAGATCGCCGACAAGTTGCGACAGCCACCGCAGCTCCAGCAAGCACCCTTCTTCACGGTAGCAGCGTGGAGCGACACCAGCCGACCGTGCCTGCACGTCTCCAGCCTCCGATCGCCGGAAAGATCGCCGGAAAACCAGCGAAACAGGTACGGTGCCTCTTGGATTTCGGGTTAGGGATCGAACATGGGTTCGATTCCATGCGTGGGTTTGTGGGGAGGATTCGGGGATTAGGTTGTTTCCCCATTTCGAAAACCCAAATCGATTTGGGGATTTACTGTACCTAACCCTAAACTGAAACAAAGTCCAACCCAAATCGATTTGGGGATTTTCTTACCTAACCCTACATTTCAAAAATCCCTAGCCCAAACGATTTGGGGTTCGGCTGTGGTATCGAATTAGCCCCATTCGTGGGGTTTCCGATTCTTTGAAATGGATAACCCCAATTTTTGGGGGATTTCTGTTTTGGGACCCAATAACCTAGATACTAAAGGGAAAGAGGAAATTGGAGTTTGCTTATGTTGGGTGCTAAACCATATGGAAGAATTTGTATCTTGGTTCAATTAAGTTTTTGTTTCAGCAGGATGCCCAGTTTCAACGTTATTTGCTACAGAAATCTTAAGTTTTATTTAGGAAATAAATTGGTAATAATTTTATGAGTTGTTGGTTTATGCTAGGCATCGATTGTTTTAAGATGATTCACATGCATTGTTGATTCCATGTGAACCGATGTTTATGGATAGGTGTTTGAAAGATTGTATATACAAAACTGATCCTGTGATATTTCATGTACCCATTTCATTGATTTGAATTTGATAAGCCTTAAAACCAAATCTCCATTGAAACAAATGGAATTGGAGTCTGCAGTTTTTGTTAGCATTAATATATTAAATTTTACCCTGTTTCTTGATGAACTGCATGAGCAAATTCCCCATCTGTGTTTTCTATTTGGACGTTCTTTATGATTTTTGCATAATTAATGTTGATTAAGATATATATATATATACAAGAACTGGACCACAGGCTGTATGATTTCACTCTTAATCTTATATGTACGTTGTCTGAAGGGGATGTGAGATTTCTATTTTTCTTATATAAAAAGGGGGTTTATTAGTTGTTGCATCCTCTGTCTTTGGAATTTGAGCATTTCTTAGGTTATGACTCAAAGTTTGCTCTTAAATTGTTAATGGTCTGTCTCAGGTATTGAAATTTTATCTTAGGCAGATATGGTCTTACTAGAGTTATGAATTATGACTTGCATTTTCTTTGTAAAGATACATATATTAGACGTTCTCAAGACCATATGGGTTACGCTCAGGCTTGCTATTAGCTGGACCATGTGCATTCAATGCTTTTGATATCAAATCCATAGTGTTGCTGTGTATATTTTTGTAAATAAACCATAAGTCATTTTATGTATAGAAATTCTTTTATAAGTGTTCATTTGACTACAGTAGTCTTAATCAATGACTTTATACTAAGTGTCAATATTAAAGAAAAAAACTATTATGCTTGCATTGCATTTTTGGCTTCTTGCAGTACTGTTTCCAACCATGCATCTCTTTCACAACAAATTAATTAGTGGTGAAATACTCTCTTGGAACTTATTTGGAAGTAGACCTCTTAGCATACTAAAGTCAAAGTTTTCAGAAATATTGTATATATTCTCTTAAGCTTCATTTGAACTGTCTGAAAAAGTTTTTCATCAGTTGAAAAGGGAAAGGAAAGAAACTCAGCTGATTTAGGAGTACTAGCTGTGAAGTTTTGTCTGAACTGTGAATGTTTCCTTTTAACTGTTGATGATGCAGAAATTTGATTGTTGATCTTTTAATGACAAAGCAATGGCTAGCTGGAATGTCCATTTTGACTAGCGTCAGAACCAGTTAGCATGACCATTGTGCTGTTTTTGACAATTTTAGTCTTGTTGTTTTGTTATAAGTATTGAGTGGAAAGAGAGCATAAGATCATGGGTTGTGTGGTACCCTGCCAAGCCCAGCCGACTGGTGCTGGATTATATTTTTACAAAGGAAAATATAATAAATGCTATTCCCTTAACCTGTCCATGCTTGTGGACAAAGGACAGGTCCATTGAATCCTTGTTCATGTATAGTATGACTCATATGGAAGCTTAGCTTAATACCTTAAGTTTTCAGAATACTAGCTAATCATGTTAGATCTGGCTCTTTGAATACAGGTGAATGAAAATGTGAATAGGCTTAAACTTGATTTGATATGCTTGAGTTGGATATCGTTGTCTAGTTGTTTTCATGGGCATGAGCAATCATGAAAGTAATGTTTTATTGCGTAAATCTACATGCATGGGTGTTCACGTGATATAATAAAAATTATCAAGGAATGACAACATACATTTTGGAATAAATATGTGAATCCTTGCACATGAATCTTTGAAACCGTGCTTGTGAATGTTGTTGTTTTATGTCCATGGTTATATTGGCATATATGGATGTGCATTTGGAAACACTTGTCGTGGAGATTTATGCTTTCACTTGACTGTTATGACTATGGTTCGCATGAGTGTGAGCATGATTCAATTGTTGGTAAGTCTTCTTGAACATGTACGCTTGATTATTGTGTGAATTGGTACATGTACACTCACACACTTAAAGAAACCATGGATTGGTTAAGACCCATATGTGATGTGGGTAACACACACATATTGAAAATGCATATGAATGAATTATGACATGCATATGTTTGGGTTTATATTTGCATGAATATATATGTTGTTTGGCATTTTGGCCTAGTGTTATGAATGAAACACTACTTGGTTTTATTATGTGATGCACTAATGGCCAAATTGGACCATCACCGGCCTGAAGAGCCGTGGGTTTGGTTTTCTTTTAATTATGTTTTTAAATGCATCACTTGGCACATTACTACACTGTTCTAGTGGTGGATACGGGCTGGAGTCCCGAATGGGTCCCTGCAAGGGAGGATGCGGGGTTTTCACTTTACTTTTGCATATGTGTGGCAAACTTAAAGAATGAACTTTAAATAAAAATAATGAATAAGAACAGTGTAATATACATTCTGGGATATCTCATCTGGAGTATGAGAATCTTGGATATCCGGTCTTGGGGAGACTGTGAGGATACAAAAAACTCCGTGTGCGTTGTTGCCCCTGAACCCGATATTGAGGTTCTTCTCCTAGCCACGGTTTTAGGGAGAGCCCGCCACTTTACCCGAGAGTGGTGTGTTAGTCACAGCTGTGAGTTTATGGTACCAAGGAAGTGGCACTTGTGGGCGTGGGGTGTCCCTTGTGTCCCCGACATTAGATGTGGAGGTCTAATGTTCCGATGGATGGTGCTGTTTCCTGATATCGGTCGAGGGCTAAGTTGGAACCCAGTAATAAAATATAAATTGTGTGTTAAGCTACCCTGGGAACCTACTTGACCTCGGGGTTTGTACCCGTTTGGTGTATCCGCGGGCCACGGTAATTAAAAAGAGGAACTTAAAGATGTGTGCATCTAATAGGGCATGCATATGGAAAGATGGAACTTAAATGAAAGATAACAGAAGGAATCATGCATTGCACATAATCATGCATTTTTCTGTTATGCATTAGATCATGCATGTTTGAATCATTCTTGATATCATGACATCATTTGGTGGTTGCATACGTTTTACTTTGTGAGATCATGCTGAAAGGTTGGTTATTTAGTTATTGATATGAGACATTACTGTACTGTTTCTGACTGGTGAGGAAATGCAATTATTGGTAGTTATAGATATTTAAATGTTGCAAATTTTATATCTGCATTCACTCAAATCACTGCATGAAATCTTATCCATGTTCTTTCTCTCATCTGGTTTCTTTAGAAGTAGCTGTGCTCAGAATTTCGGTTCTGACACCCTACTTTGTTGGTTTTTCACAGGAAATGGTGAACAGTGAAGTTGGACATGCATCTGGGGATGGATGAGTTACACTTGGGCTTATCAGCTTCAGTAGAGGATAGATTGGCTCTTTCTTTTGTCTTTCAGTTCTTTTAAATTCTGCAATTGTTATTTTACTTTCAGTTGAAGGAAACTTTGTCTTTGAAATTTTATTACTCATTAATAAAAGAGTTTTAGTTGGTTGATATGGATGATAATTGCAACTTCGTTTGTGGTGTGTGGTTATCCAACTGAAATTGGAACTGTAGGGACCCCAGGTCTCTGGGAAGTTTTCCGCAACTCTTAGAAAAAAAAAAAAAATCTGCATTTTGCAAAAGTAGGAGTTGGGGTCGTTACAGGTATATAAGGAGGTTTATAACAAGTTGGATACCAAAGAGGGCGAGAAGGATATTTATAGGCTTACAAAGATGAGAGATAGGAAATCGAGGGATCTGGGTATGGTTAGATGTATCAAAGATGAAACACAAAGGGTTTTAGTCAAAGATGAGGAGATTAAGGAGAGATGGAAAGACTATTTTGATAAGCTATTTAATGGAAGTCATGCTTAGGATCTTGGAGACTTGTCCATTCCTTTTCATGAGATGAATCACGACTTCATGCGCAAGATTCAAAAAAAAGAAATTGCAGAGGCTTTGAAGAAAATGAAATCAAGAAGGGCAGTTGGCCCAAATGGTATACCTATTGAGGCTTAGAAATGCTTGGGAGAGAAAGGTTTAGAATGATTGACAAATCTTTTTAACAAGATTTGGCGGACAAATAAGATGCCTAATGAGTGGAGAAAGAGTACTTTGGTGCCTCTATATAAGAATAAGGGTGATATACAAGATTGCACAAACTATCGTGGTATAAAACTCATGAGTCATACCATGAAACTTTGGGAGAGGGTGATTGAGTCTAGGTTGTCATGATATCAGAGAATCAATTTGGTTTTATGCCTGGAAGATCAACTATGAAAGCTATACATCTTCTTAGACAACTTATTGAGAGAAATAGAGAGAGGAACAAAGATTTGCATATGTTTTTTATTGATTTGGAGAAGGCATACGATAGAGTACCTAGGGACGTTCTCTGGTGGACAATGATGAAGAAAGGTGTTTCTCTCAAGTACATTAGTATAATTAAAGATATGTATGAAGGAGTAGTAATCAATGTCCGCACTTGTGGAGGGGTGACAACCAATTTTTCTATAACGGTTGGGTTACATCAAGGATCTGCTTTAAGCCCTTTCCTATTTGTTATAGTGATGGATGAGCTTACGAGATCAATTCAAGAAAGTGTGCCATGGTGTATGTTGTTTGCTGATGATATTGTTTTGATTGATGAGTCTAGAGCTGGGGTTAATGCTAAGTTAGAATTATGGAGACAGACATTGGAAGCAAGAGGTTTTAAGTTGAGTAAGAGTAAGACAAAATATATAGAATGTCAGTTTAGTAAGCAACAAAGTAGTGATGGGAGTGTAGTGAAGCTTAGTGAGCAAGAAATATCGGTGCATGATTGTTTCAAATATTTGGGATCTATCATTCAAAAGTATGGAGAAATTGATGGAGATGTAAATCATAGGATAAAGGTTGGGTGGATGAAGTGGAAAAGTGCAATTGGAGTGTTGTGCGATCGTAGAATGCCATTGCGGTTGAAGGAAAAGTTTTATAGGACGACTATTAGGCCCGCTTTACTATATGGTACAGAATGTTGGGTTGCCAAGAGACATCATATTCAAAAAATGAGTGTAGTTGATATGCGTATGCTGAGATGGATGTGTGGAAATACAATAAAAGATAAGATTCAGAATAAGGAGATACGAAAGAAGGTAGGCGTTGCACCCATTGAAAATAAGATGAGAGAGAATCGTTTACGGTGGTTTGGACATATTCGGTGAAGGCCTAATGATGCTCCAGTTAGAAGGATGGAGAAATGGGAAAATATATTAGTTAAAAGAGGTCGGGGTAGGCCTAGAAAGACATGGATGGAGGTGATAGGAAAGGATATGAATGCTTTGAACCTCACCGAGGACATGGCATTGGATAGAAATGATTGGAGGAAAAGGATTCATGTGGAAGACCCAGAATGATTTTCTTTTTTGGTTCATATCGCCGACCCCAATTGTTTTGGGATGAAGGCGTAGTTGTTGTTGTGTTTACCTAAGTGAAAGATATCTTGAAGTAGTCGGAAACAACGAGCTGTTGCTAGGTCAAGTACTGAAGCAAAATATAGGGCTATGGTAGCAGCTACATCCGAATTGAGTTGGATAAGATATCTTTTGACTGAGCTGGGGGAGAGAATAGGGGAGAGAATACCAAGCTCAATATTATTTCGTGACAATCAAAGTGCTATTCAAATATCATTAAATCCAGTTCAGCATGTTAAAACCAATCATATTGAGTTTGATCAGCACTTCATCAGTCCAAGGATTGAAGATGTAGAATTAAAAGCAAAATTTGTGGGAATGGAGAATCCAATAGCTGATTTGTTCACGAAAGTCCTTGCAATGCAAAGATTCTAGTATCTCAAGAACAAGTTGTCCATGGTGAAAACCACATACAACTTGAGGGAGGGTATTGTAATGTGATTGTATCTGGATCCAGATCCAGACCTTGATCTAATGTGCATAAGTCTGTTTACCCACGTGTATTTAATTAGTTTTGTATGTTTACTTTATTACCCCCATCAGTTATGTTTTTCTTTCTATAATCATGGGTTAACGTTGTAATGTCACACAAGGGAAAATATAAAATAAGAGATCCACATGTTCCTACATTGGGCTATGTGAATATAGAAAAATCTGTCCAGAATTCTATTTTCTTCTTCCTCTTCTCTAAAACATCTTTGAATCAACAAGAAGATACCAAAGTCTATTATGAGTGTTCTAGCTTCAAGAGAAAGGAGGATGAAAATGGTGCCATATTAGCTGGAATTTCAGGGAATCTTGTGAGGGGATTTACATTCCTATAGCTAAACACAGCTTAAGTTAAAGTTCAATTCTTTATCAGCAATAACTGCCTCTTTTAAAACGAGTTTTGTAACTCTGTTTTTTCTAAGCATTTGCTGATGTAGATCATAGTTCTTTCGAAATTTGCATTACAATATCTGCCATTTCTTATGCTATTCTATGAAACACATTCCCACCATTAGCATAAGTTTGGGTGCACCCAGTTGCATCTTCAGTATGAGAGTAAAAAATGGCTAGGGTCTCAGTCAAGTTCTCAACTGAACCATATCTTTTTCAAGATATGGTCCGTACTAGCTTCATTGTGAAAAAATGGATGTGGATGTTGTAAAATCTGGCATGAATCCAGATCTGACCACATCCAATTCATGTAGTTTATATGCAACCAAGATAAAAAAGATTGAGAAAGCCATATCATAAAATCCATATGTTTGAAAACTAAGAAAAATAATGCCACAAAAATACAAGTGTTCTGGATATGCAGTGAACTAGTTTGATATGTGTCAACCTAGATGTACTGAGCTCCTTAGCCAACTTAAGCATGTCTGTATCTGCCTCATTTTGGATGGATGTAGGTATGAATTAACCCCAATTGCATCCATATCTGGTCCATCTCAGCCCTAAATTTTGTGTTGTTTTGATGTCGTGCATGAAGCTGATTATCCATTTCTTTCTCTCAATTCAAATCTTTGGGAGCTGCATTGCATTTTTGGGCTCTTGGATTGCACATCTGGCATATTAATTTCCATGCGTGTGATGGACCTTGTGGCAATTGTTTTTTTTTTTTTGGGAAATTTTCAAAAGCATACCTAAGTCTTTTATATTGTTAAGAACTGTTAACAAAAATTTTGCAGTAAAAGAAATAGGACTCACGTCCGCAATTCAAAGCTCACTACCGAGAAAATCCGAATTTGGGATTCCAACTCGCCGCAAAACGAGATATGCAATTGAAATCAAATGTGTATAAGCATTTATGCAAGGAATAATAAAAAAGAACGTAAAGAACACTAAAATAGAAGAACAAACTATCAAATAGAACTAGAAAAATCACCTTTTACGGACTCTGGGGTCACTTTATCTTTTAGGTTCCTCTTCGGTCTATTAGCACCTCTGCGTAGGCACGATGATTATAGCAATGACTTCAGCAACTTCTTCGCGTAGGTGTGGTAGTTTACGGATCGAGTTGAGAAAGGGTCAGAGTGAAGGCATGTCCAGGGTAGACATTCTCTCTAGTGCTAGCACTTAAACAAGAGATTTCTAGATCTTTTAGGCTCTAGGGGTCAACTCCTATTTATAGGATACATGTCAATGTTTTTCTTGATTCGAATCCAACCAAATAGATCCGTGCTTATATCAAAGAGGGGATAGAGCTCATCTAAAAAGTGTTTTGCTTGGGATAGGAGTTTGGGTAGGATAGGATAAGATATTGGGGGATTAGGATTTAAGAATATTCTATTTTTGGTTTTAGGTAGACAAGGATAGGCTTTTGGGTGGCTTCTCTCCAAATGACGTGCGTGGGTGAGGCTTCTAGAGGTTTCTTATGGATTGAATATAGGAATTTTGGATCTCAATGTTCAAATCGGGGCGTACTTAAAATCCATTATGATATGATAACTTATTTTTACCATAACTTCATATCCGGATGTCAGATTGAAGCATCGTTTGATGTGTTGGAAAGCTAACATCCTAATTTTAATTCATTTTTTAAGTGCTAAACCAAATTTAATCGTTTTGATGGTAAAAAATGTGTTCAAAATGGGCCTTACCTGAAAACATTTTTTTTACTAAACAAGTTACTTTGTTGTGGTTATAACTTTCTACTTCGATGTCGTATTGACCTGATTTTTAGTTCGTTGAAAAACTAAGATCATGTAGTTTAATTGATCTTTTGGACAAAAGTCTAGAGGATGCCTTTTTGGAGGCAAAAAATGAAATTTAAGTTAGCAAAACCTTGAAATGACCCGATCAAAATTGCGGTGTCTACAAGAACACACCTAAGTTTGTTCTACTTGAGTTAAAAACACATTTCCCAACTTGGGTTATCATTTACCCAAGTTGAATAAATTGATTAAAGTTACTGATTTACCCTCACAAGAGATTTCCTTGCTTGGAAAAGTTTTCAAAAGCACACCTAAAGTTTTGGAAATAATAAAAAGCACATCAAAGCTTTGGCAATTACAGTGCACATCTAACAACAACTTTGATGGAAGTAAACCCTGTTTTTTTGATTAACCATGAAAAGTTTAGGTGTGTTTCTAACAATGTTGAAAACTTAGATGTGTTTATGATTATTGTCGAAGTGTGCATTTTTGAAAAAACTAAAGATGCAGATGACCTTTTATACTTGAACTGTCTTAATTTGTCAAATTACTTACTCCTTGGTAAGATTCTAATACATTTGGCACCATAAGAGACCTTCACAATAATACAATACACGCCCAATATTTTACATAAATGCCAATCTGCCCCAAGACTAATGCGCAATGACCAGAATGCCTGTACTGTAAAATGACAAGGTTTCCCTGCATGTCTATTTCTGGCAGGAATTGCATGCAGACATTTCTATGATGAATATGGGATGCTAAAAATACCAACAGTATCTTTGGCTCCAAAACCAATAGTAGTTCAAACTTCAAAACTTTAAATCCACATATCTTCATGGTTGTCATAGTTTTGTTTTTAGAACTGGAATAACTGAGATGTCTCCTTCACATTTTGGAAAGGGTGTAATGCCTTTTCTTCTATGTCACATGGACACTTAGCATGCATATCCCGTACAGGCACAACATGACACTTGGACACTTCACGGACACGGTACGACACTTCATCCACGTTGTCAAACCAGTTTCACTCACAGTCAACATTGTCATTAACTTTATCTGTTTTCTTTAATGAACTTAGTTACTTATTTCATATTCACTTGAGTTATTTTCTTCTAAAATTTGTCATCAATTACATTTTCAATTTCAACTTAGTTTCATTATTTGATGCTCCTATTTATAGTGATTTAAAAATTTTGTTTTATACACACACTGCACATACACACATCTATGTGTGTGTACGACCGTGTTCCCATGTCCTAATTTTTTAAAACTATTGTATCGTACTAAGCGTATCCGCATTGTGTCCCACACCTGCACCCACATCCATTTGACAGCTTTTCTTTTACAGTTCAGAGCAACATTTTTTATTGTTTTCTTTTGTTTCCCTACACTTTATTTTATTTCACTAAGCTGGGATGTGATTGATGCTTAGTTAAGCTTGCAGAATTTTTTTTGAAAGAAAGGCAACATACTTAAGCTTGTAGATGTCTATCATATGTTGCTTCTTGCACTTTTCAAGTCAGTAATTTTGTAACCTCCACTTATCACCATGAGCTTTATTTGAGTTTGTTGATGATTTTCAATGTTGTCTTATGTAATCTAAAGTTGGATTTTTTTACCCCATGTGAAATGTGTAAGTAGCTAGTCCTCATGGCGTTCTGTTGCCTCATGGTCATTGATCTTCAAATTTATTCATTTCAAAATGGATCATTAGTTATTGGGGTTAGGATGGTAATATGTATTATTGTTTAATAACCTAGCTTTGTTGGATCCTGACCTCGGCTAGGTTCTGCATTATCCTCCCCTACTTCATCCCATTGTGCATGACTTTTATGAGCACAGTGGTGTGTACTTGGTGACATTACGTATCTCTTGACATTGTACATTATTTCAGGTAATATACAAGAATAAGTTCACCACTTGAAAATTGATTTTTTATATCTAGCGAACCTCAACCCAGATGTTAACTGTTCTGTTGTAATTTGGTATTTTCTCAGGCAACTTTACCCAAATTGCCTAATCAGCTAGAGCTTTTTCCTGACTTTTCTTATTTTCTTTCATTATCACAGGTGCGGGCTTACTCTGAATGGGTCATAGATGCAGAATATGATTGGCCACCAACCTGCAGCATGTGCCAGGCAGTTCTAGATGCTAGGACAGATTCTCAAACTACTAGACTTGGCTGCTTGGGTATGTTCTATTGTTATACAATGAAGATGCTTCATCACTTTATATGTATTTGGCTGACTCTAGATTTCAGTTTTTGCTCACACTTCTCGTGCTCATC
This sequence comes from Nuphar pumila, assembly GCF_984573655.1. Classification (NCBI taxonomy): domain Eukaryota; kingdom Viridiplantae; phylum Streptophyta; class Magnoliopsida; order Nymphaeales; family Nymphaeaceae; genus Nuphar; species Nuphar pumila. Next base: position 105,696,775 of record NC_143254.1, read on the forward strand.
TCAGATATTATTCACACAAACTGCTTGGTATCCCACATACAAAGCTTTCCTCCTAATACAGCACCAGCAGGTTATGTCTGTCCGGCATGCTCTTCTCCTGTAAGACCTATAACTAGAAATATGTGCTACTCCTTTTCTGAAAATCTTTCTCCTTTAAATATCCTGGATATATTCTATATATCTAAGTTATGGGTGATTGAATCACCTCCACAATTCTGATCTTATGAAAACTAGACTTACATGCAGCACTGTGACCATTTTCAGCATGCATGGGGTATAAGGATATGATGTTATACGTTGTCGGACAATAAGATATGCTGCATTTGTATCATATATGCAGAAGTTCTCATACTTGGAGAACACTCCTTTGTACATACATTATCAAATTGTTTTAGGGCTTTAAGATTTTCAGAGCTATTAGTTTGTTCTTCTGTTCATAATAGGTGAGAGTATAAAAAACTTACATAAAAATATGTTTAATTCTTTTAGTAATGAGATGTTTTCATCACACCAAGTACAAAATTTCCAATAGCAGCGCCGAGCAGCTAAGTTGGGATGGTGTAATCATAAGAAACTTTTTTCATCCCTGTATTTTTTCTAAAGATGTTGCTGGCTCGAGCCTGAAGAAGGCTGGTACGAGTAAGAGGCAAGCCCCTTAGCTAAGAAAGGAGAGTAAAAGGCAAGAATATATTGGACATTGTTATATTGTCAAGGGCATTTAAGTCCTTGATAATATAACTGTTGGAGGCTCCCCAACGGTTCAAGTTCGCATGCCCCAATGTCTTGTAAAATAAAACAAGATTTACGTTTGCATGTTTGTGATATTCAGGGTACATATGCACCGCTTGTCCTACAAACATAATAAGGCTCCCATGCTCACATGCATGAAGGTTGTTGCGTCTGTTCTTATCACACAACTCTCAAACGTTGGAGTGTTCTTCGAAAACACCTTTCCAACCGTTTAAACTTTAGCATAAGTTGAGATTGGCATGACTTAGACATTCACAATTGAGCCTTCTCT